>NW_026943820.1:22232957-22841291 GCF_035594765.1 Anolis carolinensis
GCAAGGTGCTTACATTCCTATCTGTTCACTGACCATGACATAAGATTAAATTTGAATTTTTTGTTCATTTTTAGCAAGCTGATCAGTATAGCTTGGAGAAAAGCTATGCATACTATTGTACCTTGCTGGTAATTGAATGTATTGAGACTTCAGAAAGAGGGAGGGACAGATCTACACCTATAGTTACCTTGCTTACAAAGGTAAGCCTCTTTCTGCTCACATAACACAATCAAATTCTTCATAAGTACTACATCAGGGTCCTCAAACTTTTTAAGCAGAGGGTCAATCCACAATCCTTCAGACTATTGAGGGGCCTGAATTATAATTTGAAAAAAATACGAACAAATGCACACTGCACATGTTTAATTTGTAGTGCAAAACAACAACAATGAAAGAACAATACAATACTTAAAAATAAGAACAATTTTAACCAACATAAACCTATTAGGATTTCAATGGGAAGTGTGAGCCTGCTTCTGGCTAATGAGATAGCCAAGTTAATTACGATTGTTGTTATTGTTGTGTGTCTTTTCAAACTTTGGGTGAACCTAAGTCTAAAACCAGGAAAATGACTTTGGAGGGCCGCATCCGGTCCACGGGCTTTAGTTTAGGGACCCCTATACTACATTCTCCTGAAAAGGAAATAAATGTGTGTGTGTGCTTTGCTTTGCTTTACAGATGGGAGAGAAATTTGAAAATGTCTTGAATGGGGGCAAAAACTGACTTCCTGAACTTTCAAGTGCTGGAAGGAATAACCCAAAAGTTTCCACATCTTTGCTGGGACCCCTTCTCTTACCACCTCCACCAAAGCTTTTCCAGATGATGTATTCTGGATTCTGTTAGTCCGTAACTTTCCTTTTCTCCATCTCAGTATTAAAGCTCTAATTTGAGAATGACAGCTTTTAGATAAGAAATATTGTAATCCTTGCATTTTCGAGGCACTGTATCTCAACTCCACCCCCCCACCCCCAAATTACCCAACAAGACTTGACCAAGGAGAGTGTAGGAATCTGAAAAATTGTCCCTTTCAAAACTTCCATAATCAGTATAAGTTCAAAGATACGATATGCAAAGCTGGAGCAGCATGAAATCATGTTGCTAATAGTTGGCCATCTTGGCTTAGAGTCCCACTAAAAACTTTTATACAAAAGTTTATTAAAAAAAACAAACTAACACTGAAGGCAGAGCCGGTCCAACAATGAGGCGAATTAAGCGGTCGCTTGGGCGCAAAACATACAGGGGCGCAGTTGAGACTGCTTTTTCTGTTTATTTATTGTAAAACATGATGTTTTGATTGGTTTTTTTTGGGGGGGGGCAAAATTCTGTTCGCCTACACTTGAAAAATACCTAGGGCCGGCTCTGACTGAAGGCATTCCTTATCCTTCTGAAATGTATGTAATATGTTACTGGGACAGAGACAGCTTTCTCATAAAGATTTTAATAACTAGGCAGACTCATAGAAGGAAATGCAGTATTTCAGGCAATGTGGATAGGGTCATAAAAGATGCAACCAGCACTTAGGAATTATGTCTGGAAATGCCATTTGATCCAGCGATTATTACCCATATTATTATTGCAACATGGGAGTGCCTTGTACCAAACCCCCATCAGCAGCATTTTGCAGCATTTTGAACTAACTGTAGTTTCTGAAATGTTTAACAGACAGAACTGGAAATAAATTCTTAGACAACTTGATTAGATTGAATTAAAGGTCGCTGCTATTTAATGCCAAAAAATCTGCAAGAAATAACAGAGGGTAAGAAGCTGTGTTGAAAAGCTTGGCTTTAAATCAAGCAGGCAGCTAGATGATGAATGCAACCTGCACTATGGAAGGGATAGGGTTATTTTTCAATCTCACCACCTAAGCAACACCTTGGCAGGCACAAAGAATAGTCTTCCATTATCATCTTTTTCCTGTGCCTCACAACTCCGGAATGATAATTTTCATGAATCACAAAGGTTATGTGCACCATAGCCCCAAGTGAGATTGTCTCTGTAATGAAGATTCATCTAAAAGCATCTTTACCAAAAGTGCTTACCCTTTACTTGACTAATCCATATGTCCCTGCCAAAATTGACCATATAGGCTGTGTTATAAGCCCTGTAAAGCATAGACCAAATTCCACATCTGTAAAATAGGAGATACCATGCTAAAGTCACATAAAAGCCAAATATGTCTACCAGTACAGCAAATGAGAACTAGGTGGTGGGGCACAGAACATATCAAAAGATATGAAAGGATAGGAAAGAGGTATTTTTTAAATTTGTTTTTATTAATTTATCAATCCAAATGTACAAGCTCACATTTACCTCATTCTACAATATCTCAAACACATCACGTTGCGTACAATCCGACAGCAAAAAAAAAAAAAATCAAGAACATCCCCAAGCATATTTCTTTCAACTTTTCCATTACAACTTCACTATACATCTCTCCACTACACACCCTTCATCTACCTATACATGTTTTATTTTCAATATTATTATTATTAATTTATAATTCAAAATGTATAAGTATACATTCTTTCCTCATTTTACAGTATCCCAGACATATCACATTGTATGCAATCCAACAATAAAGAAAAATCAGAATCAAAGCATCTTTATGCATGTTTCTTATCAGTTTTAGACTTTTCCATTACAACTTTACTACATATCTCTCTACTACAACTTTTTATCTACTTATACATGTTTTATTTATTATTATTATTATCGTTATTATTGTTATACCTTTTTCCCCTCTTCCCTTCCCCTTATTTTGTGCCACCTTCAGCAGGACCAACCAACTCATACTGTTTCACAAGTCCAAAATTTCATTGTCTCTGTTGCTGGCTTATACCCCTTTCTCTCATTAAAAATATACTCAATAAATTTTCTCTATATTTTCCAAAAATCTGTTTGTTTCGATATTCCCTTTTTAATTTTAATACTGCAAGTCAGCTTATCATTGATTGCTATGTTCCAAATTTCCCTGTACCATTCTTCTAATTGGATTTCCTTAGACCAAATTCCCCATCTGTAAAATAAGAGATACCATGCTGAAGTCACATAAAAGCCAAATATGTCTACCAATCCAGCAAATGAGAACTAGGTGGTGAGGCACAGAACATATCAAAAGATATGAAAGGATAGGAAAGAGGTATATTGGATGGGATGTGGGGAAATGGAACCAGATGATAGAAAACAAATACTGATCATTACAACAATAATACATTGTTACATAATAATAATAATAATAATAATAATAATAATAATAATAATAATAATAACTTTATTTTTATACCCCGCCCCATCTCCCCGAAGGGACTCAGGGCAGCTTACATGGGGCCTAGCCCGATAAAACAAACAAATATCATACTTGAATGTATAGAAAAGTGGCTCTCTCACCCACGCTCCCTTGCTCGCTCATTGACTGGGAGGAGCAGCGTGGGCTGGGTAAACAAACAAACAAACAAACAAATAATTTCCCCGTGAAACAGTGAATCCGTGATGAGCGAACCGCGAAGTAGCTGGGGAACACTGTACTACAAGATTGTTTAATTTTGTACTACAAGATTGAGTAATTAGGAATACTTTGAAAACAAACAATTATTTGATTGTTCTAAGGCAGCTTCAACTGCATATTACAGTATTTTTTAAGAAATGGAAAAAATAGCTAGCTGTAATATTATATTACTGCTGTTTTAAATAGGCTTATCTTTTTATTTAAAATGCACTTCTTAAAACACCCACTTTTCTATACACTCAAGTAACAATGTAAATTGTGTGATTTGATCTAATTCTACCTTGTTATTGTTCTTTGCAAAAAATAAAAAATGACATAGAAAATTATCTGAGATAAATATGGGAAAAATTCAAAATTTCAAAAAGCTCATTATTTTTATTTATCTTTACAAGTTTTCTTTTTTAAACAATTGATGATTTGACTATGGCTTTTACTTAAACATGAAATGTGTGTGCCTGCCTACTAAGTTCTCTTGTTTTATTCTCTTTGCAGTATGCTCCCTACAATTATTCTATTAATGTTATATGTTTTTTCCAAGACTTTCTTTTGTTATATGAATCTCTGAAGTTTGCAATACCAGAACATATTCATTATGGATGCATTGTACTGAACCTCTAGAATCATGAATTTGTTACTACGCTGAAAGACCTTTGAGTGAAAAAGGTGCCACAAAAATATATCCAAAGAAGAAACTAAAATAACGATGCCTTATTTTAGTAATAAATTAGGAAGGCAATACTAAAAGATCTAATACTGGAAAATTCTCTTAGGAACTGAGCTACCAAAGGCTAGTTTTTATAGAGCTGATCTTGAGGCCATGCTTCTGATGTGTACATTCTGTTCTTCAAGCTAAGAAATTGGATGCAGACATTAAAGTAAAAGAGGAAAGGAATAAGGTTAGCCATCAACATGACTGTATACAGATAGAGATATCTCATTCTGTTAACAGATAAATGAAGAAAGAAAGAAAAAACAAGAACACTGTGTTGGTTTTTATTTACTGGTCTATATGGGTTTGTCAAATGAGTACCAACTCAGGTTGTGAGATTTTGAAGCCAAAACCAGGAGATGCCTCTGTTGATGTCAATGGGGATCCCTAGCTTCTGGTGATACAATATGTAATGTCCCTAGCAAAATCACGGGGCCAAGCCCTGGAAATGTCACTATACATGATATGTTAAATACTAACTATAGTTGCTTAGAGCATACTCATTATCAGGGGCCATCACTGATTGTCTTCCAGAGGTAAAGTCTTGGTGGTGGATCTGTAAATGACTGTGAAGACCTATTCTGGATCCACATGATCTTTCACATTGAGGACATCGATTTCCAGATGGAAGGAGACCATGACAAGAATTTGCTTGATATGCCTTCCTCTTGGCACATTTCATCCTTTTGTCCTGTATTCGTGTTTTCAAAATCTATAACACCACTGGAAACCACTGACATCCAGTTCAATGCTTGTGTGCCAGGGCTTCCCAGTTCTAGAATCATAAAATAGTAGAGTTGGAAGAGACCTCATGGGCCATCCAGTCCAACCCCCTGCCAAGAAGCAGGAAATCGCATTCTTTGTGTTTGCTGCTGCTCAGTCGTTTAGTCGTCTCCGACTCTCATGGACCAGTCCACGCCAGAGCTCCCTGTCGGCCATCACCGCCCCCAGTTCCTTCAAGGTCAAGCCAGTCACTTCAAGGATACCGTCCATCCATCTTGCCTTTGGTCAGCCTCTCTTCCTTTTTCCTTCCATTTTCCCCAGCATCGTGATCTTTTCCAAGCTTTCCTGTCTCCTCATGATGTGGCCAAAATACTTTAGCTTTGCCTCTAATATCCTTCCCTCCAGTGAGCAGCCATTGGGCATTATTTCCTGGAGGATGGACTGGTTGGATCTTCTTGCCAAGGTCCAAGGCACTCTCAGGATTTTCCTCCAGCACCAGAGTTCAAAAGCGTCTCTCTTCCTTTGCTCAGCCTTCCTTATGGTCCAGCTCTCGCATCCATAGGTTACTATGGGGAATACCATTGCTTTCACTATGCAGACCTTCGTTGCCAGTGTGATGTCTCTGCTCCTCACTATTTTATTGGGTTGGCCATTGCTCTCCTCCCAAGAAGCAAACGTCTGCAGTCTGCATCTGCAGTGATCTTTGCGCCTAGAAATACAAAGTCTATCACTGCCTCCACATTTTCTTTGTGTTTATATCACATTTTTTTTGTTAGGTTTGAGTCCATCTTTAAAACGTTTTGTTGTCCAACAACATTCCATTTTCCATTCTTAGAGCATACTATTAAACACAAACAAGAACAAATTTACACTGGCTGTTAAATTCAGGTCCAGTCGAGAGTCTGGGGATTGCCAGACATACCAAGACAAATCCACTGTGACAGTAGGTTGGCATCCATATAGTCTAGCTACACTGAGCTTATATCTGCCTTACCTGACTGTCACCTCATCCTCTGTGCCACTGCCACAGCTCCAACCAGCTTTGAATTTAGGTGTGAGCTCCTGGCTGTCATGGATGTCCCTTTCTGACATCAGCAGGGACACCCATGCAACCATGAAGGAGGAGTAGATCTTCCAGAAATGTCCAAATAACACCCATCAAAAATGCCTTTGTAACAAGGTTAATGGGGACTTTCTTACATATCTACCTCCATCTTTGCCTGTCACAAGAAAGTACACAGCAGACAAGAGTGTGTGGTTCTACCAGTCAGTAGAGCAAGGTAGTCAGCTCAGTCAGTAGATTTTGAATAAGGATGTGGGTGGAAGCATGCAAGTTGTAAAACAAGACTATGTATATATCTAGGCAGGTTGTCCATGCATGATTTAAGCTAGCCCATTGCTTTCAGATAGGATGTTTTCCATCACACATGCTTAAGATTCAACTGCCCTTTGGAGTATTCAATCACATTTTATTGATTAGCCCATCGGCCATATCAAAACATTTAGCACATAGACATATATACAACATACAACCCGCGGTACAAAAGAAGTTAAAATAAACAAGCTGTTAACAAGATCCCGTTCAGGATTCTGGCTGGCCTCTTTTTTTTTGGCATAAAGATATAATGAAGTTTATTTGGCAAAAAAAGAAAAAAAAGAAAAAAGAAAGAAACCCAGAATTAAAGTAAAATACATGATTGATGAAAGAAAGAGGGGAGGTCTAGCTACACCTGATTTAAAACTATACTTTGAGGCGACAGCACTATTGTGGGCCAAAGATTGGGCAAAACTTGAAAATAGCAAAAATTTTGAATCTGAAGGGAATAGACCTGAGATTAGGGTGGCACACTTATCGCTGGTATGAAAATAATAATAATAATAATAATTTTGTTTTATAAGGTCCTCAATTCTTAAGATATGGGAGAAATATAAAAAAGTTATATGAAAAAACACCATTATGGATATCACCATTAGAGGCCTCCCAAAGAAGAATAGGGTGGGAAAATTGGCTTAAATATAAAGATCTATTAATAATAAAAAATGGGAATTGGGCACTAAAAACACAACAGGAAATGAATAAATTAGATAATTTTTTTTCCTGGTTTCAATATTATCGCATAAGGAGGGATAGATCATAATCAGGCTCGGGAACCCTTTGGAGTAGATGAAATGCCCAAGGGCACTTCCTTGTTCATCTCAGGCATCAAAAAAAAATTATGTCAATACTGACAGCAGATAGGAATGGCACAAATACCACTGAATATGACTGATTGTCCCAGGAATATCATCAACAAGGAAAAGTAAACTGTTTTAGCCCTGGAATCCATTAGCTACCCTTCTTTCCATTTAGCTCAGGGGTCCTCAAACTTTTTAAACCGAGGGCCGGTCCACAATCCTTCAGACTGTTGAGGGGCCGTATTATCATTTGAAAAAAAAATACAAACAAATTTCGATACACACTGCACATGTCTTATTTGTAGTGCAAAAACAACAACAACAACAACAACAACAACAAGAACAATGAAAGAACAATACAATATTTAAAAATAAAAACAATTTTAACCAACATACATTGATCAGGATTTCCATGGGAAGTGTGGTCCTGCTTCTGGCCAATGAGATAGTCAAGTTAATTAGGATTGTTGTTGTTGCTGTTGTTGTTGTTGTGTGCCTTCAAGTCATTTCAGACTTTGGGTGAGCCTAAGTCTAAAATTTATTTATTTATTATTTATTTATTTACTGCATTTATTTACTACATTTGTATCACACCTTTCTCACCCCAAAGGGGACTCAGAGTGGCTTACAAATTATATGTACATACAATATATTATATTATTAGCATAGCACAATATTAGCATTATATATTACTATATTGAACTATACCACTAAACTGTAATATTATATGTAATATAGAACATATAATTAATATTATTATATGGTATTATTATTAGTGTTATATTGTATTACATTATTATAATATTATTATCAATATTATATGTATATACAATATATTATGTTATAAAACTGAGGGCGGGGGCCAGGTAAATGACCTCGGAGGGCCGCATCCGGCCCGCAGGCCTTAGTTTGGGGACCCCTGATTTAGCTTTTCAGTGGCCTAGGTATGTTGCAAGTATCCTTATCAAATGCTCAATCTCAATCTTTTATGATTAATTTAGTTGAATTCTTGCAAAAGTTTGACCCTTAGGTGGGAGAACTGAAGGGACAATGATGAATTTTCTATAAATTTACATAGCACACATTTTGCCAACTTCAGCCAATTGGTTTGTGAACAATATTGAGTTAATTCCAAATCAAATGGAGAGGCATTTGCCCATTGGCAATACAGGGAGTCATTATTGGCTGCCAAGTCAATCTAACAGTTCTTGCTTACTTCACATGGCACAAGAGACCTCCAAGATACCCATCAACATATCTTTAGCTTCTGGTTAAAAGAAAAGATTTTATGGAGTTTTAAAAAAAAGCATAAATTAAATACATTTATTAGTACTCAAAATCTCCCATTGCATACTTTGTGCATGTCTTGACAAAATAATTGTAAACCTACATGGATAAAATTGCATTACTACTTGTAGACAAACTTTGACTCTTACAAGGGTAAGAATTTATGAGCTTCAGCATTCTGCCCAAATAACCTCATATGTGCATTAAAGAAAACTATAGGGTACAATAGACTGTCCATTGAGAATAGAGAATATTCTCCTCACACGGTGTCACAGGAGACTGAAATTCTTGTGAATTATTTATGGACAAGCAGTGGTGATGGTTTATGAATACACCTAATGGGAAACAAATAATGCAGTAAATCTCACCTCAGGCAAATAGCAGTCCCTTGTAGCAGAAGTATTCACTATGTACGAGGAAAAACACAGACTTAACAGTTTATTTTTTTCCTTTAAAATAGTAGGAATAATAATTGTAGCAGGGTGAATGGCATAGCAGTGAAGTGGTTGGGGTTGTAATATTCACTCTCCCCAACAAACCTGTGTCTCCAGAAGAAGCAATTGCTTGTTTCTATTTAAATGCCACATAAGTCCGTTGGGTATTATGTAAGGACTAGATAGTCCTGTAACTCCTCACTTCTTGCTCAGGATTTAGTAATAATATTTGCTTTCTAAATTCGTCTCATCACCTACTTACATGACTTTTGGCATGCTCTGCATGTCTGTTGCAAAAGGAAATCTGGTTGAAATGATTAAAGTTATGAAACAGGGAGAATTATATGGCAGAGAACGAAATGGAAGAAAAATACATGGCAGAGGAATGTGCATAGATAAGGAGAACTCTCTGTGTATCTTTACATTGTGTTTGAGTATCAGTACTGGACAGACTGTAAGCTAGAGGTTCACAGATTTTGGCCTTTAGAGATAGGAATGCCTGAAGATTTCCTTTCCATTTATTTCTGAGTAAAATACCCATTCCACACAGTTGAAAAAAAAAATGAAGATATTAGTGTGTTCAGTAGTGGCAGCCCACAATCAGATTTGATTCAGTGCTGCTGCTCCTAGTTATGCTCATGATTTCTCTTTTCATGATTTCTCTCATGATAACAAGTGGGAGTAATAGTGTGTTGTATTGCATTTTTGCATTTTAATGTGATAGATCTCATCAATTTCAATAAAAAAGGTAAAGGTTTTCCTCTGACGTTAAGTCCAGTCATGTCTGACTCTGGGGTTGGTGCTCATCTCCATTTCTAAGCCGAAGAGCCGGCGTTGTCCGTAGACACCTCCAAGGTCATGTGGCCGGCATGACTGCATGGAGCGCCGTTACCTTCCCACCGGAGCGGTACCTATTGATCTACTCACATTTGCATGTTTTCGAACTGCTAGGTTGGCAGGAGCTGGAGCTAACAGCAGGCGCTCACCCCGCTCCCGGGATTTGAACCTGGGATCTTTCGGTCTCCAGCTCAGTGCTTTAACGCACTTCGCCACCGGGGCTCCAAAGTTTAACCAATTTAAATTACAATCAAGCCACGAATACAATTTCAGATGGGTTATTTTGAAAGCAATGTTGTGATGGTGTATTTTGACAGTAATTTTGTTTCTTATACTCCCCTTAAGACATGTAACAGTAACTACCAGCATTGTTGCTGTAAATGGGAGGAAATAAGAAAATATTTTTTCTAATGATTCTGGTTTTCTTAATGAACTAGTCACCTATAGGAGTCTTGGGCATTTCCCCCCATGGGATGAGGAGGAAGGTAAGGTGGGCAATGCGAGGCGTGGAGCAGTAGCCTTTATAATAAGGTTGAAAGAGTGGGCAGCTTTTATGATTAATTTGGTTTAAGAAGAAGTAGAAGTCTACTAAAACATAACTAAACCAATTGGGAATCTATTAATAACTTAGTGAATGGGTTCTAGAAACTCAGCTTTTCCATGTTATTTTCTAGCTGTTTGAATTTCAGTCTGTTATCAGAAGTGGATCTGTAGTAGCTGCTTATTTTGGAATTGGATCAGAGCTGGTCCAACAATGAGGTGAATTAAGCAGTTGCTTCGGGCGCAAAACATATGGGGGCGCAATCGAGACTGCTTTTTCTGTTGATTTGTTATAAAACATGATGTTTTACCTGGCTCTTCCAAAAGGCCTTTGATGTTTAATTGTGGGTTTGATTTATCTGCCCATTCTAAAATAGCTCTATTGTTGATGCGTTGCCATTATTACATTGCACTTTATTGTCCATTTTAGCTGTGAAACTACCTCTCCCCATTTCGGAATATTCTGCACTTTGGCCTAGATCTATGAATTAGTCTGCTGTTATTAACATTTTATGCTGCATGTTGATTTTAATGACTGTTTTATTGATGCTGATGTTTTTATTGTTGGGATAATTGTGTTATTGTTTTGTTATTGTTATTATATTGTTTTATCGGGCTAGGCCCCATCTAAGCCGCCCCGAGTCCCTTCGGGGAGATGGGGCGGGGTATAAAAATAAAGTCATTATTATTATTATTATTATTATTATTATTATTATTATTATTATTATTATTATGTTTTGGTGCTTAATTTGTAAAATCTTAATGTAATTTGATGTTTAATAGGCTTTTCCTTAATCCCTCCTTATTATCCAACATTTTCGCTTATCCAACGCTTTTATTTTTCAGTGATTGGTTTGGGGGGGGGGCGCCAAAATTCTGTTCGCCTACACTTGAAAAATACCTAGGGCCGGCTCTGAGTTGGATCACATACTCATTGGAAAACACTGATGGTGTTTATGATGCACCAACTCAAATGGAAGCAGAAGGAGTCTAAGGCCCTTTCTACACTGCCCTATATACCAGGATCTGATCCCAGATTATCCCAGATTATATGGCAGTGGAGACTCATAAAATCCAGTTCTAAGACGATAATCTTGGATCAGATCCTAGGATATAGGGCAGTGTAGATCCAGCCTAAGACCTGAACAGAGCAGAGCCTTGGGCATTTAAAACTATTTTCCTCTAACTAACTTTCCCTCCTCTTTACTGATTCCCCTAAAGCTAAAGAGGAAAATACATATTGGGTGGAAACAGCAGAAAGAGAATGTAATGTGATTTAGTGTCTCAGAGGTACAATGCCTGCCAGGAGGATTCCTGCTGTTGCAATTCCAAAGCAACCTGCCTAGCTGAGGGCTGTGCTGGGAGGCACAATCCAACCACATCAGAATGAACTGCAGGCATTTTTACCTGCTACTTGATATGCAGTGCTGACATCCCTTTCATCCCCGAATTAATGTTCCCTTCTCAACCCGCCCACCCTCCTCTGCAACCTGGATAACGTAAAGGCTGTATAATCCAGCTGCAGATTTTGTTTTCAAATTTGCCTTCATCTTGTGTTTGACATGTACCTTCAGTTCTCCCCTTAAGATTATCTGACTACAGCACTTCTGTTCGTTGGGATAAGAAATGGGTAAAATGGATTTTTCTTCTTTCTTTCATCAGCCTTTAATGGAAACTAATGAAAGATTTGTCAGGAATTATAACCAGGACCAGGTTAGGGGATTGTGTTCTATTGTGACATTTGTCTGTTGCTTCATCCTTGATAAATGCACTCTGAATATTTTCTATATTACAAATTACCTAAAAGGGAAAATTGTACGGGAAGATGGATGCAAGTTTTGTTTTATTGGCGTTCTTAAAACTTTCCCATTCCTGAAAACACCTGCAAAATTTGTAAATTCTTTATCAAATGAAGTGAACTGAAATTCTGTCCAATCAGCACTGACAAAATTAGTTCTACAATATCCCAAAATGGGTGAGGATTCTGTAAAAAAAAAAGAAAAGAAAAGAAAAAGAGGGGAAAACTCTAATTTAACAGGAATGTTGTTGCATACACATAATATACAACTTAATTTATAATATATAATAATATAATATATTGTGTATACATATAATATTGATGATATTATAATGTATTACAGTATAATACTGATAATAATACTATTTAATAATATTAATTATATATTAAATGTAATATTACTAATAATATTACAATGTAATTATATAGTACAATATAGTAATTTATTTATTTATTTATTTACAGCATTTATATTCCACCCTTCTCACCCCGAAGGGGACTCAGGGCGGATCACATTACACACATCAGGCAAACATTCAATGCCTTTTTAACATAGGACAAAGACAAACAACAAACATAGCTCCGAGCGGGCCTCGAACTTATGACCTCCTGGTCAGTGATTCATTGCTCTCCCGTCTGCGCCACAGCCTCGGGCTAGTATTAATTTTATTTTATTTAATGCTAGTATTGTACTATGCTAATAATATAATGTGTTGTATGTGAATGGAATTTGTAAGCCGTTCTGAGTCCCCTTTGGGGTGAGAAGGGGGGCATATAAATGCAGTAAATAAATAATAAATAAATAAATACACGGCCTTGCTTTTGCATACACAAATAGTTTGTTTCCACCGCAATAAGATTTTTTAAAAATCTCGTGTTCTTTTCATCCTGAAAAAAAAAAAAGATCATTAATATATTTCTGACCATATTCTGAGTTTACAGCACCAGATTTGAAATGAAGGCATTTTCAATTGAAAACAAGAAACTGAAAAAACCAAAATATTTTGATTTTGTCCTGGAAGAGAAATAAAACACAATTAGGTTTTATTTAGCAAAATATATGAAATATAGTTACTTATAACTGTGAGGTCATTTCTGTTCCTAGCCATCAGTAGGCTGGATCAACCCCTATGTTTCAGTATGAATGCTATCTAGTAAAGTTGATTTGAGATGCTTTGTTCAAGAAACTTTACTTAGGTCCCTTCTGCACAGCTAAATAAAATCTCACATTTTCTACTTTGAACTGGAATATATGGTAGTGTGGACTCGGATAACCCAGTTCAAAGAAGATATTGTATATGGCTGTGTGGAAGGGCCCTTAGACCCGGTTGACAAAGCTTAAAGGTCAGAATAACAAGCTAACAATGTAGATGCACCCTAAGTGAGCAATGTAAAAGTAAACCATTATAAATAAGTCAGGGAACCATTGCAACATAGTAAACTGCTGTCGATCAGTCTATTTATAAACTTATTTATTAACTGTCACACATGTATTCCATCTTTCTAACCAATCAACCAATGTGTGCCATAAAGGTTTGTGTGCCATGGTTGTGTGCCATAAATACAGAGAGACATTCAAGGGAATTGCTGTTGTCACTTTTTGGGTGATAAATTGTAGATGTGTGAATCTTTCTGAAACTTCTGGGAATTGATACCCTTATTATCTTGTGCACTGTATATAAAATTCAAGTAGATAGCTCTTGTAATTTGCTTTTTTTTAAAAAAAAAAAAAAAGTTGTTTATAAAAATTTGAAAATTCCCCAAAAATCTGTGGATAAGTGAAACGTTCTGAAATTTGATGTGTTCTACCATTTTAGTAAGTTTCACTCCAATTTCTATAAAAATTAGGGAGAAAGGAGCACCTGAAGTTTCCCCAATTATAGTAATTATGTGCAATTATTATAATGTAATAGTAACACAATTTTGTTACTCTCATTATAGTAACAAGTTTTAAACAAGCTATACTTTAGAAACACCTTAGAAACGAAATGCCAGCACCCCCAAATTTTGACTGTTGCACCATTTTTTAAATGAATCGCACATCCCTAGTCTGCACTTGAGTTTCAGATCTAAGACTGGTTAGAACACTTAGAAAATCGTGTTCCTCTGATTGCTTTTATTTTTTTTAATCCACATGAGCAATTCTCGAACATTAAAATGGTTTTATTCAATCTGCCTTCCCTTAAGGTACGATTGGGCGTATGATTCTAGCTGTACTTGACAGGACAATGTCATTATCGTGCTCTTGTCATTCTTTAGATTCTTGATGAGGATTTAGTAGGAGTGAAGTGCACTCTCGGGGGAAATACATGATCTGTTTTACTTAAAAAGAAATATGTTTGAAAAACTTACTGGCTGTTGTTGTAAAACTCAGCTTCTTCCCATTTATTTATTTATTTGTGGATTGTGACAACACTGGGAACTATAAGAAACTGGACTTCTGCATTTTGAAAAAATAGTCAGCAATAGTAACTGAGACAAATATCAAAGACTGTTTTAGATATGGGAGGCCTCTTGTGAACAACATTCTTGGCAGTTCCAAGTTCTCTTCATAGCTTTCACTGTAATATCTTTGCCACTACTCCCTGGCTTGCGTTGTCTGGACAATGGACCATAAAGAGAGTGATAGTAGTAGGAGAATACGGTGACATCAAACATGAGGAGGCAGGCGTTTCAACCATGGATTCTATGTGGAGTTGTAAGCTTTGGTGAGGGCCCAATTATGTTGGAAGGATTATCTAGTTTTCATTCCGGTTCCAGACTGTGGCATCCCACTTGTCTAAATTACCAGCTTCCACTCCCAATGGTTGATGTGTTTGACCTTTAAGCATCTCAGATATTGTTCCAAACACTGAGAAGTTTGAAAAGAATTTCTAATTGGGTACAGCTTTGATGTAAACCCCCCCCCCCCCCGGGCAAACCAATTGAGATGCAGCAAGGATAGAGCTAAGGTTTCCCCTGTAAAAGCTCATATCTTGCAATTAGATATGAAGAGCCTAATTAAACACCAATCTTTTTGGAATATGTATTTTAAAGGACATAACCTAACATTTGCAGCCAATAAAAGAAAAGGTATTTAAAATGAATGGCTTTTTCATTTCTTTCACCATCTAATGCATGCTATAAAATACGCAACATGTCAGAAGATATTTCACCAAGCAGCACCATCTGCCTCACTGGCAGACTCTTGACGCGATGTGGGTGTCTTGGAGCAATTCCCTTCTGGGTTGACAGAGCCCCTCTTTTAGGATGTCTGATGGAGTGACCTTTCTGCAGGAAAAATCACATTGCAGTGGCTTTATATTCACTTTTGTGGTTACATTAAAAGTTCATTTTTATGCGTTCTTTTGGAGAACCTGTAAAAATTCCAGACGTATATAAGAAGTAATGTCTATTTTTTATATGAAATTACATTTTCTAAACACTTAACTTTTTGAGTTTGAATCCATCCTTTAATTATTTAAAGATCACTGTAATTGCTACCTGTTTCTCTGGATGACTTTTACATTTACTGCCATATCTTTAAGTAAATATAGCACTGTGATCTGGAAATACTCGCAGTTGGAAAAACGTCACTTGAATGCCCGCTCCCTACAATGCTAGCATTATGGGTCTGCAACAATGAGATGTTAGCTGACATCAACAGTTGGGCAAGGCAGGGCATTTAAGCCAGGCCATACCATCCCTGTTAGCTTCTTACCATCCTTGTTAGTTTCCACAAAATATATACAGTTTTGTAATGTTATTATATAGGCTCAAGTTGGTCTCTGCATAAGAAAGCTTTTCACACAAACAAAGAAAGCTTATCACACAATTTACTTGGCAAGATATCTTCCAAATAGTTTGCCTTTGCCTTCCTTTGAGACTGAGGTTTCTATGGCTGAGTGAGGATCAAATCCTAGTTTTCAAGAGCCTTAGTCCAATATTTAAACCACTAATAATAATTATTTATTTGACCAGTCATATGACCATTTCAGAATACAATACAAATAAACATGAGGCAAAAAGGAGAAGGCAGCAGCTGACCTTCTGTTTACAGTTAGAATCAGAGCCGGCCCTAGGTATTTTTCAAGTGTAGGCGAAGAGAATTTTGGCGCCCACCCCCCAAACCAATCACTGAAAAATAAAAGCGTTGGATAAGCGAATATCTTGGATAATAAGGAGGGTTTAAGGAAAAGCCTATTAAACATCAAATTACATTAAGATTTTACAAATTAAGTACCAAAACATCATGTTTTACAACAAATCAACAGAAAAAGCAATCTCAACTGCGCCCCCGTATGTTTTGCGCCTGAAGTGACCGCTTAATTCTCCTCATTGTTGGACCGCTCTGGTTAGAATCTTATTTTCCTGATTCTTCTTTTGGGAAATGTGCTCTTTTCTTGATAGCTTTCAGGATAAAAAGGCTTACTCTGATTATGGTGGATCTTTCTTGTCCTTGCAAGAGGAATGTCAGAAGATCATTTCTGTTGGGGGACCTGAAATTGGATAGCTTGAAAAGCCCTGTTTTGAGATTGATATTGAAGACAGCAGCGGCCTTCTACCCACACCGGTAGTCAGCATCTCCAACAGAGCAGAAGACCCTCCAAGAATGGAAGTATATCTTCCCTAGAACTTCTCTCCATGGTTTTTGTATTACGTTCCTGGAAATCTGAAATGCGGCTGACTCACCCCTTTGCATGTGAATGGCACCATGCAACACTCTCCTTCCCCAGGGGGTGCAAAGCTATGGAGAGAAAGTAGAGCACTGGGAGAGTGCTGTGCATGATGGGAGCTGTAGTTTGGAGCACTGGGAACACGTCAGCCTCCCCCCACTCCACAGATCCTGCACCATGGATCCTTTCCTCCCTTTCTCCTTTTGCAAGAAGGTGGAACCCTTAGAAGGCAAAAGGCTTTTCTTTCAAGGAAAAGTAAGAGAAAAAGCCAGAACTACAGGCAAGGAAAGGCAGGCTTGAGAAAACACAACACCTATGAACTTGGAAAGGGACGAGAATGTCCTCTCCCCAGCAGGTTGGATATCTTTTTCTCTCTCCTCCCTTGGAGGAGACTTCCCTTGTGACTTGAAAGTGAGGGGCGTCTCTTCCAGGAGTGGCCCTAGGTTTTTCCAGGTGGTAAGCCAACCTAGGGCCGCGCGCCCCCTGCCCGAAATAGCGCCCCCCTCCCCATCCCAAATTTACCGACGGTGGTGGCGGGCGGTGGCGACCATTGGGTCGCTCATCGCAGAACCAGAAAGTAGCTTGTATTCTCACGTGATTTCATGAGTTTTCTGCAAGATCTTGCAGAAATATCGCAAGAATACAAAATACATCCTGGTTCTGCGGCAAGCGACCCAGTGGTCGCCGCCGCCTCAGGTGCACTCAGGAAGGCGCTGCGCCCGAGGTGGGGGCTTCAGCGGCATCCATGAAGAACCGAGCCTGGTTTCTTCGGAAGCAGGAAAAATTCTGTCCCAAGTTGGCTGCCCAACTCATCCTGTCAGGCTTTTTAAACACTATTGATTGAGACAAGCTGTTTCCCACCCCCACTTAGTCTGCCTGTTAATCGAGGTGCTAAGGAGCTCAATGTGAGTTTTATTAGCGGCTGGAGAACACAGCGGCAGAAAGGATCAAAAGACGCGCCCCCTTGATATATGTTAAACCAGCATCCCCCCCCAATTTTTTTTTTCAATTACAGAGCAATTCAGAGCTTATCATCGCTGCCAGAGGTAAAACTTTTGTTTGCCCACCCCCCCCTCTCTCTCTCTCTCTCTCTCGGCACTTAACCGGACGCCTCAATTGCACCCCCAGGGGATGGGCGCCTTCAGCACTTGCATACTTCACTTACTGGTTCAGCCACCCCTGGGTGGAGGTGAAGGAGTATTGTAGTATTGGACTGGAACTTGGGAGAATTAGGTAATAGTAGCTCTCAGATTAACTAAATTCTGATGAAGAGAGGGACGAATTTCCACTCCACCAAACTGAATCTGATGCTTTCCATTGTGGTAGATTTTCAAAGGAGTCACTATATGAGTCCCTCAAAGAACGAAAAAAGAGGGGTGGGGGAAAAGGTGTTACAGTATTTATTTTCCCCTCATTCCTTCCTCCTCTTTATGCTATAAAAGTCTAACATAGATTTTCTTTGAAAACTGCTACTGTTCAGATATCTAACTAGGAATACCTGGATTCCCTGAGTGGGGTAGGTTTGAGTCCAAATAAAACAGAAACCAAGAATAATCTCCGGAAGTAGAAGCTCTGGATACTGTCCCAGGATGTATGAGAACAATGGGAAAGCAGGGGATCATTCAATATAAGAGATTGGATCATATGTCCTCATATGTCGTCATATCATATGTCCTCAAGGAACAACACATATATCAGTACTGTTGTTTTTTTCATGGAACAAAAGATACAAGCCTGACCGTTCCTGTAAATATGCACACAGAAAAGTGTTCGTTCCACAGTGGATCTTATTCAAAGTAGCATCACTGTTGTTAACTTGTTATTTATATTGTGAGAGCATTTTAAGAACTACGATGAAGGTTTTGCTTTTTTAATTTGCTAAGAGAAAAAAATAAAATCAATAACCCATTTCAAATATATTACAGGGAAACAGTGAGAAAACTAATTTATAGAGCATTTTCTGTGAGTTATATGATGGCTAAACTAATGGTCATTTCTGTAAAAGATAGTGGGGGGGGAATCCATACAAAATTAAATAAAGACTTGCAAAGTATGATTTTGCTGCTGGCAGTCTAAAAAGGATTTTCTTGTTCCTCACCCAAGAGAGTTGGGGTTCTATCAAGGAAGCTTTTCTACATGTCATACATCATTTCAAAGAGACATATATAGCCTCGGAACTGCTCCAAGGCAGCTGCAAGCCAGTGTCACTTTGAGTTAAATGCATTATTAAACTGTTAGGGAATTTCACATCATGGGTCATTTATCTATGCTAAATTGGGTCAAAAGCCTGTACACGTGGCTAGACAAATGAGAGAGGAGAACAAAATCCTCCCCTGGGAACTATTTCATTGACAGTCTCACTGAGTTCATGTTATTATTTTTCCTTGGTAAAATCAGAAGGGGTGGGTAGGAAGAGAAAAACGGGAGAAAACTGGAAGAGAACAAAATATAAAATATAAATTATATTACTGAATTATTTCATCCAGATTAGATTTCTCCACCCGATTTCTAGTTTCCATTTTAATACTTTTTAAATGTTACATTGTATTGCCAAATAATATATAGAAGCTATAAAACGTTTCAGATTCCATGGACTACAACCAGCACTGCTATGGAGAGCAAGAAGCGGGAGTGTGCACAAGAAGGTTATTTCAACCCTCTTTGCTTGGTTTTCACCACAGAGACCAAGCAGACATTTATCATACATAAGTAAATAAATAAGGCTCTGCATCATAAACTTATACAACCAGTGTAGAATCATGTTCTATGTAGTTCGTGAATCTTATGCCGAAGTGACTCTTTTGGTGTTTTGGCCACAGTGAGCTGCTATTCGTAGCTTCTATATTGAACCCAACGGCTATGCTCCAAATGTTTGCTGCAGCACTGAGCATCAATTGAAATGAACTTTCTAAAACACTGAGAGTTTTCTGTTTAATAAGTTTGATTTACTCCATCTGTACAGTAATTGTATTATTGCATTATTTTAGCCTAAATGTATATGTCATCCTGAAGATGAAATAAGAGGAAAGCACTAATTAAAGCCGGTTAAAATATATCCTCATACAATATTAAATATGCAAGAGCTCATCCATGTAGATTAGTCTGCAAGAGGTTGCACCATATATTGGCTTATTTTGCAACATATCAAATTAGCTTTCATGAATAAATATATCTAATAATATTTAGCTCTATAATTTAACAGCATCCTATTAAAATTCGTTTCCGAATCAGCCAAGCTGTGTATTTCATCTACTATGATTAGCAGCCTCTGAGTACCTAATAATTAAATGTGCAATTTATACTGATTTTGGCAAATATCATTCAGGGGACTATGAACTTTAATCCCCTTTAACGGATCCTTGCAATAAACACTAAGAAATGAACTTTAAAATTGGTTGGGCAAAGTAACGGCCCATGGCAGCAAGCTGTAAAAATAAATACTCCATCACCCAGAAATGTTATAACTGTGACTTGCCTTGCTTGGAACAATGAGCCCAGTTCTCTGCTCAGACTGAGAATTTTATTGTGATTGAGCTAAGCTGGCCAGAGACATATTTGGATTGATAAGATCCACCAAAACTCAAACATATCCCATTCCACGTATAGAAACCGAATGGACTGGCTGTTGAATATTTCGTCAGAGCTTGGGATGGAATGGAGTACTCCACTTTGCCTTTTGCCCTCTCATACTGCATTCTAAACACTCTTCCCTAAAGTGAGAATCCCAGAAATCCATAGAATGAAAATGTGATGGATCCCTTTTCCAGGTTGGCCCCACAGTGCCAAACTTTGAGCTTCAGGCATTCACTTTGTCCCTTTGTCCTTCATAATCATTCTCTGAATTGGGTCCTTGGGCCCCGAGGTGACACCTATGTGGACCAGTGGATATGTTGTTTTATGGATTCACTGTTGTAAGTATGATCTGTTGTAAGCATGGGCACCAATGCTTCGAATTGGAAGATTAATTCCGAAGCGCCAAACCACCTCGGAACTCAGTTCAATATTAATATGATTAACGAATTTATTACGATTAACGATTGTTACGATTTTTTTCGCTCAACCCTAATAGCCAGCCATCAATGCTTGTTATTCAGCTATTGAGGAACAATTAATAATCTAGTTGGTATTTCAGTATTGTTCAAAGGATTTAATTTATCCCATACCTACTCAAAACAGTAAATCATATATATATATATGATGCTGAGCATTACCATAAAAACCCGTATTTAGTGGGGTAATTATACAATGAAATCAACCCTGTTGGTCCTTTAAAAAGTAAGAAATTATGAACTGAATTGAAATCCAATGGCTTGCTGTCTCTTTATGGATGTTAATACCTAATGCATAAACACACTCAAAAGACTGCAAACTATGCAGCCATTAAAGTTTTTTTTAATGTGCTTCTAATCACTTTAAGCATCGAGAGAGTGTTTGCATCAAGCTATAAACACATCCATTGTAAATTTACATGGCGTGAACGGCCTTGTAAGTATTCTAAAAGAAATTATTGCAGGATAACACAGGTGTCTAAATTAAAAAACATTTGAAAACTACGCAAAATGTTTAACTGCACCGGTTATTGTTTTATGATTGAATTATTACTTAGAGCATCTTTGTACACCTGGTCCTGCATCAAGTGATTCAACTACCTTGAATGACTTTTCGCATATCTTTCATCACTCATTACTGAATTAGCAAAATGCTGAGCAATACGAAAATCATTTGAAGTTGGGGATTTTGAGGTTTCCCTGAACAATTGTCACAATTTTTGATAACCAATATTGAGGTCTTTATTGAGCTCTGTCTCTAACAAAACAGAGCAACATCCTTATTATAATGTTTATTTAGTGCTTGCTACTTTCATGGTGTGATGTAAACATATCTTCTTTTATCTGGGCTGAAGATGGACACATTTCTTCATATTTACCATTCACATATTGTGATGCAGATACAACCCACAAAAGCCTATTCGCTTGGAAACTAGTAAATGTGACTTACAGTAGAGTCTCACTTATCCAACACTTGCTTATCCAACATTCTGGATTATCCAACGCATTTTTGTAGTCAATGTTTTCAATACATCGTGATATTTTGGTGCTAAATTCATAAATACAGTAATTACTATATAGCATTACTGTGTATTGAACTACTTTTTCTGTCAAATTTGTTGTATAACATGATGTTTTGGTGCTTAATTTGTAAAATCATAACCTAATTTGATGTTTAATAGGCTTTTCCTTAATCTCTCCTTATTATCCAACATATTCACTTATCCAACGTTCTGCTGGCCCGTTTACGTTGGATAAGTGAGACTCTACTGTACTTGTCTTATAAGTGTAACTCTAGGCAATATACATATTGTTTGGTATTGTGATATGGCCTAAGGGCTAATCCATAAAAATATTATTATTACTATTATTATTATTATTATTATTATTATTATTATTATTATTATTATTATTCCATAGGGAAGAGTTAACACCCCTGTGGTGTTTGTTTTGCAGTCTGTGCTCCTGTTCAGAAGATTTCACGTCACTTTCTGTCCTTGTGATACAGTAATTGGATTTTGAAAAATCTGGCTTATTGTGAAAACAGGATTTAGTGATAAAACTTCAGTGGAGACCCTCCTTTCCCCATGATATCTCTTTCAAGAGAAAATTTTCCTTCTGAGGGGTAAATTTCTTCTTCCTGTTATCTCATTCTTAACTATAAGTCATTTGTAAGTCAGATGTTTGTAACTCAGGGACTGCCTGTATATCCCAATGTGATAAGGTCCTAAGTCTAGGGAGAGGTTTAGATTAGGAAAATCTCAGAAGCTTTCTTGTTTAAAAATAGAACATTTGGAAAAAAAAACAGGAAAGTCAAACAGTGCCACTCATATTTATACCATGATGGCTTACTCTGTAGATGCAGAGCTGCGATTTTTGACAAATCCTATAGTAGTTTCCACAAAGCCTGAATGCTTTTAAAAGTGATTCCCACCCTCCTATAACACTCTCTGTGCCTTCCTCACCATGCCAGCCACTTTCTTCTCAGCACTAGTCCTCTCTTCCCAGCTTTCCTCTATTCTTTAGAAGAGAAACTTGTCATGTCTATATTAACACAGCTGCTGCCAAATGCCCTCTCCTCACCTGACAGCAGGAGAAAATCTTGGAGGTGACAGATCGCATAACTGCTGCCACTTGATAGTTAAGTGGCATATTTCCAAGCATTCTCTCATTCTCCATGACACTTCTTTCTCTTGCCCCAGTTCTCTAAGGTCTTATGCAAAGCTCAGATTGTTTCTTATACATTTTCTCCTTTAAAGACCACATGTTCACCTTTGAGGATGTGTGAAATGGAGAAGAACCTCAAGTCCTGTCAAAAGAAAGCAGAGAAACAGTCACTTATCTGGCTGAAGGGCCATATAAAAGATCAAGCTGAAACCACATCTGAGTTGCCCTCTCTCGAATACAACCACTGCTCTTGGGTTTGAGTTGTCAGAACTGACAAGGGTTTTTTTCCCCCCAAAGTAAAGCAAAATAGAATGACTCATTTCAAGCTTACTATTTGAAAAGAAACAAGAATAGATGCAACCATATTTTAGGTATGAGAAAATCCAAAGAGAAAGTATTGGTTACAAGATTATTAGATTTTGTTAAAATCAGTGAAAGTCTAGATCAGTGATGGCCAACCTATGACACGCATGTCAGCACTGACACACCTGGCCATTTTTGCTGACATGCTGCCGCATGCAGATTGATTGGATGACTAATGTCTTTTGTGGCCAAATTCGGTGTGATTTGGTCCAGTGGTTTTGTTGTTTACTCCATGGGAATTATGAGATATATATATATATATATACACACACACACACACACACACACACACACACAGGAGAGTCTCACTTATCCAACACTCGCTTATCCAACGTTCTGGATTATCCAATGCATTTTTGTAGTCAATGTTTTCAATATATCGTGATATTTTGGTGCTAAATTCATAAAAACAGTAATTACTACATACTAGCATTACTGCGTATTGAACTACTTTTTCTGCCAAATTTGTTGTCTAACATGATGTTTTGGTGCTTCATTTGTAAAATCATAACCTAATTTGATGTTTAATAGGCTTTTCCTTAATGCCTCCTTATTATCCAACATATTCGCTTATCCAACATTCTGCCGGCCCGTTTAGGTTGGACAAGTGAGACTCTACTGTGTATGTATGTATGTGTGTATGTATATATATATATATATATATATATATATATATATATATTCATTCTATTATTATTCTATTATTACTGTAGTATATTATTATATTATTACTATTATATTATTATTGTATTATTCATTATTCATGACTACACTGAAACTACAATAGAGAGAAATCAGCGTGGAAATTGCAAGAGGTACCATAGATTGTTGTACATGGAAATAATGATAGTAAATAGTTTTTGATTTATTAAATACAATATTACAATTATATATTTTTGTTATTTGTTATATATTGTGAAAATATGGGTTTTTTTCTCAAAGTGACACACCACCCAAGTCATGCTAGGCTTTTTGGTGAATTTTGACACACCAAGTGCAAAAGGTTGCCCATCATTGGTCTAGATGAAAATACCTATAGCCCACAAGAACTGTCAGAGAAAAGCCAGGAGAATACCAAAAAGCCAGGAGCTTACATGGGATTACAAACAGATCTAGGCATTCAAAGGGGAAAGGCATTTCCAAGCTGAATCCAAAGCTAAGAATGAATTTTGCTGGAAAGATTGGTCCAAAAGTACATATCAGTGGTCAGAGATGAATGAAGCCAGGGATGTCAGTTAAAGCTGAACTGATGTTTGGGATCTGTTGATTTGCAGAAATGACATGGCATGGATTGAGCTGATTTATAAGCAGCAGTTCATCATCCCAGTTGGCCTCATTAGTTCAAAGACCCCATCACATGAGCACAGGGAAGGGGAGGAAGCGGGAGAAGATTTGGGACAGCATAGGGAACTGCCTTACTCTGTTCTCTCCTGTCGAAGTCCATCTTATGCCAGCTCATTTCCTTTCCCCAGTCATTCCCCAGCATTCCCCTGCTTTGTGCCATTCAGTGTGGTGTTACCCAACTCCTAAAAGGCGCTCTGGACTCCATTTCTCTTTTTTATTTGCTATTTTACTTTGTTGCTAATATTTTTGTTTTGTGTAATTAATTGAAAGTCTCTCAACTGATCCAAATTGATTAACCAGATTTGTCATTTTCAGAAATTCCTTCAGTGTCTTCCAACATTAAGATAATGTTGTCTGCAAATAACTTTAATTTGTATTTTTGGCTTTTCACTTTTATTCCTATTAGGTCTTCATCTTGGCATAATTTCCTTGCTAAGATTTCTATTTCTATAGTATAAATCAGGGGTTCTCAAACTTTTAAAGCAGAGGGCCAGTCCACAATCCTTCAGACTATTGAGGGGCCAAATTATCACTTGGGGAAAAAAAAACGAACAAATTCCTATGCACACTGCACATATCTTATTTGTAGTGCAAAATAACAATAACAATGAAAGACCAATACAATATTTTAAAATGAAAATAATTTTAACCAACATAAACCTATCAGGATTTCAATAGGAAGTGTGGGCCTGCTTCTGGCCAATGAGATAGTCAGGTTAATTAGGATTGTTGTTGTTGTGTGTCTTCAAGTCAATTCAGACTTTGGGCGAGCCTAAGACCAAAATTATTTATTTATTCATTTACTACATTTATTTGCTACATTTATATCCCACCCTTCTCACCCCAAAGGGAACTCAGAGCAGCTGTATGTACATACAATATATTATATTATTAGCATAGCACAATATTAGCATTATATATTACTATATTGAACTATACCACTATACTGTAATATTATATGTAATATATAACATATAATTAATATTATTATATGGTATTATTAGTATTATATTGTATAAAATGATAATATTATCAATATCATATATATATATACAATATATTATATTATTAAAACTGATATAAAAATATTATATTATAAATGAGGGCGGGGGCCAGGTAAATGACCTTGGAGGGCCGCATCCGGGCCCCGGGCCTTAGTTTGGGGACCCCTGGTATAAATAATAGGGGTGAGAGGGGACCTCCCTATCTCAAGCTTCTGGAAATCTAGCTCCTGGGTGCATTTTGTAACTGTTTTTATATTTTATATGCTTTTCTTAATAAACTTACTATTCTTGTTCATCTGTGTTTGTCTCACAAAGGGAATTCAAGGGGCTTCATTCACTGAGGAGAGAAAATAGCGCTCTCCTCCCAGCTTGCAGGTAGGGGAAGGCCAATTTTTCACTTTAGCTCCTATCATAAGGACACCAGGGTTAGATCTTTAGAAATGACATAAAAGATAAGCTATTTGTTGATGGTCTCTCATCCAAGCACTCACTAGAGCTGACTTTGCTTAACTTTAAAGATCAGATGGGATCTGGGGCTTTTAAATATTAGCTTCAGGAAATTAGAAAAGTGGGCATAATATAGTTATCTGGAGGAAAAAAATCCAGTTCTCCCATCAAGGCAGCCACAACAACAGTGCTTAGCCCTTCCTTTAAAAGGAATTTTCCAACTCAGGCCTTCATCTTTTTTTCTTGTGTTTTTATTTTATCAGCAGGTTATTTTACCACTCAATATATACCAGAACAAATGTTGCATCCATCTAGGCAATAATGATGACCCTGAAGCACAGCATAACATTTCATTGATTTTGTCCCTGAAGACAGGTACAAAAGAATGAATAACCAGGGAAGCAACCAAGCATACAATATCAGTGCATGCAACATTAGCTGTGCAGCTTCTGTTTTTAAATCTCATTTGTTCACCTTTAACCCACAGCCTTTACTTCCTGTCAGAGCTGGAGGAGCAGCAAGATGCTATTAAATGTAGTTAATTACCAAACTTTACACAGACTATCCTGTGAGATATCACTTGATGTGCCGTGTCTGGCATGGCATATTCCTCAACCTAAGATGATATCTGGAGTTTTCTCAGTGTGTGTGATTTTTTATAGTACAAAGGAATTTGAACGAGGTAGGCTCTATTTCAAGACAGTCATTGGCCTTAGAAAGGTCACTATGCTGCAGTCTGTGTCATGAGGCTGAGCTCTCTTGCAGAACTTTTTCAGAGATTGCTGTGATACCCATTGAAACACTCAAGAAATATTGCCATCTGTCTTTAAAACAGTGGTTCTCAACCTGTGGGCCATGGCCTAGCAATAGGCCATGAGAACGAAAATTCGGGATGATAATTCCCCCCGCTTTCCCACCCTCTTTGTGGGATGAGATCCTTATTCTGAATATCCAACAATGAAGAATGCTGATTTCAACAGCATCTAGATTAGTGCCTTATTCTAATGTGTTCTATCCTTGCCAGGTAATTTGTATTCTCCCTTCTCCTCCAAATAGCTGCTTAGGAAGCCCAGGGCTGGGCTGTGGCGCAGTTTGCTAGTAACCAGCTGCTATAAATCACCACTGACCGAGAGGTCATGAGTTCGAAGCCCGGGTCGGGTTAAGCCTCCGACCATTAAT
Organism: Anolis carolinensis; assembly: GCF_035594765.1. Lineage (NCBI taxonomy): Eukaryota > Metazoa > Chordata > Lepidosauria > Squamata > Anolidae > Anolis > Anolis carolinensis. The sequence goes on from NW_026943820.1 coordinate 22,260,173, forward strand.
AGCCCCGGCTTGCTGTTGACCTATGCAGCCCCGAAAGACAGTTGCACCTGTCAATTAGGGAAATTTAGGGACGCTTTATGCGGGAGGCTAATTTACAACACCATAAAACTGCCAGAAAAACACGAGGAAAGGAATGCGGAAGTACAGCCACTACTGGACGGTGAAGCAACAGCTCCCCCTGTGGCCGGAATCGTGAAGCTGAAAAAATGTTAAAAATGCCTCTGAGTTTGTCTAATGTATGTTGTTTGTCTGTTGGCATTGAATGTTTGCCATATATGTGTTCATTGTAATCCGCCCTGAGTCCCCTTCGGGGTGAGAAGGGCGGAATATAAATACTGTAAATAAGTAATAAATAAATAAATGGGAAGTACTGAGATTTGTTCCACCACATACCACCAGCACTCTTTAAAGTACACATTTTCCTCAACCCTGGCAGATTCTTCCACCCACTGACTGGTTTTGGGCAGTCAATATGACAGCAGTGAGTGGGATGTACTATGAGAGCTCCACAAGTGGGAGGAGAGTTTTAAACCTTTCCAACTCTGCATACTGGATGTTGAGAGAATGCAACATCCAGTATGTGGGTGCATGGGGCCAAGCTGCATCAGAGTGGATCAAGATGAGAAGACTTATTAATGGGTAAAAACACACAAGCTGGAAGAGGCTGAAACACTTTTAGCTTGAGTCTACCAGGAAGGGCATAGAGGGGAGTGATTTGCTCTTCCTAATAGAGCAAATTTCTCCCCTCTTTGCCCCTGTTGACTTGATAGAGAAAAACTACTTTTGTTCTTTGAAAACAGTTTGCATCAACTGAAATAAGCAGGTGATAAAAAATGAAATGCACAGTTGCACAGTAATGCACTTCCTGGTTTCCAAGTACACACAAATCTATCTGCACCTCCAAGCATAATGAATATGGCAGACATAATAAATATGTATTTTGTGTTTCCAAGCTCTTTTCTCATTACTTTACGATACCAAGGGGAGGTATAGTTATCAATGGCAAACTTTGTTTATTGTATAGGAGCCAGCAAACCTCCCCCCCCACAAGGATTTCTATAGGTGACAACTGTTGTCAATTTGAATACAGTCCACAACATCACAATAAAAGATGTAAGCCTACATTCAAAAAGCAATCCGAGTTATCAAATCAAGGCTGTAAACACATCTGTGAATGTAGTGAGGGATACAAAGAAGTCACTTTGCAAAAATGTCTCAGAAGTATTTCCAAAAATAAGGAAATGCTTAGACTACAAAGAGAATCCATAAGAGTGCCAGGAATAAACTGTGATATTGCCGTTACCTTGATTTTTTTTTTAAAGGAAGCAACTGGGGCAGAAGTGGGAGGTCCCATCTTTACTGCCATATAAAATCCAGATTATTTGCTTTAGACTGGATAATATGGCAGTGTAGATATAATCCAGATCAAAGCAGATAATGTAAATCATCTGCTATGAAAAGCTGGATTATATGGAAGTGTAGATCTAGCCAGAAGCAATGACTATGCAATTGGAGGTCCTCTCTGTCTTCTTGCTGGAAGTTGAATGGACACAGCTTGGGAAGAGGGAAACGAAGAAGAGAAAAATGGTCCACACAGCATGACTAGCACAATATGTAGGTTCTGCATGCAATAATATCCTCTGTCTTTCTCTTTTTGTGGGAGTGGTTGTGTGTGTGTGGGGGGGACCCCATGTGCCTATGAACTCATATTGCTATGCATAAAAATAGGCCAAGGAAATGTTTACATCTGCTTCTACCTTCAGCCAGCACATAGCCTTGAACATATCATACATTCTTGTATGGAGCCCTCAGGGCAAGAATGCTGCTATACCCTGAAACGTTGTACTATCTCTCCATTGAGACTCAAATTTCAACTCCAGAATTAATCTCATTGTGTGATCTTAGAGTAGTCACTCGTTTCTGGTTTATCTGGCATGTATTTTTGTACAAGAATTAGTTACAAAGGAAATTTATGTATCCTGAACTTGTAAACAAGCAGGTTATTTAAAAAATTATTTAAAAGTTTTCTTGAACAGCATAGTAGTCAGTTTATGGAAATATTTCTTAATATGTATCTTTTGTAGAAATACATTTTAATATGTGTAGTTGTGTTATTTTTATAATGTTCATGTGTTTTAATTATTCTGTAATCCACCTCAAGCCATGAGGAGAGGTGGGTAAGAAAAAATATTATTATTATTATTAATAATAATAATAATAATAATAATAATAATAATAATAATAATAAGTAAAACAAGCAAAGAAGAACATACCCTGGCAGAATATGCAAAGCAAAGTGAAGAACCTGCTTTGATTGAAGTCAAAAATCAGAAACTCCTCAAAGCACAGCAGACAAAAAACTAGTACAAGAAGACCGCACTACAAACTATAGCCGACAGCTGGCACAACAAAACATTGCATGGAAAGTTCCTTGACAAAACTGAAGGAAAAACTGATAAGGAGAAGACCTGGCTATGGCTCACGAATGGGACCCTGAAGAAGGAGACAGAAGGCCTGATCCTTGCAGCCCAGGAGCAAGCCATCAGGACAAAGGCAATTAAGGCCAAGATCGAAAAATCAGCTGATTACCCAAAATGCAGACTGTGCAAGGAAGCTGATGAAACCATTGATCATATCCTCAGCTGCTGTAAGAAAATCGCACAGACAGACTACAAACAGAGGCACAACTATGTGGCCCAAATGATTCATTGGAACTTATGCCTCAAGTACCACCTCCCAGCAGTAAAGAACTGGTGGGATCACAAACCTGCAAAAGTATTGGAAAATAAGCACGCAAAGATACCGTGGGACTTCCGAATCCAGACTGACAAAGTTCTGGAACACAACACACCAGACATCACAGTTGTGGAAAAGAAAAAGATTTGGATCATTGATGTCGCCATCCCAGGGGACAGTCGCATTGACGAAAAACAACAGGAAAAACTCAGCCGCTATCAGGACCTCAAGATTGAACTTCAAAGACTCTGGCAGAAACCAGTGCAGGTGGTCCCGGTGGTGATGGGCACATTGGGTGCCGTGCCAAAAGATCTCAGCCAGCATTTGAAAACAATAGACATTGACAAAATTACGATCTGCCAACTGCAAAAGGCCACCCTGCTGGGATCTGCGCGCATCATCCGAAAATACATCACACAGTTCTAGACACTTGGGAAGTGTTCAACTTGTGATTTTGTGAACGAAATCCAGCATATCTATCTTGTTTGCTGTGTCATATAATAATAATAAGTTTGCTGTGTCATACAACGTAGTGTCAATAATAATAATAATAATTGTTATTTTATCATACAAAAGGGCTGTGAGTTGATTTCATTGTAGATAGTCTCAGCTGAATCCTACACTACCCTTCCTTGTTCTGGCATTGCATGAGAATGCGTGTAGGGAAACAAAAGTCTTTAGTACACAAGCACATATTTAGAGTGGGTGGATTGGAATTTAGGAGCCTGCTTCAACTCTTTCAAAATTGCCAGGATTCAAGTTGCAATTTGTACCTGTGACTTGGCTGCACTAGATCTAGATGGGTTTGTTCATGGAATGTGATTCCTCACTGTTAGAAATAAGCAAATGGCTCCACATAGCCAATTGACTTCTCACAATAATGTATGGAGTCCATTCAATTATATTTTATAGCACTGTACTTTCTACTTTGGCCTCCTTTCACTCTTCCTGTTGCACATTAGTATTTATGCTCTTCCCACTCAAAACAGTTTATATCATGTTAACACAAGCAGAATTTGAATGAAAAGCAGCATTTCTATTTGAATAATTGCATCTTGTTTAAAATTTAAGGAAAATAGCTGCTCATTGTATAGACAAGTATTGTTTAATTAAGAATGCAATCTTAAATGGCAACAGATGAACAAATGCTTGTCCAGCCAACACTTGGCAACTGAAGCTCTGCTAAATCTAAACTTTGAACTATTTCACACATTGTGAAATGTTCAGGATTTTTTTCTGTGTAAAAACACATGAGAAATTTAAACAAAATAAAAAGCATGTTTTTTTATGAAAGAAATATTTTGGCAACCCTTTCCTCCCTACACAAACCATTGTATCCAGAAAAATTGGGATTTTTGTGTGAACAGACTGGGATTTATGTTTTTTTTTAAAAATACCAATTTTGCACATACAATAATGTCTACATAATCCACTAGAAACAATTGATTATTCTATGCAAAAAACATTATCCTGTTAATGTTGTATATAGGACCACTAATTTATACAAAATTTCTGAGGTTTCTGGGGGGAAAAAACTACACTGTAATTTGCACAAAAGAAAATATGGAAAATTGTGGGTCTTCATTTGGAAAAAATGTGTTTGTACAAAAGCATCACCTCCATAAAAAGAAAATGTGTATTTTTCTGCAGAATAATTTCTGAAAAATTGTATGTTGATTATTGGGCAAAAACTAGGTAACCCTTTTGCCTCTGTGTTATTTTTTCCTGTTAGATTTCTTGAGTGTCAGTAAACCTATTTTCAGGTACCAAATGAGAAACAGTAGTTATTTCCATCACTAATCTGAACTCTTTATTGGGATTCTGGGAATTAGTTTATGCTACCTTAACTTGGCCTAAATATAACTAAAGAAAACCCCTTCAATGCCTTGCAATCGGCACTGCAGCAAACCAACACACACACTCCAAAAACCAAAAAAATTCCGATCAAATTTCAAAGCCATTTAGAACATTTGGCTAGAACGCTTCGAAATCACGGGTTAGATCCGATGTGATAACTCGCATCGGAACCACGTTTGCAAATCGGATTATATCCGATTTTAATCCGAATTACGACTTATTCCAACAATTCATCCATGCCTAATAGAGACATTCCATGCATTTTGTGTGCAACTGTCATCAGTTAGTGTACAGCAATGGAAGCTTACAGAAAGTTTCTCTAGAATTAAAGCCATATTCATTTCATGTGGGACCTTTGAAATTAAGACATTTGCTCTTTATAAAAAAGCTACTGAAGTTGACAAATCCATCATATTATTATTGCTTTCTGCCAGAATGGAAAATAGGAAATACTGCTGTCTCACAAAAAGCAGGGAAAGTAGGAGGAATGATGGATATCACAAATGCCCCGCTGACTACAAAATTTCTTTATAAATCATTTCTCAGGGGAGAAAATGAAATAGCCTTCTTTACATAGAAGCTCGTATTTAAATCTGATTCCTAATTCCTTAGCATGCTTTCTTTCATATTTTCTTTACCTGCAGGATTCTGAGAAAAGCTGCGAGTGATAACAATGTTGTAGGCATTAAAGAACTAAATTGAAAGGTGAAATTATACTCAATCTGTATCTCATCCTGATAGCAGTTCTCATTTGATAGAGAAATATTTATCTCCCAAGGCAAATGCATGCCTAATTCCTAGGAGAAATAGGGGAGGGAGGAAATAAGACAGAGCTAATCCCCTAAGTAACAACTGTCAGTGTGATGTTGGGTTTTGTGACCCATATAGTGTCTCTGACAAGGAGACAAAAGGCCCCTCCAGCTGAGAACAAAATTATGCTCTTGTTTTCTGAGGTTACACTCCTTGGATTTATCTGTCTCTCAAGCTGAAAAACAAGAAATACTTTCAGAGAAAACCAATAGTTTATTTAGAATTTGAATATGGATTAGAAACTTTGCATTAAAAGTAACTGTGAATATAGTTGTATGTTTTTTTAAAAAATAAATAAAATAAACATAATTACTAGGCATGTGTGATTCATGAAAAAAATGGTTCAATGCTCGCTTTGAAAGGTGCTTCGTTTCTAAAGTCATTTCCAAATTTTGAAGCAAAAAATTCAAAACTTTCTGAAGCTTCCAAATCTTCATATGTACCTCGTTAATGGTGGATGCACATGCGCATGAAGGAAAACATTATAATCAATCGGGAAAATTGAGGGGCTTCTCTCTCCCTCATTTTTTGAGCTATACTAATGAAATTTGTGACAGTGGTAGAACACAAAAACCACTGTTAGCTTACCAAATCTAAGAATGTTGGACTTATCCTCTGTTTTTTGGCAAATTTTCAAAATTTTTATAAAAAATATTTTTAATAATAACAAAAATCTGTTCCTGGTTTGAAAGTCTTATTTCCTGTTTCATTGGGTTGTCTTTTTTTTAAGTCATTGTTCTACTTGAGAAACCTTGTTTTGTGGTTGAAACTTTGTTAAATTGATGGACAGTGTCCCAGCAAACCATAATGTGCTATCATAGCACCATGTCCCTTGCGCAAAGACAAAGTTCAGGCAGTGTCATAAAGTTTTGCCATGTTTCAATGACAGCACCAACTAGGAAATGACATTTATCACCCAGGAACAGAAATCATAGTACACCATCAAATCACTCCTGACAGATGGCCATCAGCCTCTGAATAAGGAAATCTGTTCCTGGTTTGAACGTGTTATTTCCTGTTCCATTGGGTTTTCTGGGGTTGAGAGTGTGTGACTTGCCCAAGATCACCCAGTGGGTTTCCGTAGCTGAGTGGGGAATCAAGCCATAATCGTAGTCCAACTTTCAAACAATTATGCTACACCATGCTGTCTCAAAAAAGGGGCCCGCTGTTTCTTCCTATGAGGCTTAGCCCACTTCCGATGCTACACTATGTCTTAGGAAAAAACTTCAGTCTTTTGTTTTTTATGAATGCTCCCATGAGAAAAGGATGTGGGTGAACTACAATTCAAAAAAGACTTGGGTCAACCCTCCAAAACCTCCCCCAGGATTCACAGCTGCCCATGTTGGGTCTGTGTGCCAAACTTACAGAAGTTATATAGGGCAAGGTATAATGTAATACAATAAACACATTTCATCATCATCATCATCATCATCATCATCATCATCATTGTCTAAAATTAAATCACTCTACCTAAGCCCCAAGTTTGCACATAATTACCAATCCCATATATAGCATGTTTATTTAGCAGAGTGGACCTCACCCCTAAACATGCAACTCTGTTTAGATTACTAAGATTTGATTCAAAATTGGCTATCATATAGATTCACATTGTATTCAACATCAATGTTAGTTTTGTTTGCTGTTGATTGCATTTTTTTTAAATTTTACTTGAGATTGTTGGTGTTAGACTTCTCATTTTCATTTTTCATGAAATTGTGTTACTTGTTTATTGGTAGTGACTGCCCTCTTGCCTTCTACTTTGTATTCCAGTCAGGAGCTGATGGCAAAATAAAAATGTTGACAGCACAGCTCTTCTCATTTCATTCAAGGAATGCAGATTCCTTAGCAATGGCCAATGGCATTGACCTAGTGCTCTCGCAATGTCACACTCCATTGCCCATTTAGTGAGTTTGATTATGAGTGTTACCATGAGAAAAAGTTCCTTTCAGCTTATGCTTGATTCTAGAATCTTATGCTGTTACTGCTCAAATGCTGACTTTGTTTAGATTTTTTCTTCGAAGTTAATTAGCAAGCTGCAGAGATTTTTTAAAGAATGGCTATGCTTATTCTCTGTTTAAACTAGTTTTGTGGAATTTGAATTTACTTGAAGGAGGGTTCCTCCTCTTCATCCCACCAGACATGGGATAGAGTCTTCTCAGCAGTGGCACCCCAATTGTGGAATATCCATCCCTTGGAGTTCTGATTGGCACTAGGATCAATTTCTTTCCAGCAGCAGGTTAAATAATGGCCTTTATCGATAATAGAAGGAGATTCTAACACACTCCAAGGCACCATATTCCACTGTTGAACAGCTGTTAGGACCTCATTCCATGAGCGGGGGAGAAGTGGGAGAAAATGGGGGAAAGTGGGGGAAAGCGGAGGGAACTGTTTTATTCTGTTAGTTCCCATCAACGTCCATCTTCTGGGATGGCCAGCAATCCCACATCCTTTTCCCATTGAGATTCATCCTTTCTCCACTTTCTCTCGTTTGGAGTCAAGTAACACCCGACTCCACAAAAGATATTCTAAGCTCCATTTCTATATGCTGCAGAAACATGGTCCCATGGAGTCCCATCAGAATTGGAGGCCATTATCTGATGGCCTTCATGGGACTCTGTTTTGGCAGTTCAAAGAAATTGAGAAAAAACACTGATGAGGTCCTTAGTATCAGGAAATTCTTCCTAATGTTTAGGCGAAATCTCTTTTCCTGTGATGTCAATCTATTGCACTGTATCAAGAGCAGAAGAAAACAACCCTGCCCCCTTCTCAATGTGGCATCTTTTCAAACATTGAAACATGGTTATCAGGTCTCTTCTCAACCTTGTCTTCTCCTAGCTAAACATATCCAGGTCCCTGAGCCACTCTTCATAGACCCTGGCTTCCAGACTTTTTACCATTTTGATTGCCTTTCTCTAGACATGTTCCAGCTTGTCAATAACCCTGGACACAGTCTTAACCCTTCCAGGTAAACCCTGACCAAAGCTGAATAAAGGGGCATCATTATTTTTCTTGATCTAGATGCTATATTCTTATTGATGCAGTCTAGAATCACATTGGCTTTTTCAGCTGCTGCATAACATTGTTATTTACTCATATTCATATATAGACCTGATTACCGTGGTCTATATAAGATGCTAGTTCTGACCTTTAAAACTCTTTACGGCCAGGGCCTATCATACCTTAGGGACCGTCTCTCCTTCTCCCATCATCGGAGGTCGCAACGAGACTTACTTTATGTAATAATAATAATTTTATTCTTGTATCCCGCCCCATCTCCCCGAAGGGACTCGGGGCGGCTCACATGGGGCCTTGCCCAACCATCACAATATAAAAACAAAACAAAACACATAAGTTTACAGCAATAAATCGACAATATCAGTAAAAGCATCATAAAAAACAATCTTGCAAGATAAACCGTTAAAAACAGATATAAAACACAAATCTGGGCCAATGGGCGATTGTGTCAAATCGGGGAGAGGTAGTTACGTAGTTACATAGTTACGTATGTACCGGGTCCTAGAGAAGTGCACTTGGAAAGGACCAGGCGCAGAGCTTTTTCTATTTCTGCCCCTGCCTTATGGAATGCCTTGCCGCCCTATATGAGAGCCATGCTAGGGCCTTTTACCCTAGCATTCAAGACCTGGCTCTTTACTAGAGCTTTTAATCTATGTTAATTTTATCAATATTTGTATGTATGTATTTTTATCCTTTACAATTTTATCTTGTAAATCGCCTAGAGTATCGTGGATGGAGGGCGATTAATAAGTAATTAAATGATGATGATGATGATGATGATGATGATGATGATGATGATATTTAGCTTGTGGTATACTAAGACTTCTAGATCGCTTTCACATGCACTGTTTTCAAGATTGGTGTCACCCATCATTACAGTTTTTCTGCCCAAGTATAGTACCTTACATTTCTTCCTGTTGAAATTCATTTTGTTAGTTTTGGCTTTCCTGTCTGATCTATTAAGGTCATTTTGGATTCTAATCTTGTCCTCTAGGTTATTAGCTATCCCTCACAATTTGGGGTCATCTGCAAATTTGATGCACATGCCATCTATTCCATCATCCAAGTCACTGATGACATTTCTTGATCTTAATTGTAATCTGCTCCAAATAGCTCTGGTTTAAAATATAACCCTCATTTTATGTTAAAAGCCTAATTTATCACTTTTTTTTGAAAATTTAAAAGAAAGAAAAATGTGTGTGTTTTAATACTTCTTGAAAGCAGTGACCGTAATTCCATTGCCAATTTCAGCTAAAAAAATCCCTTCAAAGTTTAGTGAGACGTGCAATATTATCTATGTATGTAATGAACTGTGCTGTGTTAATTATGTACTAGATTATGACTGTTCAATGTGGGTTTTGAGAAAACCGAGCCAACCATAATCCTCAAAAGACTGAAAACATAAAATACCCTCTTCTTGCAAAGCACCTCTATAGATTGCTTTCGACAACCATAAACCACCTGCTCCATGTTATTTTATTATTGGGCTAATGATTCAATATTATGAGGTCATTTACAGCCTACAATACACATAAAATCTTATATTAAAAACTTCTATTGGAATTTTACAATTCTTTTAAAGAGACTATTATTTAAGTTATTGTTTAACAATTTATCAACCCATTTCTATTTACAATTTTGGAAACTAAATGATTTTTTGGGGGGAAAATATGGGAAAAATTTATAGAATATGTGTTTGCTGAATGGCAGGGGAGCAAACCTATGGTGGAAACAATGATGTTTTGGAAATAATATATTAAGTGGTTTGGTCCAGGGGAAGGTAGCACCCATTTTTATCTTACAGAGTTTATTTTGCAGATAATATGTTTAAACGGGTTAAAAGGTTGAAGCTCAACTCAACAGGGTGAAAATATAATAGTTGCTGTCATTTTTTAAATTAATAAAAATGATTTAAAAAACCAGTTTCCCAAATATTAGTGGATTGGTGAAATGTTCTGAAACTTGGCACATTTGCAGTTGTTAATGTTTTTCCATTAACTGACCTGGCATTAATGATCTTTGACTTATATAAGTGTCACATGAAGATCCATAATTTGGCCCCCAAATCTTCCCTTAACTTATACATGAGTATGTAATAATATGGTACATTGACAGAACATTAGCAGCAATTGAAGTATTTGAAGTATTTGAAGTATTTTATACTTTAATGACTGGGCTATGTTTCTTCCCCCTAGGATGTGGAATTGTGATCTTTAAAAGACAATGAGAGTACATTAGACTCATGAAAGATGAATAGATACACCTCTCCTATTACATTAGGACAGGCAGTAGGTTCAAGATGAACAAAAAAAATACAGGAACTACTTTCCACATAGCACATTAATAGAAGCCATTTGCAGTAATGATGTGCTGTTAGCCACAAGCCTAAAATAGTTTAAGAGAGAATCTGTTATTCACAAAAATATGTTTGTTTGTTTTTTAAAGAAGGAGGATGATAAGAAATCTCCAAGCAGTCCTATGTTAGAATAAGTTGAATTTTCATTCGACCTAGCAAGGCTCTTTGCTAGTAGGTTCCTATTTCAGGGAAAATATGAGTCATCACTCCAATTGTAGCCTCAAGCTGATTAAAGAAGTGAAGTGTATTAGACTACATCTATAATAGGTTCTGAGATATACAGTAGAGTTCCGGTTATTCGACATAAACGGGCGGGTCGAATGTCGAATAACTGGATCTGACGGATAATAGGGAGGCCCTATTATCCAGCAAGCCGGTTGAAGGAAGTGCCCCGTGCACGTTGCTAGGTAGATAGCAAGCTACCTAGCAACGCGCAGGAGCGCTTCTGCCCTGCCTCTTGGGAGGCGCCCCTGCGCATTGCTAGGTAGATAACAAGCTACCTAACAATGCTCCGCCCCTTGGGAAGCGCCCGTGCATGTTGCTAGGTAGCTTGCTATCTACCTAGCAACGCGCACGGGCGCTTCTCTGCTCGCCACCCTGCCTCTTGGGAGGTGTCTGTGCGCGTTGCTAGGTAGATAGCAAGCTACCTAGCAACGTGCATGAGCGCCTCCCAAGGGGCCTGCGACGTCGGATAATACGGAGTGTCGGTTAACCGGAAGTTGGTTAACTGGAACTCTACTGTATAGTCTTCAGGTACATTCAACACCAACCCTTCACTAGGGATAAGATCTTAAAAGAGGTTGGTTCACACATTCAAGGGCAGCAAGAGAGGTGAATACTATTTTCGTAGCAACAATAAACTCCTGATTGATTTAGTAGGAATGGCTGGATCCATGCCTAGATAATCATCTAATTTCTGCCTGCCTTGCTAGAAAGTCAATTAATTCCTCAAATTAGTGAATTTAAATTTAATTTCACTCTCTGCTACCTACACAGTTGGCAAACTCTCCCTTTTACCTGTGATCTCAGCTGTGGATTAGACTCCGTTTGCCCTCAAGTGTTCATGGCATTTGGACAAATCCCATCTAGAAACCTCAATAGAAGCATCACTATTAGATTCACAGACTTTCTCCTCTTTGGCATTTCAAAATCTTCACTGAGGTGAAAAAGAAATAAACATCTAAACGTTTAAGTCCCAGGTTCTTATTTTTCTTCCTTCATCAAAGCAACACGGTGCAAAGCCTTAACTTTAAGCATCCTAAAGATAGATGATAGATAGACAGATGAAGGAGGGAAGGAGGAGAAAAAGAGAGAGGGAGGAAAGAAAAGATAGGAAATACAATCCATATATATTTGTCATTTACTTACCCCATGTAAGTAAATGTAATGTTTTAGATTTTGCTTCAGTTTCTGCCTGTCCAAGAGCTACTGAAATAAAAGGGATCTGTTTAAAAAATGTTGCATTGGTTGTGTAAGTGCCATTATATCGCCTCTCTTATGCATATTTTTTTAAAAAATGTTTGGTAAAGTTAAACAAAGCAGGAAAAAAGGAAAACGACCTAACAGGTGGATAAATTCAGTCAAAGGAAACTAGACCCCAGTTTGCAAGATCTGAGCAGCGCTGTTCACAACAGAGTCTCTTGATGAATGCTTTGATCATAAAGCAAAGCTACACTATATTGTTTTTTTAAAAAAAATCATTGTCTTCTTACCTGTAAACTATATTTAAAATGTATACTATAAAAATCTAACATGTAGATAGTATTTTTTCTTTAAGAAAAACTTTCATAAATTCTAAAGCACCATCATAGATTTTATTCCACTTTGTCAAATGGTGTGATTCCAAACTTCATAGAAAACCTAACTTTTATTTCTTCATGGCGAAAATACCCTCTGTCCTTTAGTGCTAATACTACTTTATATCTTTTCTTTAACCTCCAAGATGTTACAAGTCAGCCTCTAAGTGGCAAAGTCATTTCAGTGTAATCACTGGTATAATCCTTCCCCAATCGGTTCATTTCATAGATGCTGAACATCCCTTCAAAGACTTGAGATAGTTTTAAAATCCACTTTCATTTTCTAATCCACTGCTGCAAAATGGATTCAGTGTGTTACTGTTAGCTTCTACACAGCTTGGAAAGTTGACAAGAGTAATCTCTGTTTTGCTTCCACCATTCCGATCTGAGCACTAACTTTCTCTGACAATCCAGGTTGTCCATGAAACCAACACACTTTCCATCCCTCCATCCATTTCTTCATCATCAGATAAAATGTTTAAAATCATATGAGAGAAAAATAAGTAGCATTCATGTTAGAAACACAAACCTACATTTTGTTAGGAGAGTATTAATAGATTTCAATGGAGGCAGAAGCTATGCAGTAGGCTTGCTCAAATAATTCGTTTTCCCCGTTTACCGTTATTGATTCGTTTTTTTCGATTGTTTTGAAGCAATATCGAACCTTGGTTGTCCACACGTCTGGATATCGCAGTTTCGAATCGCGAGAGGCCGTTTTTTCTTATTTCTTCGTTTTTTTCGAAAAGAAAAAAAAGCTTTTGCAAAGCACCCAAACTCCTTTCCTTTTGCCCCTCAGCCAATGGGAGGCTCAGCCAATGGGAGGGGGCGAGGGGGAAGGAGGCCGAGGAGGAGGAGGAAGACGGAGGGGGGAAATGGCCGCCGCCGCCGCCGCCTCGCCTCAGCTCAGTGCATTAATTAATTGGGCCTTAATGAGCCCCCTTCCAAGCCAAACCCACCAGAGAAACACCCTCAATGCAAACCTTGCAACGTCCTTCTCTCCTTCTTGGACACAAAGGCAAAGGGAGGAGGCACTTCGGGTTCCCAAGCGACCTGAAAAGAGCCATAGAGAAAGGGAGAGCCAGTGCGCATGCTCCACCCTCCAAGGCACACAAGGGGGAGTTCGCATGGGAGCCGGAAGTGTTGGGGCCTCCGTCCCTCCCTTGCTTTTCCTCTTTGGTCTCCCTATCTTGAACACAGAACACGCATGAAAAAAAACACACCATAATTTCACAATATATAGTTTAAATAACAAAAGGAAGAGGAAGGAAGAGGCCCGGGATGCGAGGGGGTGTGGGCCAGGCCCGTCCTCGGCTGCTCCCAGGGGCCCAGATTCGCACCCTCCCTCCCCCCAATACAGGTCTCCATTCCATACTACGCTACATGAACTTGAATGGATACTGTGGTTGTGTTGTCGAAAGCTTTCATGGCCGGGATCACACTGTTGTGGTATGTATTCCGGGCTCTATGGCCATGTGCCAGAACCATTCTCTCCTGACGTTTCACCCACATCTGTGGCAGACATAGAGGTTTTGACGTCTATGCGAAGCTAGGCAAGTGGGGTTTATATATCTGTGGAAGGTCCAGGGTGGGAGAAAGAACTCTTGTCTGTGGGAGGCAAGTGTGAATGTTGCAATTGGTCACCTTGATTAGCATTGAATAGCCTTGCAGCTTCAAAGCCTGGCTGCTTCCTACCTGGGGGAATCCTTTGTTGGGAGGTATTAGCTGGCCCTGATTGTTTCCTGTCTGGAATTCCCATTTTCTGGGTGTTTCTGGGAAGGTAATGGCACTCCATGTAGTCATGCCGGCCACATGACCTTGGAGGTGTCTATGGACAACACTGGCTCTTGGGCTTAGAAATGGAGATGAGCACCAACCCCCAGAGTCAGACATGACTGAACTTAACGTCAAGGGATACCTTTACCTTTACCTACACACACACACACACACACACACACACACACACAAGCAGGGACTATATATATATATATACACAATATATATCACACACACACCAATTTAACAAAGTTTCAGCCACAAAAACAAAGTTTCTGAAGTAGAACAATGACTTTCACAGTAAAGACAACCCAATTTAACAGGAAATAAGACTTTCAAACCAGGAACAGATTACTGCAATTATTAAAAAAAGGTTTATTATAAAAGCTATGAAAATTTGCCAAAAATCAGAGGATAAGGGAAACGTTCCACATTTTGGTGAGCTATCAGTGTTAAATGTGTTCTACCACTGTACCAAGTTTGAAGAAGATCACTCAAAAAATGAGGGCGGGAGAGCCCCCTAAGTCCCCCCCCCTTTGGGCTGTTTTTGGGCCACCGCGCATGCGCGTCCGCCATTAACGAATTAATTTAGAAAATAACGAATTTTCATTAATTTCGAAAAATTTTGGGGGCCAAATTCGTTATTAGCAACAAAAACGAAAAAACTGCCCCCTCTAGTATTGAAACGAGTTTAGAATCAAATTTTTCATGGATCGATCAAGCCTACTATGCAGCTTAATGGACTTGTGAGGACTAGAACAAAAAGAAATACAAAGATATTTAATACATTTTCAGCTGTATCAGCAACGTAATTTATCTTGGGTTTTTTTTTTTCCAAACAGAGATCCCATGAGAAACCAACATTGTCTGTCAAAAGGAGTAGTAAGCTTTGCACCGACAGGGATAGCTGGATCTTAAGAGATATTATTTTTCCATTCCTAATGGAGCAATTTTATTGTTTTAGTTTACTTAGCTATAATGGAAGATTCAGAATAGGTGAATCCATACATTTTCAGCAGATGTAAGTTTTTCATATGTTCATCCATAAGACACTTTCGTCTTTCTTCCACATCAATCTACGGAAAGGAATACATACATTTATATTGTATCTGAAAGTTTGCCCTTTTTCACTTTTCATATTTTCCTGCCTTATTTATATTTATCATGTCAGAAGCAAACTGAGGGTACAGTTATAATGTATTTAAAAAAACACACAAAGTCAAAAAGTGACACTAAACTAGATTTCCCTTGACCAGAAACTGACTACTTGGCACGCCTCAGGTGTTGCTGTGAAAAGGTCCTCCATTGTGCATGTTTACATGTAAAATTTACATCAAAGATGCTTTTTGTTATGCTTTTTGACAATTGTAATGCAATTTTTTAAAAAGTGGCGCAAAATAAGTTACCCCGTTTTTTAAAAAAAATGTCCAAATGAAAGCATCCAAATGAAAGATACATGGTTGATCCATAAATGTTTTCTTTTTTCTTAAGGCCACAATTACATATACTGTGTGCATCAATATCTGTTTACACACTCTGTTCCCAATTGAGTTTGAAATGAGAGTTCAAAAATCAATAGCTCTGTCATTCATGACAAGAAACGCATTTGCAAAAATGAATTTGTTATTGGGAAGGGAAAAGCCATGTATTTCTAGCTTCTTCCTTGATGCAGCTCAAAAACTGTTTTAATTTAATGATGATTAATGCCACAGTTGTCCGTGGTACTGAAAATACATTTCTATGTCCAACAGTGAAGTTAAATGTTTTTCATTGTGGAATGAAAGAGGCTTAGCATAACATTCAAAGAGAAATACATTAATGCTGCAATTTGATTCTGAAATATTTTAAAGTTTTTGAAGGTGCTTTGAACAAATATGGGTTCCATTTTGAAGAAAGAAAGAAAGAAAGAAAGAAAGAAAGAAAGAAAGAAAGAAAGAAAGAAAACTAAATTAGGAGGGATAGCCAATACTCCAGAAGACAGGAGCAGAATTCAAAACGATCTAATCAGATTAGAAAGATGGTCCGAAACTAACAAAATGATGTTCAACAGGGACAAATGCAAGATACTTCACTTCGGCAGAAAAAAATGGAATGCAAAGATACAGAATGGGGGACGCCTGGCTCGACAGCAGTAAGTGTGAAAAAGATCTTGGAGTCCTTGTGGACAACAAGTTAAACATGAGCCTACAATGTGATGCGGCTGCTAAGAAAGCCAATGGGATTTTGGCCTGCATAAATAAGAGTATAGTGCCTAGATCCAGGGAAGTTATGCTCCCTCTCTACTCTGCCTTGGTCAGGCCACACCCGGAATACTGTGTCCCATTCTGGGCACCGCAGTTGAAGGGAGATGTTGACAAGCTGGAATGTGTCCAGAGAAGAGTGACTAAAATGATTAAGAGTCTGGAGAACAAGCCCTGTAAGGAGTGGCTTAAAGAGCTGGGCATGTTTAGCCTGCAGAAGAGAAGGCTGAGAGGAGACATGATGTATCAAGATGTGAGGGGAAGTCATCGGGAGGAGGGAGCAAGCTTGTTTTCTGGTACACTGGAGACTAGGATATGAGACAACAGCTTCAAACTACAGAAAAGGAGATTTCACCTGAACATTAAAAAAGAACTTCCTAACTGGGTTGTTGTATGTCTTTCAGGCTGTGTGGCCATGTTCCAGAAGTATTCTCTCCTGACGTTTCGCCCACATCTATGGCAGGCATCCTCAGAGGTTGTGAGTTATGAAAAACTAAGCAAGGAATGTTTATATATATCTGTGGAAAGTCCAGGGTGTGGGAAGAACTCTTGTCAGTTGGAGGCTAGTGTAAATGTTCCAATTTGTGGGCGAAACGTCAGGAGAAAATACTTCTGGAACATGGCCACACAGCCCAAAAGACATACAACAACCCTGTGATCCCGGTCATGAAAGCCTTCGACAACTTCCTAACTGTGAGAGCTGTTCAGCAGTGGAACTCTCTGCCCCAGAGTGTGGTGGATGCTCCTTCTTTGGAGGCTTTTAAGCAGAGGTTGGATGGCAATTTGTTGAGGATGCTTTGATTTTGATTTTCCTGCTTCTTGGCAGAGTGTTGGACTGAGTGGCTCACGAGGTCTCTTCTACTCTATGATTCGAAAGAAAGAAAGAAAGAAAGAAAGAAAGAAAGAAAGAAAGAAAGAAAGAAAGAAAGAAAGAAAAGGTAAAAAAAACTTGACCTGAATTAATTTTTAAAATGCACAACTTTATTGGTTACCAAAATCTTTTTAATAAATAAATTAGGTATAATAACTCCAATGAAGCTTGGGTTCTAAACTCTAGCTTGTCAAAGTAGTTACAATTTCTATTAACAGATATGTGAATTATTGGACTTGGAAGACAAATGGTACTGTGACTATTTAGCCCTGCACATGGTTTGTCTTTCCAAACCAATTATATTTGCTAGATAGGGGCTTTCTCTCATCTTAATTAACAAAACCTTACAGCGTAAATGTTTCCTTGCACATTTTTTTGTAATGTTTCAAGCTTTAAACTGTCTTTTTTTTAAAAAGAAAAAGAAAAAGAAAAAAGTGAGATAACTAGAATTATAAAATATTTTGTTGTGGTTATACCACATAGAAAACTTATGTAAAAGCATTGTGGCCCTGGCAGTTTAGGTATTCTACTTTGTTTGATTGATATACCTGAAGCAACAAGGATTTTACTTAATTTTGTTGTAGTAGTACTAGTTATATTTCTCATTGTATGAAATTTGGCCTTGGAAATGAAAGAATAACTTCTTTAGCAGTCTGAAGACTATTATTTCATTTCCTGCTACAATCATACTCTCAGCTTTTGCCCTCTTAATGTTTTTATCTCTTTATGCTGGTCTGATGGATGTTTAAATTGGCCAAACCTGAAAAGTGATATAAAGCTAGGTCATGTCAAACTTCTTGGGCAAGGCCTAGTGCGATTAAAATGGCACCAACCTCTAAATAAGGAAGTCTCTGAGCATTTTAACAGTCCCACAAAATAAATACAACTGACACAGAAGAGACCCAAGTGCCAAACAAATGGCTTTCCAGAGCCCAACATGGCGATTGATAGTATATTGCTTAAGAAAGCACAGTGTTTATTTGAAGACATGGCAATAAATTAGTTGTTAGCCTCTTTGCCTTTTTAAGCTTCTTTATCTTGGTGGTCCAAACACCACTTTAAGATTGCTTCAGGCAGAGTGAGATGATAAGAGAATCTTCATCTTATTGGAAACTGAAGAGAGCTGTATGCCATCTCTGTGTATGAAGCACCACCGATTGCTTATGACATAAAGATGCTATTGCTCTTTCTAAGATCACCTCAAATAAATATGACTTCTGACTCTTTGATGCTTACACGACTCATTTTCTCTCACTCACTTTCTCTTTCTCTGCCTGTACCTGCAGATTCTGTCAGAGTAATTAGCAGCGCAGCAGTAGTTGTATGGAATCAGTGGAGTGCAGAACAAAGAGACATCAGAGACGGTGGTAAAACTATATACAAGTTTTATTGAAAGCAGTAATAAGACAAACAGACTTGCAGACAAACACAGGACTTGACTTCTCAGCAGACAGAACAGAACAGAACTGATGCAATCAGTAATTCATACACACTTGTGTCTGGACACTCCCCAGTTCCAGCCACACATCAAGGTCATCACAGCTCCTCAGTAATTAACTCTTTACAGACTATAGTACACTCTGGATGATGCAATCAATATGCAATATAAACCAAGACACAAATTGCATTTAAACACTATCAATACACAAATCCCACATTAACAGATTCCGTATCCATTGATTCAACCATCCACAGCTTGAAAATATATATTTTAAAAACTGAAAAGCAAACATTTTGCCATTGAATGTCAAGGTCACCATTTTATCACACCACTGTATATAAAGGGACTTGAACATCCACAGATTTTGGTATCCACTCAGGATTCTGCAACCCAGTGATTATCTGGGTTAAACTACATTATTACAAGTAAGGCTACAATTGTATAAGACAACAATGAAAATGCTGAAATATGGTTTCCTGTTTCATATCCTCCTAATCAGATAGGAAACCTTTTTAATTCCTCTAATCACTAATACATTTTTCTGATCCTTCAAAAGAACAAAACTCTCACTAACTTTTTCATTCTGATTAATGATTATTAAATATTAAAATCACATAGTCATATGCAGATACATGGAAAGATAGTCCTTATCAATTTGCCTTATTATCACGAGTACTTTCTGTAATCTACACATTTCTGTCTTTGTGGTTTTTCTTGGACTACAGATGTGTGAAAGTAGGGGGTGCTGCACTTTGTTTCTAAAGTAATTTCCGAATTTTGAAGAAAAAAATTGAAACTTTACAAAAATGTGGAATATTTGTAATTACCTTGTTAATGGCAGACGTGCATACACAATGGCGAAAAACAGCACTGGGGGGAAATTTAGATGACTCTTCCACCCTCATTTTTTGAGTTATCCCGATAAAACTTTGTAGAGTGGTAGAACATATTTACCACTGCTAGCTCACCAAATTTCAGGACGTTTCCCTTATCCTCTGATTTTTGGAGAATTTTCATAGCTTTTATAACAAACCATTTTTAATAATTGCAGAAATCTGTTCCTGGTTTGAGAGTCTTATTTTCTGTTTTATTGGGTCTGGAGACTCCCAAGTCAGCTTCATATTTAATGCAAGGCAAGGAAGTAAAGTCAAAGGCTGCCTTAGTGCCTTGCAATTCTTCTGTGAAATTAATGTAGTCTTGGCATTGGTAGTGGGCAAAAGAGGAGCACTGCATTTTGGGAACAGCACAGAAATGTGTGAGATGTAGTTTGTTTGGGAAAAGAGGAGTCCTATGCCAGAGAATTCAAAAAGCCCTACCCTAAACTACATTTCCCAGACTGCATCCACATCAGAAAGCACCAATCAGGATAGTGGAGAGAAAAGTCTGTCCCTCCCTAAAATTTTGAAAATTCACAAAAAAACCTGTGGATATGTGAAACACTATGAAATTTGGTGGGCTAACAGTAGTAGTACGAAGCCTCTGGTGGCTCAGTGTGTTACAGCGCTGAGCTGCTGAACTTGCTGACCGAAAGGTCCCAGGTTCAAATCTGGGGAGCGGAGTGAGCGCCCGCTGTTAGCTCCAGCTTCTGCCAACCTAGCAGTTCAAAAACATGCAAATGTGAGTAGATCAATAGGTACTGCTCCAGTGGGAAGGTAACGGCGTTCCATGCAGTCATGCTGGCCACATGACCTTGGAAGTGTCTACGGACAACGCCGGCTCTTCGGCTTAGAAATGGAGATGAGCACCAACCCCCAGAGGCGGACACGACTGGACTTAACGTCAGGGGAAACCTTTATCTTTACTAACAGTAGTAAATGTGTCCTACCACTGTAGCAACTTTCACCGCAATAGCTATAAAATGAGGGAGAAAGTAGCCCCTGAAGTTTCTCCAATTATAGTAATTGTGTGCATGCGCAATTACTATAACGAAATAGTACAATATTTTGTTAGTCTCGTTATAGAAATGAAATTTTCACTAAGCATGTTTTAGGAACACTTTAGAAATGAAATACCAGTGCCCCCCAGTTTTGTAAGGACCTTTGAAGCATTTTTTAAATGGATTGCGCATCCCTAATGTCTACTTTTATGGTCCTCTTGCTGTACAACTTAAATTGCTTCCACAGCAAGGACCATTTAAGTGAAATCTGTTGGAGATGTTGAAAGGGCAGTAGAGCATGTCTTCTAGATATGTGATCATCTTCTACTTGCCACTTGGATGATGCTAGGTCATATTCTGTAGTTTTTACTCAAGGTGATATCTTATTCAACAAAAATCATTCTAAGTCTTAGAAGAAAGTGATCTGAATTAGTACAGGTTGTTGAAATCTGGGTCACTTCTTATAAGAATAAATGAGAGTGCAGTTGAAGGAAACTAGGACCATTATTTCAGAATAAATGCTAACATAAACAGGCTGAAAAAAAGAAACCTGATATAAATGTACAATATAGGAAGATGTGGGTGGGTGATATTACATGTATTCTCCCCCCAGTTGAATTTCAGTTTATTTGGGAGTACTTACTTACTTACTTAGGCGATCCCGCGTAGCTCGAGGACGATTGTCTTCCATCCTTGGTGTCTTAGGGGTGGGTTCTTAGGTGGCTGAAGAGACCTATTCTTGACCCGCATATTCTCCCACAGTGAGGACATCGGTTTCCAGGTGGAAGGCGGCAGCTCCAATGTGGCCGAAGAGACCCTCTCACAAATCCCGCAACAACAAACCAGGGATGAGCTTGCAGCACTGCCTAGTTTGGAAGAAGTCAGCAATGCCATCAGCCAACAAAAAAACAACAAAGCCAGCGGACCTGATGGGATTCCTGCTGAAATCTTCAAAGAGGGTGGACCTGAGCTGATACAACAACTCCACCAGCTCATTGAAAAGGTGTGGATGACCGAGAAAATCCCAGCAGACTTCAAGGACGCCACCATCATCACCCTTTTCAAGAAAGGGGACAGAACAGACTGCGGGAACTATCGCGGCATCTCCCTTCTATTTGGGAGTATATCAAGATGATAGAATCCCATTTAAAAGCTGCAGAAACAGCTGACAAAAATGCATTAAAATTTTATTTCGAATTCAAGGATGCAAGCTTTAAATCACTACATGCATGTCTGTGGGACAAGATTGATATCAGATGCTATTTAGTGTATGTTATTAATAAGCCATTCAAGCCTTGAAGGGACCTTGTCACTACATAACTTCTGCCAATGTAAATAGGAGTGAAGCATGGATTTATTCTGCTAGCCACATCAAGTACCCAGGACATCAAAGATACAAGACAGAAAGTGGTGCTCGTGTTAAAAAAGTATTAGAAAGTAAAAAAGGAATTGTGACTTTCCCATGACTTTGCTGATAGACATAAATCAGACAATAACATTGCAAAGGGAAGGGGAAAACCCACAGCCTGTGGAAATATTTATATCGGAACAAATATCTCTCTGTGTTTGTTTACCAAAATGCAGGAATCAAGACTCCATCAGTAACTGTTGGATTACTGCAAAATGTAAATGTATGAAAGCAGATAAAACAAAGTGGTTAATGGAAAAATATTCATCTTTTAAATCCCTTCAGACATCTTATTTGGTCTGTAATCTTCTCTTCTGCCTCTGTGTTAACATTGCTTTAGCAAAACAGCAGTAGTTAAAAATTCAGAGTTCATCACTGAAAGGAAATTTGATCTAAACTTACTTTTAGTACACATCAACAATGGACCACTCATTGTGTTTCCCTGAAACTTACTTCAAAAACAAGTCCTAGCATGATTTTTCAGAATTTTTGAGGATGACTGAAATATAAGTTCTACTTCAAAAACAAGCCCTAGTGACAGGTCATTTAAAAAGTGAATCCCCCGAAAATAAACACTAACACATCTAATTTAAGACCCTGTGTTATTTCCAGGGAAACAGGGTATCCAATGATGTGGATGGTGGCTCTCATAGGACGTCTTGTTCTCATGAGAAATTACATTCATCATCCTATATAGAACGATGTTGGGTACTTTTTTTTATCAAGTCAGAAGCAATTTGAGAACATACTGCAAGTCACTTCTGGAGTGATAGAATTGGCAGTCTACAGAGAAGTTACACAGGGGATGCCCAGATGTGTTAGCTGTAGGCTTCTCTCATGTTCCCGCAAGCTAGAGCTGACACATGGGAGCTCACCCCATCTCACGGATTTGAACCAGCAACCTTCAGGTTAGCAACCCAACCTTCAGGGCCGCTGCCATATACCCCACATTATCCACATTATCTGCCTTGATCTGGGTTATCTGAGTCCACGCTGCCATTTATCCCAGACCCAGTTCAATGTTTGCCTCTAAATTTGCTAACACCTCCCAACAGAGGATTCCCCCAGGCATTAAGCAGCCAGGCTTTGAAGGTGCAAGGCGTTCAATGCTAGTCAAGGTGGCCAATGGCAACATTCATACTTACCTCCAACAGATAAGAATTCTTTCTTCCACCCGGACATTATATAGATATATAATGCACAGAGAGACACACAGCATCTGCCATATACCCCAGAATATCAAGGCAAATAATCCACATTATCTGCCTTGATCTGGGTTATCTGAGTCCACACTGTCATTTATCCCAGACCCTCAGAGGTGGGCGAAGCCAGAGAGACAGTTGGAGCAGAGAGTGTGTTACATAGGGTTTGGTGTTTGTAGAGCTAGAAAGTGAATTTTAAGAAGGAAGAAAGGAATGTTTTAGAAACTGTTTGAGAGAAACCTCATTGAGGGAAAAGTAATTAGCCTTCAGGGAGAAGTGCTAAGAACTGTAGAAAGCCTCTAAGGGTTTAGAGTGCTTGAGTTTGGAGCCTCTGGGAAGAGGTCACTAAGGTTTAAAAAGCCTGTTAGTATTCCTTTGTGAGGGAACAATATTTTTCAAGAAACTCCAGTTTAAGAACCATTTACTGTTAAAGCAAAGCCTGTTATTTTGAAACCAATATACAACATTTCTGTCAAGTACTAATAAACATCACAATTCTGTTTTACGTCACTCCAAGTGTTTGTGTGTCTTCCTGATAAGCATTAAAAAGAGGTGACCAGTTTGCTTATTTGGCCATCATTCTATAAGACAGAGTTTCCCTCCGTCTTTGGATCTCTCTGCATGCTGGCTGAGGAGAGCCGTGGCACATACATGTTATAAATGGTGGCAGTAGAAGTACTTATGTATTAATTTGCTGGCAGCAAACGACCGCATCAATATTTAGTATATTGGCATTTTATGTGCTTTCAAGTTGACTTTGACTTATGGCAACCCCAGCATAAACCATGCCTACATGAGGGGGAAAAAATGCACTCATCCCATATCGGCTGCCAGTCTAAAACAAGACTTTTATAATGATTAGCACCCCAACCAGTTCTTTGGGTACTGAACCTCTTTAAAAAGAGTTTCCATTTACCCAAATTCTGGCTGAAGTTCCAAATCAGTTCTGGTATTTTTTTTTTCTCATGTGGCTGTCTCCAACAGACAGCTTTGCATTAGAGTTGGAGAAGGAGTTATGGTTGGACCAAGCTGGTTGGCAAGAGGTGACAATGGCTAGCAGGTCAAATGATCATTTTCACCAAGAAGAGGGTTCAGTCACAGCTGAAGTTTTCATTTTAAATTCATCATTGATATTTTGTTTTTGGAAAAAACAAGTATGTGAGTACTCATCCATCAGGACACCAGTATTAGCACACTTCTGCATAATAGGAATTTCCTTGGTGGAAAGATGTATATTTGCATGCATAATGTGAATTTTAAAGATATGAAGTGGCCACTGCAATGTAGTTGCCAATAATGAAAATTCAAGGAGTTTTTTCACAAGGAAGCTCACATCTAGTTGTGTTCACAAAGGGGACATGTGTTGTCTCTTAAGAAAAACTCACAACAATGTGATTGCTGTGTGTGGTGCCAATGGAGCAGACATGGAGTCCACACAGATCTTTCTTGACAAGAGTTATTGATAGAGTTTATCTCCACCTTACTCTAAGGGTGTGAGAATGTGAGTTGCTAAATGTCACCCTGTGGGTTTCCATGGCTGAACAAAGATTCAAACCCTGGTCTTCTACAGTCCCAAGCTGCATCTACACTGTGGAATACATTCAGTTTGTTATCACTTTAACTACCATAGCTTAATTGTGAGAAGGCTAAAGGCTTTGCAAGACTACTATTCCCTAGCACTGAGCCATGGTAGTCAAAGGTGTATCAAACGGCATTAATTCTACAGTATAGATGCACCACTACTCCAGCATTTAGAGAACTACACCCACTGTCTCTCTAACTGTGGTACACTGGTTATTATATTTTGCCTACAGCAGGGGTCCCCAAACTTTTTGAACACGGGGCCAGTTCACGATCCTTCGGACCGTTGGAGGGCCGGACTATAGTTGGCCACCCAACCTCAATGTCAATAATAAATAAATAAATAAATAACAACAATAATAATAATAAAAAAGAGGGTTGGAAGAGACCCTTTGGGCCATTTAGTCCAATCCCCTTCTGCTTTTGTGCATCAAAAGCACTAGCAAAGCACCCCTGACAGATGGCCACCCAGCCTCAATGTTGTTTATTATTATTATTATTATTATTATTATTATTATTATTATTATATTTATTATTATTAAAGGCGATCTGTAAACTAATAATAATAATAAAGAGGGTTGGAAGAGAGCCCTTGGGCCATTTAGTCCAATCCCCTTCTGCCTTTGTGCACCAAAAGCACAAGCAAAGCACCCCTGACAGATGGCCACCCAGCCTCGATGTTAATAATAATAATAATAATAATAATAATAATAATAATAATAATAATGTGATTTTGTGATACAAAATCCAGCATATCTACCTTGTTTGCTGTGTCACACAATATTAGAAGAAGAAGAAGAAGAAGAAGAAGAAGAAGAAGAAGAAGAAGAAGAAGAGACCCCTTGGGTCATTTAGTCCAACCCCCTTCTGCCCTTGTGCCGTGGGGGCCGGATAAATAGCTTCGATGGGCCGCATCCGGCCCCCGGGCCTTAGTTTGGGGACCCCTAGTCTACAGTGTCAATCCAAAGAAAAAATAAACTTTCACCATAAAGTGATTAATTCTTAAATAATTGGATTTGGTGATATCAATGCTATTTTTGGTGGCATCCACATAATATTCTGGTTCTGGGTGAGCAGCAAAACTCTGTGATATTAAAGAAACCAGGCCCCTAAAAAGTGTATTTTCCTTCTCCGGGGCATCTTTAGATGAGGTCATAGTGACCTGTCATTTAAATTGATGTTCCTGCAAGATATTTAGAGCATGAGTTTATTTCCTGTGATCTACAACTTTTACTTAGTCATGTTTCATGCAAAAAATATAAATCAGTACAATGAAAATATATAAACAAATGCTTCTACCAATCCACAACTGTTACTAAACCAAGATTTACAACCAAATCCCCATCATATTCAGGCTTGTTGTGTTTTCCAGCTAACAAACAGCACAGCCATTAAGTGATATATTTTACCACATATTGAATCATTGCCCTTCTATTGCTGGTCACATATATTCAAACAAGTCAAGCATAAATTGATATCAGACAGGAGGAATAAGCACAATCCATCCTTCAGTTCAGCTTGCTCTTTAATCCAACTTGCTCTTTAAACATGATGCTGACAATATTTATTGCCACACTGGAGAAGAGAGGCAGTGGGTTAAAATGGTTAATTTCCTTCTTCATGATAATAGAAAGGAAGAGCCTGTTTGGAATATGCATTGGAAGGAGTGACATGATGAAAGTTGCTGTATATATCCACAACCTTATTTGCCCCATAACAAGGAGATATAATTATTTCTTTCTTCTTCCATGGACAAAAAGCATATTTGGATTGGCTTATGTATATTTGGGCCATAACAATGCAAGGTGGTGTAAAGTACAGATGAAGCAATGCTTGAGCTTTGCTTTTTCTGCTATTCTATGTTGCTGATTGTATTATTTTGCTATTTTTATTTTTAAAAACTATTTTCCATGAGAATAATAATAATAATAATAATAATAATAATAATAATAATAATAATAATAATAATTGCAGCCCAGGAGCAAGCCATCAGAACAAATGCAATTAAGGCCAAGATCGAAAAATCAGCTGATGACCCAAAATGCAGACTGTGCAAGGAAACTGACGAAACCATTGATCATATCCTCAGCTGCTGTAAGAAAATCACACAGACAGACTACAAACAGAGGCACAACTATGTGGCCCAAATGATTCATTGGAACTTATGCCTCAAGTACCACCTCCCAGCAGCAAAGAACTGGAGGGATCACAAACCTGCAAAAATATTGGAAAATGAGCACACAAAGATACTGTGGGACTTCCGAATCCAGACTGACAAAGTTCTGGAACACAACACACCAGACATCACAGTTGTGGAAAATAAAAAGGTTTGGATCATTGATGTTGCCATCCCAGGTGACAGTCGCATTGACGAAAAACAACAGGAAAAACTCAGCCGCTATCAGGACCTCAAGATTGAACTTCAAAGACTCTGGCAGAAACCAGTGCAGGTGGTCCCAGTGGTGATGGGCACACTGGGTGCCATGTCAAAAGATCTCAGCCAGCATTTGGAAACAATAGACATTGACAAAATTACAATCTACCAACTGCAAAAGGCCACCCTGCTGGGATCTGCGCGCATCATCCGAAAATACATCACACAGTCCTAGACACTTGGGAAGTGTTCGACTTGTGATTTTGTGATACGAAATCCAGCATATCTATCTTGTTTGTTGTGTAATAAAATAATAATAATAATAATAATAATAATAATAATAATAATAAACTTTATTTATACCCTGCCACCATCTCCCCACGGGAACTCGGGGCGGCTCACATGGGGCAAGGCCCGACTAGCAGGATTTACAAAAACAACAGCATAAATACATTGAACAATATACCAAAAAATGAAACACAGTAAGACAATAAAACAAGAGTTAATAATAGCAATCAAACACCAAGTAAAATTCAGTCGACTTCATTGGTGGGGGGGGGGGGGGGGACTGCAGCAGCAATATAAAAATAACATCATCAGTTAAAATACCAGAATAAAAGGGACCTAATAAAATTCAGGATAGAGTTATGTACTTATTCAGGTTTCATTACTGTTATTCTTACAACAACCCTTGAGTGGTTTAGACCATGAAGTAGTGGGAGTCAAAATGTTATTAAGTGATCTTGGTATGGGTTTGAATTTGGATTTCCCAAATCTTAATCCAGCAGTCTAATTTTTACACTATTGCTCTGCTGCTGAATAGATTTTAACAACAGCTGTCCGATAATTTGATAATAATGGATCTTTTTTGCCCATGTCACTCAAATTTAGTTTGGCAGGATCTGCAAAGAGTATTTTCCCAAAGACTGATATTTCTCAGGAGACTTGGATTTTTAAAAATTTGTTGGGCTATGTTTCAAGAAATCCTGATTATTTATTTGTCAGTGCACCTGCTGTTGCTACTAATGACTATCAGTGCAGTTTCGGTCTTGCATTTGATCCCACTTATCATTAGATAATTAAATATTTGATTGCACCTGCAAAGCAAAAAACATAATCAACAAAATAATACACCCCAAATGGGCAATGATTCCCACCAGGTCTTGTTCTGCCTTCAAAGCATGGAAATTGATGGATGTCAACTGTTGGTGGACGATGCTCATGCCAAAATCTTGACAAATTTCAATGACAGTTTGGATTTCTTATTGGAAGGCTAACCAACATTTAGCACTATAGTAGGACTGATAAAGCATTGTAAAGCCAAATGGGGCTTCTTTCATACAGCTTGAATAATTTTCCTTCATAAGACAGTTAGGGTTTGGTGGTCCTGTAAATATGTTCAAAAATTTTGGGAGAAGGTTTTTAAAGAAATAAAGGGAATCACCAAAACAGAAATAATAGGAACTGTTGTCATTTATGGATAATATTCAAATATCAAAAGAGTTAAAGGAACTAATCGCCAACTTGGTCATTTTTGGCTCCCCCCCCCATCTGTTTTTCTGGAAAATCCTGAAATCGGGAGGGAGGTGCCATTTTCATTCTAGTAAGATTCAACCCCGGTGGCGAAGTGTGTTAAAGCACTGAGCTGCTGAACTTGTAGACCGAAAGGTCGTAGGTTCAAATCCCGGGAGCGGAGTGAGCGCCCGCTGTTAGCTCCAGCTTCTGCCAACCTAGCAGTTCGAAAACATGTCAAATGTGAGTAGATCAATAGGTACCACTCCAGCGGGAAGGTAACGGCGCTCCATGCAGTCATGCCGGCCACATGACCTTGGAGGTGTCTACGGACAACGCTGGCTCTTCAGCTTAGAAATGGAGATGAGCACCAACCCCCAGAGTCAGACATGACTGGACTTCATATCAGGGGAAACCTTTACCTTTACTAAGATTCAGCCCATTGGTGCCAAAGGGGAAGCTTTAGAGGCTCACTTCTCTGTCATTTTTAGGCCTATCAAAATTACACTTACGTCCCTTGTAGGCCACATTGATTACTGCAAGCCTACCAAGTTTCAGTACATATCACCAATCCACTGATTTTTTTAAAATTGCCATAACACTTTTAAAACACACACACACAAGAGGGGGTTCTGGTAATTGAAGTCCCAACCGGTGCACACAGCAAGAGGGGAGGAGAATGGACACAGTCAACCAGGCTTCTGATTGGCTGAGAAAGAAATGTGAGAAACACACAAAGATAAAAATCTCAATTCCCGTCATGCCCCAGGAGGGAGCACAGAGGCTCATTCAATGCATACAAAGTGCTGCTGGGAAAGTGAGTTCCTGGTGGGATCCTCTCTGGAGGAGAGTCTTAAGGAAGCCACCCACTTTTGCCAGATTGACAAGCGTGCCCACACACCACAACCTCCGCTTCGGGTAGAGTGCCACAAAGCCCCATCATCCCCATTAGATGAAAGAGCTGCTGCTCATGATCCGTTCCAATTAAGGCTTCAGCTGGGTCCTGCCCAGTCAAATTTTCCCAAATTCCAAATCACCAAATGGAATTCTGCACATCCCTAAAATGCAGGCTGACACTTCCCATTAAAATACTAGTAAGTTTATTTTGGTTTAAATTCTTATTCATGTTAAATATTGTATTGTTCTTTCAGGTTTTTTCTCACTATAAATCAGATATGTTAATTTGTTGTATGGGAAACTATATACTGTAGGTATGCTTCCTGTAATGTAGCATGCATGGAAGTTTTCAAAAAAGAAAAGAAATAGACAGAAACAACAAAATCCAAATGTGTGTTTCCTTGAATCAAGTTTAAAAACTCCAGATCAGTTATAGGAACTTCAGTCACTTAAGCAATCTACCCACCACTTCTCAAAAATTACCTATTCCTACAGAGTTAAAAATCCAAATAAAAGCTTTTGTCTCTTCTAAGATGTCCATCAAAAGAAAGCATCTACTTAATATCTCCTTGGTTTCTTTTGCTAAGGACAGTTAGGCACATGAGTGACAACTAAATTTCTTGCAGGTATTAAATTGCCAGTACTAATGCATTCAGAACTTTTCTGAACTGATTTGCTATATTAGGCTGCCATTCAAAACATAATGAATAATCCCATGCTCTTAGTTTAAAAATTATTCTGTGTGATTATCAAGCTTTTGGTTTGAACTGCTAATTTAGTAGTAGCTTACAAACAGCTATACTATCTCCATTCCTCATGCTCTGGGTCACTGGAAATATCACAGATGTAATTTTAATGGGCAATATCTTTACCCTAAAAACATCAACAACTGCTACATTATTGTCAATCAGAGTTAAAAAAAATACCTTTTCCTTCTCTATATGCACTGATGGCATGCGCGTCCACCATTAACGAATTAATTATGAATATTCCGAATATTCGTTAAGTTTTTAAAAAATTCAGAAGTAGTTTCAAAAACGAAGTGCCAGAACCCCCTACTTTAGAAGCGAGTATTGAACCATTTTTTTCATGGATCGCACATGCCTAATTCTTATAGCAAGCAAAAAAGCCCAACATGTTTATGTCCTATAGAAACAACAAATAAAGCAGATAGAACAAGCTCATGGGGAATATTAAAAGGACTAAAATAATGAAAAGCCAATTGTCCTTACATTCCCTTGAAAAATGGGAGAGGGAATCTTATGGAATCTTTATGACTGATTAATTTTAGCATGATATTTAATGAATTGTAATTCCTTTCTTCAGATGAACTTGTGTACAGAACTAATGCAATGCTATACAGTTGTACTGATGTGATCAAAATGGCCTGGGATAATCCTAGAATAAGAATACTAGAATTGTAGACGTTGAAAGAGACCACAAGAGCCATCCAGTCAAATCTCCTGCCATGCAGAAATGCACAATCAAAGCACTCAGCTGAAGTTTTTTTCCATCTTGAATCTTCAAACTGAGTTTAAATGACAGTGCTATTTCCTTTGAAAAGGCTGTCACAGGATAACTGAATAAATTGTGACTTCAAAATTTATGAACTTCAGATAGGTTGATATGCTTTTATTTAAGCCTGGGACATAGCACTCTCATCAGTCTCGAGAAAATGTTTAAATTAATAGAAAAGGGAAGCTTTATCTATTGAGTTCCACTTCTTTGGCCATGAATGAATTTAGGAGATTATAATCTCACTTTAATTTCTCACATCATTAAATATGTCAAATGACATTTAAGGAAATTCCAAAAGACAAATGTCTAATTTAAGGCAGAAAGTTTGGTCAATGTAGCCTGGATGACAACCATGAGCAAAATCATTGGCCATTGACTGAGTGAAAAAAAACCCACAATAATTTGTATTAGATTTTATTGATCAGTGAGCAGATTTAAATTATGCAGTTTATAATTGTCTAGATGTTTTGTCTTGGTGAGATATTGGATTGTGGCCACAATCATTTACTAATATAATGAACTAACAAATCCTATATTTCTACAGCTGGGCAAAACTTTTATGAAAATAATTTACTAAAAGAGTGTGGGAGCTATTAAGATGTCCAAAACCTTTTAATTGGTAGAAGATACAAAAAAATGGCTGTCAAACCATTGGGATAACGCGAATAAGTACAAATATTAGACTGGATATTATAGCCATGAAGTCTTTCCTGCCACTGCACCTGACTAGACTATATTTTGTCAGAGTAATAGCAGTGCAGCAGTAGTTGGATGGAGTCAGAGGAACGCAGAACGAAGAGACATCCAGAGACTTTGGTAAAACTATATACAAGTTTTACTGTACAAG
The DNA here is from genome assembly GCF_035594765.1 of Anolis carolinensis. Classification (NCBI taxonomy): domain Eukaryota; kingdom Metazoa; phylum Chordata; class Lepidosauria; order Squamata; family Anolidae; genus Anolis; species Anolis carolinensis. The sequence continues at coordinate 22,292,283 of NW_026943820.1, forward strand.
ACAAACTGACTTGCAGACAAACACAGGACTTGACTATCACTTTAGGCAGACAGAACAGAACTGATGTAATCAGTAAAGCATACACACTTGTGTCTGGACACTCCCCAGTTCCAGCCACACATCAAGGTCAACACAGCTTCTCAGCAATTAACTCTTTCCAGACTATAGTACACTCTGGATGATGCAATCAGTATGCAATACTGACAAGACACAAATTGCATTTAAACACTATCAATACACAAATCCCACATTAACATATTTCCAGGGGACATATGATTGAAATGGAAGTATATTTTAGGAGTGTAAGCATAATTAAGACCTTTTGTGGCAGCATAACAATTAGAAACTTATAAGTATGCTTCAAGAGCTCCTTGTGATATTTCACAATTGTATTGGTATGATACAGTGTGTTGTCCTTTCATTCACTGCTTTGGTAGTTGCAGTGCACTCCTTTGGAGGAGACAGAACACACTTAACAATATGATTTAATCCCTCCAAAGACTAGAATTGAGGCAGGAGCCCAGAGTGGTGAGATGCTGAAATCATGGATTTATTTGGCTATAAGGGGAGAAATAACAAATTCATGAGAAGTTGTGATTAATACATCATTAGAAATAAAAAAAGCCTTTCTTGAGGTGCCAATAACAAACAATAATAACCCACAGGTCAAGAATGAAAATCCAGTTTTCATCCTCTGTAAAATTCCTGTTCTGCCCTGTAAACTACTGTCTAAAACTTTGAGTCCATGAATGTTCACTCAACAGAAACAAATTCATTCTAATTGTTAATCTTAGTGGCTATGAATCGATTCTCCAAGTTCAGTGTCATCATACGAATTCTTCAACATGATGAAGAAATTAAGAAACAACTTTGCACTTTAGCAGGAGATGACAAAGACATTCAGCCGGAAGGCCAGATCTAACTTGTGAATGTCTGTGAAATACAATTAGAAGTTCAAGAGTAACTATTGAACTAGATGTAGAAGCAAGTGACATAAAAAGGACTTGCCAGATGTGTACTATGGCAGACTGTATGAAAGAGCCTATTATTATTGCATCATTTCCCAGAGGCACCATTTGGTAGCCATACAACATATATAAAACATCCCACTGCAGTCCTGTAATGAGCATATAATTGGACCCCAGTGTGCAGTTTAACACATTTGTTTTCATTACAGTGTTTACAATTCACTTTGTGATGTGTCATTTTTGCTTTGCTCTTAGGCTTTAAAATTGCAACCCCACAGCAATATTTTAGGTCCATTCCTATGAGAAAATGTCATCCTTTTGCATTTGCTGTTTCCCAGGTCTCTGTAAATTTGGAAAGAATTAGGTAAAAGCCACATAGAGTCAGCACTATATTTAAAAAGCACTCTAAAATTATGCTTGCAATATATGAGATGTGAGATAGGGCAAGAGGAGGAATCCCTGTTGCAGAAATGGGAAGATGAGGCTTCACTAGAAAAAAAATGCAAACTAAATCCTTAAATTGTCTTCGTAATCTTCATTTTCTCAAATTATCCAGATAGTCCTGAAGATCATCCCAATTCGTTCTTTTCATTATCTTGCCTGTATTTTTCTTCAACAAAAAAGTCAGTTCATCCATATCCTTTATTTCTCTTATCTCCTCCACCCACTCCTCAATTGGTGAGGCTGATTCCTGTTTCCATTCTCTAGCAAAAACAATTCTAGCGGTAGTCGCAATATACATGAAAAGTTTATCTTCTTGTTCAGTCAATTGTAAATCTAAATCTATAAATGCCTATTTCGTTGTGATTTCTTGCATGGCATGGGATTGGGCTAGATGTTCTTTCCATTAGAGGTGTGTGATGCGGCTGAAATCCAATTAGTAATTTGTTTCAGAGATTTGGATAGTTCTTCCTTCATTTCGTAAAGATTTGGAGGGGTCTGGATCTAATTAGTAATCTGGATCTCTGAAGCTTTGTAATTGTTTCGTTAAGATTTGTTCCACTGATTTTTAGGAATTTTTAAAAGTGTTTTCAATTTAAAAAATATTTTTTCAAAACTACAAGAGGTATCTCCTGAGATTGTGGCACAGCGAGACAACATGAGCAGGGCAGCAAGCCTGCCAAGTTTCAGAACAATCAGTTTATCTACTGATTTTTAAGATTTTTTTTCAATTTAATCATGTAATTAACCTAACCTCATTTTCACACTGAGGCTTTAACATGAGCAGCTCCATTCTTCTAGCATGAGCAGAATTTTGGAACATGTCATTTAGGGCAGGGCCTCCACTACAAAGGTCCTTGCCTCCCCAAACAACATTTCACAGAATTCAGTAGAGGAAGGTAGAGCCCCCGATGGCATAGTGGACTAAAGCCTTGTGACTTGAAGGTTGGGTTGCTGACCTGAAAGCTGCCAGGTTCAAATCCCACCCGGGGAGAGTGCGGATGAGCTCCCTCTATCAGCTCCAGCTCCATGCAGGGACATGAGAGAAGCCTCCCACAAGGATGGTAAAAACATCAAAACATCCGGGTGTCCCCTGGGCCACGTCCTTGCAGACGGCGAATTCTCTCACTCCAATTCTCTCCGAAATGTAAACGAAGGGTTAGTAGACGAAGGGTACTGGGAGGGATAGACAACACTCCAGAAGACAGGAGCAGAATTCAAAATGATCTTAACAGACTAGAGAGATGGGCCGAAACTAAAAAAATGAAGTTCAACAGGGACAAATGCAAGATACTTCACTTCGGCAGAAAAAAATGGAATGCAAAGATACAGAATGGGGGACGATGCCTGGCTAGACAGCAGTGTGTGTGAAAAAGACCTTGGAGTCCTTGTGGACAACAACTTAAACATGAGCCAATAATGTGATGCAGCTGCTAAGAAAGCCAACAGGATTCTGGCCTGCATCAATAGGGGAATAGCGTCTAGATCCAGGGAAGTCCTGCTCCCCCTCTATTCTGCCTTGGTCAGACCACACCTGGAATCACACTGCGTCCAATTCTGGGCACTGCAATTGAAGGGAGATGTTGGCAAGCTGGAATGTGTCCAGATGAGGGCAACTAAAATGATCAAAGGTCTGGAGAACAAGCCCTATGAGGAGCGGCTTAAAGAACTGGGCATGTTTAGCCTGCAGAAGAGAAGGCTGAGAGGAGACATGATAGCCATGTACAAATATGTGAAGGGAAGTCATAGGGAGGAGGGAGCAAGCTTGTTTTCTGCTGCCCTGCAGACTAGGACGCGGAACAATGGCTTCAAACTACAGGAAAGGAGATTCCACCTGAACATCAGGAAGAACTTCCTCACTGTGAGGGTTGTTCGACAGTGGAACTCTCTGCCCCAGACTGTGGTGGAGGCTCCTTCTTTGGAGGCTTTTAAGCAGAGGCTGGATGGCCATCTGTCGGGGGTGCTTTGAATGCGATTTCCTGCTTCTTGGCAGGGGGTTGGACTGGATGGCCCATGAGGTCTCTTCCAACTCTACTATTCTATGATTCTATGATTCTATGTTTCAGAAGCTTCTATTTTGATTCTTAATGCTTCGGAGGGGTCCCTTTCCGATTAGTAATTCAGAGATTTGTATTAATGATTCCTAAAAATCTCTGAATTATGAAACAGAGCTTCAAAGCTTTACTCACACCTACTTTACCTTGTTTTCCAGCATTGTGTTTTTATGATTATATTAAATGGAGACTTTATTTCTCATCCCTTGGATGTCACTAGAGAACTAGGTTCTCAAATGATTAAAAAAAGTTGATAGGAGGAAAATGCATGCACAACAAGCACAGTCATTCTTCATCTGACAAGGGGTGCACCTGCATGACAAAATTAATGGAGTTTGACATCACTATAACTGCCATGTCTCGATGTTATTGATCCTGGGATTTGTGGTTTGTTGAGGCACCAGGACTCTTTTACAGAAGAGGCAAAAAACATGCAAAATGACAGTTCCAAAATGACTGGGCCACGGCAGACTAAAGTGATGTCAAAATGCATCAGTTCTACAGTGCAGATGCACCAAAGCTTGTGCTATTTTTGTTATACTTAAAAGACTTGTGCTTGTGTATGCCTTGAGACAAACGGTGCAAGCATGCGTATCCATGGCACCAATTTTTCATTTGCTCTTGATAAACAAATTTGGATATAACCACTTTGACCTTGAGAATAACACTTGACATTCTGTATACATTTGGAAAAGGATAAAATCATAATTGTAAAAAGGACCTGCCAGATTGCCAATCAAGCTTCCACTTTTTGGCGCATCACAGCAGATATATTTTATCATCCCCCTGTGAAAGAAGGAATGAATGCAAAGAATAGAGCAATTTCCTTGCAGTAAATTGGCAAGCCTGCCACCCTACTAAGTGATCTCCCATTAATCAGTGTTAAATTCTCCTTAGCTGCAGCAAATTCAAAGGCTCACTACTTCTGAAGGATTTCACAGAGTGACTAATGATATATGACAAACTCATTTAAAATCTGCATAGACCAGCACCACATGAATAATAATAATAACAATAAAAATCTTACAAGAAGAAGGAGAAGAAAAATCCTGGCGTGCAAAATAAGATATAATGATCCTATATATGTTTTGCGGACAAAAGATTTAAAATTCTAGGAATACATTCACAGCACTATCAAAAAACTGAAGTGCATAGTATAATTATTTTTTTACTATTGAAATGAAATGCCTATGAATTAATGAAAGTGCTTGTGCAATTGATGTTAAGGGTGCTTAATAGCACATCTGCTTAATGCAGCATGCATTGTACCTACAGGAGTAAATAAAGAGGCATGGTAAAAGTAATGGATGAAACTTGAATCGCATTTTATGAAGTAACATTAGCAAAATCTGCAAGGAAAGGAACCTGTCTGGAAATTGCAGCAACTCAGCCCAGATGATGATAATAATGACAATGATGATGATGTGTGAGTTCAACCAAACTCAGAGAAGATTCCTCAAGCATGTCTTGTCCTTCAGTTTAAATCAATGCTAGGGTAGCAACATAAAACAAAGGCTTTAAAACCAAGATGACCAAAGTTTGGGGATACTCCAAAATAGAACCCATAATTGCAATCAGTGAACTTAATAATAATAATAATAATAATAATAATAATAATAATAATAATAATAATAATAACTTTACTTTTATACCCCGCCTCTATCTCCCCAAAGGGACTCAGGGCAGCTTACATGGGGCCAAGCCAGAATAAAAACGATGGCAATATAAAACACAACAATAGACAAAAGACATGCACGATTATAAAAATTTAAACATTAGCCAATAAAAACAAATGACAAGAACTAATAAAAACATGGATTACCCAGTCTACTTTTGCAACTCCAAAATAGAACCCATAATTGCAATCAGTGAACATAATAATAATAATAATAATAATAATAATAATAATAATAATAATAACTTTATTTTTATACCCCGCCTCTATCTCCCCAAAGGGAACTCAGGGCAGCTTACATGGGCCAAGCCTGAATAAAAACAATAGCAATATAAAACACAACAATAGACAAAAGACATGCATGATTATAAAAATTTAAACATTAACCAATAAAAACAAATGACAAGAACTAATAAAAAGAAGTTGCAAAAGTAGACTGGGTAAGGTGCACCATATAAATATTGTAAACACGAGGTGACTGATAAAGTGCTGCAAATTCTTGGAAGTGCAAATTGGGATGGGAATAGACCCTATATTTAAGTATAATCCACATCACTTGGCGAAACCGATTAAGTTATCAGGTTATCTGCATAAGCACACTGCAGTGGAGGCCAATTCCTCCACACCATGAAGCTGCAGATCCTGGAACCCAACCTCTGTGGTGCATATAAGCCCATCCAGATCCTGACCCAGTTCCAGGTCTCCACATGTATCAGCTCTAAATTGAAATCACGTCCTCTTCTCCTGACTTCACTGGGCCTTAAGAGGTCAATGTCGATGTGTCCTGGGTGATCTTTGGCAAATCACACTCTCTTAGTCTCAGGGCCCTTCTAGACAGGTCCCAAAATGCAGACCCTGTTGGACGATCATCTGACGCGTCCAAACAACACCACAGGTAAAAGTGAAATAATTCAAGACAAAACAGATAAACCCAGCTTTGATCCTAATTATTTTGATACTCCATTAGACCCGGGCCTTCCTGAAAGGCCCAGGTCTAATGGTATATAGGACCAGTGGGGACTGACCGAGGGGATTGTTTCTGCAGTCCTGGGGTCAGCCCCCACAGCTCATCTTGGTTCTTTGGGCTTCCAATAGCCCGGAGAACTGAGGAGGGCACCCACCCTCTCCCCAAGCCCTCCAAAAGCCTTATGAGAAAATAAAAATGTATCACAATGCCATTGGGCCTCCCTGGAGGCCTCTTGGAGAGTACCAATGATGCACCAGGAGACAGGGGGTTGCTCCTGTCCTCTCAACCTCCTGCTATGTCATCAGAGCTGGCCCTAGGTATTTTTCAAGTGTAGGCGAACAAAATTTTGGTGCCCCCCCAAACCAATCACTGAAAAATAAAAGCGTTGGATAAGCGAAAATGTTGGATAATAAGGAGGGATTAAGGAAAAGCCTATTAAACATCAAATTACATTAAGATTTTACAAATTAAGCACCAAAACATCATGTTTTACAAGAAATCAACAGAAAAAGCAGTCTCAACTGCGTCCCGTATGTTTTGCGCCCCAAGCGACCACTTATTTCGCCTCATTGTTGGACCGGCTCTGCATGTCATTGGTACTCTACAGGAGGCATCCACAGAGGCCTAATGGTGGAGCAGTAAGTTTTTATTTTAAGGCTTAGGGGGGTTGTGGGTGGCCCCATTCCAGCGTAGAAGTTACCACACTGCAATTGGGACAAACCACCAGGAAAGCCTGGGTCTTTTGGGTGCATGTGGGGAATTTATCCCACAATGAAATGGATTTCTTAAAATCTTAATTAAACCCTGTCTGGAAGCGCCCTCAGTCAAAGGAAAAGCATAGCATTTTTGAACAAATCTTACAAAGAAGTTCCTGTAGTAGCTTCCCCTTAGAATCACAAAAAGTCATAAATGACTGAAAGGCAAACAGCAGCAACAAAAACAGCTACAATAATTTCACTGATTAAATCAGCATTACTACTGGAAATAATGCCCGGTTGCTCACTGGAGGGAAAGATATTTGAGGCAAAGTATTTTGGCCACATCATGAGAAGACAGGAAAGCTTGGAGAAGATCATGATGCTGGGGAAAATGGAATGAAAAAGGAAGAGAGGCCAACCAAGGACGGGATGGATGGACGGTATCCTTGAAGTGACTGGCTTGACCTTGAAGGAACTGGGGGCGGTGACGGCTGACAAGGAGCTCTGGCACGGACTGGTCCATGAGGTCACAAAGAGTCGGAAATGACTAAACGACTGAACAGCAGCACAAGGAATAATGAGATATTTCAATAGTTTTCTCCTCACTGCATCACTGTATATATCAGGCATGGGCAAATTTCGGCCCTCCAGGTGTTTTGGACTTCAAGTCCCAGAAATCCCAGCCAGCTTACTGGATGTTAGGAACTGTGGGAGTTGGTCCACAATTGGGCAGTTGGGCATTATTTCCTGGAGGATGGACTGGTTGGATCTTCTTGCGGTCCAAGGCACTCTCAGGATTTTCCTCCAGCACCAGAGTTCCTTGTAGTAACGAATAATTTGAACAACACTACTGACATTTGCAGTTTGACACCCATTGTATCTACCTCAATTTCATTATTTAATTCTATCACCTGATTTCATATAATGTGAAGCTTTCTATCTCTCAAAGCCCCACACAAACAAGTACACACACACTTTCCTTTAGTGATAGAGATTAAAGAGGTTCAATTAACTTTTCTAACTGCAGTTTAAAATGTTATTTAATGCTTCCATTCAACATTACGGTAGAACGTTGGTTAATAATATAGGCAAATATAGCACAAGAAAAAGTCAGATGTGTTGTCTGGAATTAATTTTGAATGTTAGAACACACATCTTTTTTATCGGATACCAATGACAGAAAGAGATATTAGAGTTATGAGCTAGTATGCCAAAATTCAGGTGGAACCTTGTCAGTGAAAATTATTTAAACCAAAGATTGCTATAGCTATTTATCTTCCATGCCATTTTGATCTGATTATTATAACCTGTAGGTTTACCCCTTCAACAGATAAGTCAAACTACCTGGAGATTTTGCTGGATTGAGTAATTTACTTTACACATTTGTTTGACAGTTTTCAAAATAGCCTGGTTGGAATCTGAACTTTATACACGGGACATTTTTCATTCTTGCTGTGTTCACTTGTCTCTTTCCATTTACTGCTGCCAACGTATGGTATTCCAAAGATAAATCTTAGAGACTAGAAGATGTTAAACATATTTTTTGATCTCCATCAAAGCCTTTTGAAGCCTACAGATAGTTAAGATTCATACATTCACATACTGTATAAAGTCAGGAAATTACAGATGATGGAAGATTTTTTCCCCCAATCCGAGTTTACTTTTATTAAGGGGGATACAATATATATATATAGAATACTCCTTGAGAAATCCTTTTGTCTAATCAGGAAAATGGTTTTTAACCATATCTGTCTTGCTTCAATGTATAATTTGAGCTACAAGACTACTTCCCCCCCCACAACTTACCGGCAGCGGCGGTGGTGCGCTCTCCAGCTGCAGAACTTCAGGAAGTCCTTGCTATTCTCACGAGATTTCGCGAGATTTCTGCAAGATCTCGCGAAATCTCACGAATTCTTGCAAGAATAGCAAGGAATTCCTTGTTCCGCGGTGAGCGACCCAATGGTCCAAAGCGGCGGCTTCAAGGGCATTCATTATGAACCGGCCCTGCTCAGATCCATTCTGACTTGGATACCGATGCTGATACCAGTCCAGTGGATATAACCTTCCAACTCTATGATTCTATGTATTCTGTTGGAGAGGGTAGAATACCTGATTTTAGCAAAAATAACAAAATAGAAGAGTAATAGGCTCAGTTTTTGGGTTTTATTTATTTATTTATTCTTTTTTGATTTCCACATTTTTCCTCTTATTTAATCAAACCAAAATCACCAGATGAATATCAGCACTTTCTGTGATATTCTTTGGCAAACCTGAAAATTCATGGGAGAGATTGTGAACGTTAACAAAAACATTCATGTAGAATTATGTAGATCATTCGATTTTTTGCTTTAAAACACTTGAACACATATGCATACACATTGATTGCAAAAATTAGTTCTATAAGGGTTTGTAAATTCAGCTAACAGGCATCATGTAATTCATAATTTATTTCAAGCATTTTCAAAATTCAGTTTAATCAGCCTTCCTTGAGACAACCCTCGTCTTCTTTAAGCTTCCCTAGGCAAATATTTTTCACCAGGGTCCTATTTAAGGTCAGCAGAAACCTCTAATTTTTAGAGAGATTTACAGTCCCCAAAAGACAGTGTGTGTTTATTTATTTATTTTTGGTATCCATGGACGAATAATTGTTGGTCTCAAGCCATTTAGTGCTGAGTTTTGAGAATTTTAAGGAGTGGGGAAGGGATGCTATAGTATAAATATATTTGTAGTATCAGGTTCTGTGCGGTAATCAAAATTTGGACTAAGCAAGAATCACTCTCAAGAGACATTCAGCAGCCTATTTATAATTATAATATAAAGCACAATTGATTACACTACACAAAAAGCTATGGAGGTATATAGAAGACACTCTCACACACACACACACACATATCCAACCTCATGGAAATCTAACATTGCTGATGCAAGATAGTAAACTGTAAAATTGATGCTTTCTAATTCCAAGAGGGTATGAACGTTGTTCATCTCCATTTCAACAAGGATTGGATAGCCTCCCATATGGATAGTGGTTTCAGGCAGACAATGCCAACAATCTTATATAGATCAGCATAGCATAATAAGTCTGCATATGACTGAACCATATACCACCCACTAAACTTAGCATACAGTCTGTGAAGCCTTCCTCCCTTCCCACTACAACATGGCCATTGCATGGTTTATTTGAAAGGTAGGGGATTAAGATCAGAAGACCATCTTGCTAGACACAAAACGTTTATGTAAATGTCCTGGATTTCTCTGGTGATCTCAGCACTGCTGTAATAATTGTGTGTCTGGCTACAGGTACATAACTACTGTATATAATCGAGTATAAGCCGATCCGAATATAAGCCGAGGCACCTAATTTTATCACAAAAAACCGGGATAACTTATTGACTCGAGTATAAGCCGAAGGTGGGAAATGCAGCAGTTACGGGTAAATTTCAAAATAAAAATAGATACCAATAACATTTCATTAATCGAGGCATCAGTAGGTTAAATGTTTTTAAATATTTCAAAGAAAAGCAATAAACTAGCTCTATAAGAGGAAAAGTAGAGGCAACAAAAACAATCTGGTATCAACAATAACCTAATAATAATAATAATAATAATAATAATAATAATAATAATAATAATAACAACAACAACAACTTCATTTGGATCCCACCCTATCTCCCCATGGGGACTCAGGCTGGCTTCCAACATAGTAACAGGCAAACATTCAATGCTTATATAAACAATGCAGAGCTAGATATAGATCTATAATTATAGTTAACTAATTTCACATATGCATTTCCCCCTGAAACGTTTGCAAATCCCCTCTGTGTGTGTGTGTGTGTGTGCATTTCCCCTACAATATTTGCAAGCCTTATATATATATACGAGGGCTATCCAGAAAGTAGGCTACGTTTTGGATTTTAAAAAGATCAAAGTATAGGATAAATCATTTACCATATGCAGCTGAAAGACACATCCCAAAACTACAATCTCATGTAATCCCCATTTAAATTTAGCCACGTTTCTTATAGATAAATGAGTTTGAAAAGTACTGCACCAGTAAATTCCCCGCTTGTGTCCTCAGCTCTTCCCCCTTCTCCCTTCCTGCAGCGTAGCCAAAACGCTGCACTGCCAGCCACGCCCCCATTGTTGGAAATGGAGGAGAGAGGCGGCAAATTTACGGGTGCAGTACTTTTCAAACTCATTTATCTATAAGAAATGTGGCTAAATTTAAATGGGGATTACATGAGATTATAGTTTTGGGATGTGTCTTTCAGCTGCATATGGTAAATGATTTATCCTATACTTTGATCTTTTTAAAATCCAAAACGTAGTCTACTTTCTGGATAGCCCTCGTGTGTGTGTGTGTGTGTGTGTGTGTGTGTGTGTGTGTGTGTGTGTGTGTGTGTATATATATATATATATATATATATATATATATATATATATATATTTGTGTGTTCATTTTCCCCCTGTAATATTTCCAAGCCCTATATATAGGTAGGTAAGAATATATTCATATCTATCCAGACAGCTTCCTTTTAAGCCATTGGATTGTTGCCTATATGTAAACCAACTTGAGTCCCCTTCGGAGTTGATAAAGGTGGGATATAAATATAGTAAGTAAATAAATAGATAGATAAATAAATAAATGGAAGGCTGCCCTAGGGAAATGGATCCTTTGATATTCCCCACATTTCCATAATATGCAATGCTTTCCAATGAAGCCTGGCTGAGGAAGCTCCAGGTTTCTAGAATGGATTGATACAACAAGATTTGGCACCGGTCTCTTTTAAACCATACTGGCAATTGATGTCTGAATTTGAAATAGCAGATTGTGCATAATGGTAGCATAAATGTAGCTTTAACAGATATTCTAGTTTCTAAAATTAGACTCACAGGTGCCTGTACTTGTGAATGTCAGAAAGTAAGAGAAGAAAGAGAGGAAGAAATTTCCTCATTTTTCTCAGTTTCAATGGCATAGTATGGTCCTTACATTTATTGGGCCTTTATAACATACTTCACTGGATTTATTAACTCCACCTCCGTCTCATTCCCTTTGAGAAGAATAGTACTGGAATTGCTTTAAAAGAAGACTTCTGTTTCTTAAAATAGAGTCCTTTCACAGTAAATCAAAAGTGGAGCACAACTGAAAAGAAGCCATCTTTCTTGCTTTACTCCATGAGGTTTCCTACTGTTAGCTTTCAATTAACTCAAACCAGCTTTTGACTTCCAGTGGTTCCCGGCGGTAATAACTTTGGACGAGTGCTTTATACAGATTCATTTCTTTATCACATATCTCATATTCTAATAAACTGAATTGAGATGAATGTGGCTTCCTTCTTTCATTAGCCCAGTGAAACAATGACAGAAGAGAGAAGAGAAAGAGATTCAACCACCATGCCAGGTCCTGTAGTTCTATTCAGGTTCAAATTCCAAACATTGCACACACCATGGTGGAAGAAGGTTATAGTGCCACGTCTATTCCCAAGATTAGATGAGGTGCAAACAAAACAGCACAAGACGGTTGTGAGGTTAAGTGCAATAGAAGAGGGGGCAGAACCCCTGAGATCAGAAATGTATTTATTTGGACCAACGTGGCAAGCAAGAAAAAAGTTTTTTTCCAAAGATTTCAAGCGACCAATGAGACTACATTGTGGAAACTTGGGAGATCTTGTCTGTGGAAGGAGATTAAAGGTTTACGTTACAATTAAAAAGTGTAATTTGTGTGAAAGACTTGTTTCTGTATAAAATAAATGTCTTTGCCTTTTAGATTCTAAATAGTACAACAAGCAAAAAAAAAAGACAGCTTGGTTGATCAGAAATACACTAGGAATGCTTCTAGTGTTATTATTTGTAGAAGGAATCCTTTCACACTATCAGATTACAACAGTTAAAAATACCAGGGTAGTTATTTTCATATTTGGTGGACTTGTAAAGAAATGAAAAAATATTGGGAGAAGGTCCATATAATTTGTCAACAAATATTAAAAGTACACTTCCCCAGAAAAGCGGAGTATTACCTACTGGGAATAACTGATCGGGACATTCATTTAGATACTAATGATGACATCCTATTTACATATTTAACAACAGCCTCTAGAATTAGTTTTTCCAAAAGATGGAAGCAAAAGGAAACACTGAATATGGAAGAATGGTTACAGAAAGTGAGAGAAATAAAAGATATGGACAAATTAACTTTTTTTATTAAAGAAAAATACAGGGACCCCGATAAAATTTACAGACTGGAGTAAAGTAGAAGAATTTGAAAGGAAAAGAAGCTGAAGGATTCTGGTGAAAGAATTGAAGGTCAATTCTTCTTGGTGGTTTTCAATGTATTGCTTTCTGAAAAGTAAAGAATCCGTGACTTAGCCAACACAATGGACAACACTTTTTGTTTTGAGTGTCTGTCCTTAGTATTATAGAGGCAGAGGCTGATAAATTTTCTTTTTTTTCACCCTCTTTTTTATATATAGAAAGGGAAACGCAAAGGCAAAGATGGAAGTCCCTTATTTTTACTTCTATATATACAGTAGAGTCTCACTTATCCAACACTTGCTTATCCAACGTTCTGGATTATCCAACGCATTTTTGTAGTCAATGTTTTCAATATATCATGATATTTTGGTGCTAAATTCGTAAATACAGTAATTACAACATAACATTACTGCGTATTGAACTGCTTTTTCTGTCAAATATGTTGTATAATACGATATTTTGGTGCTTAATTTGCAAAATCATAACCTAATCTTTCTTAACCTCTCCTTATTATCCAACATATTTGCTTATCCAACATTCTGCCGGCCCGTTTATGTTGGATAAGTGAGACTGTACTGTATATATTTTACTTTTTTATTTTTTTTATTTTTTTAGCACTCTACTTCTTTCTCTCTCTTTTTTCTTTACTTTCTGCGATCAAACATTGTTCTCACTCTTTCGTTGTATACGATTATTCTATATTTCAATTAAAACTATTTTTAAAAAATAAAAATACCATTTTAGCTGCTATAGCTGCCTCCTAGGGAATCCTAGAGTTTATAATCTGGAGAGGCTCTAGAGCTCATTTGACAGAGAATTCTAACTATCTTGTGAACTACAAATCCAAGGAGTCAATAGAGGCACAGTGGCAACTATATTAAAAGAGTAATAATTTTATACTGTGAAAGAGACCATATTTTTAACAACAGCCTACATTTTATAGATATGTAAAGCAACCATTTCTGTTTGCTTCAAGATTGCCATTTCCACCACCACCCCCGACACACACATTAATTTGCATTAAAGAAGAAATATTTGTGGTAATCCCATTTACTGAACAAGGATTAATATAGTCAACATTTATATACTTAACCAAGCTTATGCACCGAGAGGGCAAGGAAGAGCACAATGCAATTGGTATTTAATTTAATCTATAACAAAATGTCAAGGAGGATCTGGAGGCTCCTACTCATGGGAAAATAGCATAGGCTCCCCAAAATTAAAAAGAAAACAGTTTTTTTTTTCCAAGGTGAAAGCGGAGGCTTGATCTAAAGGTCAACACAGAATGGGCCATTTCCTTTTCTCGTGTATTTACTTGAAAATAAGTCCATATTCTCCAACATTTCACAAATGAAAACTGGGACATACAGGAGCAAGCAACCACCAGCATTTGGCTGAGATGACAAAGTTACTAATGAGAATGAACGTACAGTTTGCTTTCTCCTGAACCTACTGGGAAATGCAAGATTCCGCTCTTTTTCTCTTTTATTCCTGCTGAGTTAAAAGGTGCACCAAGGGCGCATCCAGACAGCTCACAAAAAGCTTGAGCTCCCACATTTTTACCAATCAATGTCTCAGCTAAAAGTGAATTAAATTGGCACAAAGCAGAAAAATTGCTTTGTGCCAAATTAATTAGGTACTGAATTAGACCCAGGTTTTCCTGAAACACCCAGTATGGAACTTCTGAGCAGGCAGTCCGCACAGTCCTCTCATGTTTTCTGGGCTCCATGAGCCCGGAAAACCCAGAGGGCTATAACCCCCTCCCCCAACCCATCCAGAAAAGCCTTAAAAACTAAAAATTACTTATCCTGCCACCATTACTCTACTGCCAGCCCTCTCCTGGAACCAGGTGTTGAAAGATCTGCTAAACCATCTACATCAGTGGTTCTCAACCTGGGGTCCCCAGATAATTTTGGCCTTCAACTCCCAGAAATCGTAACATAGAATCACAGAATAGTAGAGTTGGAAGAGACCTCATGGGCCATCCAGTCCAACCCCCTGCCAAGAAGCAGGAAATCGCATTCAAAGCACCCCCGACAGATGGCCATCCAGCCTCTGCTTAAAAGCCTCCAAAGAAGGAGCCTCCACCATGGCCCGGGGGAGAGAGTTCCACTGTCGAACAGCTCTCACAGTGAGGAAGTTCTTCCTAATGTTCAGGTGGAATCTCCTTTCCTGTAGTTTGAAGCCACTGTTCTGTGTCCTAGTCTCCAGGGCAGCAGAAAACAAGCTTGCTCCCTCCTCCCTATGACTTCCCTTCACGTATTTGTACATGGCTATCACGTCTCCTCTTAGCCTTCTCTTCTGCAGGCTAAACATGCCCAGCTCTTTAAGCCGCTCCTCATAGGGCTCGTTCTCCAGATCTTTGATCATTTTAGTTGCCCTCTTCTGGACGCTTTCCAGCTTGTCAACATCTCCCTTCAACTGTGGTGCCCAGAATTGGACGCAGTATTCCAGGTGTGGTCTGACCAAGGCAGAATAGAGGAGGAGCATAACTTCCCTGGATCTAGACTCTATACCCTTATTGATGCAGGCCAGAATCCCATTGACTTTTTTAGCAGCCGCATCACATTGTTGGCTCATATTTAACTTGTTGTCCACAAGGACTCCAAGGTCTTTTTCACACGTACTGCTGTCGAGCCAGGCATCGTCCCCCATTCTGTATCTTTGCATTCCATTTTTTCTGCCAAAGTGAAGCATCTTGCATTTGTCCCTGTTGAACTTCATTTTGTTATTTTCGGCCCATCTCTCTAGTCTGTCAAGATCGTTTTGGATTCTGCTCCTCTCTCTGGAGTGTTGGCTCTCCCTCCCAGTTTGGTGTCATCTGCAAACTTGATGATCGTGCCTTCTAACCCTTCGTCTAAGTCGTTAATAAAGATATTGAACAGAACTGGGCCCAGGACACTCCACTCGTGACTTCTTTCCAAGATGAAGACAACGCATTGGTGAGCACCCTTTGGGTTCGTTTGCTTAGCCAATCTGTAATTGGCTAAGCAAACTAGCCCAAAGGGTGCTCACCAATGCGTTGTCTTTATCTTGGTAACAGCTGGTAAAATGTCTGTGATTTCTGGGAGTTGTAGGAAAAAAACATCTGGGGACTTCAGGTTGAGAACCACTGATCTACATTAATTTAATGCTATATAAATAATGAGCAGGTCTTCTTACAACTGCAGCCTTCACCGCACAGTTCTGTCCTTTTCTGTAGGATATTGTGAATTGTGTAGAGTATATTGTTAACATGATCATGGCAGGATGCCATTATCACTTCATAATATACTGACGAGGCAATGACAGTCCCTATTCTCTAATTATAAATGATTTCATAAAATGTGCAGAACCAAAGGGAGGCACCAGAGACCAGTCACTCTCTTTATCTAATTTTAGTGTTAGAACATTGAAAAACTGGTATCCCAGCAGAAGACTGATCTCTTTGGGCCTCTTTCCCTTTCCTCCCAGTGAAGACACAATTGAAAACATCCAGCTATCTCTCAATGGGTGTAAGAGTGATATCCAAATGTTAATTGCTTTCTTATTGCTTCCATTATTACAGAGGAATAGAAACACACACCAAAGATTATTCTGTGTTCTTGCAGGAAGCTGTAGTCATCATTCTTATTCTCTAGTCACATCTAAAAGAATAAGAACAGTTCAATAACCTCCACATTACAAACATTGTGGGACAATGAACAATGTTTCTGCTAATTAGGGCTCTAACTATTAATCCAGCTCCACAAAATCGAAGAAAATTACTATATTCCAGTTGGTGTAATTAAGTGAACCTGTTAAATGTATAAGAATATTTATCTGCATAGAAAATCATCACCTTGACCATCATCATTTTTATGCTTTTGAAACTCGAGTCAGTTTATAATTTAAAATAAAATCAATGTAGCTAAAACATACAAAAAGAAAACATTTAAATGGGTTTAAACTACTCACAATATTAAAATGATATAAACAAACGCTAAAAAAGATAAAAAGCAATTAAAACAGTTTAGTTTCTAAAAATCAATGTATGAGTATTTTAAATAACTGTGGCATTTTATAATACCATTTGTCTCCATGTATTTGTTAAAAATTGTCAACTGACAGTAATAAGTTATGACAAACTTATCCAAGTTTCATGGCATCCCTCTAGATACCATCCACATTAAAATGTAATGATGGTTAATGGTGCAAAACAGAGCTGGTGGAAGGGATATACTGTAAATCTAAGCCAAGGTGAATTTGACTGCAAACATGACAGAGACTGATTTATGAATTAAGATAGCCATGTATAATTTTTTTGGTTTCTCTCCATCAGCCAAGCTGTAAAATAGACCTATTTCCTATTAATTTATCTGTACATATGTCAGTAAGGTAATGCTCAAAATCCTGCAAGGTAGACTCCGGTTGTCAGAACTAGGAAGGTCTCGGAATAAAAGCATGCTCACAAAGGCAACTCCTTGGATACAACTTTATTTTCCTTATTACTGATCTGAAGTAGATCTGAACAATTCCCACCAATACCTGTATGTATCATTTTGCTAACCCATGATCCCTCCCCTATCTACAGTCTACTAGCTACATTCCATTCCCACCAACGACCCTACAGTTTTAATTTGCCCCTAGTCCAGATGGCCCTTATCTGAGATGCATTCCCAGCCTCCCACTCTCAACAGCCATGACATGGGGTGGATGGAGAGCTCATCTCAAGCTGGATATGAACACATACTGACACCAGCAATGCATGGAGCAAGAGTTGCCAGATATACAAGCTGGGTTTAGAAAAGGCAGAGGAACAAGAGACCAAATTGCCAATATCCGCTGGATTATGGATGAAGGTAGGAAGTTTCAGAAAAAGATCTATTTCTGTTTTATTGACCATTCTAAAGCCTTTGACTGTGTGGATCATAATAAATTGTGGTAAGTTCTTGATGGTATGGGGATACCAAGTCATCTTGCCTGTCACCTGAGGAACCTGTATGATGACCAAGTAGCAACAGTAAAAACAGACCATGGAACAACAGACTGGTTCAAGATTGGGAAGAGAGTAGGGCAGGGCTGTATACTCTCACCCTATCTATTCAACTTCTATGCAGAACACGTCATGCAATGTGCGGGGCTTGACAAATCCAAGGAAGGAGTTAAAATTGCTGGAAGAAACATTAACAACCTTATTTATTTATTTATTTATTTACAGTATTTATATTCTGCCCTTCTCACCCCGAAGGGGACTAGGGCGGATCACATTATGTACATATAGGGCAAACATTCAATGCCCATAAACACATCGAACCAAGACAGAGACAACAGACAGACAGACGCAGAGGCAATTTAACCTTCTCCTGAGGGGATGTTTGATTCTGGCCACAGGGGGGAGCAGCTGCTTCATCATCCACTCTGATGGCACTTCCTCACTTCCTCATTCCAATGTTGTAAATTAGTTAAACTTGCCTCCCCACTTTTATAAGTGGTACCTTATTTCCTACTTGATAGATGCAACTATCTTTCAGGTTGCTAGGTCAGCAATGAACAGGGGCTATATTTTATTTTTAATTGACGGGTGCTCACCCCGCCATGGGCTGGCCTCGAACTCATGACCTCATGGTCAGAGTGATTCATTGCAGCAGCTGTTTACCAGCCTGCGCCACAGCCCGGCCCAACCTTAGATATGCAGATGATACTACTTTGATGGCTGAAAGTGACAAGGAGCTGAGGAGCCTTATAACCAAGGTGAAAGACGAAAGTGCAGTTAAACATCAAGAAAACCAAGATTATGGCAACTAGGTTGATTGATAACTGGCAAATAGAGTGAGAAAATGTGTGGGCAGTGATACACTTTGTATTTCTAGATGCAAAGATTACTACAGATGTAGACTGCAGACAGGAAATCAGAAGACGTGTACTTCTTGGGAGGAAAGCAATGACCAACCATGATAAAATAGTGAAGGGTAGAGACCTCACAGTGGCAATGAAGGTCTGCATAGTTAAATCAATGGTATTTCCTTTAGTTACTTATGGATGTAAGAGCTGGACCATAAGAAAGGCTGAGTGAAGGAAGATAGACGCTTTTGATCTGTGGTGTTGGAGGAAAATTCTGAGCGTGCCTTGGACCATGAGAAGATCCAACCACCAGTCCATCCTCCAGGAAATAATGCCTGACTGCTCACTGGAGGGAAGGATATTAGAGGCAAAGATGAAGTACTTTGGCTACATATTGGGAAGACAGGAAAGCTTAGAGAAGACAATGATGCTGGGGAAAATGGAAGGAAAAAGGAAGAGGGGACGACCAAGGGCAAGATGGATGGATGGTATCCTTGAAGTAACTGGCTTGCCCTTGAAGGAGCAAGTTGGTGACAGCCAACAGGGAGCTCTGGCATGGGCTGGTCCACGAGGTCACGAAGAGTCAGAAGCAACTGAACGAGTAAACAACAACAAACATTTCCACTGAAGTAGAAGGAGAAAACTATTTTTATCAACCATTTATACATTTTCATCCTGTTATAGTTTTATCTGTTAAAGATGGAAGGGAATGTGGTTTACCCCCAAGAGCAATGGCAGCGTAATAGATTGGTTCCATCCCTTGATTTCTATAATTAAAATCTAAATGTGAGCCAACCAAAAATTAACTAAATAATATGGGAAATATCTACTCTGATGAGAGGATAAAAGAAAATATCAGAGAAAGGAGCCTGAGGTGTCTTGGATGCTGCTTCAGACAGTGAAATTGATATTGATGTGAAAGTGAGACTGAATCTGGAAAGGTGAAGGAGGGAAAAGAAATGAAAAACACACTAGCAATTGAATTGAATATGTTAAAGAAACTAAGCATTTAAGACAAGACTTCCAACTGATTAAATAGTCACTTTGGTTATGAAAAAGAGACAATTGCACCATTGGTGAAATACAAAAAAAGTGAGTGAAGTTTCTGATTTGTCTCAGTATCAAGAGTTTACAATTTGGGGCATGCAATCAAAGAGATAAGAGATAACTAGGAGAGGCAGAAGAACAATGATCATTGTCTTTGCATCTTCCTGAGATATTTTACGCAAGAAGATGGTGAAGTAGATTTAAGACAAGATAATGAACTGGAGCCACAACTTCTGCCCAGATCTGAAGATTACAATGACTTGGAAAGTCTCTATAGAATTGATCCTAATGAAATGTTCATTGGTAGTCAAAGAGATATTATTATAAACTTGTGTTATGCTGTGAAACTGACGTGATAACCCACATTGGAACCACATTCGCAAGTCGGATTAAATCCGATTTTAATCCAAATTACGAGGGATCTGACGATTTTGCTCAAGCCTATTGAATATAATAGGCTTTAAAGAACAAAATTGGGACGTGGCTTCCACAAATCTGCTCTGAGTCTTACTATAAATTGTAAAGGAGTTATGCAAAGTGCTGAACCTATTTTGGGAATAGGGATATGTCTTCAAAGTTTGGACTCAAGCCTGAGTAGATTAAGTTCCACATCAACATAGAAGTCATGAGTGACACTGCTGACAAACCATAAGTATTATTTGCAGTAATGTGATATAGGAAAAAAAATACAGAGTGCAGGGATATAAAATGACAGCATGGATGTTTTGATTCAGAAAGACAATCTTTTTTTGAAAACTGAGTGAGAGAATTGGGCGCAACAAATGGTTTCTGCTGGTGTCTGCTGGAGATAAGATTGAAATGCTTTAAGCTTCCAACAGTTTGAGCAAAAGGAGGGGGAAAGAACAATGAAAAAGCAATAGAGAATCATGATATGATGTACTCTGTGCACAAGACGACACGTGACTGTTCAAGATCCATTCCCCTTAGTGTCTTTCTAGGTCAGTAAACCAAGGAGGAGGTTAAGAACATATTCTCTATCATACAGGCTGTGTTCAGCTGGTTGGGAAATCTCACACTGTAACTATTGAGCTTGCAATATCTGAGTTTCAAAAAATCAATCATTAATTTTTAAGCCAAAGGTTACTCCCCTCTTAGAGTTACACAAGGCCATGGATGTTATGCAGTGGCGATTCAACACAAGGAAAGAGGTGATGACCCAAAACAGCAGGGAAGATCCAATGAACAACATATTGTAGAATTTGAGCTAAAGCATCTCTTTCTTTGTTAGTTCACAAATGTGTATCCAACTAGGAATAGGCAAGCCATTATGTTTTCTCATGCTCATATGTTCATTCCATCTTGTTTTTTACATGTATGTTTTGTTATTTTTTTCCTTTTTGTTTACATTTTTTTTCAATACATATTAAGATCAAATGTGATGGAATCATTCTCCAGATTGGTCAGATAAGTTCATCTACTCACTTTTCACTCAAGAACTTTTCCTGATTCTTTTCCTTTTGATTCAAGGTGACGTCTATGCTAAAAAAAGTGGCTATTAGGCTTGTGCAAATAATTCACAAGTTTTGTAAGTCAGATTAAAATTAGAAGCCTGTGTTGAGCCAATAGCTTTAATTCTGATCTTTAAAATACAGTAGAGTCTCACTTATCCAAGCCTCGCTTATCCAAGCCTCTGGATAATCCAAGCCATTTTTGTCGTCAATGTTTTCAATATATCATGATATTTTGGTGCTAAATTCGTAAATACAGTAATTACAACATAACATTACTGCGTATTGAACTACTTTTTCTGTCAAATTTGTTGTATAACATGAAGTTTTGGTGCGTAATTTGTAAAATCATAACCTAATTTGATGTTTAATAGGCTTTTCCTTAATGCTTCCTTATTATCCAAGATATTTGCTTATCCAAGCTTCTGCTGGCCCGTTTAGCTTGGATAAGTGAGACTCTACTGTAATAGAAAAAAGGGAGTCTTGATCACATACTACTGAAATGCATTAACTGAGTCTTCCTAAACTGGTGTGCTTAGATGTATCCCCTATGGTGGGGATGATGGCTGTTGTCATCTGCCTCATCTGGAACACCAGGCAGGGAGAGATCCATTTGCCAATGTCAACTCAACTAATTCAAATATCAACAGCTAAAAAGCAAAACAAGATACTTGATTTTCAAAAACTTGACAGAAGTGGTTGTTTATGTGCAATAAATTGCAGAACAATCTGAAAACAATCCCTTATCACAGTTTCTAGATTTCTTCCTCTAACACAGGGGGTCCTAATATTTTTGTTCTTAGGAATTTTTCAACTATTCACTTTCATAATTAAGAAAACAAAGGAAATTATATACCCTGTTATTCCCAATTTAGCATTTGTTAGCAGAAAATGGAAGATGAAATTGGCCCATCCACTGGAACAATTTCATTGAATAGGAGAGGAGGGTGGGCTACACAGCAGGGGGGAAATTACTTTTGTGCCTGCGCTTGTAATTTCCCTCCTGATTCCTATGAACTCAGAAAAGGAATAAATCAGATTAAATATAAAGGGACTCATTGTACGTTTGCACATACTTGTGTGCTAGCATTTCAAAGGTCAATGGCCAAATTACTTCTGGGCCTGTCACTTTGATTGTAGGTAGCTTACTGAAGGAATGTTTTTTCACACATTTTCATGACACTGTGGCTGTATAAGCAATGCCAAATACCTCTGGATGACATTTTGTGCCCACTGAGAAATAAAGAGTCTGGACATGTGAGATGGAAAGTAACTTAGGCAACACTTTATTGAACTATTTGCAATCACCTAATCTGCAAAAGAATATTCCCTAGTGAGAAATTATGGGTGGAGTTGGAGGCTGTACCCTAATTTCCCTATCCAGCAAACCACTTCACAACTGCCACCATTCTGTCATGTGTGGGATATCTACCCCACCCATATAACTTGAGCCCCATATAACCTGAGCCCTATATAACTTGTCATGTTAGTCTGGTAACTAGCCTTTCACATGAAATGTGCCTTGATAGGTGCTTACCAATGCTACAGTCTTTTTAACATTTTTTGCTCCCCACCATATATCAGGATCAAGAAAAGCATTATTTTGTTCCTTGTTCCCACTCTGACCATCTATGACAGGGGTCCCCAAACTAAGGTCCGGGGGCCGGATGCGGCCCTCCAAGGTCCTTTACCTGGCCCCCACCCTCAGTTCTATTTATTTATTTATTTATTTATTTCCAACATTTATATCCCGCCCTTCTCACCCGAAGGGACTCAGGGCGACATACACAATTGGCAACAATTCGATGCCAACACATAATGAAAACATAGCAATGAAAATACAATTAAAACAATATAAAAATATAAATATAAGTTTTATAATATATTTTATATCAGTTTTAATAATATAATATATTGTATATGCATATAATATTGATAAAAATATAAAAATGTTATACAATATAATACTAATAATAATACCATATAATAATATTAATTATATGTTATATATTACATATATTACAGTATAGTGGTATAGTTCAATATAGTAATATATTGTGCTTTGCTAATAATATAATATATTGTATGTACATACAGCTGCTCTGAGTCCCCTTCGGGGTGAGAAGGGTGGGATATAAATTTAGTAAATAAATAAATAATTTTAGACTTAGGCTCACCCAAAGTCTGAAATGACTTGAAGGAACACAACAACAACAACAGTCCTAATTAACTTGACTATCTCATTGGCCAGTAACAGGCCCACACTTTCCATTGAAATCCATATAGGTTTATGTTGGTTAAACTTGTTTTCATTTTTAAATATTGCATTGTTCTTTCACTGTTGTTGTTTTCCACTACAAATAAGACATATGCAGTGTGCATAGGAATTTGTTCGTATTTTTTTCAAATGATAATTCGGCCCCTCAACAGTCTAAAGGATTGTGGACCAGCCCTCTGCTTTAAAAGTTTGAGGACTCCTGATCTAAGATGTCTCTAACACTTCAGGGCATGTTCCTAAGGATAATGCCCATCTATACATCAAACATATGCACCCCATCACTACTACTACTACTAACAATAATAATAGTAATGGGAAGAAATATGGAGTAAAAAATTGAAATTTACCACTGCCACAGAGATACAAGAAAGCTGGTACAAAATGCTATTCAGGTGGTATTATACACCAGACAAAATAGCTAAGTTCAGTAAAAGGGGATCCAACAAATGTTGGAAATGTGACAAAGAGATAGGGACCTTTTTCCATCAGTGGTGGAAATGTAAAAAAGTTAAGAAATATTGGAACAACATACATGACACAACCCAAAAAATATTACAAACTAAATTCCCATTAAAGCCCGAAACATATTTATTAGGCATTACAAATGGTAAACTGAACAAAAATCAGGATAATATGCTCTTCCTAATGGGCACAGCAGCTAGGATAGTACTAGCTAAAGTTGGGAAACAAAGCAAGATACCCTCCATGAATGAATGGATTTTAAAATTATTAGATCTGATACAAATGGACATTTTAACACAGAAGTTAAGAGATGCAAAAAAGAAAACGGATTGGTCAAGCTTCAGAGACTTTATTCAAAAGAGCGCAAACACATTCATTATTGATCTATCTGAGATATGACAGATAAATAATCAGGAAAGTTCAACTGGACACTAAAATGGACATTGAAATGGACATTGAAGATGTGAATAACAAAACTTCTCAAGAGGTCAATAGGAAGTTATCCTTGTTTTTTATTTTTATTTTTATTTTTTCTTCTGTTTTCTTCTTCTTCATGGTTTCTATCCTTTTCTTTATTTTTTCTCATCTTTTTTGTATATTCGTTAAATCTTGTTTCTTACTTAATCTTATATGCTTTATTCCTAACTTTCACTCACCCAACTTTATTCTCCACAGCATTGTTTTCCTAGCTTTTGTTGTAAATAGCACTTGAAAAGCAATAAAAATTATTTACAAAAATGTAATAATTTTATTTCATACCCACCTCTCTTTGCAGCTCAAGGAAGGTTACAACATAATTAAAAACACATAATCACTATAAGCATCCTATAAAATACAAATTAAAATACACAAAATAAAGCTGCATAGATCAGAAACAGAAGGAACCAGTTCTTTCTGTTCTTGTCATGTTCATCTCTTCTTCATAACCCAATCTTTGTCTTGTCCATTCGGGTTTGCTCACCCGAAAACTTAAATCAGGAAAAAATTGTGACAATTCTAGTTTGTATGTCTGAGATCTAGTTTGAGATCCCTTTGTATGTTACATTTGAAGAGAATGAAGAGGATGGCAAGATTACATTTTTTTAAAACTAAAATGTTGTAGAAGCTCATTCCAGCATCACCAATGATTGTTAACAAGAGCGTTTTATAAGTGACAGTCCGAAAAAAATAGTTTGTTGTGTTCTCCTTTGGCAAAATATCTGAAGATGTTTTTATTTTCACACAAACTTGTGGAAGCAAAACTCCAAAACTCTTCAAAAATGATCTGTTGCTACCTTGAAAGCAAAAAACAAACAAAAACAAAACAAAACAAGCACACACAAAAAGTACAACAATCTTTATATTTGATTTCTTCTGTGTGTGGATGATACAAGAAAGTTGCTGTTTCTCCTTCTCTGCACAAGACATTGCTGTATGTTTCTTCTCTCCAAATAATATTTTCGAGGCATGTCCTATGTGTCCTCATTATCTTGCAGTGCATTATCACAACACACTGGTACTCTTAAGGTTTTTGTTTTCTTTTAATGAAACTTTTACATTGTCTATATTTCCCATTATATAATTGCCTAGCATCTAAATTGAACAACATATGCCAAGTATAGTCTCAGAAGACTCCTGATCAGGGCTCTCAGGGGAGCTGAAATTGATTGACAACATCTTAGCCACTTTAATAGCCAATGTGTTTGGCACAAAGTGCTACTTTATTGCCCTTAGCACATTGAGAAAGCCAGGCCATTTTGATTTATATTTATTCTAGCATCAATCTGATGGTCCCAAAGCTATGTAGAGATTTCAACCAGCAAGCACATCATGTAAAAGAGAGTGAATTTAACTTTTACAATAGTATTGTGGCAGCTCAGAAATGCCACTGCCTTTTTGAGTATGTGACAAAGCTTCTTTCTTGATTAATTTAGTTTTGGAAGTTAGGGGCATGCAGCAATGGTATGACTATGAAATCTTCAAGCACATTTTTTGTGGCAATGTGGGTTTATTTACCTGACAAAGGTCTTTAGATTTATAATGGCATAAATTCAGTGATGATTTCTCCCAGGAGTTCTTATCCATTGTATCTTGTTGTTGTTGTGGAAGTGAACCTACCATAGCTTTTTCTTGGCAAGATTGGTTCTGAGATGGTCTCTCTCTGAGGTTGAGAGTGTTACTTGGCCAAGATCACTGTGGCTAAGAAGATATTTGAATCCTGAAACCACATCACATTGATGTTTCATGGGACGATTCGCCAGCTTCCATGGCAAATCATCGGGGCAGTAGGGGGCACTAGGGTAATCCCAGCACTCTGCCTCACCTGCAGCAATGCTTCTCCATCACATGTGGTGAAGAGTCTCTGCACAGTTTCCCCCTATGCTGGTCCCGTTATTATGGAACACAGGAAGCCCCCGTGTTCTGGGCACAGCATAGCATTACACTTTCACCCCAGTTTATTGACGGAGTCCCACTGGATGTCAGCATGTGTCATGTTGTGGGTGGCGTGGGGCTCCATCGATCACCTGGGGTGAAAGCATTTTATGACACTTTCAGTCCCTCATGTGATGAAGTCCCTGGTCTACAGAATCATAATACAATGTTCAAATCACTATGCTATACTGCCGTGTACAGTGCTGATTCATAAGGTAATTGTATAGCTAATAGCTATACCTCATGTCTCCTCAAACTTCTGCTGCTGAAATTAGTATTCCTCCTATACGCTTCCTCCTACTGTTAAACCCCAAGGCTGCGTGAGCACTTGAAAACCAGACAGGAGCCAATATAACATCTAATATCTTTATTAAAGCAATTATAAATCCAGATGAAAATAGTTATAGAGTTTGAGGTGGAGATAGTTCTTTCTGGAAAGTCAAATGTGACCCCAGATGAGTAGAAGGAAAGGTCCAATATTATAATCCACAATAAGAGCTCGTTAGCTCTCCCAAGCAATCAAGTCCATGAAATGCAACAAGGAAACAAGGCTGACAAAAACAGAGTTCAATCCTCAGGCAATGCTTCTTAGCGATCAAGGCAACATGATGTCAAAGCGGAGGCAATCTTGAAACAGGAACAAAAAAATAACAACCAGAGTAAAGGTAGGGTCTATTCCAGAGTTGTGGTTCAACTCAGCCCGACTGCAACTGGAACTGGAAGTACTTGGCTTGGAAACTGGAGCAAATTACGGAGACACCTTTCTTCAAAGAAGCAATGTTGACACTGCAAAGATTCTACAGTACAAAACATTTTTAAGGATTCTAAACTGAAACCCAAGTAAGAAGAGAAATATTACCAAAACTTTAACCATTGTCCCCTCGGGAGGCCAGACATTGACTTCTGCAAAGATTTTGTTTGAAATTCCTCTCCCGACTCACAAATTCTCTCCGATTAAAACCTTCATTCTCAAGGGAACCGGGAACATCTGGCCCAGACAAGGAAATCTCCCTTCCAATTAACTGCTCCTCCTGG
The DNA here is from genome assembly GCF_035594765.1 of Anolis carolinensis. Classification (NCBI taxonomy): domain Eukaryota; kingdom Metazoa; phylum Chordata; class Lepidosauria; order Squamata; family Anolidae; genus Anolis; species Anolis carolinensis. Next base: position 22,319,843 of record NW_026943820.1, read on the forward strand.
CTGATTTCTCCAGGCACTTGGAGCTGCAAAGTGGTTTCTGAACTGGGTGAAAAGTCATAATAAGCCTCATCTATGTCAGAATTCAGCTCCTGATCAGGCTCCAAATCCAAGGCTGACGGGGGTATAACACCTATACATCCTTCAATCATGGATGTATTTCCTAGCCATAGCTTTGGACATGAGAATCATATTGGCATGGACTTACATTTTCTCTGTTGGTTTCCACAACCTTTTTCAAATTCTAGAGCTCTTGCTTAGGCAATGCCCTTTCATATCAACTAAATGTCTTTCCCATTTTATTTTTGTTTAGCTGCTATAATAATTTTATGCAATTTATTTGTGTTTAATTATAGAAACGTGCTGTCATGCAGAGTGCTCCTACTGTCCTTTCCTCCTAGGTCGGTATTTTATTAGCAATTCAATAAAACTGCTAAATTTACAAAAGAAATATCATCTTTGCCACTTCAGATCTCATCAATATTTCATTCTAGTTACACACAGTTTCACTGCAGATATCATTCTCTTGATCCCTACTGTGACCAAATGTCTCCAGAAAATATTGCATGAATAGCTCAAGAACCCAAAAATTTAGCTTCATCTTTGCTTCTTGCCAATAAGATTTTTAAAAGCTCCAAATTCAAGCCTCCTCTTCAACCCCAGAGACTGTGCTATATGTCTGCAGAATAGTCTCATTCTCATATGCTACCATATTTTTAAAAAGGTAAAGGTTTCCCCTGACATTAAGTCCAGTCATGTCTGACTCTGGGGGTTGGTGCTCATCTCCATTTCTAAGCCGAAGAGCCAGTGTTGTCCATAGACACCTCCAAGGTCATGTGGCCGCCATGACTGCATGGAGCACCATTATCTTCCTGCCGGAGCAGTACCTATTGATCTACTCACATTGGCATGTTTTCGAACTGCTAGGTTGGCAGGAGCTAGAGCTAACAGCGGCTGCTCCCGCCGCTCCAGGGGTTGGAACCTGGGACCTTTCAGTCTCTAGCTCAGTGCTTTAATGCACTTCGCCACCGGGGCTCCATACATATATTCTACCAATGCCTATAGGAGCCTCTGGTGGCCTAGGGGATAAAAGCCTTGTGACTTGAAGGTTGGGTTGCTGACCTGAAGGCTGCCAGGTTCGAATCCCACTTGGGGAGAGCGCGGATGAGCTCCCTCTATCAGCTCCAGCTCCACGCGGGGACATGAGAGAAGCCTCCCACAAGGATGATAAAACATCAAAACATCCGGGCATCCCCTGGGCAACGTCCTTGCAGACAGTCAATTCTCTCACTCCAGAAGCAACTCCGGTTGCTCCTGACACGGAAAAAAAAAAAACAATGCCTATTTTGTATGTAGCAGATAGTAAGTGATAGCTTTCCTATCAATAGAGCATAGGGTAGATGTTTGCATTATCAAATCTTCATTTTAAAAACCTTTCAGTTTATCTGGGGATCTTATCACATTAGGAAATACTCTGTTTCTGAGACTCTTGGTAAACAATTGCCCACTTTGCATTAAAGCTATTCTAAGATTTAGAGGTTGTGATGGCATGCCCAAGCCTTTGGGAGAACTATAGTGTCTGGTTTTACTCGGGGGCTATCTATATACCTTCTATTAAGATCAAGACCCTTAACATACAGAGGCACTTTAGGCAGGAGGAAAGTTAAGCTAAAACAGGTTTACTAAAAACAAGATGAATAAAGGGTTAACTCCACCTGGAACTATTATAAAATAGCTTAAAACAATACATTACAAAAGGAGATTTTTCTGGTGGCAGTCATCTCTCTGGAGTCTTTGAAAGTCTTTTGCCTCTGATGTAAAGCGATGGACTTGGTCTTCTACTTTGTGAAACGTGGGCTGACTAAATCAACTAAAACTGGCTTCTAGGGTTTTTTTTAAGCTCCACCCAAAAACTAATACAAATGGAGGCATCTACACTATTGGGGAACCTAAACAAAGGGAACTGAAGCAAAGGAGAAGAAAGGCAGAGCCAAGACTTCACAGGAGTAGTTAAACAAAATGTCCCTCAAATTTCATCACAATTCTTTTTATTTTTTAAGATTTCAGTAAGCTTGCAAATTGTTCTTGGCTAGATTAGATAAAACTCATCCTGAATCCCTTTAGGTGACTCAAATATAAAGGTAGATGCAGATAAATTTGTGGAAATTGTAATCTGTACAAAAATAAAATGTTTTTTTTATGTGCATACCTTTCTTTTCAAAGTAATCATGTTCTCCACTTTTCTTTGACAGTTAAAAAAAGGACTGTGTGAGTAACAGATGGCGTGCTTTGCATAAGCAAAAAGGAAAATAAGGTATTTTTCCTAATTATATCAATGATTGATAGATAATCTTTTATAATTATTTTTCTCCTTGAATTAAAAATATCCCACGCTAAAAAGAACAACCTTTCTTGTCTTGTTTTCAAGAGTTAAAAAATAGGGCACATTTAAATTGACTTATCTGTGTATTTTAGGAAGAATGAGGAAGGAAACTGCTTAGTGCTGCAGTGAGCATTGGAATAAAATGGGGAAAGCAATCCAAAATGTAATGGGAGCAAACTACGTCCAAAGCAATTCCAGTTCATTTTATAACCATCTGAATGGCACCAGAACCAGCCTGTGCTTGAACTCTCAGCAGTTTTGACCCTGATCAGGGCTTGAGAAAATCTGGTAGCTATCTAATACTAGTTGTTGTAGATTGTACCACAGCTATGTCATCTGTTATCAGAGAGACTATCAATCTTAGTATCCCTATTGTGACAGGATATACCACTGCCTAGATTTATGGTTTCAGTTGTTTTCTCAGGTCAAATTTCTTAATAAATTTACCATTTAGGGATTCTATGAAGCGTCAATGTGTTCCCATATGGGATTGGGATTCACCTGCAGTCACCCATACAGATATTACACTATGTGACTATATGTTACCAGTTTATCCTAAGACTTGAATTCACTTTCCAATTGTTTTTAAAATCATCGTCTTTGATATCCTACATATTATTTATTTATTTACAGCATTTATATTCCGCCCTTCTTTCTCACCCCGAAGGGGACTCAGGGCGGATCACATTACACATATAGGCAAACATTCAATGCCTTTTAACATAGAACAAGACAAGACAAACATAGGCTCTGAGCGGGCCTCGAACTCATGACCTCCTGGTCAGAGTGATTCATTGCAGTGATTCATTGCAGTTGCTCTCCAGCCTGCGCCACAGCCCAAGAATATTATAGGTTCATTGTCAAATGGATTACCATTAGGGTGCTAGAGATGCACATTTCTTAATTTCCTTCTTTACAATTGTGCCCTCAAAGCTTTTTTAATTACTGTATATACTTGAAGATAAGCCAAGTTTATCTCGGCTTATAATCGGGTCAAAGCTGGCAATGGAGCCTGCAGGCTATTGCTTGCAATATGTGATCTGTTTCTCTCTTCTCCTCCCTTATCAGTGTGTTTTCTTTTGCAAATCCTCCCTCGCTCTTAATCAAGGGAATGTTTTGAAAAGAGAAACACTCTTGCAAGTAAGGAAGAAGAAAAATATATATTCATTAATCTTATGAAAGCATTTTCCCCTGAAATATTTGTTAAACTCTGCTACAGATATATCGGCATTAACCCCTTGCAAGCTTTTGCCATCTCTATGTGCCTTTATATGTGTATATATCTCTATACATTAATTTTATATATGAATTTCCCTTCATATGTTTGGAAGTCTTTGCAAATCCTTTATACATATAGATCCATGTACCTGTGTATTTTTATATATGAAAATATTACATGGGGGAAATGCACACACACACACACACACAGAGGAGATTTGTAAATGTTTCAGGGGGAAATGCATATGTGAAATTAGTATCTATAATTATAGATCTATATCTAGCTCTGCATTGTTTATATAAGCATTGAATGTTTGCCTGTTACTATGTTGGAAGCCGGCCTGAGTCCCCATGGGAGATAGGATGGGATCCAAATGAAGTTTTTATTGTTGTTGTTGTTGTTGTTGTTGTTGTTGTTGTTGTTGTTGCTTTATTGTATGACACAGCAAACAAGATAGATATGCTGGATTTCGTATCACAAAATCACAAGTCGAACATTTCCCAAGTTCCATACCTCACAACCTCTGAGGATGCCTGCCATAGATGTGGGCGAAACGTCAGGAGAGAATGCTTCTGGAACATGGTCACACAGCCCGAAAGACATACAACAACCCAACTTCCCAAGTGTCTAGGACTGTGTGATTATTATTATTATGTTATTGTTGATACCATATTGTTTTTGTTGCCCCTACTTTCTGCATATAATTTAGCTGTGTTTTGCAGGCTTCAGTTAAAAAAACTTGTCTGAATGTATAGGAATTACATATTTCCTTAACCACCTTACTTTTGTATAATTTACTCAGTCCTTGTCTAAACCTTTAATGTAGCACTGATATCCAGCTTCCAAAACTCTTCCCAAATAAGATAGTTATCCTGTTCATTTAATAGTGGTGTAGAACAAGGTATTTCAGCAGGCGCTGAAGGCAAAATACTTTTGTCACTCCAAGAAAAGGTGCAGACAGAATCAGTCCTAAATAATAATCAAGGACCTTCTTCATACAGTACAGTTTTGTTTGCATTTGCATATTTCTTCCCAAATTCACTGATATGTTGAATGGTTTCTTCATAAATGTTTAGGGAACTATGGCTAGCAAAGATGCAGAAAATAATATATTGCATTGGAAAGGCAAAAGCTAAAACGACCTTTCTGTTGGCATCTTGTACTTTGATTTCACATCTGCCTAGAAGCACATTTTGCAGAGGGAGGATGGCATTGGGCTCAACCATGATAAATATTTCCCTTTGAAAACCCACAAAAAGATCCCCTTTCTATGTCTTTTTTTCCAGCAAGCCCTAGTGAAAGAATAGTGCTATGCAAGTCAAATTCTTGCAAAAAAAGAAAACAAAAAAACACCGTATGGTGGCTGACAAAAGTGTTTTTAAATCAGTTTATCTGTCTAGAGGTTGCTTTTAAAATACTGTGTTACTGTTGACAAAAGCCACAGTGGTGGGATATAATTAGAATCAGGATAACCTAGTAAAGTGCAAATGTGCAAGAGAAAGACTTTCTCAAAAACATTTCCCTAATGTTGATCCACAATGTTTCAAGGGATGGTAGTTTAAAAATAGCTTCATGTAATTTTTATTAAATGAGACATGTGATCCAGAGGAATAGCTTTTGCTTTATTTTGTTGTTGCTTATTTTCATCTTGATTTGAGGGAAGCCACATTGGATTGTGTTTTGGCACCAAGTACCACGGCAAGGTTAAAAGGGTGGGAGCCTGAGCCTATTTATTTTCACCATGACATTTTCACAAAGAAACTAGCAAAATGTGGGTCAGGCAATGCTACAGTTAGATGGATTGGGAAATAATACTAATAATACTAATAATACTATTAATAATAATACTAATACTACTATTACTACTACTAATAGTAATAATTTATTTCTACCCCACCCTATCTCCCTGAGAGGACTCAGGGCAGACTCCAAAAAAAAGTAATACAATGGCAAATATTCAATGCTGAAGACAGGCAATGATAAATCAAATCAAAACAGGCGATAAAATAATCTCAAAATAAACTTATAAAACTAAATAAAATTAATACATAATTGAACTTAAATAAACATAATCAACATATTATAATTAAAAATAGTATATTTCGCTAAGCTCAGTCATCAGTGATAAACATGAGCAGTGAGAAAATTAAGAAAAGTCTCTACAAAAAATAAAAAGAAAAAGAAATAAGGTTTTTTTTTAAAAAAATCTGAAAACAAAATAAAAACAAAAACAAAAGTCCTCACTAAAGCCCAGGAGGATTAGAGTCAAAAGTTGAGTGTTGGCAGAGAAATCAGACCAAATTCAGGAACACTAAGCTGTACAGCCAGGACCCAAGCCCAAGAGAAGAACAGGCAGCGACAATCCAATGTCCAAAACGACACTTTGCCTTCTGCAAGGAGTCTTTACTTCCTCAAATGTTTCATCTTCCGTGGGAGCAGTGAGTAGATCCCAGATCTTCTTTCTCTCCCTTTCCTCATCTGACTTCTGCTCCCGAGTTGTCCTTTTAGTTCCTCTACTCTCTGGTAACCCTTCTTCCTCCAGCATTGACTCCTCATCGCTAGAGAACCTTTCAAACGTTTCATCCTCAGAAGGAGCCATAAGTATTTCCCGAACCCGTTTTAGTTGCTGTTCCTCATCAAACACCTGCTCACCATTAGCTCTTTTCCTCCTGCTAGTAGTTCTACTAGTAGTAGTATTATTGCCCCGTGGCCCAACTACAACAACGTTTCTTCCTTTCACAATGTATTCGAATTGCAGTAAAAGAGATCCCATCTAAACATTAGGAAGAACTTCCTGACAATAAGAGCTGTTTGACAGTGGAATATGCTGCCTTGTAGTCTCGTGGAGTCTCCTTCTCTGGTGGTCTTTAAGAAGAGGTTGATCATCTGTTGGGGTGCTTTGATTGTGCTTTTCCTGCATGGCAGTAGGTTGGACAGAATGGCCCTTATGGTCTCTTCTAACTCTAAACTCTAGGATTCTATAATTCTATGAATTATTTTAAGTTACTATACAGTAGAGTCTCACTTATCCAACATAAACAGGCCAGCAGAACGTTGGATAAGCGAATATGTTGGATAACAAGGAGAGATTAAGAAAAAGCCTATTAAACATCAAAATAATAATAATAATAATAATAATAATAATAATAATAATAATAATACTTTATTTATATACCGCCCTATCTCCCGGATAGGACAGGGCGGTTTACAGTCATAAAAGCGACACAACATTACATAACGACATAACACACATTATTAAAAAAGGTAAAATAATACAATTATAACAATAAATCACACTTACATGACCAGATCAATGGGGCGGGAACCATAAACCCAATATATTAAAATGTAAAATAGGTTATGATTTTAAAAATTAAGCATCAAAACATCACGTTATACAACAAATTTGACAGAAAAAGTAGTTCATTACACATTAATGCTATGTAGTAATTACTGTATTTACGAATTTAGCACCAAAATATCACGATATATTGAAAACATTGACTACAAAAATGCGTTGGATAATCCAGATGGTTGGATAAGTGAGACTCTACTGTATCTCTTTTCAAAGCCAAGTTAATTTTAAAAAGTAATTTTCCAGGGTCTATTTTTCAGAGATGGAATTTGTAAAATGTTGTTGGAAAAAAAAATAGCAATATAGAAAACAACAAAGCTTCTCTCTCTTGAGGATTACTGTGTAATATCTATAGATTTCAGTGACTTTCAACCTATATCACAGTGCTTCTGAAGTTTTAAACTTTAGGGGAATTTAGATCCAGTACAGGGATTTTTGATCACTTGGGTCAAATGACAGGTTGATTAAATCGCTAGAAGTCATGATGAAATACTTTATATTAATGATATGGAAATGTACTGCTGAGTGAGCACATAGCAGGAGCTGCCACTTGAAATATAGTTGAATTGGAAATATAAGAATCAAGTGGCTAAGAACAGTTTCTTTTTCAATGTACTAAAAGCTTTTTTTACTCAGTGGGAACCTAAGTTATTAGGAACTGCACTCTGGAAATGTACTGCTTAGAGATTTGGGAATAGTAGTTCTTGAAGAGAAGATTTATTACAGTAGATGTTACCATTTATCCATTTTGGGCTATGTGTAAGGGATAATCACAGGGGTAATAAACTTCAAATAGGCTGGAGTGAAGTTAAATATGTGTCAGTATCATTTCTTAATTTTCTGTGAAATGGAAAAAAGAAATTAGTGCAAACAAATGCTGTGAGCTCATCTTCGAATAAATGGGGGAATACATTTTTATAGAGATAATTCTCTTTGAGAAAAGCTTGAGTGATCAAGGCAAGGGGGATGTCCATAGACAATGTTGTGTTTTATTATTTTTGTAAAAGTACATTGTGAAAGGGAGGAGGAGACTGGAAAAAGAAAAGATAATAAGAGAACTGGTCGCAAACATTCTCATTTCAATGTCTGGTAGGTAAAGGTTTCCCCTGACGTTAAGTCCAGTCGTGACTGACTCTGGGGGTTGGTGCTCATCTCCATTTCTAAGCTGAAGAGCCGGCATTGTCCGTAGACACCTCCAAGGTCATGTGACCAGCATGACTTCATGGAGCTCCGTTACCTTCCTGCCGGAGCGGTACCTATTGATCTACTCACATTGGCATGTTTTCGAACTGCTAGGTTGGCAGGAGCTGGAGCAACAGCGGGCGCTCACTCCGCTCCCGGGATTTGAACCTGGAACCTTTCGGTATGCAAGTTCAGCAGCTCAGTGCTTTAACACACTTCACCACCGGGGCTCCTATGTCTGGTAAGTTAGTCCTAGTGTGAGAGCATATTCAGTAGACATAATAAATATTCACTTGAAGTCTATTTCATGCTCTTTGTACTTTTTTTCACGTTGGCATGCATTTGTGCACAGACTGCTGAGCGGAATGATTATACTAACTCTATGTCAACTTTCTATTTCAAAAATTGGTGCTGACCTCTTATTTTCCTCATTACAACAAACTATACTTTGATAGAGTAACCAAATCTATATCTCCTCACTTTATATTAAAACTGAAATCCCACAAAAATCCCACCAAAATAATAATAAAAAACCCAATAACTTGGAGGGAAAACGTGGTTAATGAATTCATTCCACTGTCACAGATAAGATAAATTGAACAGGGGACAACTGATCATTGTCATCCCTGTCAAGGGTCGATTAGAATTTCCCTAGTAAGTTCAAGTTGGGGTTGCCATGTGAAATAAGAGAAAGTGGTTCTGTACGTTTAATCATCATCGGCAATCTCTCGTGTCCAAGTATGATTGCCTTCCAAGTGTTCGGTCTTCGTGATGGGTCCCTAGGTGACTGTAGAGACCTATTCTGGATCTGAAGGTTCTTTCGCATTGAGGACATCAGTATCCAGATGGAAGGCAGTCCCAGTCAGGGTTGGCTTGAAGCTCCTTCCTCTTGACATGTTTCTTCGTTTTGCCCTCCATTTGGGCCTCTTCAAATTCCACAGCACTGTGGAATTTTATATTAATAATCATACAAGAAGGACAATTCAAATATTGTTAATCCAATATAAATCAATGTGATATAATATGTAATTAGCAATTCTACACCTCACAAGTAATAATTATGTGAATATTTTATATTTACTCTTGTACCCAGGAAATTAAATTAATGGTCTTCAACAAATGAATATTTTGTATGCATTGCAGGACACTTCTGAGGGAGGCTATTCCACGGTTTCACAAATATACCTAGAAACAGGGCTAACATTTGAGGCACCAAAATGTGTGTTGGCCAGTGTTATTAGTATCTGCCAAAAAGGATTGCATAGTCCTAACTGAATTTATTGGGTTTTGCTCAGAGCCGGCCCTAGGTATTTTTCAAGTGTAGGTGAACAGAATTTTGGCGCCCCCCCCAACCCAATCACTGAAAAATAAAAGCGTTGGATAAGCGAAAATATTGGATAATAAGGAGGGATTAAGGAAAAGCCTATTAAACATCAAATTACATTAAGATTTTACAAATTAAGCACCAAAACATCATGTTTTACAACAAATCAACAGAAAAAGCAGTCTCGACTGCGCCCCCATATGTTTTGCGCCTGAAGCGACCGCTTAATTCGCCTCATTGTTGGATCGGCTCTGGTTTCGCGTTAATTAAAAAATATCTTAAGATTGTAACCTAATAACCCCAAAAATCAGAACTAGCATTCTTTCATGCCTTAATCTAACGGGGAGCTGATGATATAACGTACTCAGCAAAATGGCTAGTCTGTCCCTCACTATTATCTTTATTGTTTAGTTAATTAGATACAACATCCTGTTTGTACCCAATACACACACAACTGAATTTACATTACCAAATTCCCCCTCCTCTAAATTGGTCTATGCATTTTCAGTACTCATTTAAATTGGTCAATGTATTTAAGAGTCAAGCAACCAGTCGTTACTATACATGTTCATATTCTCTAAATGCTAAGGTAAATGGAAGACTTCTGTTCCCTAACCTTCACGAGCTGGGCTGAGCAGTGGGGGTTTCAATTAAAAACCACAGGAAAGGAAAGGAATATGTCAATAAAACCACAGACTTGTAAGTACTGCATACTAGTTTGCAAACAAACACAGCAAGCTGTCGTGGAGTATGAGTCTATTACTGTAAATTTAGACTGAATGCAGAGTGTTGAAGGTGACTGTCCCAGCATGGTTTCTTTTTACCTTATGTACAGACAAATACTCTCTCATTTTTACATTTTATTACTCGATCTAGTCCTATAGAAAGGATACTATAGCCAGTGATGGAAAGCTGAATCAAAGAGAGGCAATGCTGGAGCAACATTAGCACAACCTTGTTTCCATTGAAAGAAGTAATTTCTTATCCACAACCCAACTGGCTCTTGCTGACATAGTATCAATTCACATTAGAAAAACAAACATTATTAATTAAAATAACAATGCAGAAAGGCTAAAGTGTCAAATATTGAAATTACAAAACCTCAGTCAATTGAACTAGACTATAAAATTGAAACTTAACTCTTAAGTCTAAGAACATTTAACAACTAATACAGATTATAAATTACAAATCTACAGAGTCTAGAATTTTTTATTAAAATCAGCAATTTGTCAGTAACTTCTCCCTCACTTCCCTAACAGACTTAATCAATTTTGCTGTTCTAAAAGCAACATAATCTGAATTAATAATGTATTCATTTTTACTATTAAAATTGAAAATATCTTCTTCATAAGCAGACAAATTCATTTAGCCGTTAAGTTGGTGCACTTTATGCGTACAGACAAATAGGCATAGTTTGCATTCTCTAGAAACATTGTATACTGTGATTAATTGGGAACTCTAGTAGTTTTAGTTCCACCAGACTTTTTAAGTTACTTCTTTCTGTCCTGGATATAAACAAGTGTATAAATTTTTGTAAATACTTCAAAACTAAGGGGAAATGAAATTCCACTCCACATTTCAAGCAACCAAACACAATAGGTGCATCCATTCCTAGATGGGGGCAGCTTTGTTGTGAGTTTCAGCAAATTACACTTTCTGAACTTCTGTGCAAATACTGCTGAGAAAACTCTGTAATAGATTCATCTTAGGTCAGAAACAACCTGAAAGCACGCAACAATAAAGCTGCCAGAATCACCTTCAAGTCATACAACAACAAGAAATCTGCCAAGTAAGTGTTATAGATACGGTACTACTAGCTAGGGGAAATTTGGTAATTATAATCACAATCAAAGGTGAATACTCAGAGACCAACGTTCTGGGCCTAGTTACATCAGTTTTGGTTTTCCCAAATCCAATTTATAGAAATCTCAATTGGTTTTGTTCATCTCTAATCTCACACATGTGTTATGAACACTGTCACTGCATAACACCACTACACATCACTCTTGCAAAAAAATAATAATTACCTCTGAGCTTTAGAGAGCCACTGCTCTCCATTCCACTTCAAAATGGCTGTAATAGAACAACATTAAGGTGAGCTCAACTCCCTTCTTATTATGGTCATATGAGGAGGAAACAAGGCTGAAAGTTCCCTTTCATTATAAAGCAGCCCAAAGTGTGAGGGCGCTTCCAGGCAGCATCAAAATTTGTGACAAATAAGTGGAGCAAAAAATTGCGGGACACCTTCATTTGTAGCTAATTTTAGAAATCTGCAAGATGGGTGGGGGATTTTTTTTTTAAATGATACTCCGAGATGTGCTGTACTTCATATAAGGTCATGTAGATCTCTAAATGTACACACAAGCAGATTTCTTATTATCTTTCCTCACCCTACTGTAAATTCAAATCTGTTTAATTTCATAAACATCAGAACAAAGGAATGCTGGCAGAAGTTCTCATTGTAATTGCTTTCCTTTTGTGCTTCCATTTAGCCACCTATGTGTCCATGGCTCCATTGGTTTACTGCCCAGATCAGCTGTTTTGGGATTTGAAAATGTGCCCTTGCACTGGAGCAGTCCACACCAAAGTATACAAATGAAATTTTCTTGACTGCAGGGATATACAGTCATGCGAATATGCACATTTTTGGACAAAATTGGGTTTTAAGTACATCTTTTTAACCTGTTTTCCGGCTGTCAATCTGAATCCTTGCGCATTTTCGTGAAACGTCATTTAGACACCTCCCCTTTTATTTCAGTTTCTTTTGCATTTTAGGGCATATATAGAAGAGCCCCAAGTTGGTTCAGTGACAGCTCCAAGCAGAGGTTCTCAGAGAGAGGGTGCTTCATTTAAAAAAGAATACAAATTAGAGTGGATTCAGAAAATGGTAATATTCATGAGGAAAGGTTGATGGAGTCTGGTGTATTTACCTGGTTCAGAAAAAACTGAAGGGAGACATGATTGCCCCTTTTAAATACTTCAAGGGCTATCACAAATAAGTAGAGTGCAGGTGTGTTCTCTGCTGCCACATAGGACCAGGTAAAAAGTTATAGCTTAATAGGATAGAATTTTTATTTTAATTTAGAAAGAACTTCTTGACAGCAGGAGTGGTTCAACAGTGAACCAATTGTCTAAATATGTCTTCAAATAGAGACTGGACAACTACCTTCTGGGAAAGTGCTAACTAGGGTCCCTGCACTCGATGGCCAATGAAGTCTATGGTTCTATGATTCTAACTCTGTTTCCTTTGATTAAAATGTGCAGTATTTTATTTTTATTTTAATCAAATTTGGACCTATTTATATGTCTTGTTTGTTTCTGCACCTGTGATTTCTGAACCGGTTCCATTCATGTCAATTACCAATACAAGAAGCAGAATTGTGGAAACCTTTTTTTGGAAGTTATCGATCTCCCACAAATCCATTATTCAAATAATATTAAGGTAAAGGTAAAAGTTTCCCCTGACTTTAAGTCCAGTCGTGACCGACTCTGGGGGTTGGTGCTCATCTCCATTTCTAAGCCAAAGAGCCGGTGTTGTCCATAGACATCTCCAGGTCATGTGGCCAGCATGACTGCATGGAGCGCTGTTACCTTCCCGCCGGAGCGGTACCTATTGATCTACTCACATTTGCATGTTTTCGAACTGCTAGGTTGGCAGGAGCTGGGGCTAACAGCGGGTGCTCATTCCGCTCCCGGGATTTGAACCTGGGACCTTTTGGTCCGCAAGTTCAGCAGCTCAGTGCTTTAACACACTGTGCCACCAGGGGCCCAAACAATATTAGAACTCCATTTATTTCCAAAATTTGATGGGCAACATGCAGTAGTAAGTAGTATATCAGATAATGTTCAATGGCAATGTGTAAAGGTAATTAACATTTGATGGATGACATCATATGAGATTACACATTTGAAGCCTATTAAAATAAAAAGGAATCAATAAATGTAAAGCATTCTAACCTCACACACACACATATGTGTGTGTGTGGGGGTGGATATGGTGGGGGGGATATGGCACATATAAAATGTGAATTCATATATTAAAATGTGTTATTCAGGCTCTTGTCAAAGCATCTGATTTTCAAATATTCTTTTCAGTTCTCTTTGTCAGTTCTAGAGTACATTCAAAGGTAGAAATGTACATTTCTTCATGTAATATAGAGATCAGCAGAACAAAGCTATACCTAGAATGATTTATTTGATAAACTCTGGTGTCAGTATCAGCTGTCGTTAAAACAGATTATGTTGATAATTAATTAGAAGGAAGGAGTAATCACTCAAAAAAATTACCTGTTTTACGGTCATGACATTTTCAGTGGAAGACAACTTAAGTGAAAGGTATATGTCAACAATTTACAGTTCATAGACAGTTATATAGTCCGAGGCATAATTAGGAGGTGAACGTGCCCTGTTTTTTTATAGCTAAAGAGAAGAAACATTGAGAGAAAACAATATTGTTTATCTAATTAATAGAGCCAAATAAAGCTTCTATTTACTGCAGGTTAATAGCAATCATTAAATATATTGGATTCATGTTATGCTGAGAAATATAATAAAAACAATCATCTCTACATATGGTTGATTATATCCTGCAAGGAAAGGATGCATAAAAAATGCTAAAAGTATCTGTCTAGTCTTTATTTCCTTTTTATGTTGGCTCAGACTATTGGTCTATCTATTCTGACCTGGAGGCAGAGCCGTCCCTAGGTGATTTTCAACAGTAGGCAGACAAAATATTGCCCCCCCCCCAATATTGGTGCCCCACCTCAAACAAATAGCTCAAAAAAAGCATTGCAACATTCACATGTGCGTCAAACAGACAAGAGGAATTTCGCCCACCCTGGACTTTCTAACAGACCTCAAAACCTCTGAGGATACCTGCCATAGATGCAGGCGTAATGTCAGGATAAAACACAGCAATAAAATCATACAATGGACTGGGCAAAGTGCACTGAGTGAAACTTGTAAACATGAAGGAAGTTAAGGTGCTATAAGATCATGGGGATGGTGCGCGTCCACCATTAACGAATTAATTACAAATATTCTGAATTTTCAGAAAGTTCCAAAATTTTGTGTACAAAAATCGGAAATGGCTTTAAAAACAAAGTGACAGCACCCCCTACTTTAGAAGCAAGTATTGAATCTTTTTTTTTTCATGGATTGCACATGCCTAGTGGACAAGTCTATATAGGGACCACCAAACACAGTGTCCAAACACAAATCAAGGAACATGAAAGGCACTGCATACTGATTCAATCAGAGAAGTCAGCCATAGCAGAGCACTTGATGAACCAACCTGGATACAGTATATTATTTGAGAACACAGAAATGCTGGACCACTCTAACAACTATCATGTCAGACTATACAGAGAAGCCATTGAAATCTGCAAGCATGTGGACAATTTCAACAGAAAGAAGGAAACCATGAAAATGAACAAAATCTGGCTACTAGTGTTAAAAAAACTCTAAAATCAGAACAGTAAATAAAGAACAACACTCTGAAAACAGAGGAATTCCAGACATGAATCAATCAGGGGTAGCTAACACCTCTGAACAAAAGATTCCCCCAGGCAGAAAGAAGCCAGGACATGAATCTGGCAAAGCCAATAATGCTAATCAAGGCGATTTATTAAAACTTTCACACTGGTCTCCAACAGACAAGAGTTCATTCTCTCACCCTTTCATCTATATATATAAAAGGGTAATGAAATTTCGGCCTAGGACAAAACAACAAAACTACGCATCCCATAAACACTAAACTTGGCAGCACAACCCCTCGTCCATGCCTCTACGTTCATACAACAAAAAGCTCCAGCTACTCCAGAAAACGGCCAGGCTTTGAGACTGCAAGGCTATTCACTGCTATTCCACCTGGCCAACAAAGGATTCCCATAAGCCACAGCAACGCGTGGCCGGGCAAAGCTAGTGTGTGTGTGTGTGTGTGTGTGTGTGTGTGTGTGTGTATATATATGAGTATACCTATATGTGTCCATGTGTATATATATGTGTGTATATAAATGAGTATGTCTACATATGTGTGTGTATAGCTATATGTGTGTGCATATGAGTATGTGTATGTATGCATTAATAATAAATGTATTACTACTACAACAACAATAATATATATATATAAAAGGGTAATGGAATCACGGCACTGGACAAAACAACTAAACTAAATGCCCCACAACCTCGAAAATTGACAGCACAACCTCTCATCCACGCCTCTACGTTCATACAACAAAAAGAAAAATTAAGTCCTAGCCACAGCAATGCGTGGCCAGGCATAGCTAGTGGATATATAAACCTTTCTTGCTTAGTTTTTTTCCCAATATACCTCACAACCTCTGAGGATGCCTGCCATAGATGTGGGCGAAATGTCAGGAGAGAATGCTTCTGGAAAATGGCCATACATCCCAGAAAACACACAACAACCCTGTGATTCCGGCCATGAAAGCCTTCGACAATATATTGTTATCATTTCCGGTCTTTATTCCCAGCCTAGAGACACCAATAGGTCGCCCTAGCTAATAGCCCTGCTGTGAATTTCCATCAATGGCATGCCTTCCTTTGGTGCATTCCTTTGACAAAAGAGCTCCATGATGAGTGCTGCAGCAACAAATGACACAAAAAGGTTAGTGCTACTCCCTTTCCCTGCATCACAGAGCACAGGGAAAACATTATAGTGGTATTGGCCCATTTGAACAGTGGTTCCGGTTCTGAATTAGAACCAGTTCCTGCTGTTCACCTGAAGCTACTGCTCCAAAGTATCCGCTGACCACTACTGATGCAGGATAAAACTGTGCCAACCAGTTTAACTTCGCATTAGAAACTGGATATTCTTGGATGTCATCTGGATACTCCAGACTGATTTCTGGCCCAATGTTGAATTCATGGCCATTTTTAATAAAAAAAAATTAAGATTTAAAAAAATCTTGTCGTTGGTTCCCTAGCATTATATTCATTTGAATGCATTACAGATAAGAAAGAAACACTGGCTTTTTTTTGTTTTGTTTTAACTGCATTTCGTTTCCTACCTTTCTCCTCTTTCATCTTCATTTCCCACTTCTCTATATCCAAGGGAAACGGGCACCTACCTTAGACATGTTCAAACGTTATTCCTCCTGTCCAGAGAATAAGTCACAAAGCTCAAAAACGACGTGGATCTCTTTTGTATACACATTTTATATAAACTATGTCAACTGTTTTTGCTATCCAAGGTTGTTCCACTTTTTCATTTCTTCCGTGTTTTACTGAACTTGAATGTTAATTCTTCAGTTTCTAGCAAAGTTGTGAAATGTGGCCCCCTTCATTCCCTGATGAGGGAATATCCAACCTATAATCTACCTCAATGGGACAATTTTTGGGCGATGGGGGCGGAGAGGGAGATAAAAGAATTGCTCACTGGCTGAGTTAAAATTACAGGGATATATTCAGTTTGTGACTGAACAGGCATGTGTGTGAAAAGATCTCCAAATGAATGCTTTCTTTTCATTGCTCATTTCAGGAATTATTTCAAACATTTTTAAAACACATTTCCTTTTGAGACTCAGATGAGATGTTTTTCTTTTGGAGAGGAAGAAGATTGAGTAATTCCTAGCATATGGCTTTATTCATACTTCCCGCCCCCCTTCAACACCTTTCGGAGCTACACAAGCAGTTATCTTATTGTGTAATACGAAGCTGAAGGGAAATTGGCAAGATGATGGCTTTAAACCAGAGGTGCTTTTAATTTAAAATCCATTAGCATAACACATAATTAATTAGAGTTTTACACATCACCAATCCCCAATTCCCAGAAGGAAATTGAGAATACATATTATAACTTGATTTAATTTTGGGTCTATGTTTAATCTAACCAGAAATGTTGTATAATACCTTTGGGTGAATTTGAACCACTTACATGTAGTCAGTATTTTGTGGTTTCATTTTTAAAAATAATGAGGGAGCCAGCACTGGGACATGGCAACATGGGTCAAATAATGCAGATCTGCTGTGATATGGCCGATGTGAATTGAGGGTGCTCATGTTCACACCAACACTGGTGGAACTGGAGTGAGACTTGAATGGTATTTATACACACCATCTGGATTGGCTTCCTAGTGGTTTATGAAACTTCACTAACCACAGCTACATAACCTGTAGTTGCACTGGTTTTTTTTTCCTTTTCTGTCTCATGTTCACATGTATATATCATTGGACTATTGTGAACTATTAATTGCTGCCTCTGTTCTGCATATTCACAGCCCACTGGCTCTTGCCAAAATCTGTAAACATTTATTTATTTATTTATTTATTTATTTGCAGTATTTATATTCTGCCCTTCTCACCCCGAAGGGGACTCAGGGCAGATTACAATGAACACATATATGGCAAACATTCAATGCCAACAGACAAACAACATATATAGACAGACACAGAGGCATTCAACATTTTTTTCCAGCTTCACGATTCCAGCCACAGGGGGAGCTGTTGCTTCACTGTCCACTAGTGGCTATACTTCCTTATTCCTTTCCTCGTGTTTTGCTGGCAGTTTTATGATGTTGTAAATTGGTTAAATTAGCCTCCCGCATAAAGCGTACCTAAATTTCCCTACTTGACAGATGCAACTGTCTTTCGGGGCTGCATAGGTCAACAGCAAGCTGGGCTATTTAATGGTCGGGGGCTTAACCCGACCCGGGCTTCAAATTCATGACCTCTCGATCAGTAGTGATTTATTGCAGCTGGTTACTAGCCAGCTGCGCCACAGCCCGGCCCATTAAAGTGCAATTTGTCCTAACAATATATAAACCTCTTCATGTACAGATCAGGGGTTCATTCTCATGGAGCTCCTTCCAGATGTAACCATGGCACTCATAAATGCAGCAATCTGAGATTGCTGCAAGCAAAGAAATGCTCCCATGTCAAAGCATAGTGGGTGAAGATTCTCCCACAACAGCAACTGAAACAGTGGTAGTAGATATGAAAGCAGATGACCTGTGTTCCTGTGGTGCAGCCATGGAATGAGGTACTATAAGCATACCTAGGTCTACATGGTGCTGGTGAGAACACTTCGCCCTCTCTATATGGGAACAGAGTTAGAGATGACACCATCATGAATCATAGAATCATAAAGTGGGAAAAGACCTCAAGGGCCATCCAGTCCAACCCCCTGCCGAGAAGCAGGAAATCACAATCAAAGCACCCCCGACAGATGGCCATCCAGCTTCTACTTAAAAGCCTTCAAAGGAGCCTTCGCCACACTCCGTGGCAGAGAGTTCCAGTGCCAAACAGCCCTCACAGTGAGGAAGTTCTTCCTGATGTTCAGGTGGAATCTCCTTTCCTGTAGTTTGAAGCCATTGTTCCGTGTCCTAGTCTCCAGATTAGCAGAAAACAAGCTTGCTCCCTCCTCCCTATGACCCCCTCACATATTTATACATGGCTATCATGTCCCCTCTCAGCCTTCTCTTCTGCAGGCTAAACATACCCAGCTCTTTCAGCTGCTCCTCATAAGGTTTGTTCTCCAGACCCTTGATCATTTTAGTCACCCTCCTCTGGACATCTTCCAGCTTGTCAACTAGGCATGTGCAATCCAGGAAAAAATGGTTCTAAACTCAGTTCGAAAGTAGGGGGCGCTGGTGCTTCATTTCTAAAGTCGTTTCCGAATTTTGAAGCAAAAAATTCAAAACTTTCAGAAAATTCAGAATAGTCGTAATTAATTTATTAATGGCAGACGCGCATGCGCAGTAGCGAAAAACAACACTGGGGGGAGCTTTAGAGGACTCTCCTGCCCTCAATTTTTGAGCTATCCTGATGAAACATGCTATAGTGGTAGAACACATTTACCACTGCTAGATCACCAAATTTCACCCTATATATTCATATCTATCCACTATCCAGACATCTCTCTTTATATATATTTGCAGAGACTTGCAAACATATGAGGGTAAATTCATATATAAAAATAATGTATATGTATGGCTACAGATACACAGGTACATGGATTTATATGTATAAAGGATTTGCAAAGACCTGCAAACATATGAAGGGAAATTCATATATAAAATTAATGTATATAGATGTACACATATAAAGGTACATAGAAATGGCAAAAGCTTGCAATGGGTTAATACCTATATATCTGTAGGAGAATTTAACAAATATTTCAGGGGAAAATGCTTTCATAAGATTAATGAATATATACTTTTCTTCTTCCTGACTTGCAAGGGTGTCTTTCTCTTTTCAAAACATTCCCTTGATTAGGAGCAAGAGAGGCTTTGCAAAAGAAAACAAACTGATAAGGGAGGAGAAGAGAGAAATAGATCACATATTGCAAGCAATAGCCTGCAGGCTCTGTTGCTGGCCTTGACCCGATTATATGCCGGGGGAGGCTTTTTCAGCTCATAAATAAGGGCTGAAAAACTTGGCTTATCTTCGAGTATATACGGTATATAGAATCTGTATGTCTGTATCTTCAATGTCGTTCTCTGTATAACAGTGTAAAGATGTTCTTATATCCTTTCTCTTACTGGAAAATTGGGGAGAAAGGGGGACAGATTTGTTTCACTTTGTATTTAGAGTAGCAAGAACGAACTAGTAGTAACCCAATCTTTGTTGATTATTTCAGAAATGACTGTTATTGTTTCAGGACCTTCTTCAGTCTGTTAAACATTTATTATTTATTTATTTGCAGCATTTATATTCCACCCTTCTCACCCCGAAGGGGACTCAGGGCGGATCACATTACACATATAGGCAAACATTCAATGCCTTTTAACATAGAACAAAGACAAGACAAACATAGGCTCCGAGCGGGCCTCGAACTCATGACTTCCTGGTCAGAGTGATTCATTGCAGCTTGTTGCAGCTGGCTTGCTCTCCAGCCTGCGCCACAGCCCGGGCCTAAACATGCTTGGTTTTGTACAGATTTCCATTATATTTACAATGCAAGCAAACATGTACACTAATTAATTCAGAATGCAAAAAAGAGGGATGGGAAGAGAGACAAGAAAAGCAAAATATGTGAATGGATTCTACATGTGTACTCATGCTTACTTTCATGTAAACTAAAGTAGAAAACATATGGATCAATAATGAAATC
The DNA here is from genome assembly GCF_035594765.1 of Anolis carolinensis. Lineage (NCBI taxonomy): Eukaryota > Metazoa > Chordata > Lepidosauria > Squamata > Anolidae > Anolis > Anolis carolinensis. The sequence goes on from NW_026943820.1 coordinate 22,340,377, forward strand.
AAACAGAAATGTCTGCTCAATTGACAAGCAAAAACTATCTTTCAAAGTTTGTATCATATTTTTGTGTACCAGAAACTATTTTGGGTATGAGCAACTATTGGAGACTAGGGGCTAGCATTAGTTCTGTTTTTTCTTAGAGATCGATATTGAGCCAAAAATGGGAATAAATGCAAATTTTATTTGTGCTTCTGAGATTTTTAAAAATGCAATAATAGGGGGGGGGGGAATCAAAATGTTATCCCCTTAGGAAACTCTGAGAATTGGATGACCAGGTGTAATACTTATGTTTGAGAGATAGAGGGAAAGTGAGACATAAAGTCAATATTCTCATAGCCTCAGATAAAATTCAGAATATAAATATTTCAATATTCTAATAAACAAACAAAATATGCTTGTGTTTATTCCATAGTTTAATCTACAAAATGAAATCACTATCCTTTTTTTCAAACACAGAAATCACAGAAAATGATTATAATTTGCAAGGTAATAACAATATTTATTATTATTATTATTATTATTATTATTATTATTATTATTATTATTATTATTTTCTTCTCTTTTTCTCTTTCTTTCTCCTTCTTTCTTAAACTTTTCTATAAATAATGTTCCCACTCTTTCGGTGTATATATATTTAGAAAATCTTTAATAAAAAGTATTTATATATAACAATTTGCATTTGGAATGTGTTTAAATGAGTGTTAAACTTAAGCCAGTATTCCCTGTTAGAATGCATAAAAACACAGTGACGGGACACTATAGCTGTAAAAGATAGATCCAACCTCAATGAGATAGTTGTAGTATTATGTCTACAGTTCACTTCATGATACATAAACTGATAGGAATTCCATCGAGGGATGTTGGCAAAGAGGTTTTGTACTAAGCCAGCTAATATGCTAAAACTAGAGAGATAGGCATCATTCACTTGCGCCTCTGATGCATGGCTGGAAAAAAGTCAATAATTAGAGTTGTCTAATAAACTTTACTTCGGAACATAGAGAAAGAGAGAGATGGGGAAGTCTGATTTAAAATGTGGTATAATATTGAATGTTTCCATTTTTAATTCAAATAATTACTTAAAGAAAGGAACAATAAAAAGCCAGTCAGATACTCCTTACTGCTCCTCATGGCAGCAAGGTTATTATTAATGAGTTGCCCTTTCCAGTGTGCGGTTTAATTTGCATCATATACTGAACAAGGAAAGATAAGCCATCCAAATGTTACAGAATGAAAATAAACATACCTGTCATTCAGGCATTGATTTTTGGGAAACTTTATTAAGATCACAAGATGAAATCTAGGAATACTCTAAAACAATTGCTGACCAACAGGTGGAATAACAAGACTACACAAAAACATATGGGTTGAAATAAGGACAACTTTATGAATGTTACCTATTTAAAGTCTCCTGTTTTTAATATTGTATGCTTCATGTCGATTTTAACGATTGTTTTTACTGGTATTGATGTTTTTATTGGGATAATTGTTTTATTGCTGTGTTATTGATATTTGATTGTTTTATCGGGCAAGGCCCCATGTAAGCCGCCCCAAGTCCCTTCGGGGAAATGGGGCGGGGTATAAAAATAAAGTTATTATTATTATTATGATTAAAGTGAAGGTGGAGGAGCAAACTGATGCTGGAGCAGCAGGGTCAGTGATCCCCTCAGATCTCTTCCTCAACTTCCTTGGGTGGCCTAGGGGATAAAAGCCTAGTGACTTGAAGGTTGGGTTGCTGACCTGAAAGCTGCCAGGTTCGAATCCCACCCGGGGAGAGCGCGGATGAGCTCCCTCTATCAGCTCCAGCTCCATGCGGGGACATGAGAGAAGCCTCCCACAAGGATGGTAAAAACATCAAAACATTCCCTGGGCAACATCCTTGAGGACGGCCAATTCTCTCACTCCAGAAGCAACTCCAGTTGCTCCTGACACGAAAAAAAAATCACTTTAGTCCCTGAAAGGAGCCCAGTTTAAACACTGAGTTGCTCTCAGATGAGCTAATAAAATGAAACGCTGACCAGAGGGCGTTATTCCTTAAGTCACATGGGTCCTTGGAAAAAATGAAAACCCAGAGACGAACCCCAAGGATAGCAATTTTTCAAAACCCCTGATGCTCAGAAAAAAAATTCCAGAAAAAGTGACCTCTTCCAAATCTGAAAAACTTGCCAAATTTTGATTTTTCTGACCCGCCGGGTTTGGAAAAAGCTCAAATTTTCCAGAAAAAGTATTGCTTGATACTCAGAGAATATTCCAGATTACCATCCTTCACCAAAAGTATGCCAGAGGGTTGTCAATAAACATTAGTCCCTTATCTGTGGCAGAGAACATATGATTTCTACTATTTATTTATTTATTTATTTATGGCTCTTTTATCCTGCCTTTCTCAACCCCGGAGGGGTTTAAAACATAAAAAAGGTAAAGGTTTTCCCCTGACGTTAAGTCCAGTTGTGACCGACTCTGGGGATTGGTGCTCATCCCATTTCTAAGCCGAAGAGCCGGTGTTGTCCGTAGACACCTCCAAGGTCATGTGGCTGGCATGACTGCATGGAGTGCCGTTACCTTCCCGCCGGAGCGGTACCTATTGATCTACTCACATTGGCATGTTTTCAAACTGCTAGGTTGGCAGAAGCTGGGGCTAACAGCGGGTGCTCATTCCGCTCCCGGGATTTGAACCTGGGACCTTTCAGTCTGCAAGTTCAGCAGCTCAGTGCTTTAACACGCTGCGCCACCATCAGGGGCCCCAATAGAAACAACTTCACCATTAAAACAATTAAAAGCATTTGAATCCATATAACAAGTTAAATCACGTTATCCAAAGGCGTGGTCCGGAGCCATTCCATATCTTTCGTATCTAACAGTTACATATCTTTCGTATCTAACAATTGAAATCTTCCCCATTCTCTTTTCTCTCTCAGATGTATGCCCTTTTTCCATCAACAGACATCCTACCCACTGCTTCTTCCGTCAGATTTTAAGCTCCCAATGATTGGTATCCTTTTCTCTTTCTTTGTGACAATTTTGAAATCTCTTTCCCAATCACATGTGGCTCAGGTCCCTTCCCAACAACATGATTCATTTAACATAATCTCCTTCCAGAACTCAATAGCAATATGATAGAATCTAGGAGTAATGGCCCCACACCAAGAAATCCAGATTTTTCTGGGAAACATTGGAATAAAATGCAAGATTTTTTGAGCAGGATTAAAGCCCCCCCAAAAAATACTTCCTTCCAAGCAAATCATCAAGAGTCCAGATCACAGTGGTTACAAGGTGAGTCCAATTTTTAGTCCACATACATAAGCCTATTAGTTTTCTAGAACTGAAGGTGGAATGCAAATTCAGTTTTTTTCTTGCACATTCCTAACAGCTTTTCCTACTGCAATATTTAAAAATGAAAATCAATGTAATTGCAATGAAAAAGAAAGACATTTCAAACAAGGTTGTCATTACATCTAAAGCAGGGTTGTTATTTTATTATCAGAGTTGAAGTGATTGTGATAATTTTCAATCTGTTTCACCCATCTTGGAAGAACATAATCATAGTTATGCAGAATCAGAACAAATGTTTGATTCAAGTCCAGCTAGCCCAGCTTGCTTTCTGCACAGAGAGCATTGTGTTATTACTATTGCACATATAACAGAAAGACTCTTCTCAGAAAGTGAGTTTGGAATCCATGAAAACTGGCATTTGGTGAACAGATGCATTGTTTTCGCACATTGTTAAGGCTAACCGACCACTGTAAAGAACTGAAAGACCCTTATCGCCTTCCCCAACCCTTTCAAAATTTGGTGAAGAGACATGATTTGCATCTTTCTCAGTCCTATTGCATTCCATTCTGCTCCCATCTATATATATAAAAGGTTAATGAAATTTCGGCCTAGGACAAAACAACAAAACTACACATCCCAGAAACACTAAACTTGGCAGCGCAACCCATCATCCATGCCTCTACGTTCATACAACAAAAAGAAAACAAAAATAAAGTCCTAATTAGAGGGAGAGGAAGAATTGTTTTTATCCAATTGCTGCCAGTTAGAAGGCTTAGCTCCGCCCACTTGGTCTCCTAGCAACCCACTCAGCCCAGGGGACAGGCAGAGTTAGGCCTCACTTAGGCCTCTTCCACACTGCCTATAAAATACAGATTATCTGCTTCTACGCTCATACAACAAAAAGCTCCAGCTACTCCAGAAAACGGCCAGGCTTTGAGACTGCAAGACTATTCGCTGCTATTCCACCTGGCCAACAAAGGATTCCCATAAGCCACTGCAATGCGTGGCCGGGCAAAGCTAGTAACTATATAAATATGGCTTATGCCTTAGGCCATGAAACCACTCTGTGCTGCATCCAAAGAAGTGGCTTTATATTCAGAAAAGCTCATGCAAAGATAAAAAAGCAACTAGTCTTAAAGGCTCTGTCACATTTATTTCATTTTCTTCCCTATTTCTGGTTATACTGCTACTTTAACATGGCTACTTCTTTGAAAACACCTAAAAAGTTACTTATTTATGACAGGCCTCATACCAGAGCTGAATATCAAGCTACATTTCCACTTCTACAGCTTCTTTAGGTTAGCAAATATCAAAACTATGCCTCACTTTTAATTGAATAGATGTTTGAAGTTATAGCCAGTATCCAAAATCTATTCAGAAAAATGAGATTTCACATATTTAAGTATTATATATATATATATATATATATATATATATATATATATATATATATATTAATTATGACTGGAGAAAAAATTACAATACTTGCTATGGTTTTATATCTTAATTTTCTTTCCTTAGCATGTTGTGCTATTATATATGTTTGAGAACTGGAGATCCATAAGGAGTGGGCTGTATCTACTAGATAAGATGAATAAATGAATAAATAAATCCACTCTTTGTGGAATGAATAACATTGCTAGAAATATTTTGTTTCCCATCCCCCCCCCCCAAAATGCCCTCTCTTCTTTGTGAAGAGTTGACTCCTTCTTTTTTTCAAAGGCTGCCAGTGCCTGGTTCCCCTGCAACAACAGGCCAGGCAGGCGGGATGCCGAAAAAGACCAACCAACTAACCATCCTCCTCACTCCAAAGTCCAGGCCAGAATGAGCCTTGAGGCATGCAGCAGACACTTTTAAAGGAGAACATCCAAACCCCTCCCCTTACATGAACGTCCACACCGATTGGGCAGGGAAGCAAGCCCAGTTTAAGCTGCTCCTCCCTGCAAACAAAGTTTGGTTGATTCAAAAACACTTTCTCATATATCTGAACAAATTATGAGCCCATTAAATGGATGGGCTTCAACGCTTCAAAATTAAGAGTTAATTCCGATGCTCTAATGCGCGTCGGAACCTCATTCGAAAATTGGAATAGAACCAATTTTATTCCGATTTATGATGATTCCAAGGAATTTGCCCATGTCTAATATATATATTTGCATACATTACAGTAAAACAAGCTATAGCTGTTTTGTGCTATTTTTAAAAAGCAACCACAGAAATACATGTCAATAAGACATGAAACTGTTCTGATTTCCATGGAATAATGTGTCTCATACTGCTGCAAGTATCCAGGCATGTAAAATGAATATTTTCATCAGGGAATGTAAACCCAATTAATATTTGTATTCCTTTCTCTGAATATACATCTTCCCAAATTTAGACATCAGGATGGATTGTAACATTTTGTTTCAAGGTCCAGTTGCAAAATAACCATCCTAAATATACAAAAATCAATAAAAATTTCAGATCATATATTTCCATCACTACATTTATTTGGCTTTCTCTTGTCCATTTCCAGGAAAGTGGAACATCAAATCAATAAACAAAAATAAAAAATGATAAGAAAACAGGAGATAAAACCTTAAAACTTTTGAAAACTGATGGCATAGCAAAGCCAAATCAAGGCAGAGTGGGGAAGCATTGTCAAATTATTTTCCTCCTAATATATACCTCAAGTACAATTAGAGAATCTCTCAGTGTTTGTATGGGGAATGGAGAAAGGAATCCCTTAATTTTTTTCAATGGAGTGGTTTGCTATTTCAAAGAAGCAAAGCCATTATTCACTAGAAATCAGCTTAACAGCAAACTGGCAAAGCCAGAAAAGCAGCCAAGATAAAGCTGGCAGGCGAAGGACTGAGGAGGGGTATAGATTTAAATGCCTGATCTTCCCAGGTGTTCCTTGATACTACTTGCCAAAAATATAATAACAGCCAGGGATAATCTTTTACTTTGCCCTGCCTTGACGAACAGCCCCTGAAATACTGCAGGTCAGGTATTCAAGGTTTCTAAATTATGAGGAAATTGATTGCTTGGAACTGAAGCATGGATGGTCTCATCAGTATTCAAAAGCTTACTTGCAGTAGATAGAGGAATAGAAACAAAACTCACACCATACGAAGGGCAGGAGAACAAATGGTAACAGACAGGAGAAAAAACACTTCCAAGTTTGCCCTGCTGGAAATTTCCCTTTCCTCTTCATTGTCTCTTCTCTGACAGCCTTCTATATGAAAGAGCTGTTACATGTTCATATTCCAAATGGATAGAAATAAGAAAATAAATTTCAGGCTGTGTGAATCACATATGTTTGTGGAAGGAAAGAAAAACTGAGGTCTGCAGGACTTGGCAAAAACGTCTGAATAAGGATATCACATTTCATTTACAAACAGTCCCCAAGTTACAGACAAGATTGGTTCTATAGGTTTGTTCTCAAGTTGAATATGTATGTAAGTCAGAACAAGTACTTTTGTAGAGTGTAACTCCAGCCAAAAATATTTATAGTTTTTATATGGGCCGGGCTGTGGTGCAGCTGGTTAGTCGCCAGCTGCAATAAATCACTACTGACAGAGAGGTTATAATTTCGCAGCCCGGGTAGGATTGGGTGCCCGACCATTACATAGCCCCAGCTTGTTGTTTACCTAAGCAACCTGAAAGACAGTTGAATCTGTCAAGTGAGAAATTTAGGGACCGCTTATGTGGGAAGGCTAATTTAACTAATTTACGTCACCATAAAAATGTCCTTCGTGCTGGAAGATGAGGAAGAATTCCATCAAGGACTCGGCGTCACGGTGAATGATGAAGCAGCAGTTCCTCCTGTGGCTGGAATCAAGCATACCCTCATAAAGCCAGAAGCTGGAAATGTTAAATAGCCTCTGTGTCTCTGTCAATCAAAAAAAAGTCAATCAAATCTCCTACAGGAAAGAATGTTACAGCTGTTAATGTGGGATTTGTGTATTGATAGTGTTTAAATGCAATTTGTGTGATGCCTCATGGGCTTTGTAGTCCTGTGCCTAGTAACATTGTGACAGATGAGGATGAAAACATGGAGTTTTCTCCAGATTTACGGCCAGAGTCTGAGTCTTTCCAGCTGCCTGAAGTTCTTGTCCAAGAATCAATTAAAACTGACCTTGGTCAATGCTCACCTCCCTTTGAGAGAAAACAGTCTTTCTCGGCGGATAGGGGAGCGAGAGAGAGAATTCGGAGGAGTGCCCGTATTGCTGCCAAGCAAGATGCTGATTAGCCATGTTTCCCCTGGGAAAATCCAGGGAGTCTTACACCTGCAAGCTGGGTCTTTCGTTCCCTGTTCTCTAGGGAAAGGGATCGCTGGACGCTGTTTGGCGGGAAACGAGACCCAGATAAAAGTATCGGGCTCTGTTAGTTCTTTGCGGAGACAACAGCTCAGCTTCGAGGGTGAATTCCATGTTCCCAGCCTAGTGCGGACTTTGCCAAGTCCACGATCCAGTTTCCTTGCCTTGCCTTTCCAAGTTTCCAAGAATTGCCTCTCTTCGTTCTTAGCCACGGATTATGCTTCTTGAGACAAGTTTTGGACTACCTGCCTTGTTTTAAACCACGGACCTTGCTTCCTAGATTCAAGCCTTGTTTTCCAGTTTCCCTTCGGATTTACCTTGAGCCTCGAAAGACTTTGGACAGTTCCCCACACTATTGCTTGGCAAATAGTGTGTGTTTCGGTTGGATTTTACCTTTGAACTCTAATATCATTTATTGGACAATACATTTCTGGACTATATTTGACCTTATTTGAAAGGTCTGCTTCTGAACTATATTCTCCACTTGATTTTATTACTTTTATATAATTCCTTAATAAAGATATTAGATAGTTTTATTGGCCTCCGTGTTGGGTTCTTGGTGCTCCGCTGCCCTGGTGCATGACAATTTGTGCCATGCTTGTATTGCAACTGATTGCATCATCCAGAATGTACCATAGTGTGGAAAGAGTTAATTGCCAAGAAGCTATGATGACCTTGATGTGTGGCTGGAACTAGGGAGTATCCAGACACAAGTGTTTGTGCACAACGATTGCATCAGTTCAGTTCTGTTCAGTTGAGTTCTGTCTGCCTAGAGTTCGAGTCAAGTTCTGTTGGAGAACAGAACAGTCCTGTGTTCGTCGATCGTCTGCTTGTGTTGATTACTGCTGCTGTGATGTCTCATGGGCCTTGTAGTCCTGTTCCTAGTACTTATTGTGGCAGACGAGGAGGAAAACATGGGATTTCCACCAGTTCAGCCAGAATCGGAGCCCCTGCACCTGGAAGATGTTTGCCCTCAAGAAGTCAGCCAAACAAGCCTTGGGCAGAATTCTCCCCCGTTTTCCCGAAAGGACAATTATAATAGAGATAGAGGAGTAAGGGAGGCTAATCGCCGGAGCCTCAGAATCGCAGCCAAACAACTAGCTGATTAGGTCTGCTTCCCTTGGGAAATTCTAAGGAGTCATGCATCTGGACAGAGTTGGGTTTCACTTCTCGTTCTCCAGGGAAAGTGTTCTTCTGGCGGGAAACGAGACCCTATTTGGGTGTTTTGCCGGAAAGGAAACCTTGCGGAGTCAACTCGTCAGCTTGAGATCGTGTGTGGACTTCGTAACCCCAGTTCCTTGTTTCCCGGACCAAGTTCCAAGCCTGCCTTGTTTCACGTTTGGCCACGGACCTCGCCACGGACCTTGTTCTTGCTTCTTGTTTGCCTCGTATCAAGTCTTGTTTAGCCAAGAATCTAGTTTGTTATCCAGCCTTGTTGTCAAGCTTCAATGGACTAAAAGACCTTGTCATCTCCCCACACTATTGCTTGGCAAAGTGTGTGTTTCGGTTAATGGATTATAACTTTGGACTCTAATATCACATATTGGACATTATTTTCCTGGACTATATTTGACCTTTCCTGAAATGTCTACTTCTGAACTATATTCTTCAATTGTTTTTATTGACTTTATATATTCCTTTAATAAATATATTAGATAGAATCTGGCCTCTGCGCATGGTTATTGGTGTTCTGTAGCCTGGGTCCTGACAGCTGCATACAGTAAAACTTTGTAAATAGTTTTACCAACGTCTCTGAGTGTCTCTTCATTCTGCGTTCCACTGCTTCCATCCAACTACTGCTGTGCTACAAATACTCTGACAACAGCTTGGGACCTGCCACCAAAATAGCTTTTTCCTGTGATCTCACCAAATCCGCTAGTGATTATAGTGGCACCATGGACATTTTTTCACCAGCGTTATAGAATTGGGACTATCGTCTGCCAATTGTCTGAGTTGCTTTTGCAGAATTCTGGGAAATGTAGTTCAGGAAAGAGCCTTTAGAATTCTCAGCTAGAGAAGTCCTTGGCTTCCCTAAACTACAGTTCTTATATGGTGCACCTTATCCAGTCTACTTTTACAACCTCTCCATTTTAATCCATTTTTTTATTAGCTCTTGTCATTTGTTTTTACTGGCTAATGTTTAAATTTTTATAAAATTGTGCATGTTTTTTGTCTATTGTTGTGTTTTATATTGCTATTGTTTTTATTCGGGCTTGGCCCCATGTAAGCCGCCCTGAGTCCCCTTTGGGGAGATAGAGGTGGGGTATAAAAATAAAGTTGTTATTATTATTCTCAGAATTCTGTAGAAGCAGATTAGACGATTGACCTCTGTTCTCTAACACTAGTGGGAAAATATTAGAGACCATTCTCCCAATGGTCTTAAAACTTGAGAATGCTCATACATGGAGAAACAGTCTGTCAGATAATATTTATTGCTAAAAAGGTTAGAAAAATGGGTGCTAATATGAGGAGAAGTGAGATATTATTTATTTGTTTATTTATTTATTTATTTATTTATTTGCAGCATTTATATTCCGCCCTTCTCACCCCGAAGGGGACTCTGGGCGGATCACATTGCACACATAAAGGCAAACATTCAATGCCATGACATAGAACAGAGACAGAGACAAGACGCAGGCACCGGGCTGACCTCGAACTCATGACCTCTTGGTCAGAGTGATTTGTTGATTTGTTGCAGCTGGCTTGCTCTCCAGCCTGCGCCACAGCCCGGTCCTATCCACTTGAAAGGCCAACCATCTCAAAGGGCAGCTATGGGAAGAAGAGCAGCACTAGCAGCCTTCTAGGCACTCTTTCTAAGTCACTTTCCCAAAAAACTGGCAAACTATACTTAAGAAGAATGAATGTACAGTGCAACACCTGTATCAGCAAGGGATATCCTGTTGAACTGATTGATATCTAGCCCAAGAATACCATATAGTCATGCTGGAGAACTGAGAAAGTGGCTAGAAAGGACATATTTTATTCAATGTGAATAAAATAAACTCTGAACACCAGTTTCAAGAAGTTAAGTTGTATAATATTGGCATACTGTTTCCACTATGTTAGGGATGGTGGTGCCTGAGGATGGTTTCAGACCCAAAGTTTCTACACCCACTGGTTGGTTTTGCATGGCTCCAAAACATGCTGGATCATAGTGTGAAGGAACAGGTTCAACAGCACAAAAATTGAGAGGTTTGTAAATACTCTCTGACACCCTCTAATAACCTTTCTTTCTGGCACCAGACTCAATAATCCAGGCTCACATTTTTAATCTATTTTTCCTCCTCCAGAGTCCATGTGTCTCACAGGTTCTGCTTTTGGACTTTTCCCCATTATAATGGGATGTAAATTTCTTGGCCTGTATTAATCCTGGCAAGAATAGCAACAGCTGCCACATGAGGTTTTCTCTTTAGATTTTTTGCAAAACTGAACAGCGGTTTTTCTTTTGCTCTTCATGGTTAGCAACTCATTAAGTCAAGGAGGATGAAAAAGAATATTGATATTCATTTGTGATGGGATAATAGCAAAACGCACACACTCAAATGCTACAAAGGAATTAAATCAAAAGAGTACAGTGGAAAGAAGCCCTGAAAGGTAAGGGCTGCAGAAAGAAATTAAGGCTAAAACTAACACTCAGATTCTGTGTAAGATGGGTATAATGTTGTTGTTGTTGTTGTTGTTGTTGTTTTTGTTGTTGTTTTAAAAATGATATTTTCCTCTCTCTCTAGTTGAGGATTAACTTTCACTATTTCTGTAAAATACCTAACAGCTTGTTTCAGGCACAAGGAATGATTATGTTGAGAGCTGTGACCAGAAGATGCAGTCATTTTGCTGGAAAGCACTTCAAATCTGGGAATGTAGTGAAAAATAGTTTGGTGCCATGACCTTTCTCTGTCCTCACATTTTGCTAAGCAAGAAGGATTCTCTGCAATAAAACCTTTACTGGGTTTTGAAGTTTTGAGTTATCTTGTATTGTTTCCAGAGTGGAACTAATGATTCTGAGTTCTTCTACCATTCTTTGTACAATGTCGCACCATCTGTTCAAACTTTCTGTTTCTTCAAATCAAGATAGAATCATAGAAGCATAGAGTTGGAAGAGATCACAAGGGCCATCCAGTCCAACTCCCTTTTGCCATGCAGAAAATCACAATCAAAGTACCCCTGGCAGAATCTAGAATATTCCACTGCCAAACAGCTCTTATCATTAGGAAGTTCTTCCCAGTGTTTAGATAGGCTTGTTTTTTTTTTTTTCCTGGAGTTTGCTCTATGTCAGTGATGGCCAACCTATGACACGCGTGTCAGCACTGACACGCCTAGCCATTTTTGCTGACACGCTGCCGCATGCAGATTGATCGGATGACTAATGTCTTTTGTGGCCAAATTTGGTGTGATTTGGTCCAGTGGTTTTGTTGTTTACTCCATGGGAATTATGCATATTACATTTATATATATATACTAGCTTTGCCCGGCCACACGTTGCTGTGGCTTATGGGAATCCTTGGTTGGCCAGGTGGAATAGCAGTGAATAGCCTTGCAGTCTCAAAGCCTGGCCGTTTTCTGGAGTAACTGGAGCTTTTTGTTGTATGAACGTAGAGGCATGGATGAGGGGTTGTGCTGCCAAGTTTAGTGTTTCTGGGATGTGTAGTTTTGTTGTTTTGTCCTAGGTCGAAATTTCAATATATATATATATATATATATACACACACACACACACACACTAGCTATGCCCGGCCACGCGTTGCTGTGGCGAAGTATGGTGGTATGGGAAATAAAGTATTGAGGAATTGGTGGTAGTTAAGGTAAAGGGTAAAGGTTTTCCCCTGACATTAAGTTCAGTCGTGTCTGACTTTGGGGGTTGGTGGTCATCTCAGATTATAAATGGGTTATATAGCTGTGTGGAAGGGCCTTGAGTCTACACTGCCATATAATCAAGTTCAAATCGCATAATCTGTATTTTATAGGCCTAAGAAGAGGCCTAAGTGAGGCCTAACTCTGTCTGTCCCCTGGGCTGAGTGGGTTGCTAGGAGATCAAGTGGGCGGAGCTTAGCCTTCTAACTGGCAGCAATTGGATAAAAACAATTATTCCTCTCCCTCTAATTATGACTTTATTTTTCTTTTCTTTTTGTTGTATCAACCTAGAGGCATGGATGAGGGATTGTTATGTCAATTTTCAAGGTTATGGAGTGTTTAGTTTTGTTGTTTTGTCCGCTGCCGTGATTCCATCACTCATATATATATATATAGATATAGATATATTCATTCTATTATTATTCTATTATTGTTGTAGTATATTATTATGTTATTACCATATTATTATTATTATTATTATTATTATTATTATTATTATTATTATATTCATTATTCATGACTACATTGAAACTACAATAGAGAGAAATCAGCGTGGAAACTGCAAGAGGTACCATAGATTGTTGTACATGGAAATAATGGTAGTAATGATTGTGATTTATTAAATACAGTTATATATTACAATTATATATTTTTGTTATTTAAACTATATATATTGTGAAATTATGGTTTTTTTCTCAAAGTGTCACACCACCCGAGTCATGCTAAGTTTTTTGGTGAATTTTGACACACCAAGTGCAAAAGGTTGCCCATCATTGCTCTTTGCACTGGTCTTTGAAGCAGCAGAAAACAATCTGGCTCCATTTTTAATGGGATTTCTACAAACATCGCTCTCAACTTCTGGAACGATTCATCAGTGTTGCTTCTGAAAAATCCTGCAAATCTCTTGGGAAGATGGGTGAACAAATATCAGCATTCTCAAAGAAGGAAAGACCACCAGCACTGAAGCAATGATCCTTCCCCATCAATGCTCATGGACTTGCCATATTGTCTGAATAGCTGCTCACCATCTCCCAAAGCAGTTACTCTGCTCTCAACTCAAGAATGGAAGATGGAATGTTGGTGGACAGGAAAAGAGATTTAAAGATGGAGTTAAATCTAACCTTAAAAACTGTGGCATAGACACCAAGAGAGAACTGGGAGGACCTGGCCCTCATGCTTTCTAACTGGAGGTCAGTTGTTTTCAACAGTGCCCTGGAATTAGAAGAGACACAAATGCAGGGTGAAAGGGAAAAAATGTGTTAAGAGGAAGGTGCTTCAAGCCAACCCTGACCAGGACTGTCTTCCATCTGGAAACTGATGTCCTCACTGCAAAAGAACATGCAGATCAAGAATAGGTTTCTACAGTTACCTACAGACCTACCACCAAGACCCTATACTTGGAAGGCAATCATACTCGGACATGAGTGATAGCCTATGATAATGTTCTTTTCTCCAGGCTAAACATTCTGAATGAAATCACTGGCACCTGAACACAACATGAACTTTTCATATTATTACAGAAGTCTCACCAAGGCACAGGTTTTGATCAGAATACCCTTGCTTTGCTGCACATCGATTGGCACCTCCCATAAATGTGTACTGAAACAATTATTGGAATGCAAAATCATTACTGGTGAGTGGCTATTCAGTTGCCAGAGATCTGTGAGAGATCACTATTTTGCAACTTAGAATGTCTCGGAAAACATGTTACCCTAACACTCGGTCTGGCATTCATCAGTCCCTGTTATATGGATTTATTTATTTATTTATTTCAATTATTTATACCCCGCCCTTCTCACCCGAGGGGACTCAGGGCGGCTGACAAGTGGCAATTGATGCCGTTACACCGTTATACAATGAACTAAAACTTTAAACTGTCAAAACAGTCGTTAAATACTGGATCAAGAGAAAGATGCTCAAACATTTTCATAACATCTTATAGAGGGTATAGGCAAGATTTTATGTCATCAATTCAAGAAAGAGAGATATTTAGCTGTCCTACAATTCATGATCATTGCAAGGAAAGCTATTTACTCACAGCAATAAAAAATAATTACACTATCCTTTCAGAGAAGAATTGATTTTGGCTGGGCACATTAAGCTGATTTGTAACAGTCGGCACAGTCCTCATACATGTGAGGTTTCAAGTACGTTTACACTGTATCTGTGTACATTATGCATTATGCTGAAAAGTTGCTTATTTATTTATTTATTTATTATTTACAACATTTATACCCCATCTCAGGGCGGCTAATGCATATTGAGATCAAGGCACAATGGGACCTATGCACAAGAGGCAAGGTGTGCATTGAACCTAATGTGCATCAGTCCTGCTGGGCCACAAAGCCATTTTGACTTTTAATGTGATTGCCTAGAGCAGGATATTTGGCAATGAACAAATTGCCTAAAAGAATGGTGGGGTCTTATTCTTTTTTTTCCATGTTAATTATTTTTATTGTTATTATTATTTGAGAAAAAGTTACAATTATATAAACATATTCTATACATTTCCCCCTCTTTTATTTGCATTCACCCTTGTGCTCCCCTACCACAGAGCCATCTCTTCTTCTGTAGTCCCACCAAAAGTTCAATTCTTCATTTGGAGGTAAATTCCCATCTTCTTTTTCCAATAATTTTTCTAGACATTTTCTCCAAATACTTTCAAAATCATTTTTTTTCATAATCCCTTCTTTACTTTTAAATTAGATGTTAGCTTGTCATTCAGTGCCATTTGCCAAACTTCTTTATACCATTCATTAATTTGTATTTTCATTTCTCCTTTCCAATATTTTGCAATTAGTAACCTAGCTGCTGTTAATAGCATGTCTATTAAAAAAAATTCCCTCTTATCTTTCTCATCCTCTTTTTAAATTAAAAGTAATATTTCCACTGGATTCCTTCTAATTTTTATATTCATAATATTTTCTATTTCCCTTATGACCAATTCCCAAAAAACCTTTTACATGTTTACAATCCCACCACATATGCTTGTAGGTTCCAATTTCCTGGCACCCTCGCCAGCATTTTTCATTATTATTCTTATTCATAATATTTAACCTTCTTGGTGTTAAATACCACTTCCAAATTAGTTTATAATAATTTTCTTTTATTCTAATTGACATGTTTTTTAATTGTCTTGTTTTCCATATCTCCTCCTATTCTTTTTCTGTTATCTTTGTTCCTAATTCCTCTTCTCATGATTCTCTTAATGTTAATCTTTTCTTTTTTGTATGTCTTTAATTAGTATTTTATATATTTTACTTGTTGTTCCTTTTAATGGCTCACTATTTTCTCTTTTTAATACTTTTATTATTAATTCCTCGAATTGCGTTATTTGTTTTCAAGTTTTATTTCGGGCCCACCAGTTTTCATTCCATTTTTCTAACTGAATCCAATGAATCCAAGAAATAGTTATTCCTCTCAATTCTTCTCTCATGGGGGTCTTCTTCTGTGGACATCTTCTAGAAGAAACTGGACACATCCCTGCTTTGGGATGCTTTAACTAGAATCTTACATTAAGCAGTGATTGGATCAAACTTTGTCTTTTGAGTTACTCAAATTAAATTTGATATCACAGTCTTTTAGATACTTTGCATAGACACTTCTATTACGCCAACTTGCTAATGTGTATATGTATGTGTAAGAGAAATCCCTTGGAAGAAAACCTTTGCAAAAGTTGGTTTGCAAAAAGAACTCTGCAGAAAGGGAGCTCAGCTCTTTTGCAGAGGCAAGCCATGCCTCAAACAATGGATCGAGTTTGATTGCAGATGGCTGGTTTGACAGTTGGAGTTTGTCAGTTGGGATTTGAGCTTGCTAGAGAAAGCATTTGGGAAGAAAGGCTCTCTAGCTACTATGCTGTATATATTGATGCTGATTGATTAGGTTATTGATTTTATGCAACTACATGGATATTGTAAAATTGCAGAACTGTTTGTTTATATTTCAACTCTACAAGCAAGAGTAAAGTTTCCTTTGTTCTGTTCAATTCCTCTGCCTGGTCTGATTTTCTTTGCATATGGTGTTATCTGGATGCTACTGATTCTGCTGCTATACTCTCACCTGGCAACAACTTCCCCTTTTGAAAACTTGGTGGTAAACCAAGTCAGCATTGTTGAAGTTGTATTACATAACTACATGAGGCCTAATTCTGTCCCTCCTTCTTGGTGCTGGGTTCTATTTGCCTACTCTTCTGATATGTAGAGGAGGGAGAGGAGGAGAGGAGGAGGAGAGGAAGCGGAGAGGAAGTGTTCACTTCTCTTCTATTTTTCTTCTCAAGTAGTGGTATGTACTGCAAGTAGTGGTATGTACTCACAGGTGCGGCTGGCGGGGACGAGAGACAGGGCTTTTTCAGTAGTGGCTCCCCGCCTATGGAACACCCTCCCCATTGAAGTCAGGCAGGCTCCCTCCCTCCTATCCTTCCATAGGAAGGTTAAAACTTGGGCCAGGCTTTTGAATAATAATTGGCAGCGTTAATTATTATCATGTACGCTGGAACTCAATCGACAGACCCAGTTTTTTGAACTGAACATGCCTACCTGTATTTTATAATGTGTTTTATGAATACTGATGTAAGTTAATAATAATTTTTAACTGATTTATATTGCACTGTATAATTTTTATATGTGTGTTTTATTGTAAGCCGCCCTGAGTCCCCTGTTGGGTGAGAAGGGCGGGATATAAATATTGTAATAAATAAAATAAATAAATTAGAGACAGAATGGGAAATGAAATTTACAAGGAGATAGTTGGGAGGGAGGAGTCCCCGGTGGTGCAGAGGGTTAAACCGCTGAGCTGCTGAACTAGCTTGACCCAAAGGTTGGCAGATAATAGAGCTCCCACTATTATCTCCAGCTTCTGCCAGCCTAGAAATTCAAAAACATGCAAATGCAAGTAGATCAATAGGTATCACTTCTGTGGGAATAATAATAATAATAATAATAATAATAATAATAATAATAACAACAACAACTTTATTCTTATACCCCGCCCCATCTCCCCAAAGGGACTCGGGGCAGCTTACATGGGGCCTTGTAACACTCCATGCAGTCATGCTGGTCATGACCTAGGATGTGTCTATGGACAACGCTGGCTTTTCCGCTTAGAAATGGAGATGATCACCAACTCCTAGAGTCGGACATGACTAGACTTAATGTCAGGGGAAAACTTTTACCTTTATCTTAGTTGGGAGGGAGGCCCACTAAAGGTAACTTGTCTCAGCTCCCCCAAAACCTGTATCTTCCACTACCTAATATTAATTGCTCAAGCAGGAAAGACTTGGTAAATAAAAATCACTGTGTGCCTTTACTATAATAATCTAAACTCGCCTGAAATTGTCCCCAAATATTTCCTTTTTTTAAAAAAATCCTCTGTGTAATTATCCATGACTTTCTGCAAAAGCAATGCATAATTCTGAAGCATACAGAAAATGAAACTGAGGGAAAAGCTCATTGTAAACTAATGTTCAAATAGAACAGAGCACAGCGAGTTAGCTCCAGTGTCAATGTCGTTTAAATAATTGAGAGTGATATTTTGAACTTTTTTCCCCTCCCTGAACTAGACAAATAACCTGTCACTCTAAGAATGGAGACCAGTCTGTAGTATAAATAATGCATAGTTTGAAGCTTGGTAATAGAGAGTCCTTTTTTTTAGCCCAGTTCTCCAGCAATAATGCAGATATAACCCTAAGCTACACCTTCCCTTTTGATGTTTATATTTATACTTCTAATCCTACAACAAATCACCAAAATTATTGTGTACTCAAGTGTATTAGGATTCATCACACTTTTTATTTATCAGAATTAGGAATTATAATGAATGTCAGGGATAGCTCAGTATTCTGTGTCAGGAACAGACACTGGTAATACAAGGAAACTTGCATTATGTATGATAACTTAGCATTAATATATTTATTCCAGCATTTTTCGGTAGTGTGTCTAAGACATATCCTTCAATTGACCCAATTTGTTTAGAGGGGTCATGATTAACCTTCTGCTGTCCCACTTTCTCAACTGTTTTTAGTACATCCCAGTTTTTCTTTATTCCTTCTCCTTTCTCCATTTCCTATATAAAATTCAACCACAATTTGACACTCTAGATCAGGAGTCCTCAAACTTTTAAAGCAGAGGGCCAGTCCACAATCCTTCAGACTGTTGAGGGGCTGAATTATTATTTGAAAAAAATACGAACAAATTCCTATGCACACTGCATATGTCTTATTTGTAGTGCAAAACAACAACAGCAATGAAAGAACAATACAATATTTTAAATTGAAAACAATTTTAGCCAACATAAACCTATCAGGATTTCAATGGAAAGTGTGGGCCTGCTACTGGCCAATGAGATAGTCTAGTTAATTAGGATTATTGTTGTTGTGTGCCTTCAAGTCATTTCAGACTTTGGACGAGCCTAAGTCTAAAATTATTTATTCATTTATTTACTACATTTATTTAGTACATTTATATCCAACGCTTCTCATCCCGAAGGGGACTCAGAGCAGCTGTATATACATACAATATTTTATATTATTAGCATAGCACAATATTAGTATTATATATTACTATATTGAACTATACCACTATACTGTAATATTATATGTAATATATAACATATAATTAATATTATTATATGGTATTATTATTAGTATTATATTGTATAAAATGATAATATTATTATCAATATCATATGTATATACAATATATTATATTATTAAAACTGATATAAAAATATTATATTATAAATGAAGGTGGGGGGCAGGTAAGTGACCTTGGAGGGCCGCATCCGGCCCCCGGGCCTTAGTTTGGGGACCCCTGCTCTAGATCAAAACAGATTTATGGACTGTGGTTTAATGCAAACTATCAATACTGTATTTAAAACCAATTGACACAAAATGTAAAAAGAGATTAGATGGGCATCTGCATGAGATAGATGGAGGAGAGAAAAAGAATGGGCATTCCTAAGTACTTAAAGTTATGTGACCAGCAGTCTCCCATTTGCATTGGGCCACAGACACTGAGAAATTAAAAGTGGAAGTCATTCTGTGTTGTTTAAAATGGGAAAGAACCATGGTCTTTGTTGGTGGTCAGCATTCTAATGGGCCTCAGAGCAAAACCATTCATTTTATTCCGAAGTTCCTTTAGACGTATGAAAATGCTTTTCCCTACCATCAACTGAGAACTTGCTATTCAATCAATTGCTTATGGGTAACATCATCATCATCATCATCATCATCATCATTTAATTACTTATTAATCGCCCTCCATCCACGATGCTCTAGGCGATTTACAAGATAAAATTGTAAAGGATAAAAATACATACATACAAATATTGATAAAAATTAAAATAGATTAAAAGCTCTAGTAAAGAGCCACGTCTTGAGTGCTAGGGTCAAAGGCCCTAACTCACGCATGGCTCTCATATAGGGCGGCAAGGCATTCCATAAGGCAGGGGCAGAAACAGAAAAAGCTCTGCGTCTGGTCCTTTCCAAGTGCACTTCTCTAGGACCCGGTACATAAAGTAAGTCTCGTTGGGATGGTCGTTGCGACCTCCGATGATGGGAGAAGGAGAGACGGTCCCTAAGATACAATGGGCCCTGGCCGTAAAGAGTTTTAAAGGTCAGAACTAGCATCTTATATAGACCACGGTAATCAGTTGGAAGCCAATGCAGATGCTGCAGCACTGGTGTTATGTGGCATTTCATGGGTGTTCTTGTGAGTAGCCTGGCTGCTGCATTCTGAACAATACGGAGCTTCCGGGTCGTGGACATCGGAAGGCCAACATACAGGGCATTGCAATAGTCCAGCCTAGACGTGACCGTGGCATGGATGACTGTTGCCAGAGCCTCATCAGATAGATAGGGTGCCAGTTGCCTCGCTTGTCGTAGGTGGAAAAAGGCCTGTTTGCTGGCAGCAGCGACCTGAGCTTCCATTGTCAGCTGCAAATCTAAAACGACACCCAGGCTCTTAACGGTAGGCGAAGGAGATAGGGCAGCACCATCGAAGGTGGGTAGCACCCTCTTCAACACATTTCCGAACTGAGACGTGACAATAATGCTAGGAAACTATTGGCTTCATGACACATTTTTTGGTTCATATCTATTTAACTACTCTAGAAGGAAAAAGAAGGAAGTAGTCTAGAGCTATAACAACACTTTGTATCCTAATGTTATTATGACACAAGCATTTTTCCATTTTCAGATTTACTAGGTAAATGAAAAAATCTACAGCCTGGGTCATGGCTAGCTGAGCAGGCAGAGGAATGAATGGTAATTTCTTACAAAACTGGGACAGAAGTTTTGATGAGTCATTGAGGCAGAACCAAAGAAAATCTGATCTGGAAGAGTGATCAGTTAGAGGCATAATTCCAACCCACAAAATCTGGCCAAATGGGAGAGGGCTGAAAGCATCTGAAAATCTTTTCAATTGAACTTTTCCCTGATGTCTTTTTCCCCTTCTGTTTCTTTCTCAATTTACAAAAACAAATACTTGTCATATACTCAGTACAACATAAAGCTAATCTAACACTACTTTATGATAACCTTTCCCTCCCTCCCTTTTTCTCTCCCTTTCAACATGTCTCCATGCCAAGGACACTTCTATCCAAGATGAAAAGAAACCATCGGTGAGTATTATTTGGAGTCAGTCTATCAAACAATAACAAATCCAGGGTTGTTGTATGTTCGACAACACAATAACAAATCCATTTGACGACAACACTACCCAGCTCAAATTTCACTAGCATGTCTTCTGGCTATTCGTTTGGTGATTCCTCTTATTCGCATGTTTTTGGTACATATTAAGCCTCTGCTCATCTGAAAGCAAAGAGAACAGAGAGAAATTAATTGTAAAACACTGGAAACTAGAAGAAACACCAGATTCTGACCAATGGAGAAACAAACTGATAGAAATTAAGGACATGGACAAACTGACCTTCCTAATAAAAAAGGGACTCGGGAAATCCCATAGAACAAACAGATTGGGAACCAATAGAGAACTACCTTAAAACAAGAAGAAACAAATGACTACTACAAAATATATTAAAGGAGAGGAACAGAAAGATAATAAATACCCTCAGTAGAATGGGAAGGAAGTAAGATGAATAAGAAAAGAACCAAACCGCAAAGGACTAGAAGGAAGTTGAACCATTTTTAAAATATTTTTTCATTTTAATCAATATTTCTACTTTTTATTGCTTATTTTTATCCTTTTTTCAACTATAATTTTTCCACTCGACACCCTCTTTTCCTTCCTTTTCTTTTTTTAAATCCTTCACCCTTCCTTTTCACACCTACCCTCCCCCCTCATTCCAAGATTACCCCCCCCCCCCCGTTTTTCTTTTCTTTTTCAACCACCCATTCCCCCCTTTTTTTCTTAAATTGTTAAAACTCAATAAAATTTATTTTTTAAAGAAGAAATGGTTGCAGGAAACAACTATTAAAATATTGAAGTGTTCAGAGCCATATCACTCAGATTAGTGTGATACAAATACATGGATACCTTTGAGGATTGATTTTGTGATGTGACTCAAAAGTGAAAAGTTCAAATAATTTCCCTCATTTTCCAAAGAGATTTTAATGGTAGCATTTGGTTTTAGGCTACTATTAAGGTTAAGGTAAATGTTTTCTCCTGACATTAAGTCTAGTCGTGTCCGATTCTGGGGGTTGGTGCTCATCTCCATTTCTAAGCTAAAGATCTGGCATTGTCCATAGACACCTTCAAGGTCATGTGGTCGGCATGATTGCATGAAAGCTACTATTAGATTGGTGAAATAAGAACAAAAGATATCAAAAGGCAAAATGAAATATAATTTTGTTTTAAGGTTAAATCCCTAGATTGTTGAAAGCAACAGTAGCTTTACAACACAGTTATATTTTGTTTCTTGTCTTGTTTCTTGATAGCCAACATCAAAGAAATATTTTTGGACATCATGTCAGACAAAAGAATTAAGTGATAGTTAATGACAGGAATGTTTTTTATATTACAGGAAATGAAAAGTGTATTTATGAGTTTGGAAGAAATAGAGTAGAGGAAAGCAAAGTATTCACTTGCTTGGAAGTTTAATGAAAATTAAACTCAAGGCCTCATTTTCTATTTTTGACCACAGTGGAAATAAGACTAGACTGAAAAATACAGTGGGCTAGCAATGCCATAGTTCAGTTTTGACTACGGTTATAATGCAGGTCAGAAGATCATAGGGCAGAGGAACATTTTCAAGAATATTACAGAGGAGTGAAATATTGTTTTCATGAAATCAATTATCAAGTACGAAGACCTGTGAGAAATAAATGGTGGCAATATACAATGTGTTGTATTTAATGAACTATAGCAACCCCAGCAGTTAGTTTTATCTTATTGCGTCCTCCACAAAATGGGGTATTCATTTTATTTGTGGTAAAAAAAGTTCCAGACTAAATAAAATCATACCCCCACTATAATACCATCATGGCTAGACATATCACCACACTCGTCTCATTCCTTATGTGCGTACAGAAAGTCTATAAAAATATCCTCAATAGGCAAGATAGGAATTTCATTTTGTGAGACTTTTAAAAAGCAAACCACCATGGATAGCAATTCTATACAAATGCACAAGACTAATAACTACTACCATCTTTTGGCTCATTCATTTCTTTTTAATTCATGTAACTGCGCACTTTTGCTATTATTTCCAGGCACTGATAGGGATTTCCCTTTTTGAGTATACATTTATATACTGTTTGTTAACATTCCTTTTCTCTTTTGCAAACTTAGCAGCAATTTGGAAGTCAACTGGTGCAAACTTCAGCACTATTAAGAAGCTAGATTTACACAGACTTCACAAGAATGCAATCAACATAGGACATTAATTGGACCACTAGTTTGTAATTTAAAAGGCACATGATTACTGGCCTTCAGAATAAATAGGTTCAATAATATATACCCAAGAAGTATGAACATACATTATTCATCACATTTTCTTGCATGTGTTTGAAAATGGCATGGTTTGTATTACCTTGGGAATTTCTGTCTGGTGTGCTACTCTTTTCAGCCTGTTACTTTAAAAAAATGCACAGTCTTCTCTGGTGTGAAAGAGAGAAAAAGCAATCCCGTATTCATGGCCCAATTCCCACAGGTCATGGAAAAGAAATTCACAATATCGGAGGGTTTTTATGAATTTATGCAGTTCATAGTTTTTAAGAATAGATGTGTGTCTTTCAGTTTTCCACCACCAAAAGAAAAACACAAGCTTCCAATTCTTTCTTTTCTTTTGTGAATTCAGAGTTTGAAACTGCATTATATGGTCACTAGCTGTGCCCGGCCACGCGTTGCTGTGACGTTGTCTGGTGGTGTTGGTGAGAAATTGTTGAGGTAGTGGTGGTATTGAATGTCTGTTGTATGGTTGTTTTTATGTTTAGTATGCACACTGAAGTGGATTATATGGCAGTGTGGAGTCAAGATAATCCAGTTCAAAGCAGATAATATAAGATTCTAAATGGGTTATATAGCTGTGTGGAAGGGCCTTGAGTCTACACTGCCATATAATCCAGTTACAATCTGATAATCTGTGGAAGAGGCCTAAGTGAGGCCTAACTGTGCCTGTCCCCTGGACTGAGTAGGTTGCTAGGAGACCAAGTGGGCAGATCTTAGCCTTCAAACTGGCAGCAATTGGATAAAAACTATTATTCCTCTCCCTCTAATTAGGACTTTATTTTTCTTTTCTTTTTGTTGTATCAACCTAGAGCCGTGAATGATGGGTTGTGTTGTCAAATTTCGAGGTTGGGGGGCCTGTAGTTTTGTTGTTTTGTCCGCTGCCCTGATGCCATCACTCTTTTATATATATAGATTGTAGACCAGTGGTTCTCAACCTGTGGGTCCCCAGTTATTTTGGCTGCAACTACCAACTGGTAAACTGGCTGGGATTTCTGGGAGTAGTAGGTCAAAACACCTGAGGACCCACAGGTTGAGAACCACTTGTGAAGACTCATCCAACACAGTTTAACTGCACTGACCTGCATCATACAAGTCGACACTGGCCATATAATGCAGTTTCAAATTTCATTATGTGGCTGTATAGATGGAGTCTAGGGCTGGATCTATAATTCCAAATAATGCAGGTTCAACTACATTACATGGTCAATGTAGATCCATATAATGCAGTTCAAACTGCCTTATTTGGTAATGTAGATTCAGGCTCACAAACACTAGGTTCTTCAGTATGACTCTGGCCCCCATGTGTTATATGGTAAGTATAGGGTCATATAATGCAGTTCAATATATTTAAACTGCATTAGATGTATCTACACTGTTCATCTAATGCAGTTTGAAACTGCATTGTATGAAAGTGTAGATAGGGCCTCAATGGTCAATGTTTGCTACAAGTTGACCATAGAATCATTCCAGGGTGCATCTCTCTAGAAGCTTCTAGGTCCTCCAGTACAATTCTATGATCAAGTTCTGTAGGAAGACAAAGCTGTTTTCTCATGTAAAAATGTTATGGACGTTCCACTTTTGCAGGGTTCTTGCACTCCTAACCTCAGCAAAATGTGGAAGGTTGACTGTATATATGATTGAGTTACCTCTCTCTTTAAATCAGGCATCCACTTGGACCTTTCCTGGGTATGGTTCCAGACATTCACTTCACTTCACTTCACTTTATTTCTTAATTAGTCGCTCTCCACCAAAGTGCTCCGAGTGACTTACAATTTAAAATATCATTCCACAATATAAAAACATTCAGCATAAAAACATTTGACAGTGACTATTTGGCAAATTAGATCTGATTTACTTAAATGCACAACCAAAGAGCCAAGTCTTGAGCGCTTTTACAAAAGGTCGCAATTCCGACATTGCTCTAACACATGGAGGCAATGAGTTCCACAGAATTGGAGCATAGGTCAAAAAGGCTCTACGCCTTGTAGCTTCCAGGTGTACCTCCCTAGGGCCCAGTACGTATAGGAGATTTTCCTGGGAGGATCGAAGTGACCACGGATGGAAAAAAAGAATGAGGCGGTCCCTAAGATATAATGGTCCTTGGCCATTTCGAGCTTTAAATGTCAGGATCAGTATCTTGTAAGACAGGGGTCCCCAAACTAAGGCCCGGGGGCCAAATGCGGCCCTCCAAGGTCATTTACCTGGCCCTCGCCCTCAGTTTTATAATATAATATATTGTATATACATATAATATTGATAATAATATTATAATGTAATACAATATGACACTAATAATAATACCATATAATAATATTAATTATATATTCTATATTACATATAATATTACTAATAATATTACAGTATAGTGGTATAGTTCAATATAGTAATATATAATGCTAATATTGTGCTATGCTAATAATATAATATATTGTATGTACATATAATTTGTAAGCCGCTCTGAGTCCCCTTTGGGGTGAGAAGGGTGTGATACAAATGTAGTAAATAAATGCAGTAAATAAATAAATAATAAATAAATAAATTTTAGACTTAGGCTCACCCAAAGTCTGAAATGACTTGAAGGCACACAACAACAACAACAACAACAACAACAACAACAACAACAACAACAACCTTAATTAACTTGACTATCTCATTGGCCAGAAGCAGGACCACATTTCCCATTGAAATCCTGATAAATGTATGTTGGTTAAAATTGTTTTTATTTTTAAATATTGTATTGTTCTTTCGTTGTTCTTGCTGTTGTTTTTGCATTACAAATAAGACATGTGCAGTGTGCATCGGTATTTGTTTGTATTTTTTAAAAATGATAATCCGGCCCCTCAACAGTCTGAAGGATTGTGGACCAGCCCTCGGCTTAAAAAGTTTGAGGACCCCTGTTGTAAGAGATCCGATGTTCTATTGGTAGCCAATGCAGTTGTTTAAGAATCGGTGTAATATGGGATCTCATACTGTTTTCTTTGCCCACTTCATGACAAACAAGAGCTTCATCTACCAGCTCCTTTCTTTTTCTTCATCTACTAAACTACACAGGAAGCCAGTCATCAAAAAAGATATTGTAGTCCACCTTCACGAGCAATAATATCCCACCTGCAACAATTATCTATCATCAACATCCTCATCCTCGTCATCTTACTCAGAGGTCAGAAAATAAGGCAATAAAGATCGACAGAGCCAGTGCCAAGAGAAATGAACACATCAGATTCAAAGGAAGAATTTTAAACAAGCTCAATGGGCTTTTACAGGTGAATGCTTTGAACAAACACAATACAACATAATACAGCTGGAAATAATAAAAAAGAGGTCCAGTATTGAAAGGAGAAACAGGTCCTGGTGTTATTCATCAGCCAAAGAGCCACTGCCACTGCTGTGTTGTCATATCTGTTATTGAAAGCCAATAACCTGGAAGATAGTACACACAGAGAGCTACACAAAAAGAAAACTTATAATTTAGAAAAGTATCTTTTAGAAACATGATTTTTTTTTTTGGACAGGTAAAAAATCAGCAAAAGAAAAGAGGTTGGAAGGAACTGGCAGATCAAAGCAATATAAGATCAGAGTTTTCAACATCAGGGACCTGATTCTCTAGAATGGAAGCATCTCTGCATAAGTTTTTCTTACAACATGGAAAACAAGGCCAAAAAAGTGCTTGAAGTTCAGATGTCTTTTTCATAGTGTTTGCGTAGTGGCCAACTAGATAAAAGCTCACATGATCAACAATCCCACCACCAGCAGTTGACATTTTTTGATTGACTGCCCAGCAAATGCTGAACTTCGACACAGATATTTACATCCATTACTATCTAATTTTAGGTCCCCCAACAGAAATGATCTTCTGACAGTCCTCTTGCAAGGACAAGAAAGATCTACCATAATCAGAGTAAGCCTTTTTATCCTGAAAGCTATCAAGAAAAGAGCACATTTCCCGAAAGAAGAATCAGGAAAATAAGATTTTGACGGCAAACAGAAGATCAGCTGCTGTCCTCCCATCCTTTTTACCTTGTTTTTATTTATGTTGCACTTTGAAATGGTCATATGACTGGTCAAACAAATAAATTATTATTATTATTATTTTATTATGACACAGCAAACAAGATAGATATGCTGGATTTCATATCACAAAATCCCAAGTCGAACACTTCCCAAGTGTCTAGGACTGTGTGATGTATTTTCGGATGATGCGTGCAGATCCCAGTAGGGTGGCCTTTTGCAGTTGGCAGATCATGATTTTGTCAATGTCTATTGTTTCCAAATGCCGGCTGAGATCTTTTGGCACGGCACCCAATGTGCCGATCACCACCGGGACCACCTGCACTGATTTCTGCCAGAGTCTGAAGTTCAATCTTGAGGTCCTGATAGCGGCTGAGTTTTTCCTGTTGTTTTTCGTCAGTGTGACTGTCACCTGGGATGGCGACTGTCACCTGGGATGGCGACATCAATGATCCAAACCTTTTTCTTTTCCACAACTGTGATGTCTGGTGTGTTGTGTTC
The DNA here is from genome assembly GCF_035594765.1 of Anolis carolinensis. Lineage (NCBI taxonomy): Eukaryota > Metazoa > Chordata > Lepidosauria > Squamata > Anolidae > Anolis > Anolis carolinensis. The sequence goes on from NW_026943820.1 coordinate 22,368,206, forward strand.
CAGAACTTTGTCAGTCTGGATTCAGAAGTCCCACAGTATCTTTGCTCATTTTCCAATACTTTTGCAGGTTTGTGATCCCACCAGTTCTTTACTGCTGGCAGGTGGTACTTAAGGCATAAGTTCCAATGAATCATTTGGGCCACATAGTTGTGCCTCTGTTTGTAGTTTGTCTGTGCGATTTTCTTACAGCAGCTGAGGATATGATCAATGGTTTCATCGGTTTCCTTGCACAGTCTGCATTTTGGGTCATCAGCTGATTTTTTGATCTTGGCCTTAATTGCATTTGTTCTGATGGCTTGCTCCTGGGCTGCAAGGATCAGGCCTTCTGTCTCCTTCTTCCCCCGCAGGTGCCACCTTGACATCGTGGGGGGGCTTAACCACTCCAGTGATGGCTGAGGGCTGTGCTGGTGGTAGTGTAACTACCGGCAGGTCCAAACCAAGCCAGAGAGGCCTCAGCTGAGGAATGGAACCAAGAGCACCTAACCCATTAGCATTATGGAGAATCAAACCAAAACGAAGTCTATACTGGCTCGGTCATCACCCAGGATAAAAAGGACCGCGGTGGATGCTGCTGATTCTGGACATCCATTGACAAGTGAGCTACAGAATCAAAATACAAATGAACAGTCACAGAAGCGGCAAAAATATACAATGCCAGAAAACCGCACTATTATTATTATTATTATTATTATTATTATTATTATTATTATTATTGCCTCCAAAGAAGGAGCCTCCACCACACTCTGGGGCAGAGAGTTCCACTGCTGAACAGCTCTCACAGTGAGGAAGTTCTTCCTCATGTTCAGGTGGAATCTCCTTTCCTGTAGCTTGCAGCCAATGTTCCATGTCCTAGTCTCCAGGACCGCAGAACACAAGCTTGCTCCCTCCTCCCTATAACTTCTCTTCACATAATTATACATGGTTATGATGTCTCTTCTCAGCTTTCATTTGAACAGAAGAAGAAGAAGAAGAAGAAGAAGAAGAAGAAGAAGAAGAAGAAGAAGAAACCTTACTTCCTCCTCTCCCCCAAACTCAATGCAGTTAACTTTTTAAAACAAATACACTGAGCAGCCAGTGACAAAGTTGCTGGGAAACTGCTCCGTAGTTTGAGATATTAAGGTTCCCAACTGTTGTTCCTTCTTCAGCCATGCAGGACCCCCCTGGTATGTGACCTTGGTTGTTTTTCCAAAGGCTGTAAACATCCTGATATTTTTTGCATGCTTCCCCCTTCTCCCCTTTGCTCTTTTTTATACTTCCATCTCTCTTTGCTCCCTTGTCAGGAGACAGAAGATAAAAAAGCTGGCAGCTTTTAAAATGATTGCCTTTTGTTTTCATGTATAAGACCCCACATGTCATATTTTCGAAAGATCTTGTATGTGTCAGAACTGCCTCATCTCCAGTCGTAAAAGATTCCCTTTCTTGTCATTTTTTCAGGTGCAAGCCTCTGTGTGTGTGTGTGTTATTTCCTTTCAAATCTTTTACTATACTGCTGCTCAACTGCTGCATTCAGCATCATTACTCTAGCTCCTTCCAGTGGTAAATCACAATGTACAGAACGCAATAAAACACATACTTTCCTGCTTCTTCAATATTTCCACATCATAGTGGCATCGGGGAAAGCAAATATCACAACTCCAATTGTTTAGAACCCCGACAAAAACTACAGGCACAGCCAAAATTTATTAGGATTTCCAAATGAGCCAGCACTATACACAAACAAAGCAACAACCTTTTGCCATTTCATTTAGTTGAAAAATGGCTTTGGAACTTGTTCCTCACTTTGGCAACACTTTGGCTGGGAAGCTTTATAAACAATATGAGGCTATATTGGTAAAATATAGATCTACCTACACACATGCATATATTGCAACGCCAGACAGGCACTCAAATAGTGCAGTTGGTTTTCATATTTTGTACACTTTACAAAATGTAATGAAGCTATTTTATTTTCTCATTTATTCTTGACAACATTGGTAGAAAAAAAAACCCAAGTAACAAACAACCAATGTTGTTCAAACAGTCATTAAAATGAATCATTGTCTTAAATTTGGGTAATAATTATCTTGGATACATAATAGAGAAACTCAGCATGAGTTAATTGAAAAGCAAGCCTAGAAAAATCTCAGTGATAAAGAAGTGTAGTTTTTTCTTTTTAAAGTTATGGATAATGCTCATCAATTGGAAAATGCAAGTGTAAATAAAACAAACTGGACTCCCTTGGGGAGTTGCAGAGAGATATGTAAAGTGTTAGGATGGGATTATACTATTGTAACATTGCCATAGCTTGAGACACCTGGGTTATAAATAGTAAAGTCAGATCTATAGGAGCAACAATAAATTATGGCGCCCTGCACACATATTAACAACCCTTGGCAGATCAGTAATCACAGCAATAAAATGTCAGGGGAGAACAAATGTGACCATTTATTTGATTATAAAGTGCCGAAGAGTGTTCTGCTGGCCAGATTACTCAACAGGCTAATGCTTCAAATGGCTCTTTTCAATCAGGGGGCATCATTAGACAGAGGGATACTGGAGTGAGATTGATGAATGTAAAAGATCACGAGGAATTTAATGTCATGCAAAAGCTCCTTATATTTGTTTCACTTCATTTGGTTTTTGGTTTTAATGTTTTAGCATTTGGGACGTAGGGGAGCATTTGCCCTACAGAAATGTAGCCCAAAGCAGCTATGAAGGGTCTAGCGGAGGAACAACAACAACAACAAAAACTCAGGCAAGGGTTGTTGTATGTTTTTCGGGCTGTATGGCCATGTTCCAGAAGTATTCTCTCCTGACGTTTCGCCCACATCTATGGCAGGCATCCTCAGAGGTTGTGAGGTCTGTTGGAAACTAGGCAAGTGATGTTTATTTATCTGTGGAAAGTCCAGGGTGTGAGCAGAGCCGGCCCTAGGTATTTTTCAAGTGTAGGCGAACAGAATTTTGGCGCCCCCCCCCCCCCCAAAAAAAACCAATCACTGAAAAATAAAAGCGTTGGATAAGCGAAAATGTTGGATAATAAAGAGGCATTAATGAAAAGCCTATTAAACATCAAATTACATTAAGATTTTACAAATTAAGCACCCAAACATCATGTTTTATAGAAGAAGAAGAAGAAGAAGAAGAAGAAGAAGAAGAAGAAGAAGAAGAAGAAGGAGGAGGAGGAGGAGGAGGGGGAGGAGGAGGAGGAGGAGGAGGAGGAGGAGGAGGAGGAGGAGGAGGAGGAGGAGGAGAAGATTTTATTGATTAGCCCTTAGGCCATATCAAAGTACCAAGCCAAACAACCAGGCTCAAAAAGACCTGGTTACATTCTATACAAATATTAAATAAAACACTTGTAACCATACAATAAATAAATATAATAAAACTGGGTGTGTACATCATATGTCATTGTCACCCCTACAGTTTACCACTATCAGCCCCACATATGTGGATCTCAATCGTATTGCTGCTCACACCCAGGGCCGGTCCAACAATGAGGCAAATTAAGCGGTCGCTTCAGGCTGAAAACATACGGGGGCGCAGTCGAGATTGCTTTTTCTGTTGATTTCCTGTAAAACATGAGTGGAGCACCTGAAATTGAGGATTTAGCACATATATTATTTGACTGTAAATTGTATCAGAAGGTGAGAGATTTGTTTCTTGGTCCAGATATCAAACGGACAATGCACTGGGAATCGCACATCAGAACAACGTACTTTATGTGCGGTCAAGATCCAAAAATAACATATAAAACGGCTCTGTACTTGAGTAAGACAATACGATTGAGATCCACATATGTGGGGCTGATAGGGGTAAACTGTAGGGGTGACAATGACATATGATGTACACACCCAGTTTTATTATATTTATTTCTTGTATGGTTACAAGTGTTTTATTTAATATTTGTATAGAATGTAACCAGATCTTTTCGAGCCTGGTTGTTTGGCTTGGTACTTTGATATGGCCTAAGGACTAATCAATAAAATCATCATCTTCTTCTTCCTCTTCTTCTTCTTCTTCTTCTTTTTCTTTTTCTTCTTCTTCTTCTATAAAACATGATGTTTTGGTGCTTAATTTGTAAAATCTTAATGTAATTTGATGTTTAATAGGCTTTTCCTTAATCCCTCTTTATTATCCAACATTTTCGCTTATCCAACACTTTTATTTTTCAGTGATTGGTTTTGGGGGGGAGGCGCCAAAATTCTGTTCGCCTACACTTGAAAAATACCTAGGGCCGGCTCTGGGTGTGAGAAAAAAACCCTTTGTCAGTAGTAGGCCAGTGTGAATGTTGCAGTTAATCACCCTAATTAGCATTGAAAAAGCTTCAACTCCTGTATTTTTTTGCCTGGGGGCATCCTTTGATCAGAGTCATTAGAATGCCCCTGGAACTCTTCTGTTTTTAGGGTGTTGCCCCCCACCCACTGTTCTGATTTTTGAGATTTTTGAGTTGAGCCTTCAACAACAAACTCAGGCAAGTTTCATTAACCTGCCTTTTAGGCTAGCAGGAGGACCTGACTGAGGACTGCTCAAGTCATACTGCTCAGCCCAGTACAGCTCCTACTTGACTGGGATTGAACTGCATTATATAGTCAGTGAAGATTCATTGGACTGGATTTTATGAGTCTACACTAACTATATTTAATGGTAATATAGATTGGCCAGCTTCTTCACACTATCCCTTAGGAGTTAACACTAAAACCTGGACATGGGTGGGAGTTCATGAAAAGAACTCCTAGAAGGACAAGTACAAGCAATTGCATGCAAGATAATTGCATGCAAGACCAATGTGCCCATGATTATTCATGTGTTATTTGAATATCACCTTACTGACCCAGGCAAAGTTGAGAAAATTTTCATGTTACATTTTGATCAGCCAATGGATATGTCTTTGTTTTGAAGTAGAGAAGTCATAGTCCCTGGGCTAGATGAAGGCTCTTGGCCTTTAAAAAGGCTAACTGACAATTCGCTGACCTTTGAAAGAGCAAGTTTCCCTTTATAGCTCTTGATCAGAATCCCAACTTCAGTTTCATCATGATTTTATATATATATATATATATATATATATATATATATATATATATGAAAGATTTTCTGTTTCAATGTACAAACACCCTCAATATCATCATCCGAACTATGCTGAAACTTAACTGTACATCCATATAGTTATTTAAAAATATTTTATTGTAAATAAATATCCTTTATCTTTTATCCTTTACCCGATTTGTCGTTGATCAACTCCTTTGGGCTTCTCAAAAATCTACCACTTCTCAAAATATATGATCCTATGCTATGCTTTTCCATTTCTGGCCAAATAGCTTAAATTTGGATAATATTTTGACTTTGGTATTTTAGCAATTGAATTTTGCAGCAGTGTTGTTCGGGTTGCTACTAGCCCTTGTGACCCTATAGCTGCTTGCCCTTCCATCATTAAATAAATATGTAGCTTTAGCAATTCATAGAATTGTATCAGCCTTGTTAACAAGCTACTTCATATGAAGTCTCCTTTATTGTATTTATTGTATTACATTCAGCAGCAATTTTTCCAAGGTTTTGAAAATTGAGGTTCCATTAGATTCAATCACACATTAGACTGAAGTAAATGTGGTATAACTTTATTCTATTGATAGTTTACGTTTTTATTTCTGTGTGTGGTTTTTAGGTAGTGCCCAAAGCACTGCTTTGCCTGGGGGCCTATAATGCTATTAAGACAGCCCTATGTTACTAGACATCATTTCTTTTTCCTTGGAAGTTGTTGTCTACTAGAAAAGCTTCAATTTCTTCAGCAGAAACCAAAGAAAATCTGTTTGGGTTGAAATTTCTGCTTACTTTCTCATTTCATGTGTGCCTTCTGCAGCTGTATTTTAAGTTAGATTGATCCGCTGGAATCAAAGAAACCTTTTAACTTGCCACCTTGGATCATGGTTGGTCACACACAACTTGCATATCATATTGTTGACAATGTATTGGCTAAATTGTCCAACAAATAACCAGAATTGTATCAGTCTAAGAGGCTGACAAGTACAACAAAGAATATGTGTTGATGCTTTTAGTGCTCCCCTTTAATATTTCAATTCTGGGATTACATTTTAATCTTCCAAAGTCAAGGCTTCCTCCTTCAATTCTATATGTCCACAGACCAATACTGACTGCTGCATGAAAACCAGCAACTAAATAATCAAAGGTTTGTTTCATTTCATTCTACCCAGATATTGTTTAATGAGTTTCACAAGATACAATTTTCTGATTAAAATAAAGCTGATTAAAAAGTAAATTAAAAGTAAACTCCACATTGATTGTTTTCTATTGTTGTGTTTTTAATCAGGCTGGTTGTATCAATCTGAAATAAGTTTGAGTTCAATTTTGGTTTTTTTAAGATCATGCCTGTCAAGATATTTGATGTTGATTTCACTGTGACAGCTGGGAGTCAGAATTGTGAGGCCAAAAAAAAACCCCAATAAAATAAAAATAGCACAATGTTTCACATGTGGGAAGGGGAGGACTTTGTTAAATTAATGCAAATCAACAATATGACTTCGAATGCATGATATTAATTAGATGCTGATGTGGATCCTTGGGCTTTTGGTGCTTAATACATGTGAGACCTTGTAGAAAGATGTTAATAGTGATGATGGATGGATGAGCATGATGATTATTTTAAAGCTCTATAATACAATTCTGTGCATGTTTGCTAACTTTCTGAGTGCCTTACAAAGTGAACTGAGTTTTCATTTCGAAGAGAAATAAATATGTTATTTTTTACCCTCAATGAAACTCTACACATTTGCTATCCCTGCTAATTTTCTTCAACACGTAGCATTTTGAGACCCCTTCCATGCAGTTATATAAAATCCATACTGAGCTGAATTATATGGCAGTGTGGACTCAGATAATCCAATTCAAAGCAGAGATTATGGATTATCTGACTTGATATTCTGGGTTATATGGCTATGTGGAAGGGCCCTGAAGATCATCATTGTAGCTACCAAAATAGGTATGCAAATATTTTTATTATCTGTAATCCCATCATTAGTGCACATTGTGCACAAAAGCAGATATTCTCTGTGTTATATTGTTTGTGTCAAATACGTGCATTTGAAATAGTAGTGTTAGGTGCAATTAAACTTAATTGGCATAATAACAGAATCAGTAATTCAGATTGACATTGTAAAATTAGCACATCTGCATTTATAGATGATTATGATGATATTTATTTGTGCCCCACTTTTCTCCCAGGATGGAGAAACAACCTTAAAACTATACAATTTAAAAACCTATAAAATTAAATTAAATATTACAATTATTAAAACAATTGGGAAAAACTGGTAAAAGTCATTCCTAACTTTCTGTTTTAAAAATCTTCCCTAATAAAAAGGTTTCAGCCTGATTCCAGAAGGATTGTAGAGAGGAGATGTGAAAAAAGCTACAATTGACTACTTCCTTGCACTTGTGGCCATAAGTGTTAAGGGAATAAGGGAATAAAAAGTCAAGTGGTATTTTTGGGTAGCTGAAACCACCACGTTTGTGGAGTTGTTTGTTTGGGTGTGTCAAATAATTGTTACTACTGAAACCATCAAACACAAGACCACTCTCTGCAACCCTTCAAGTTGTCTTTAAATTAGGACAATTGATCCTTCCTTTTCTCTTTCAAGTTTTCCTTTGGGAGTGGCAAATAAATGTGAAAAAGGAGCACAGACAACTTCAGTTTGCATAGCACTGCTGTTTTTTCTCTATATTGCAATTAATAATTTAACAGAGTGCATTGTATGAAAAAGTGTATGTCAGAATTATTATTTTTTCTTTGCCAGTTACTGTGATTCCAAGAGCTGCTTGTTTTATGAAAAGATGCAGTTGTCTGGGACATTTGAGCAGGAACACATAAAGATTACTTTGTCCAAACTTGTATTAATAAATAGTATGGATTATAATTCTGAAGAGAGACCCATGAACAAATGCTCCTCATGAAAGGACTGACACTCTAATACTTTGCTTTTTTAAAATTGTGTCAGAAGCAACTTGAGAACTTGAGAACATACTGCGAATCACTTCTGGTGTGAGAGAATTAGCCGTCTACACAGACGTTGCCTGGGGGATATGTTAGCTGGGATTCTTCTCTCATGTCCCAGGAAACTAGAGCTGACAGACAGGAGCTCACCCTGTCTCACGGATTCAAACTGGCAACCTTCAGGTCAGCAACCCAACCTTCAGGTCAGCAGTTCAGCCGGCACAAGGGTTGAATCCATTGCACCACCCCCCATGGCTGCATTGTACTTTGCTGGGATATAATAATAGAAGGAGTGTTACAAAAGGCAGTAGAAAACTTTATGTTCAAATTATATTATGCAATCATTTGGATGGTCACTGGGTAGAATTAGCTCTCCAGATTTTCAAAAAAACATGTTCACCTTTTTTACTTGTGAGAACCCAATCATCAGTAACCACCTCCATTGCTAGAGTTCAGTAAGACCTATCTACTGAAAGAACATTTCCTATTCTCTAGTTCTTCCATCATAACTTCCTTTTTCAGGATACATCTGCACTGTAGAATGAATGATCAGCGTAGACTCATATCACATAATTCAGTGTATGGGTCGATACTGAACACGTAGTGTGGTTTTTAACTGCGTTATATGACAATGTAGATCCAGCCTGATTTGAGTCCCACGGTAGGAGAAAAGCAGGGGAATATAGTCAACAAATTTAAAAAAAATGCTCACTTAAGAAATTCCTATTAGTTCAATATATCTGTTTTATCTAGGATGGGCAATTGTTTTTGTGGTTGTGCATGGAGATGGGCTAGTGTTTGCCTGGATTGGAGAGAGGTCTGAATCTTTTTTTTTACTAAAATTGTTAGATTTTCATGTGAGTATATTCAAAAATATCAAATCTAGCTTTCATGGCCAGAAAAATTATAACATTAATTGGTAGGGGCTCTCATTTTTTTCTAACAGCTATCTTTCCCAAACCCAACTTAAGATGCCAAAGATTAATCCTGAGATCGATATGCAAACTGCACAAGGATGAGTTTTAGTTTTAATTCTACAAAATTACAAAAAGCTTTAAATAATTATTCATTTCTCCTTGTCTACACACATTTTTATCTCCATCTTTTGCTTTTATTTGGGGGGGGGGGGGGGGACACTAACGTTTCCAGAACCCTTTCTCCTGCTTGTAGCCATTGACTCAAGAAGAAGAAAAAGAGGAAGAGGAATCCTCCTTTATCTCTCTAAAAATGATCAGTTGTGGCTTACACTAAAAACAATAAAACATATAATTCAAAACCAAAAATAACTATTCTCTAATTACATCAAAGTGTTTCGGTGAGAAGATTTGGAGGACAGGCTTCAAGGGACAGATATGTGGGGACTGATTCAACGTAAGAAATATTCTGTTCACAGACACTAAACAAAAAATATTCCATTGTAGTTCTGAAGAGGCATCCGGTTGGATTGGGGCAGGAGCTTTTTGTTGGGTACTTGCAATAAATTATTCCTTTGTGATACAGGCAATTGAAAGACATACACAGGCTTCTTCTTAGTACTTTCATATCTATAAACAAATAATCACATTTCCCCTCTTTATTTTGTAATAAAAAAAGGAAGACAAAGCTGTCATTTCCATGTTTGATGTCTACAACCAAGACAATCCTAGCACCAAACACCACATAGCTAACAAATAATATATATTTTCCTTTCTTGTACCTTATTAATGTAAGCATGGGCCTTTGTTGTCAGTCTGTAACAAAAGAGAGGACTTAAAATAGGGTATGCTTTTAGTATTGTACATGTATTTCATGGTAACAAGAGGAAGGATGTGCCTTTGTGAAATCATCCAAGAGACAAAAGAGACAAAGAGAACCTTTGGTGACAAAAAATAAATGTACCGCCCACATTCAGAGCTGGGGAAGGGGGTGAGTTTGTGAGAAACCTCTTTACTAAAATAAACAATGCAACAGTAAAGCAATCCTCATTGAAAGCATGAGAAATAATCTTCTGATGCTCAAATCCAAATAGAAAGAGGATCTTGTCAAGGGCACACTATCCTGATGGGAAACATGTAATGAGTCAATATGGTTGGGGTATCTAAAGGACTACTTTACAAACTATTTAAATATTAAGTTTTAGACTGTAATGATATGCAGTAGAAGGAGCATCAAATGGGTTTCAGCAGTGAAATGCCACCTAAAAACAGGCCCGGCCCAACACGGGAGGCTGACCACGGCCCCTCATTGGGCGCCATGTTCCCAGGGGTGCTATCAAGCCCCTGGGAGGCATGGCTGCGCAATGTGGGAGGTGGGGTCGCATGACGTGAGAGGGGTGGCCAGGTCTGGCCCCGCCTCCTGCAGCACGTGCCCTGGCCCAGCCAGGCTGCATGCGGCGGCAGTCCTTCCAGGCCGTGACGAAGACCCAGCCTGCCTGTGTCTTTACCGCAGCCTGGAAGGACTCCCGCCACAGCCTGGCTGGGCCAGGGTGTGCACCGCGGGAGGCGGGGCCAGGTTTGGCTCTGTCTCCTGTGGCGTGTGCCCTGGTCCCACCTTGTACGCCACCCGGGAGAACGCATTTTTTTTTTGCGTACCCCTTTCCATTATTTCGGGCCGGTCCTGCCTAAAAAGCAGAAACATATTGGCTGTTACTACATTGTCTTTCACTTCCATCCTGGAAGAGATCCCATACTGGTCTGAAGCATAATTATGACCAAACTACCTGCATCTACATCCCTTGTTTATGCCAAGGTTGATTTCATAGCTTCATGGTTTGAGTCACCTTGATCCTCCCAGGAAAATCTCCTATACGTACCGGGCCCTAGGGAGGTACACCTGGAAGCTACAATGCGTAGAGCCTTTTCTGCCTATGCTCCAATTCTGTGGAACTCATTGCCTCCATATGTTAGAGCAATATCGGAGTTGTGACCTTTTGGAAAAGCGCTCAAGACTTAGCTATTTGGTTATGCATTTAAGTAAATCAGATATAATTTGCCAAATAGTCACTGTTGAATGTTTTTAGGTTGAATGTTTTTATGTTGAATGTCTTTATGTTGAATGTTTTTATATTGTGGAATGATAATTTAAATTGTAAGTCACTCGGAGCACTCTGGTGGAGAGCGACTAATTAAGAAATAAAGTGAAGTGAAGTGAAGTGAAGTGAAGAGAGGTGAAGAGTCCCTACTGCTCCTACAACTCAGAAGAACACTGATTGCCCAAAAGACCTCATGTTCTAGGCCCACACTAATCCCCAGGTGCAATGCTGGACTCACCCAAAATGTTGGTCATCCTGTACCCCTTCAGATATAATCATGTTGATGTTCCCCTTGAATCCTTCCAGATAGCCCTTATGAAAGACCTTGGAGTCATACCACTCATGTCCTCAAAAACTGCCAAGGTGTGCACATAATATTCCCTCCTTTTTTCCTCATAACAATTTTGTGTGGTATGTTAAACGAAGAGATAATGACTGGAGCAGAGAACATCATAGTCAGTAAAACTCAAAACACAGTTGAGATTTAACCTAGTTATTCCTGGTCCTTGTCCAACATTTGATCTATTGTGCTATGGTCAACATCCACTTGGTGTCTTTCACATGCACACATTCCCTTCAATTGTGGCTAAATATCTTTTTTTAGGAGCCCCGGTGGCGAAATGTGTTAAAGCACTGAGCTGCTGAACTTGCAGACCAAAAGGTCCCAGGTTCAAACCCAGGGAGCGGAGTGAGGGCCCACTGTTGCTCCAGCTTCTGCCAACCTAGCAGTTCGAAAACATGCAAATGTGAGTAGATCAATAGGTACCGCTCCGGCGGGAAGGTAACAGCGCTCCATGCGGCTTAGAAATGGAGATGAGCACCAACCCCCAGAGTCAGACATGACTAGACTTAACGTCAGGGGAAACCTTTACCTTTACCTTATCTTTTTTTAACAAAATAAGAAATGAATATAATCTGTTCAAAATTTTGGCTGCAAAGTTGCAAAAACAACACTGTATATGAATGCATATTTTACACGAATGCATGAATATATTTGGTTGTACATTTGGTGACTTAATTCAATTGTATAATGTTGCCATTCAGCACAAGGACTGCATAGAACAATTCATACTTCAAATGTGGAGATTTACGCTGCACAGTACTTATCTAGATATAATCTTATCCCATCTCGATGGATTGTCACCTTGACGTGGTGGGGGGCTTGCGTGTTCCAATGAACCTGAGGGCACAAACTACTGGAGTCACACACTCCCAGGAGTGGCCACAGGGGAGGATCCAGACCAAGAACAATCCGAAGACCCAAAGACCTCAACGGCGGAGCAGGCGGAGGATAACATGGTACATGTTGCAACGACTGTGAAGGCAGAAGAAGACTGAGAAGCCACTCTCGTTATGTTAATCACACCACTGCTGGAACCTCAATCTGTGAAGACTGTGTGTTGAACGGCCATGCACCGACCTCCACACATTAAAAAAATCACACACAGGCAGCTTCCAAGAAATGTAGGACCATCATCCTCGAACTACGAGGGATCGCCTAAGGAAGGAAGGTATTTAGCTGAAAAAATCTATCATCCTCCATTAATAGGGAATAGCCATATAGATCCTAATGTGGAAAAGGCAAACAATTGGGGTACCACGAGGACAGGATATAAATGCCTGCCCACATGTCTTTCTCTCACCTAGTCTCCACCCCTTCATCAGTTACTCTATATGCTGCTGCTCAGTCATTTAGTCATCTCCGACTTTTCTTGACCTCATGGACCAGTCCACGCCAGAGCTCCCTGTCAGCCGTCACCGCCCCCAGTTCCTTCAAGGTCAACCCAGTCACTTCAAGGATACCGTCCATCCATCTTGCCCTTGGTCGGCTTCTCTTCCTTTTTCCTTCCTTTTCCCCTAGCATCGTGATCTTTTCCAAGCTTTCCTGTCTCCTCATGATGTGGCCAAATACTTCAACTTTGCCTCTACTATCCTTCCCTCCAGTGAGCAGCCGTTGGGCATTATTTCCTGGAGGATGGATCTCCTTGCGGTCCAAGGCACTCTCAGGATTTTCCTCCAGCACCAAAGTTCAAAAACGTCTATCTTCCTTCGATCGGCCTTCCTTATGGTCCAGCTCTCGCATCCATAGGTTACTATGGGGAATACCATTGCTTTCACTATGCGAACCTTCATTTCCAGTGTGATGTCTCTGCTCTTCACTATTTTGTCGAGGTTGGCCATTGCTCTCCTCCCAAGAAGTAAACGTCTTCTGATTTCCTGGCTGCAGTTTGCATCTGCAGTGATCTTCACACCTAGAAATATAAAGTCTGTCACTCTATATGACTGCACAGAAATTCCAGTCACAATATTTGGGGCTCAGCACGGTTTTTAGGATCCCTTCAAATAGGTTTGAGTTATATGCAGTTCTATTTCATGTAATATGTGACAGATATCCAGTTAGGTTCCCCCAGCACAAAGAGTGAATATTGTGTGATTTAGAAAGTATAAAGAGCAAGGTAGATTGGTGACCATCCTGACACATCCACTGGTCTCATCCAACATACTTCTCAAATCCCAGATGTTATGGAGGAGGAGATGGGGGATGCTGTCCATGCCCAGTTCTAAAAGAAGACACAAAGGTTGTTTTGCTTATCTAAGCAGAATGGAGGTGAGGATACTAACTGGTATTTTCTCTCATGAAGAGAGAAAATTAAGAGAGATGACCTGTTTTTATTGTTGTTGTTGATTCATTTGTTTTATTGCTTTGTTTTTATATTGTTGATGTCCGGGCTTGGCCCCATGTAAGCCGCCCCGAGTCCCTTCGGGGAGATGGGGCGGGGTATAAAATTAAAATTATTATTATTAATAGTATTATGAAGTATCATGGCCTTGATAGTTAGAGATACGTGAGAGTCATAAACAGTTTTGTGTTTTACAATGTGACAATGCCTCACAACTGCTATTCCCACAAACATGTTGTACAACAAGTAGAGGAGATACAACTTTCTGAAGACATCTGCGGTCTACTGCTTGTCTATTGCTATGCCTGAGAGAGGTGGATGATACCCTCAGAAAATCTTTTCTGTACCTTTCTCTTTATATCTCATCAGTTTCTATTCACTGCTTCCATTCATCATATTAAATTGAAAAAATAGGTTCCGAATGAGTATTCTTTCAAATCTGCATTTTATTTTGTTTCATTTCTTCTCCCTCCCTCCCTCCCTCTCCATTTCCTTTTCCCTGTACCATGTCATACTTTTCCTTCTTTTTACACTTTGTCATAATTAATGATGCTTCTGATAGGGAAATAGGTGTTCTGATTATGCAAAAATGTGCCTGGGTTTGCAAGGTTCGCTTCCTGGAGCCTAATTTATTACAGTATCTTAAAATAACTATTTATTATGCAACATTCTGGAGCAAGCTATTTGAAGATAATGTTTTCATGCTGTTATAATCCAGAAGTAGTGTCAGTAAGTGCCTGGGAGTGCTGCAGTGACAGACATAATATCGAACCATGTGACAGCAGCAGGTACCAAGACCTGATCTGATATGGAAGTTGTCCCTGTGGCTGGGAAGAAGTCTGTCAACAAAATAATCATCATCATCATAATGGAATGGCTGGCTTTATGTGATAACCATATGTGTATATATCTTCTCAGGTAAGCATTTGCTTGCTTATTTACTTATTTCTATCAATTTCACCCTGATATTACATTTTCAGGAAAAAATTTAATACCAGTAACATAATCTTAAAAACAGACTGGCTTCCTACTTGTGATACATTTGGCCATCAATTCCTTATGCTATGTGTAGATACCAGAATTTGGCTCTGCTATTTGCATTGTCCCCCCAGGCATTAGAATCATAGAATCATAGAGTTGGAAGAGACCTCATGGGCCATCCAGTCCAACCCCCTGCAAGAAGCAGGAAAATCTCATTCAAAGCACCCCCGACAGATGGCCATCCAGCCTCTGCTTAAAAGCCTCCAAAGAAAGAGCCTCCACCCCAGTCCGGGGCAGAGAGTTCCACTGCTGAACAGCCCTCACGGTGAGGAAGTTCTTCCTGATGTTCAGGTGGAATCTCCTTTCCTGTAGTTTGAAGCCATTGTTCCGCGTCCTAGTCTCCAGGGCAGCAGAAAACAAGCTTGCTCCCTCCTCCCTATGACTTCCCTTCACGTATTTGTACATGGCTATCATGTCTCCTCTCAGCCTTCTCTTCTGCAGGCTAAACATGCCCAGTTCTTTAAGCCGCTACTCATAGGGCTTGTTCTCCAGACCCTTGATCATTTTAGTCGCCCTCCTCTGGACACTTTCCAGCTTGTCAACATCTCCCTTCAACTGTGGTGAATTGGACACAGTATTCCAGGTGTGGTCTGACCAAGGCAGAATAGAGGGGGAGCATGACTTCCCTGGATCTAGACGCTATACCTCTATTTATGCAGACCAGAATCTCATTGGCTTTTTTCGCTGCCACATTGTTGGCTCATGTTTAACTTGTTGTCCACGAGGACTCCAAGATCTTTTTCACACGTACTGCTGTCGAGCCAGGCATCATCCCCCATTTCATTTTTTCTGCTGAAGTGAAGTATCTTGCATTTGTCCCTGTTGAACTTCATTTTGTTAGTTTCAGCCCATCTCTCTAATCTGTTAAGATTGTTTTGAATTCTGCTCCTGTCTTCTGGAGTGTTAGCTATCCCTCCCAGTTTGGTGTCATCTGCAAACTTTATGATCGTGCCTTCTAACCTTTCGTCTAAGTCGTTAATAAAGATGTTGAACAGAACCGGGCCCAGGACGGAACCCTGCGGCACTCCACTCATGACTTCTTTCCAAGATGAAGATGATGCATTGGTGAGCACCCTTTGGGTTCGTTCACTTAACCAATTACAGATCCATCTAACTGTAGTTTTGCCTAGCCCACATTTGACTAACTTGTTTGCCAGAAGGTCATGGGGACCTTGTCAAAGGCCTTACTGAAATCCAGATACGCTACATCCACGGCGTTCCCCACATCTATCCAGCTTGTAAATTTATCAAAAACAGAGATCAGATTGGTCTGGCATGATTTGTTTTTCGTAAATCCATGTTGACTGTTAGCAATGACCGCATTTGTTTCTAAGTGTTTGCAGACCACTTCCTTAATTAACTTTTCCAGAAACTTGCCTGGTATCGACATGAGGCTAACTGGACAGTAATTGTTTGGGTTGTCCTTTTCCCCCTTCTTGAAGATAGAGACCACATTCACCCTTCTCCAATCTGCTGGGACTTCTCCTGTTCTCCAAGAACTCTCAAAAATGGTTGCCAGTGGTTCCGAAGGTTCTTGCCTCTTTTGGTACTAAGTGCCTCCGGTTGCCATTTGGTGACAAGGGGGTACAGACCTTGGGGTTCAGGGAAGCTAACACGAGAAATAAAGTAGAAGTTCATGAGACGGGTGAAGAGTACTTAGTATCACCTTAAAAATCTTTACATTCTGTCACTGAGATTCAAGACCTGAGCAAAAGAGGCAATGCCAAGGATGACATTCTCACCTCTGACAGCAGCCAAGGTAATCTTTAAAACAGAACCACCAACCAAAATTTCTAGATTTTTTTTTCTATTTATTCCACAATTTCTGATGTTTTTCTCTTTTTTATCTCCCTGGCCATCAAAGAAAACATTCCAATCAGAATTTTCAATTCAGCTGCTGATGTAATCTCTGATGGCACCATAATTTTATAAAGATAGGTTAGAAAATTGATATCTTGTCTTTCTGATTTTTTTTAGCTTTCAGTAGAAAAACACACATAACAAAGAGAGGTGTCATTTAAAAACAAAATTGAAGAAGCAATGCAGCTAAATGTAAGTCTTCTGAAGGTTTTGGAAGGACATATTGCAATGGAAGAAGCAAACATGCTTATCTTTGGATGCATTGTGCCTGAGCTTCTAAACTTCTATTGATGAATTAGCACTGGATGTGATATCACCCCATTCTCTACTGTTACAAATTTGTACTGAGTTGAATGAAAAACCACTACCTTAAGTGGATGTGGACATATATCACCATTCATGCATGTAATTGAAAAGACACAGAGAAAAACTCCACATGCTGATACTTGTCAAAGAGTTGCTACTTTTAAAGGCTAAAGCATTGATTTCATTTCAAAGAAAGAAATTTGGTCCTGTTCATGCTAAGCAAAAAATGTATGCGGATTGATAAAGGTATAGTTTTTCCACAAGTACAAACTTATCAATCTTGCCTTTAATGTGATAATTGAGCATGGATAGTCCCCCCACCACTCCCTGTAATTTTGTGTGGTCATTGAAGTAATAAATATTGATATTGAATACTGAATCACTTTTTAAAGCATTATTTTAATCACAAAGTAAAATGTATTTGGAAATAATAGAATTGCTGCAGCCCAGGCAGCAAGAGCACTGAAAACCAACACAGAGACCAATATTCTTTTAATATCTTTATTAAAGCAAATAATTCCAAAATGAATTGGTGGAAAAGTTGAGCAAGTGATAGCCCTTTAAGAAAAAGTATAAGATAGTCCAGAAATGTCCAGGAATATGTCCAGTATTAGTGTCCAAAGTCCGGAAACCGAAACACACTCCAAAACTGATGGTAGCCTTGGATTGGGGAATTAAGTCAGCAAGCTAGGCAGATGAGCAAGGTCCAAATATTCAAGAATAGTCCTTAGTAGCAAGGCAAGAACTTGATATCATGGAAATAATTCTTGGTTTGGAAAAAACAGGAAAGTAGACCTAAATCCGGGTCTACTCGTGAGTAGCGGCAACTGCTGGCCGCTAGGGTCAAGGAGCTGGAAACTGGAGATGATGAACCTTCTTAGTTGTAAGCAACGTTGACACCGCAAGGGAAACTACTGGGAGTGAAACTTTTATTGAAGTGCAGAGTCTCCCCCAAAAAGGGGGGGGGGACCTTCCTCCCCAAAGTTCCCAAGGGAAAGGCATCTAGAGAGAGTCTCCACTCTCAGCCAAGTGGGCACTTCTCCACGCTTGTTTCTCAGTTCTCTGCTTGTTTAGATACTCTCTCCGGTTGAAGGACACAGACTCCGGCGAGCTAGAGACATCTGGCAAGAGAGTAGAGTTATCCACAACACTTTCCCTTTCAATTCGAGCTGGTTGTGCATCATCAACAAGTGGCAGCTGCCAATTTATCGGGTCTTGCTGACTTGGAGAAATATCAACATATTCTTCATCCTGGTCAAAGGTGAACCCAGGGTCAGGTACAGGGGCCAAAGGTAGCTGGGATATAACACGAATCAAAGTGGGAAGAAGCCTCAAGGGTCATCCAATCCAACCCCTTGATATACAGAAATACATAAGAAAAGTACTCCCAAAAGGTGGCCTTTCAAACTCTGTTTGAAAACCTCCAGAAAAGAGACTCCATCACATTCTGTGGGTCGAGCTTAGCACAGCAGGCTAAAACACTGTGTTGCAGAAAGATCCTACTGATCAAAAGGTCAGCAGTTCGAAGCCCTAGTTGAGGATGAACACCCACTGTTAGCACAGCTCACCTAATCACCTAGCAGGGTCAAAAGCAGAAATGCGAGTAGATAAAATAGGTACCGCTTTTTAGTGGGGAGGTTATAAAGGAGCCTTTAAGGACATCGATCAGGAGGATCAGGAGGAGCTCCTCGGTATGGAAGATGGAGCGACAGCACCCAACCTCTGGCATTCAAAAATGCCAGAAGTAAGATGTGAAAAAACGGCCTCTGTGTTGTCTGTGTTGTCTGTCCTGTTAATTGTATAATCAGATAGATCAGCTTGTTGGGAATAGCTGAGACGGGCACATCCTGACAAGTTAAGAGTAAGGGGTCAACAATAAATATATTTAGTTTTCTTTGCTTCCTGAATCATTTCGGCATATGCAGATTTCTCATTTAGATTCTGTGCCATAGAAGAATGAGTGAAACGATGCTTGAACTATTGTGCATATGATATGGTCCAGTTTATGTATTGAATAAAGCACTACCTAATTTTGTTACGATTACCAACATTGCATGGAGAAATTATTGAGTGAGACTTTGCTTGGAAGTGCCAGGTAATGAAATTTTGTCAAATGTATAGGATCCACTTGAATCTCTGCATGGTATCATTAAACTGCTGAGTCTGCCATTACTAATTTTGCCTCCCACTTTGGAAAGAAAAGACTCGCAGTGGGAGGATTTGATGGGGAGCATCAGTTATGTGCACAAATCTATTTAGTCTTGACAACAGAGGCTAGCAAAGCCTAGTATGCCCTGGGTAAAAATAAATCAATTTAAGTTGAAATTATACAAATGTAATAGTTTATTTAATTGGCTTGGCAAATTGTCCCAGTTTGATGTAATTTTCTGTCACCCTTACATATTGACTTGCTAAAACTCTGAACAGGAGATTAAACTGCATTTGTAACCACATCATTCTTTCTCAGGCAAGTTAATCCCTGTGGAAAAAGCTGTGTCTTCCTCTATCTTTCTTCTTCCAATGATAGTATAAAGTGCATTGAAATGTATTTATTTGCCCTAATTTTAGCATGCTTTTACAAAGAATTGGACCCATGCACTAATGCTTGGATCCTATTAGTAGTCAACACAGTCACCTATGTACCCACTGTCAAGGCACTACACATGGAGGGCCATCATACTTGGACAACGAGGGATCGCCTAAGTTAATAAGTATGTTAGTAGTATATACATGTGTGAGTGCAATTAATATATGCATATATCTCTTTATGGTTTATGTGGAGGAAAACATTCAATATACCCCTTGTACAGTATTACACCTTTACTTTGTTACTGCATCCCTATACAGACAAATAATGCCTGGTGCAGAGCAAGGGGTATCTGAGACCTGTTTATTTATTTATTATTATTATTTATTTGCTACATTTATATGCTGCCCTTCTCACCCCGAAGGGGACTCAGAGCAGCTTAAAAATTAAATTTACATACAATATTATATTAGCATAGTACAATACTGGTAATAAATTACTATATTGTACTGTATGAATATATTGTAATATTATTAGTAATATTACATGTAAAATATAATATATAATTAATATTATTATATTGTATTATTAGTATTATATCGTATTACAATATAATATTATGACTATTATATGTATATACAATATGCTATAATCTATATATATAAAAGGGTAATGAAATTTTGGCCTAGGACAAAACAACAAAACTGCACATCCCAGAAACACTAAACTTGGCAGCACAACCCCTCATCCATGCCTCTACGTTCATACAACAAAAAGCTCCAGCTACTCCAGAAAACGGCCAGGCTTTGAGACTGCAAGGCTATCCACTGCTATTCCATCTGGCCAACAAAGGATTCCCATAAGCCACAGCAACACGTGGCTGGGCAAAGATAGTTATTATATATTATTGTTTAGCTATGTTCCCATTGATAGCTGCAGAATAGCAGAAGTAAACCTGGAACTTCCCAGGAGTTTCAGATCATGATGTTATAGTTGTGCATTTGGCTATAGGGAACCATGATTTCAAAGACATCAATTGTATAAATATTTTACACTGCCATTGCGTTCAGAGTTGCTTTTACTCTGTACTTGGCAAGGCTGATTCTCGAATGGTATGCACACAATCCTTTCTTGGGACCATACGTAATACCTTGTCAACTTGCTTGAACCACCCAGAATTTGCACTTCCTGGGTATCAAAAATTTCAGTGATGTGACAATGAAGGAGTTTGGGAAAAATTACACATTACTTTTTGGTTAACCTCCCCCCCCCTCATAAAATTCCAAAATCTATTTTAATACCATCTTAGTACAGCAGCAAACATGTCTCCCCTTCTGAAAAACTATCTATATGATATAGACATTTCATATAATACATATACAGACTGAAAGGTAGCAGGTTCAAATCCCGGGAGTGGAGTGAGCGCCTGCTGATAGCTCCAGCTTCTGCCAACCCAGCAGTTCGAAAACACGACAATGTGAGTAGATCAATAGGTACAGCTCCGGTGGGAAGGTAACAGTGCTCCATGCAGTCATGCTGGCCACATGACCTTGGAGGTGTCTACGGACAACGCTGGCTCTTCGGCTTAGAAATGGAGATGAGCACCAACCCCCAGAGTCAGACATGACTGGGCTTAACGTCAGGGGAAACCTTTACCTTTACTATAGTACATATAACTTTGGAATCCTGGGATTTGTAGTTTGGTGATGAACCAGCACTCTTTGGCAGAGAAAGCTAAAGGCCTTGTCAAACTATAACTCCTGTGATTTTATTTTTTTTCCATAGATTTTTATTGTGAAACCTCTTTTCCAAAAGTGTTACATTAAAAAGTGGGGGAACAATCATAGGAATAGGAAAGTAGGAAAGGATAGAACTACTCTATAAGTCTATCTACTCTATACTATGTGTCTATCTCCAGGGGTAATGGGGTACGGGGAACCGGGGGGGGGGGGTTGTCAACTTCCAATCTCCTTCTTTGCGGTCTATACTTTTCGCGTCTTTAGTATTCACTGTGGCTTCCCCTACTCTTATCTCGACCTTGCTTTGTTCCATCTTACATTCTCTTCTAAATCGTTATTATCATTTTCATTTTCCTCTGCAACATATATTTCTTTAATGGTGACCAATCTATTTTTTTGCATTTCACTCCTTGGAAGTGTTTTAATGTTTGGGTCAGTACATCCATATTCATAATATGCATTACCTTCAAAATCCATTGATCTATTGTTGGTTTCTCCTTTAATCTCCACACTTTGGCATAGTTGATCCTGGCCGCCGTTGATAAAAAATGAAAGAGTTTCTCTTTGTTTTCTACCATTTTATCATCAATTATACCCAGCAGATAGTATTCTGGCTTCAATCGAATTTTTACCTTTAGGATTTTCTGTATCTCTTCATGAATCTCTGACCAATATTTCTTAGCCGTTCTGCAGTTCCACCACATATGTATAAATGTCCCCGTTTTTTCTTCACATTTCCAACATTTGTGATTTTATGGCATTAAGCCTTGGTCCTTAAAAGTTGTGTTAAACTGGATTAGTTTTACAGAATAGACACATTCCTGGATATATTTTAAGGAACCATTTAATCTTTGTATATATTTTTCAGTTCTACATTTGATAGATGCCTAGATTTTACTGCATGGTATATAGGTGTGGTCGTTTAACATAAAGGCTGATTGAAGAATTGATGCAAGAGTTTCACATGAAGTTTGAATCTAGGGTCCTTGGGTCAAATGCTGCAAATGCCCAGCTCCACCCCAAAAAGTTATTTATCAAACTATTTTTCTGATACCTAGATCATCTTCTGTTCAAAGAGGTCTGGGTGCTAGGATGAACCTTTTTTTCTTGCATACAAGAATGCCAAAAATAAGAGCTTGTTGTGATTGTGCTGACAAACCATTGGAAGTTGTAGCAAGCAGCCATTTCCTTAAGAAGCACCAGCAGCGCAAGACAGAGTCTGTCCTTCTGCATGGCAGGCTGACCTATATATTGAATAGGTCAAACTTCTGTGCAGTCAAATGCTTTAACCTTCAGGGGAATCTCTTCAGCCTCTCCTTGTCATGTTCATTCTTTGTTTTGTTCCTGCTTCTTTTACTTTGAAGGCATGAAAATCCTGGGCTATTTCCTATTGTCCTTATACTGTTCCTCTCTGAAGCCTATGGCCATGTTGACTGGCTCCTGTACACCATAAATCTGCATAATAATATACCATAATATACCATCATCCTATGCTAGCTGGAGTCACAAGGCATGCATCTCCCTTCTCCTTCTTCAATGGTTTGTTGCTCTGGCTAGTGTCACTATAGGTGATGAGCAATTGTCACCATTGGTTTTGTATACAGTGGTTACTGCTAAGCCCGGAATGACAAGGGAAAGATAATCCTCTGTATTTGAGCTGCCTGGACCACAGTTGCTTCTAAATAGAAAGTAACACATCACTAATGATAATAATAATAATAATAATAATAATAATAATAATAATAATAATAATTTAATTTCTTATCCACTTGTCCAAAGTTACTCAGTGAGCTTCATAGCTGAATGAGGGTATGATGCCTAGGGCACCTTTGGCCCTGGACCCTGTGCCATTTCCTGACCAGGATGAAGAAGATTTGGGTTTTTTCCCAAGTTAGCAAGTTTCGACACCCTTCCAGATGCCTCATGTTGACATTTCTGAGCCAGAGCCAATTAAGAATGCCCTTGAAACAATGCAGGCTCTCCCAGATTCTCCGGAAAACTTGGTGTTTGATCGTAGGGCATTTGTATATTCAGACAGAACAAACAGACAGAGCCTCCGGAGTAGCACCAGATTAGCGGAGCGTGGTGACTATGGTTAAGCCCAGTTCTCTTAGGAAGAACTGGGGAGTTAGACACCTGGTGTAATAACTGTAACAAGCTCAGTTCTCTTGGGAAGTTTTAGGGAGTTAGGCACCTAGTTTGGGGGAGCTTATGAACTTCAATAGAAGTGTTGTGTTGAGAACTTGCCTTTGCGGTGACAACTTTACTTCTCACGGGGAAACATCATCGTCTCCAGCTCCTAGATTCCAAGTGGCTTGAAGGTGCGCTTACTCTTGAGTAGACTGGATGTCAGTTTACCTCCTTGCCAAGTTTGGACTGCGTTTCAGCTCCTGAACATCTAGTTTCTGCCTTGCCCTGAAATCCTGTTTTTGGATATTTATTCTAGAGGACTCTTCTTGCTTCTTGCTCTTTTCCCCACTCAAAACTCAGGTGGAGTTTGAGTGTATTTCGGTTTCTGGATTTTGAACTCTAATACTGGACATAAGACTTTTTCTTATTGGACTAAAATTGATCTTTCCTGGGAAGTCAATTGCTTCTTCAACTTTGCTGCTTATTTCCTTTTGGAACTTTACTTGCTTTAATAAAGATATTATATTGTTATTGGACTTTGTGTTGGTTTTTGGTGCTCCAGCTGCCTAGGGCATAACAGAGGGCTTGAACCTGAACTCTTCAAATCTCAGTCCAAAGCTCTCTTATACCCAATGAGTTCTTTTATTTGTGTTGATTCATAAATAAAGTATTTTGTGTGAGAGAAAGCAAGAGAATAAACCATGAATAGGTTGATGTGAGAGGGTAAAATATCATAGTAGGAGTAGTGATGATGATGAGATGATGATGATGATGATGATGATGATGATAATGACAGTGATGATATTGGTGGGAAACTCTTGGGATACTATTCAATCTGTAGCTGCGTTCAGGGCATCTGCTGTTTATAGACTTTTTTGTTATCTCACCATGTCAAGATTCTAGTCTATACATAAATATAAACGTAATCTTTCCAACAAATTCTTTCTGGTAATGATAGGCTCTAAATCACAGCTAATGTAAGATAATGCATCTAAATGCTCAATGATCATCAAAATGTTTGGTGTTGGAAGTTGCCTAAAGCAGAAAGCAAGGAGGAGAATCCAAAACAGTACTTATAGTCTGTCTGATCATTTAATTGCATATTCAAATGGTGGATAATAATCAAATGTGTTTCATTTCTGCTTGGCAAAATGAACTAAATAGTACCTGTGGTTATTCATTAAGCCTTCCTGCTCTATATGACAATTACCAAATTGCTTGAATAAACCCAAAGGTATATTATCTTTCCAAAAGCAGCATTATAGCCAAAACAAAGAAACAACTTTCAAAGTGATTTTATGGCTTAAAGTTCATTCGAAGTACTATTAGCTTTAAGTCCAATTTGGAACTGTCGAGAAGAATATTTACAATAGTAATTTGAGATCATTATCTTAGCATTCCAATGCAAATAGCCACAATTTAATTCATTGCCACTCACGTTACATCTTTATTTTCCACCAACTGGTAGCTGACATTTTGCAAGCTACCCGGAAGAAATGCTAATTAGATGAATGCGCATCCGTACCCTTTCCTAACATAGTTGTGTTTGTGCTTCGATGCCATTAAAAAGAAATATTCCTTGGCTTGAGGTCATTTCTGTTCTGTCTGAAACAGAAGAATAGGACAGGTAGAAGAAATGAGCAATGGTCAAATACCCAAATGCATTTGTGTTATCCATCTTATGAGAGGTGCCTCAAGTTGCTTTAGCTGGCAAAACAGAATGACCCCCTTTTCCCATCAGCCCAACTACCCACACACTTTAATTTAAAAAAAAAATCTAAAGTGATCTCTGGAGTGGAATAGGATACACATTAATATGCAAATGAGCTGCCAAGAAAGTTCAGATTTGCATTTAGACTGGACAAAGGAGGGTAGAAATGGCTTTCCCATGCTGTTCCTTCACATTGCTACAATTTTACAAATTACAAATCCCAGAAATGGTGCCAGGAGGGACTTTCTCATTATCATTCATTCATTCTTAGATGGGTTTGATTCAATTCAATGTGCCCTGCATTATCCTGCTAACTTGCAGTATGACTTTCTTGCCAAGAAAGCAGCAATGATAAACAGATAGATAGAGAAGAAGGGAAATAGATATTTATATGAGTATTTGAGTTATTCCTATATCACCCTTCTTTACTCATTCCAGAATTTTGTGGAGCATGTTATGAAAAAGGAAGCGATAATCTCCCGTTTAAACAAAGCAAAACAGAGTGATACACACACTTTGTGAGTAACTTTTTCCATCTTGTTCCTTAGGAAATTACTGAATAGTCCTTAAGAAAGCATATTATTAACTATCAGGGAGTATTGGGTGGTATAAAGTTCTACAATTGGAAAGATGGGCAAGGGAAATAAGAAAGAAATATAAGGGAGAACTTACAAAATTTGAGAAGATGATTAATCAAAGGGGGGAAGGGAAGGAAAAGAAAGAACTAAAGGTATAACAAGTGATATTTACAAATTGCTAATAGATAAAGAGCAGGAGCAGGATCACCTTAAAGAAATGTGGGAGTTAGATTGCAATAAGGAAATACACCCTCAAATCTGGAAAGAAATGTGGAATAAGCATATATTAAAAAACATGTCTATAAGAATAAAAGAGAATTATTATAAAGTGGTTTGGAGATGGTACCTCACACCAGTTAGATTAAATCAAATTGATAAGAAATACTCTAAGCAGTGCTGGAGGGGTTGTCAGGAAATCGGTACATATATACATATGTGGTGGTCCTGTAAATATGTTCAAAAAATTTGGGAGAACGTTTTTAAAGAAATAAAGGGAATCACCAAAACAGAAATATAGGAACACCTGAAATAGCATTGCTGTCATTTATGGATAATATTCAAATATCAAAAGAGTTAAAGGAACTAATCGCCAACTTGGTAACAGCAGCAAGATTGTTAAAAGCCAAAAAATGGAAAGGAAGGGAGGAGTGCCAATTGGAAGAATGGTATAAGGAGATTTGGGATATTGCGATAAATGATAAATTGACATGTAATATTAAAATTAAAAGAGGGTTATTTAAAAAAGGATGATTTTGGGAAGATATGGGGAAAATTTATAGAGTTTGTATATGTAGAAGGAAAGGGGGAAAAACCTGTAAAAGAAACAATGGAATTTTGGAAATAAACATTGTAATTGGCTGGTCTGGGGTGAAGGGATAGCACTAGGTGAAGGGTAACAAAAGGTAAATAATATGAGTATGTAATATAGTTAGAGAGTGAAAATACCATAGGAGGTATGATATACACAACTCTGTAGTGCAAATATGTTAAAGAATGTATAAGTTTTAAGTACTGAATATGTAAAATTCAAAAATTTTCAATAATTTAAATAAAAAACTGAAAAAAAAAGAAAGCATATTATTTAGTGATCTGGGCATAAATTCAAGTATGTAAGGATACACAATTCCAAATATTTCTTTTCATGGGAAGAAACTATTGTGGAATGGAAAGTATTCCTCAAGGTTCTCGAGCACAAAGTGGCCTCCTAACTCCAAAGGTTCTTGCATGAAATGGGTTACCTAGAGCAAGGCTTGTTAGGCTTTCCCCACTCAGACCCCTTTTCACTCAAGAAATTTGTATCTAATTTTAGGTATATAGGTATATGAAATAGATATTTCAAATAATAAATAAATAAACTTTATTCTTATACCCCGCCCCATCTCCCCGAAGGGACTCGGGGAGGCTTACACAGGGACAAGCCCGAATTATTATTATTATTATTATTATTATTATTATTATTATTATTATTATTATTATTCCATCCTATCTCCCCAGGAGGACTCAGGGCAGATTTCAACATACAAAAAGGCAAACAGGTGCAAAAGGAAGACCCTTTTCATCCAGGCTTGATAACAGCTCCATAGAAAGCAACCAAGTCCTGAGCATTTTCCCTCCTGGCTGGGGCTAGCAGCCACCGGTTTTGAGACAGCATGGTGTAGTGTAGTGGATTGAGAGTTGGACTACGATTGTGGTTTGATTCCCCACTCAGCCATGGGGAATTTTTATTGATTGCACATGCCTACTATCTATTAATGAAACCAAAACTAAATTGTGCTTAACGTGACACAACATGGTGTTGACTTATGTTCAGGCTTATCTGCAGTAGCCTCTAAATCCTTTGTGGAAATACTGCTGCCTCGTCAGATATACAACATCTTTTATTACTTGGTGCAACATGTTGCACTGACTCAATTGAAATGAACATTAGAGGTGAACAGAAAGATTGAATAAAGTTTTGAAGTCAAATTTGATGGCAAAAATAACATCTCAATATGCTTTTAATAGAATTCAACATGCAACAGTCACCACTAGGTTGGATTATTGTAACGCCTTATACGCCGGCCTTCCGAAAACAAAAACCCAGAAGATCCGAATGGTCCAAAATGCGGCGGCCAGGAAACAACTGCATTGGATACCAACAGAACATTGAATCTCTTACAAGATACTGATCCTGACATTTAGAGCTCAAAATGCCAAGGACCATTATATCTTAGGGACCGCCTCATTCCTTTTTTCCATCAGTGGTCACCTTGATCCTCCCAGGAAAATCTCCTATACATACCGGGCCCTAGGGAGGTACACCTGGAAGCTACAAGGCGAAGAGCCTTTTCGATCGATGCTCCAATTCTGTGGAACTCATTCCCTCCATATGTTAGAGCAATGTCGGAGTTGCGACCTTTTGTAAAAGCGCTCAAGACTTGGCTGTTTGGTTGTGTATTTAAGTAAATCAGATCTAATTTGCCAAATAGTCACTGTTGAATGTTTTTAGGTTGAATGTTTTTATGTTGAATGCTTTTTATATTGTGGAATGATATTTTAAATTGTAAGTCGCTCGGAGCACTCTGGTGGGGAGCAACTAATTAAGAAATAAAGTGAAGTGAAGTGAAGAATTCGCCAGGGAAAGCTATCTGGTCATGGAGAAGGAAGAAATGCGACAACGAACTGGAATTTCTTGCTTTTCCAGCAGTGGCACTGTTTACGGGAGCACGCCTCTGTGCATGCTCCTCTGAATTTCTTTTCTACAGTTTCCATACACTGGAGAGGAGAAATGCTGTAGATCATTCATCATGGATTTCAGACTTTCTCCTGAGTTTTTTAAAAACACTTGCTAATGTGGATACACGTTGCAGCGTGCATTACGAGTATGTGTTTTCTAGCCACCACCTTATAATCCACACCATTCTGGATTTTACGGTGTGTGTAGATGGGGCCTTATTTGTTTTTAAATGATACTTCACTTTATATCTTCTTTATTTCTTCTTAGCAGGGGGTTGGACTGGATGGCCCATGAGGTCTCTTCCAACTCTAATATTCTATGATTCTATATTTAAACTAGCTGTGCCCGGCCACGCGTTGCTGTGGCTAGGACTTTATTTTTCTTTTCTTTTTGTTGTATGAACGTAGAGGCATGGATGAGAGGTTTTGCTGTCAATTTTCGAGATTGTGGGGCGTTTAGTTTAGTTGTTTTGTCCGGTGCCGTGATTCCATTACCCTTTTATATATATAGATATACTGCTGTTCCCAACCTCAAGCCATGGGATAGAGGTGTGTAGGAAGTAATAATAACAGGGCAAGAACAGATTGTCATAAAAAGACACATTTATTGGCATGATGATGAAAAAGAGAATTCCTTAAAGAAAAGAGCATCCTAAAACAATTGGTCGTGATCAGGGTTTGTTATCCACCAGCTTTCCAAGAGATTTCTGGGGAGAAGGAATTGTCACATTTTTTGTAAATGCAAACAACTCAGTTCTTGTTCCACAAGATTTTCCTGTTCACAAAAGCAATCCTCCAAAGTTTCATCTATGCAATGAAGTTCATTTCCTCTACTGAATTCAAAGCCAGAGCAATTTTTAATCAAGCAGCATGAATGGAATATTTAATGAAAGAGCTTAACCTTAGATCAATTCAGCCGATGACCTGTTCTGTTTATTGTGCTCCAAAGAACAGGAACCTGAATCAAATCTGATAACGAAAATGAACAATAATATAGGGCCAGGCCATTGGGCTGCATAAATTGCAGCAGCCCCATTGAATTAACTGAAGTTCTATTGATTTAGCTGCTGAAGGTCCAGGCCTCTTGTTCCGTAATTTCAGATTCCAAATATTGACAAAAATGAGGAGTGAGCATGGGGGAGATGGGGTCATGTGCCACTTCCAAATATTGATCCAAAGTCATTCACTAATTCTTACTGTTTTATTAGCGCCATGGAAGTGTCTTGTGACATCAGCTTCAACTGTCAATTTTTTTGGAAAAAAAAATGCTTCCCATAGGGACTTGCTTTCATTAATATTGCAGTGATTGGATTGATATCCTCACTTGCGACAAAAATTATAGGGAACGGGAATGAGGAAAAACAACGATGCTTGTAAATCAATAAATATTAAATTGATTTTTCACAAGCAAGCTAGACCAAAGAGCATAGGATTAGCACAAGTTATCAGAACGATTGAGTGAAGGAAGAAAATGAAGCTGAAAGAGCACGTTCACCTGCCCTCTGATATTGGTATTGATTTTAAACAGAGAATCCTTTTTAATAGTGTGCTGCCTGACGTTTACTAAAACAAGCTTTATTTCCATCCAATATCCATGCACATAAAGAAAAGAAATGAACACATCACATACATATTGAACTATTGCCTAAATAATCATTCAATGTGAGATCCCAGTGAAATACAGTGGTGCTACACTATGGTGGTGGCGCAGTGTGTTAAAGCGCTGAGCTGCTGAACTTGCAGACCGAAAGGTCCCAGGTTCAAATCCTGGGAGCGGAATGAGCGCCTGCTATTAGCCCCAGCTCCTGCCAACCTAGCAGTTCGAAAACATGCAAATGTGAGTAGATCAATAGGTACCGCTCTGGCGGGAAAGTAACGGCGCTCCATGCAGTCATGCCGGCCACATGACCTTGGAGGTGTCTATGGACAACGCCGGCTCTTCGGCTTAGAAATGGAGATGACCCCCAGAGTCGGTCACGACTGGACTTAATGTCAGAGGAAAACCTTTACCTTTTAATAGTTACCATCTCTAGCCATCCCTCCAATTTGCAAATTCAGTATTCATGGCTTTCATTATTTGCAGATTCCTATGTTTTCCACCACCTCCACTGCTGCCATACATGTGACTGAAAAGTAAAAAAAGATTATCTGGGATGGGAAAATATGGGAAAAAAACTGCTAAACTAGAGGAAAAACCAGTTTTTTTCAGGGTTTTTTTTTCCCAAAGCCATTTTCCCCAGAAAAATGGGAAAATGTGTTCTACAAACATTTTGTTTCTACACACTTTTTTCATTTTTTCTGAAATAAAATGGCCTTGAAAAAAGGACCTTTACATCTTTACACATGTTTAGGCATGATCCCATGGTCAATGTCAATAGAATGGTGACCATGGAATTTTGGTAGATGCCTAGGGAAGTGTTCTCTCAGGTTAAAAAAAATGTTGTACTTATATTCAAACTTTTCCAATTTCATTGAAGTTCTGTTCCTCTAACCGCACAAATGTAATGGGCAGAGTGTAGTAGCATCACTCTTAGGCTGGATCTAGGTAAAGGTAAAGGTTTTCCCCTGACGTTAAGTCCAGTCGTGACCGACTCTGGGGGTTGGTGCTCATCTCCATTTCTAAGCCGAAGAGCCGGCATTGTTCATAGACACCTCCAAGGTCATGTGGCCAGCATGACTGCATGGAGCACCGTTACCTTCCCGCTGGAGCGGTACCTATTGATCTACTCACATGTGCATGTTTTCGAACTGCTAGGTTGGCAGGAGCTGGAGCTAACAACGGGCGCTCACTCTGCTCCTGGGATTTGAACCTGCAACCTTTCGGTCTGCAAGTTCAGCAGCTCAGTGCTTTAACACACTTCACCACCGGGGCTCCTAGACTTGACTAGAGGTTAAATTGCCTCTGTGTCTGTCTCTGTCTCTATGTTCATATGGCATTGAAAGTTTGCCTTGTATGTGTACATTGTGATCTGCCCTGAGTCCCCTTCGGGGTGAGAAGGGCGGAATATAAATACTGTAAATAAATAATAATAGAGTTGACCCATTGAATGAACTTGAGTTACCTATGTATTGATTTAACAATTGATTGTATAGCTCTACTCTGATTGGGATTAACAATAAGATGACACATGTTTTGAAAAAACGTATTGTCACTAAGTTTTTAACTAAATTTCACCCAGAAGTGGACAATTAAAAATACACTTGGTTCAAGAAACTCTCTTTCCAGCTATCTTTCATATCATGCATTATTTATTTATTTACAGTATTTATATTCCGCTCTTCTCACCCCGAAGGGGACTCAGGGCGGATTACAATGAACATATATATGGCAAACATTCAATGCCAATAGACAAACAACATACAGTAGAGACAGACACAGAGGCATTTAACATTTTTTTCCAGCTTCACGATTCCGGCCACAGGGGGAGCTGTTGCTTCACTGTCCACTAGTGGCTGTACTTCCTCATTCCTTTCCTCGTGTTTTGCTGGCAGTTTTATGATGTTGTAAATTAGTTAAATTAGCCTCCCGCATAAAGCGTACCTAAATTTCCCTAATTGACAGATGCAACTGTCTTTCGGGGCTGCATAGATCAACAGCAAGCCAGGCTATTTAATGGTCAGGGGCTTAACCCGACCCGGGCTTCGAACTCATGGCCTCTGGGTCAATAGTGATTTATTGCAGCTGGTTACTAGCCAGCTGCGCCACAACTGGCAAATTCCCAAGATGTTAACTGTTGCCTCACTGTGGCAAGGTTTCTGAATGAAGTCTGCAAATTGAGTTCATCTGTTACATTATATTTACACAATAAACTAGATAATATGGAAAAACCCAAAATTCTTATGTATAAGAAAGAAGGATATGTAAAAATTTGATGCTATATTTCAGTGGTTCTCAAACCGTGGGTCCCCAGGTATTTTGGCCTATAACTCCCAGAAATCTCAGCCAGTTTACCAGCTGTTAGAATTTCTGGGAGTTGCATTCTCCAAGTTTAGGCTGTAACCTCTGTCACCTTGCACTTTTCATATTTTCCATGAGGGAAAGGATCCAATTTAAATCTCTCACAGCCCCCCGAAGCACAAACTCTAGTACAGACATCAGTCTTCATTTTTTCTTAACGTAACGAATATCGAATGCATATTGGATGAAAAATGTTTTGCAAAAAGTGGTTTGCAAAATGTATACATTTTGAAAAATATATACAAAAAATAGAAAAGGGATGTTTATGTCAAGGTTTTTTTAAATGCACAAATGAGATGCAATCAACATAACTTCAGAACAATAAGAAAATGAGCTAATCTGAACTTTATGATTTCAAACATCCCTAATTCAAGCACACATAACCTCTTCCCACCCTGCAGGACTGAAATAGTACAGCTCAATAAAAATTGTATTA
Source organism: Anolis carolinensis (assembly GCF_035594765.1). Lineage (NCBI taxonomy): Eukaryota > Metazoa > Chordata > Lepidosauria > Squamata > Anolidae > Anolis > Anolis carolinensis. The sequence continues at coordinate 22,400,879 of NW_026943820.1, forward strand.
TTTTAATATTCTGGACAGCTCTGGGAATAGCTGATAAGTTATGCATTTCAGCTTTAGGGCATGTAAGAAGTTATTCTTGCTTATTCAGTGTTAAAATCTACCTATATAATCTCCCCCCTCCCAATGGCTTCCAGCTTCAGTTGCCTTATAGGATATTAAAGATAGCCAAATGGCATGCTATGTTATCCAGTATATGGAGAACTCATGAGGATTGCAGATATTTGCCCACAATTTCCAAAAGGTCTGAAGGAAGCGTGCTGCTATATGCGCCTGCAATAAACTCTATTTTTGTATCACTGCGGTATGCCAAGGGAACTGATAATGCAATAAAATGTAATGATGTAATGAGTCTTGATAATGAGGTCCCTTGCCATCCAGCCCAAATTGCATGCCTGGAAGTGGGGCCATCCTAACAACACCAACAAAAATGTTCTCCCTGCTGAACTTGCCTACCCTTATAACGGAAAATGCCATTCTCTCTAAATCCACTTATGTCAGTGAGATTATAACCCTAATGAAGATTACCCTCTGTTCGCATTCTCTTTCCCATCTCCTTTAGGCAGGCACACTTCAATTGCAAAAGAGTTTGGCATTTCAGCAATTGTGTTTGCCAGGTATTCCTTCAGCCATATTCCTTTTGCTCTGCAAGATGATTTCCTTTGTTTTTATAATGATAACAGCCAGCTGGATTTGCTTAGGATCTGAATCCCTTGCAGATCACTTTTATTCCTGTTGTTGTTGCTTTTGTTTTATTTATTTATTTATTTATTTATTTATTTATTTACAGTATTTATATTTCGCCCTTCTCACCCCGAAGGGGACTCAGGGTGGATCACATTATATCTATTTATTTATTTATTTATTTATTTATTTACAGTATTTATATTCCGCCCTTCTCACCCCGAAGGGGACTCAGGGTGGATCACATTATATTTATTTATTTATTTATTTACAGTATTTATATTCCGCCCTTCTCACCCCGAAGGGGACTCAGGGTGGATCACATTATATTTATTTATTTATTTATTTACAACATTTATATTCCGCCCTTCTCACCCCAAAGGGGACTCAGGGTGGATCACATTATATTTATTTATTTATTTATTTACAGTATTTATATTCCGCCCTTCTCACCCCGAAGGGGACTCAGGGTGGATCACATTTTATCTATTTATTTATTTATTTATTTATTTATTTACAGTATTTATATTCCGCCCTTCTCACCCCGAAGGGGACTCAGGGTGGATCACATTATATTTATTTATTTATTTATTTACAGTATTTATATTCCGCCCTTCTCACCCCGAAGGGGACTCAGGGTGGATCACATTATATTTATTTATTTATTTATTTACAACATTTATATTCCGCCCTTCTCACCCCGAAGGGGACTCAGGGTGGATCACATTATATCTATTTATTTATTTATTTATTTATTTACAGTATTTATATTCCGCCCTTCTCACCCCGAAGGGGACTCAGGGTGGATCACATTACACATAAAGGCAAACATTCAATGCCTTTTAACATAGAACAAAGACAAGACAAACATAGGCTCCGAGCGGGCCTCGAACTCATGACCTCCTGGTCAGAGTGATTCATTGCAGCTGGTTGCAGCTGGCTTGCTCTCCAGCCTGCGCCACAGCCCGGGCCTATATATATATATATATATATATATATATATATATATATATATATATATAGGGCAAACATTCAATGCCCATATACACATAGAACCGAAACAGAGACAGACGCAGAGGCAATTTAACCTTCTCCTGAGGGGATGTTCGATTCTGGCCACAGGGGAGAGCAGCTGCTTCATCATCCACTCTGACCGCAGTTCTTCATTCCAACGTCGTAAATTAGTTAAATTTGCTTCCCCACTTTATAGGTGGTACCTTATTTCCTACTTGATAGATGCAACTATCTTTCGGGTTGCTAGGTCAGCAATGAGCAGGGACTATTTTTTATTTTTTTTAATTGGCGGGTGCTCATCCCACCACGAGATGGCCTTGAACTCATGACCTCATGGTCAGAGTGATTTATTGCAGCAGGCTGCTCACCAGCCTGCGCCACAGCCCGGCCCCTGCGCCACAGCCTGGCCCAGTTGTTATTGTTGTTGTTGTGTCTTTCCCCCAATTTGGTAGTGTACACACTGGTAACTTCACGGTCAGACTTTTGCAATGCGCTTCTGTACCAAGTTCAGAAACTCCAATTAGTTCAAAACATGGAAGCTAGATTGGTTAGAGGAACATCTAGGAGTAAGAATATTGCATCCATACTAAAGTCACTCCATTGGTTGCCAATTAGTTTCTGGGCAACATACAAAGTGTGGGTTCTTATCTTTAAAGGGTCCAGGTTACCTACAGGATTGCCTTCTTCGATATATTTCCCCTGTTAGGACCCTAAGGTTCTCTCAGGGACAGCTGCTTCAACCAACCAAAACCCGAATGGCAACAGTCATCCAGAGGACATTTTCTTCATTGCCCCAAGACTGTGGAATGACCTGCTAGAATAGATTCAACAGCTAAATGAGCTGTCAGAAGTTAAGATACAATTGAAGAGCCATCTCTTCCAACCGGCCTACCCAGTCAACTTTGAACCATAAATTTTGGATTTGCATTCTATTTTTGCTTTATTTTGATCTTTGTACTATGTGTTATGTACCACTTTGTGCATGTATTGTATAGTGGTATGTTTTGATATACATATTTTGTTGTAATTATTTTATATTGATATGTTTTGAATGTGCTGTATCTGCCTTGAATCATCAGGAGAGGCAAGTGCGTCCAAATTGATTTTTTTACAGTATTATATGGCTGTTTTTGTTTGTTTGTTTGTTGAGGTCTTGTCCTTCTCTGGTTACAACTACAGTAGAGTCTCACTTATCCAACACTCACTTATCCAACGTTCTGGATTATCCAACACATTTTTGTAGTCAATGTTTTGAATGCATTGTGATATTTTGGTGCTAAATTCGTAAATACAGTAATTACTATGTAGAATTACTGCATATTGAACTACTTTTTCTGTCAAATTTGTTGTTCAGCATGATGTTTTGGTGCTTAATTTGTAAAATCATAACCTAATTTGATGTGTAATAGGCTTCTCTTTAATCCTCCTTATTATCCAACATATTCACTTATCCAACGTTCTGCCAGCCCGTTTATGTGGGATAAGTGAGACTCTACTGTACCTTAAGGGATATCTCAGTAGTGATGACAGAGAGGACACATATTGTTGAACATAAAACTCTGGATACTGGTCCTGCTCATACGGTATTTCAAGTTACGTAACATTTCATTCAGATTTTTATTTTTTAAAAAGACCAGGATTTGCCTTTTTAAGTCATTGCCCATAAATGTTGGCTACCTTATTAGTAGACAGATTTGTGCAGGCCTTAAGTTGATTCAGCTATGTATTCATTAGGTAGTCATGCAGCCAGAATTTCTCAGTCTTATATCTCCGTCTCTCACTGGGTACATTGAGTTATAAGTAGAAATGGATATTAAATCCTTAAGCAGTTTCTCGGGTATGCAATCATAAATATGTTCTGTCCAATTTATACATCAGCCTATGCCAGTGAGTGTAAAATATTAGAAATATATTAAACCTGCTACTTAAAAAAAATTATAGATATACAGATTTATGGTTAAAATACACATTTTATTTTATTTTTTGAAAATCCATATATGAAAATAAAAATGTCCAAAGGCATATCAAGAACAGTTTTCATTCTGGTTTTAGGAGATAAACAAGTAAAAATAGCCACAAAAACCAAAATATGGGAGTGCATTTACCAGTAACACTTAATACATGTAAAAATGCACATTTATTTTCATTTCCATCCTTTTGCCTGGATTTCCTGGTATATCCACATTTGTATGCAGATGCTAGGCTGAGGACTGAATTGTAAAATTCGGAAAAGACTGCAATCTGAAAAGTCTATTCCGGAAAGTACAAATGAGGTGAGTTTGCTTCAAAGTGCAGACCACACAAAAATCACCATACTCTTTAGCTATAATGTGGGTAGGCCTACATGATTCTATGTTACTAATTCAAGAAAGTGACTGAGAATCCTCAAACAAGCTCCTGCGGCTTCTTCCTGCTTTAGCAAAAACAGGTTTGGTTGAGTCTAATTACTCCAGATAGATCTTTTTCTTCACTGAAAGAGAGACTCCAGCTCATTTCACTATTTTATCCAAATGGATAAAAACCATCTTTATTCCTTCACTGCTTCCATTTAAGCAGCTGAGGCATATATATTGGATATGCATGACACTAATTTTTGTAACCTTGAAAGGGTGAGTTTCCAGCTGAGAGCTTAGCATACACTTAGCACCTGCTGACATCCCTAGAGGTTTGGTTCTTGTTTGGTCCCTCCATGAGATCACCTGCCAAGGTGCCACATGGAACTAATGCTGAGTGTCAGGTCATCCGGCATTTGAACCATGTAGTCTCACATTAGCAGAGAGAATTATTAATTGGGCAACATCTACTCAGTGGTTGAACATGAGTCGAATAATATCCTTTCAGACAGGATCTATTTTGTGTGCCAAAGGAACAACAAAAGGATAACAAAACAAAGTGCACAGTGCTTTGTTCTTGGGTCATTGGGTACAGAGCCAGCTTATCATGGATGATAATAATAATAATAATAATAATAATAATAATAATAATAATAATAATAATAATAGTGCAGTTTTCTGGCATTGTATATTTTTGCCGCTTCTGTGACTGTTCATTTGGGTTTTGATTCCATAGTCCACTTGTCGATGGATGTCCAGAATCAGCAGCATCCACCGCGGTCCTTTTTATCCTGGGCAACGACCAAGCCAGTATAGACTTCGTTTTGGTTTGATTCTCCATAATGCTAATGGGTTAGGTGCTCTTAGTTCCACTCCTCAGCTGAGGCCTCTCTGGCTTGGTTGGACCTGCCGGTAGTTACACTACCGCCAGCACAGCCCTCAGTCATCATTGGAGCAGTCAAGCCCCCCCCCCCCACCACATCAAGGTGGCACCTGGCTATGGCTCACGAATGGGACCCTGAAGAAGGAGACAGAAGGCCTGATCCTTGTAGCCCAGGAGCAAGCCATCAGAACAAAGGCAATGAAGGCCAAGATCAAAAAAATCAGCTGATGACCCAAAATGCAGACTGTGCAAGGAAACTGACGAAACCATGGATCATCTCCTCAGCTGCTGTAAGAAAATTGCACAGACAGACTACAAACAGAGGCACAACTATGTGGCCCAAATGATTCATTGGAACTTATGCCTCAAGTACCACCTGCCAGCAGTAAAGAACTGGTGGGATCACAAACCTGCAAAAGTATTGGAAAATGAGCACACTTCCGAATCCAGACTGACAAAGTTCTGGAACACAACACACCAGACATCACAGTTGTGGAAAAGAACAAGGTTTGGATCATTGATGTTGCCATCCCAGGTGACAGTCGGATTGATGAAAAACAACAGGAAAAACTCAACCGCTATCAGGACCTCAAGATTGAACTTCAAAGACTCTGGCAGAAACCAGTGCAGGTGGTCCGGTGGTGATGGGCACACTGGGTGCCGTGCCAAAAGATCTCAGCCAGCATTTGGAAACAATAGACATTGACAAAATTACGATCTGCCAACTGCAAAAGGCCACCCTGCTGGGATCTGCACGCATCATCCGAAAATACATCACACAGTCCTAGACACTTGGGAAGTGTTCGACTTGTGATTTTGTGATATGAAATCCAGCATATCTATCTTGTTTGCTGTGTCATAATAAAATAATAATAATAATAATAATAATAATAATAATAATAATAATAATAATACTTTATTTATATACCACCCTATCTCCTGGATGGGACTCAGGGCGGTTTACAGTCATAAAAGCAACACAAACATTACATAACATAACATTATTAAACAAAGTAAAATAATACATTTATAACAATAAATAACACTTACATAACCAGATCAAGGGGACGGGAACCATAAACCAAATATATTAAAATGCATCATTTTTGGCTAGGGAAATTTGTGTAATATATTCAGGCCCAGAAATCGGCGGTAGTCCAATGATGATGGATGATGGCACCAAAACTTTAAAGTGAGTTCACTTCAGTTGTGGGGGAAAATGCTACATTCATTAGAACAAAATCAGGGCTTGTTATGCATTGGGCAATTACAAACCACTTAAAACTGGTGTTAATCAAATCAAAGATTATCCCTTAGATTTAATCAAATCTAAGAGGTTTATAATTGTCCAATGCATAACGAGCTCTGACTTACAGTAGTTTCTTCAACTCTCACACCAGTTCATGGAGGGGAGTAAGAATAAGAATGGGAAATTATCATGCTAGATGAGCCTCCATCAAAACTAGCGCACATAGCACCACCAAGCTATCTGTGTTGGATTACACTCTTACTTCCACACAGTATGTTTGGGGATTATAAAAGTTCATTATATATAGAAGGAAACAGCTCAAAGAAGGTTGGGTTGACATTTAAGTATTTTATATTTAATTGATCCCAAAGTGACTCCTATCAGATTAAACAAACCTACTGTGGTGCTATTTCCCACTTTAATTGTCATGGCAACATTCCATTGGCTATGCAGTTTTGGGAGGAGTATTTAGAATTCTTTGGCTGGATCTAGACGGCCACATAACTCAGTATTTGTTCCCTGATGATGATGATTATAATAATTGTATTTCTTAACCACCTCTTCTCATGGTTCAAGGCGAGTTACAGAACAAGTAAATAATAATAATAATAATAATAATAATAATAATAATAATAATAATACTTTATTTATACCCCGCCACCATCTCCCCGCAGGGACTCAGGGCAGCTTACATGGGGCAGAGGCCCAAACAACATAGAACAAAACATAGGCAACATAATACAAATCACACTATTGTTGTATCCCAGCCACACGCTGGCCAGATGCCAGATGAAGATGAAGGGGATTCTGGGTTTGGGATTCAAGATCAGCAGTCTGAGGCTGAAGCCAGCTCAGACATGCAGTTTCGGTTTGAGCAGGATGAGCTGCTGATTCCAGGAGAAACAGATAACGGTCAAGCTGACATGAGAAATATTGAGGGAAAGACTTCAGCCTTGGAAAATAATGAGGATGACGGTTTAGCTTCTGACCAGGTGCAAGATAACGAGGAGTTATCTAGAGAGGACCGTTTGTCTTGGATGGGTTCCCAGGTCCGTAGAAGTGAGCGTTTGGCGCGCAAACGTGAATCTAGCTGTGTGTCAGGACCCAGGCTGCAGAGCACCAATAACCTTACACAGAGGCCAGAATCTATCTAATATCTTTATTAAAGAAATATATAAAATCAATAAAAACAAGTGAAGAATATAGTTCAGAAGCAGACCTTTCAGATAAGGTCAAATATAGTCCAGAAATGTATTGTCCAATATGAGATATTAGAGTTCAAAGTTTTAATCCACTTGACCGAAACACACACTTTGCCAAGCAATAGTGTGGGGAAATAACAGTCTTTTAAGTCCAATGAAGCTTGACAACAAGGCTGGAATAAACTTGATTTTCGACTAGATCCTTGACTGGAGGGAAGATGAACATGAAGCATGAAACATAGTCCATGGTAAAAACATGAGACAAGGCAAGGCTTGAAACTTGATCCGGAAAGCAAGGAACTGGGATTACGAAGTCCACACACGATCTCTCTCCTCAAGCTGATCAATTGACTCCGCAAAGTATCCCTGGCGCTAAGCACCTATATTGGGTCTCGTTTTCCCGCCAACAGAACTCTTTCCCTAGAGAACGAGAAGCGAAACCCAACTCTGTCCAGATGCATGACTCCTTAGAATTTCCCAAGGGAAGCAGACCTAATCAGCCATTTGTTTGGCAGCGATTCTCAAGCTTCTGCGATTAGCCTCTCTGGCTCCTCTATCTTTGGAGTAATTTTCCCTCCGGGAAAACGGGGGGGAGTTCTGTCCAAGGCCTGTTTGGCTGGATTCTTCTGGGCAAATATCAACATCCTGCAGGTGAAGAGGCTCCGGCTCTGGCTGAACCGGCGAAAATCCCATGTTTTCCTCTTCGTCTGCCACAAAAGTACTAGGAACAGGACTACAAGGCCCATGAGTCATCACACTGTGGGAAGAGGAATGCATTCCTAAGTTGTTATTAAAGCATGCTTTCACAGACTATTCTTTGTCAGTGCAATTTCATCGCTTCATCTGTGTGGATGTTTTACCTTGCCAGCGTTCTTGGATCCTTGGGCCTTGTTCTTTGGACTCTGTGGACTAATACCTAGCCTTGTGGATTATCTTGGATTCTTGGACCTTGTGCTTTGGACTCTATGGACTAATTCGTTGCCTTATGGATTATTGTTCTTGCTATGCTCTTTGAACCTATGGACCTAGCCCTTTTGGATTATTAGACATTTATGTACTTTGTAAATCTCTTGGACCTATTGACTCTTTCACTACAACTTTGAATTACCTTTTGATTGCTTGCTTGATATATACTCTGCTTTGCTTAATAAAAAACCTCAAAAGACTACCTATGCATCTGACTGGGTATCTATAGCAAGGTGAACGGGGGTGCTTTGAATGCGATTTCCTGCTTCTTAGCAGGGGGTTGGACTAGATGGCCCATGTGGTCTCTTCCAACTCTACTATTCTATGATTCTATGAGGTGCGACAACTATAAAAAGACAAAACAGTAATACAATATATCAATTAAAACAAAAATACAAGATAAAAAATTGCATTTAAAACACATAAATGGTAAAATTGTAATAAAAACGGGATAGATTATTAAAAACCCTCTGGGGCGGATTAATTAATGTCATTATGACCCCCGACAAAGCTGTTCCTTGCAGCCTCCATTAATTTAAGAAAGAACACAACCAAAATACTCCAAAACTTTCAGAAGTTACAAAAGCAACAGAGGAGACCAGCAGCCAAAACCTTTTAGTATGAGCCCATGAAAGTACAAAATTGTATAATCCCTTTCTTCTATATGTGTGCATTCAACATATGGAGGGCAGAATGTGTTGAATATATTCACCTTAAAATAATGCTTTCAACACCTAACTCTTAAGCACTATATTTAAAAGGGCAGCAGAAGGCATATAGCTTCACTAGTCAGCCCAGCAAATTTGGGTTCCCAAACAGTGAGAAAGATGTACAAGTAGATGGTGTGCTTTTCTCCCTGGTGTCAAGGTTGACATGTTGCTGCAGTCAAGTAATTTTAAATTTTGGATTTAATAGCATGAATGGAGCCTTTAGTGAATGTTTTGGAAAGTGTTCTTAAATTGAAAACGTACTAATATGTTTAGAATCCTTCTGTTCATTTGGCTAAGTGAGATTATTGCCCCAAAGTCTTGACCTGATGGCACCACTGAACGAACCCATGAATGAAGACTTTAGTGAATGTTTTGGAAAGTGTTCTTAAATTGAAAATGTACTAATACGTTTAGAATCCTTCTGTTCATTTGGCTAAGTGAGATTATTGCCCCAAATTCTTGACCTGATGGCACCACTGAACGAACCCAGGTATAGAGAAGGGGTTTTTTGAGCATCTCAATGAAAATATTGAGGAGTTGCTCATTGCTACATCTAAAGTAGCCTTGAACAAAAATGCATAACGTAGGTTAATAATGCATGAGGAGTAACTTCATGACTGTAGTGAAGTAGCATGACATTAAATATGTGCAGAAACTTTGTTAAAGAAATAGTGGTAAGTAGCTTTTTTCATTTTGGCAGGTCTTTGGTATCAAAGAATTCTTGAGCTTCTTTTCATATGAAGCACACTGTTATGTGTTTTTAATGGATACTAATTTATTTTATTTATCTTAATGTTTATTCTCTCTGACTCTTAAAGCATGCATATCTCTAGGGGGAAAGGAGCGTGATACTTGAAATGCTCCAAATTTGCATACGAGTGAATGTTGTTTTGTGTGAGCCAGGAAGAGCCTTGGATTTAAAATGTAAGCAAATCCATTCATCTAGCCAAGTTCTGAATAATGGATGTCGTGGCATCTTCTGACATAGTCAAAGAAAAATGTAGACATGCTTACTGAAATGCTTCCCACTCTTGAGAATAAATGTCCTTTAAATCGATATCTCCTCTCTCTTTCGCCTCAATTTTTTATCCCTAAGTTCTATCTTGTATTTTTAACATATACCTCTTAGGATTTGATTTTTGGGTTGGAAGGGTGGAAGTGTATATTTTGTGTGCAGTTCTTGGAATTTTATAGGTAGCTTGGACATATAACCTCCTCTTTGTGGTTACATAACATTTAATGCACACTAAAATATACACATTTTCTCTATATACACATCACAATCACATCTATTCCACAGCTACCCATCAGTATGTGCATCTGGTCCACAAACATTCTTGGAAATGCAGAATGAGCCAATCTACTAAAGTTTGATAGAGGGGGATTATTCACATAATAATACTATGATTTCATTTCAGCTGCTATTGATCAAGGTTAGAATTCCTATTTAATATGTGTGGGGTATAAGTACAAGCGTCACTTATTCACTCTGCAAGGTGGTCTTTGTTTTTCAGCCCTGAAAATTAGCAAAGAACTATCAATCATTGTGGACTTCAGAAATCCACTTGTTCTTTGAAGATGGTCCTGGTCTTTGTGATGGAAAGAAACCACTGATCCCAGCCATCTGCCCAATGTCATGCTTTCATCTTCACCCAGAACCTGCCCTGCTGTCACCCTTCTCAATAGCCAACCTGGGTTAGCCAGAAGATGTTTGGGAGCTGCTTTTAGAGAATGAGGTTGGATCTACACTGACATATAATGTAGTTTCAGAATGCAGATGAACTGCATTGAACTGAATTATATGAATCTGCATGATAATGGCAGTGTAAATGGGGCCTGAGAAGTTGATGAAGAACTGAAAGTTCTGTTTGCCCAATCCATAGAGATGGAAATATTATTGTTCTTCCTGTTCGGAACAGCTGAGACCATGGTGTCTCTGGTTCTCTGTTTTAGAGTTCTTTTAAGGTAAAGGTTTCCCCTGACGTTAAGTCCAGTCGTGATCGACTCTGGGGGTTGGTGCTCATCTCCATTTCTAAGCTGAAGAGCCGGCGTTGTCCATAGACACCTCTGGGTCATGTGGCCAGCATGACTGCATGGAGCAACGTTACCTTCCCGCCGGAGCGGTACCTATTGATCTACTCACATTGGCATGTTTTTGGACTGCTAGGTTGGCAGGAGCTGGGGCTAACAGTGGGTGCTCATTCCGCTTCCAAGATTTGAACCTGGCACCTTTCAGTCCGCAAGTTCAGCAGCTCAGCGCTTTAACACACTGTGCCACCAGGGGCCCCTTTTACCTGTGACTTATTCTGGGGCAACCTGTCTGCCCACCTTGTCTCCTTAAGGTTCCTTTCCCTTACTTAGGCCCCTTCTATACTGTCCTATATCCCAAGATCCGATCCCAGAATATCTGCTTTAAACTGGATTATTTGAGTCTCCACTGCCAGATAATATAGGATAAGAAGATAATCTGGGATCAGATCCTGGGATATAGGGGCAATGTAGAAGGACCCTTAGATTCCAGCCCTGCTCCATATTGCAGCTGGAACAGACCAATTGAAACTTTCCATGCCTTGGAGAGGAAGCATTCCCAGTGCATGCATCAGTAAGGGTACGTGCCCAACCCTGGACTTTTATGCTTCTCCTTCATGTCTATATGCCAGAAGAGGGCTCTCATTAAAACAGCATCATAGAGAAGGAGGATGCACTGAGCAAGATAAGAAAAATGGAGATCCATTTGTTCTAATTGAAATGGGTAATAAGTTTGCTTTGCACTTTTGAGAAGTAACTGTTCGATAAGGACAATGGCTGTAGTGTATATGCCTAATGCTGTGGGATGGGGAGGAGGAGAACAAATATGAATCTCAGCAATGCGCAAATGCATTTATTATTTATTTTCCTTTTCATCAATTTTTAATACGACGTCAAACAGAAGAAGGGGAATCAAAGGCTGCACTGGGGGTGCTTCAGTGTATTCTACTTTAACGTACTTTGCCTACTGCTTGCTTACTGCTTTGTAACTCTTCAGTAAAGTAATTATTTATTCTGGGTTATACAAAGAAATCAAAAGAACAGGGGAGAGGGAAATCATATCCTGTGGTATGTTTCATATGCAGAAATATCCCTTCTGGATTCTGGATTACAGTTCTATCTTCCTTGATATCAATCTCTTCTGGAAAACTGTGTGTGTGTGTGTGACAAATCGGGAGGGAGACAAACTCATCAAATCCCAGACTAATGCCACATTCTTCAAATAGCTTATGTGTACAATTTAATGGGAAATTTTCCTTTGTATGGAAAGAAATCATCAGAGGTAGGTCTCAGCCTCGAGAAAAAAGTGAGTTACAAAAGCAGGGTGGCTCTGAACCCCATCTGCTATGGACGTTGAATTAGGTGAACCATTGAGATGTCCCAGCTAGTCTCTTCCCACAAGCAGTATAATGAAGCAAGAAAAGCAGCAAAGACTTAATTTAAGATACAGATGGCCAAGTTATTTTAGAATAGTATGATCATGTCTATAGGCTGGGCTTCTATTATGTTTTCAAAGGACTTGGTCATTCAATGATGCTCAAGCAGCTCTTTGTATTCATGCAGCAAACCAATCCAAATAACCATTTGAAATGTTTAGATTGTGCACTCTGAGAACAAAATATAATTTATTCTAGTACTTTCAGAGTCACATTCTAATCATTACCTTGATGAGACCAGTAGCTTTGAAAAAGAAAAGAAATATTGAATGAGACACAATAAAGTTCTATCTTGCAATTATTACAGGTACAATCGACCAGGGTTGCAAAGGTCTCCAGATGACTGACTGTTCATAAACCAATGCCCTTTAATTTCTTTTTTGTTGTTAATAGAATTTGTCATTTAATCATTTTAAAAATATTTATTGGAGTTAAATTGCTTCTCCCCCTTTCCAATCTTACCATTCTTTTTTTAAAAAAAAATAAAAAAAACTCATTTAAATTTATTTGCTATCCATTCAAACATAGATTTCAGAATGTAATGAAGCAAAAAAGGAAGAGCGATGGCATGAATGAAGTTATTAATTTGGTAACTAGAAGATTCATTTGCCTGATTTGCATAGAATTCTTTGCAACTAAGGTCATCTGAAGCACCAACTAAGTGTCCCACATCAAGATCCCCAATGCAGATTGGAAAAGACATCTTCATTACTGATGTGGAGATTAATCTGAAAAATCATTTACCCCTGCAAACAGATAAAAAAGCTTGCACTCTTATGAGGCCAGAAAACAAACTCCAAGAAGTTAACATTATCGAACTATAACCAATATGGACTGGCAAAATATTCTAAACATTTTCGTTCCTCCTCCAATGATTAAAGAAATAAACAGAAGCATAAATTTAAGATGTACATACACGATTCCTTGGCTATCTAATAACATTGATCTTTATCTTATGGATTAGAGTGTGCAATCAGATCTTTCTGTTTATCTTTGATGGGTCACACAATTAAGGACAAAAGCACTATTCCAGGAAAAAAAGTTTTAAAAAACAACTACATGCGGCTCTTTTTGGATGGTGGTTGGGGCCTAGTACAGACACGTAATAAGATGGAAACCAGGATCCCTATTCCATCTTTGTCCCCAGCTTGGCCCTCACTGTATATGAATGGAATCCGCTGAATGTCAGTTCTACTAATCCATGTTTCCTGGGTTAGTAACATGTGGTGACGAGCAAGGAAGTCTGTGAAAAAAGGGTCTCCAATATAAGCATGCCTACTAGCTACCTTCCGTGATAGTACAGAGGTGTTGTGCTTGGAACTTGACTGTCATGCCTTGAAAGGAGCATGGACTTTGGCTTCAATTTCCCTTCGTCTCTCCATCAGACATCTATCTCTATATAAGGTTAAAGGGGCTTGTGCTTCCAGTCTGGGTCCTAGGGGAATCGTAGCCCAAGGAGCGGCAGGTTGTAAGTCACTGATAGGAATGTGTCCCATTCCTTTTGTTGGGAAGTGTGGAGGGAGGCGAGGAAAATGGATTTCCCTGTGATATGAACTCCCTGACGAGCCTCTCACCCATGGAAATAGCTGCAGGAAGACAACAGGTGCTAACACAAGTACCTTCCTCAGAATTTCAGACACTAAGGAACAATACAAATCACATCTAAGCAATACAATAATCTAGACTGAATCTCCCCCAATGGAGAAAGAGGTTCGTCAGGGCAGCAGTAGAGGTCTCACATTGGGTCTCCATGTTGCCATTTACATTAAATGATTGAATAATCATATTTTGGAACTGGCTTATGAGTAAAACTATACGTATGCCGTCACACCCAGGCACCTTTTAGAGCTTTAAGATGTGCTTCTTTATTTGCCCGGGTGAACTGCGGGGGCCTTACTTAGAAGCTCTGAAATCCCAGTAACCAAAATTACTTCAAGTTGAACAGTCAAACAAAATTTTATTTTCTCAAAGTCCTTGGCAGCCTTGGCATATGTAGTTAAGGTTGCAAATATTAAACAGTCAACTTATAAAACCTTGCAGATGTTCCTTTCTTGCTTTCCCCCTTTAGTTGCTGAGTTAACTTCCTCCAAAGGTGAAGAGATCCCGAGATCCTCTTTACCCTAGCCCTGAGCTGCTATCAGAAAGAGCAGGTCTATCACTATCTAAGCTCAAAGTTAGTTTTTGAGGCGAAGTAGGTAGAGCTTCTTCCAATGGCAGAGAAATCCTGAGATATCCTCTGCCCCAGTGCTGAGCTACTATTTTTAGAAAGAGCAGGTCTTTCCCTATCTATGCTCAGCACTAGTTTCAAAGGCAGAAGGTCAGTACTTACAATGGCTTTGTCTGAGCTGGCCTGGCTTGGCCACACAAGCACATCTGAGTTCTTTTTTCTTCAGTCTAGAAGGCAGAAGAGGCTTCTCAAAATGGAGCCTTCTTCCCCAGGAAAAGGGGTGGTCTCCAGAACAAAAAGATACTTTACAAACCTATAGCAGCAAGGCTTTGCAAACTGGCTATAAACTCTGCTAATAGCTAACTGTTAGAGTGCTGCTGAGTCTGCAGCAACCCTGGAAAAATGCAAACAGGCGCTATTTCCTACAACTATGAGAAAATGCAAATCAAACTTCTGGGGGACGGAACAATACGACTTAGTTTCAACTAGATTAGGCCTGTGGATTCAGTGAATAGGTAAAAGCAAGAGATTCAAAGGCTTTACTGTTGTTGTGTCCTTTCAAGGCATTCCCAATTTATGAAAATCCAAGATTTGTTAAGAAGGGGTTGCCATTGCCTTCTTCTGTAATTGAACCTGTGACTTGCCCAGGTTATTCAAGGTGCATCTAAATTGTAGAATTAGTGCAGTTTGACATGACTTTAACAATTGCTCAATGCTGTGAAATCATAGACATTATAGTTTTACAGGGTCATTATTCTTATCTACCCAATTTTTCTGATGCCTCATGAAAATATAACTCTGTGGCTGAAATAATCTTTTCTGTTTTCCTCAACTAGTAGATCTACTTAAGTTTTGAATGGTGAGTAAAAGGTAAAGTTTTCCCCTTGACATTAAGTCTAGTCAAATCTGGGGGGTGGTTCTCATCTCCATTTCTAAGCCAGAGAGTTTTCTACAGACGCCTCCTAGGTTATGTGGCCGACATGATTGCATGGAGCGCCATTACCTTCCTGCCAAAAGGGTACCTATTGATCTACTCACATTTGCATGTTTTCGAACTGCTAGGTTAGCAGAAGATGGGGCTAAAAGTGGGAGCTCACCCCACTCTGCGAATTTGAGCCATTGACTTTCCAATCAGTAAGTTCTGCAGCTTAGTGGTTAAATCACTGTGCCACCACAGCCCCTAAATGATGAGTATTGAGCAAATAAATGCCTAAACTCTAGAATTTAGACAAATGTTTTAAAACTAGAGAGAGAAAATAAAAGAGAGAAAAATGGATGATAAAATTGTTCTGACTTTACCATTAAATGACAGAACATTTTTATATTTATTTCTTTGTTTGTTTTCTTGCTTGTTTTATAAGCTGCTTTCCTCTCCTAAGGAGTCCATACTCAATTTGTACTTTCTTAGATTAACAGAATGCATTGAATGGATGTAACTACAAGTTTTCAAGCATTGTTATAAGTGCCAAGAAGAAATATGCTTAAAAAAATAAGATAATAATTGTACCTTTGATATTTGTACGCAGAAATGTATATTTGAAAAATGGACATAAAAACCTGCTTCAATAAGAATAATTAAAATTGTATATTTAAGAAATGCACACATATTTTTTCTAAATATGCATGTCATTCAGAGATTTGCATTGTGCATTAAAATGAAATTAAAAAGAACCCAGCATAACATCTTTCCATGCCCTTTGTAAATTTATAGATTTAGTGATGCTTTGTTACAATGAAAAGCACATACGTTTGGAATAAAAATATAATGCATGTTCTTTTTTTCTATCTTTTTGTCCTTGATATCTTTGAAATTAATCATGAAAGCCCTAAGTAGCCCAATTCATTAAAAATGTGCTTCCCTTCAGTCCATAAAATCATAATTACTCTGAACAGCTTTATCAAATGGTAAAACTTAAAAATAAGTCCAAGTTCAAATAAATTCAAATGAATTAAAAACCATTTAGGCTGCAATGTTCCAAGAGTAAGTCCTGTTAAGTAAGGAACATTTGGATTCCTCTGTTCCTAACAAGTAGGGATGAAATGAATATTTACAATTTTTCTGCTGTATAGTAAGAAAGGGGATCTTAGCCTAAATTTTGTTTTAGTCCTAAATCAATATCTTTATGTTGGCTTACTATTCAACAATCGATTGGTTGTGTCTATTCTAAATGGAAAAAATCCACAAGATTCAGCCCTTTATGACCAAGAAGAAAATAATCAAAATAATGGTAATAATAATACAGTAGAGTCTCACTTATCCAAGCCTCGCTTATCCAAGCTTCTGGATAATCTAAGCCATTTTTGTAGTCAATATTTTCAATATATCGTGATATTTTGGTGCTAAATTTGTAAATACAGTAATTACTGCATATTGAACTACTTTTTCTGTCAAATTTGTTGTATAAAATGATGTTTTGGTGCTTAATTTGTAAAATCATACATCATTTCCTTGCACCATAATGGTGACCAGGGTAAGTTTTCCTTACTTTTTATGGGTAAATTTGGGGTTTGGGTGAAGAGATGGGTGCCCTCTCCGTTTTTTGGGCTCCTGGATCCTGAAAAACTAAGATGGCTATGTAGATTGGGCCCTGGGATCCAAGGCTAAACCACACAGGGCCCACACCTGATAAGACCTGGATCTTACCATAAGATCTGGATCTTACCAGGTATTTAATTAATTCAGAGCAATTCAGTTTGTTCCGAATTAATTTGGTTTTACCATAGGCATCATTTGGATACCTCCGGTAAAACCGCGACATTATTGTTGGATTTTTGGTTGTGTGTTTATGAAATGTAAATCAAGTGTTTCTGCTGTTTTACAAGTGTGTGTTTCAGCAATGAAACAGTTAACAGCAGGCCAGTTTGACTGACAGCCTGCTGTGACCTATGAGGCATGATTTCCGGCCTTGGAGGTCGGAACTTCCTTCGGACTAAGGAATGTGTTTTCTTATCTCTCTGTTGTACTGTGAGAGATGAGCCGAAAAGAAAAAATGCCAGCTTCCAGCTATGGCTTTTGCTGCATTTGTAAATATGATATGTAAATACTGAAAAGATGTTTGAAGTTCAGACTGCAGATGTCTTTGAGTCTGACATTGGAGAGGAATTGGTGAGGGCCGAAGTTTGCCAATTCATCAGGGTGCTGGTGTGAAGCTGATGGATGGATGGTTTTGAAGAAACCCACCCACACGCACCCTGACCCCTGGCTCTGCATTCAAACAAGGATATAGTCTCAGGATATGGTCTTCAGGATGGGCCCAGAGCTGGTTGGACAGATTTGTTTCATTCTGACATTGCCTTTTCATTGTTCTACTCTTGTTGGCATAATACCATTCAACTGCTAAAGCTGGAAGGAATTTGTTTTAAAGACATACTGCAGCATGGACTACAGTGTTTGGTTTTAGGAAAGTGGTAGGGAAGCTTAATGGAAGTTGTCTCTCTTCTATGACTGGGAAAGATGGAGTAAGGCACACGATAAGGCAAATAATTTGTCTGTGTTTTCAAGAGCACCAGAAACTGAAAGATGATTCCTAGTGCTCATATTTTCTGTTATTCAGCAATAATTGTGAGACTGAAGTGGATTCGATATCATATTAGGACATTTTATAATAAATTATTATTTGGTATTTATTAGCATGAAAATCACTATGGTGCAGAGGTTTGAGTGTTGGATGATGATTATGGAGACCAGGGTTTGAAATCTCACTAAACCATGGAAACCCCTTGGCTAGACTTGGACACGTCACAATCTCTTAGCTTAAGAAGAAGACAAAGACAAAGCCCCTCTGAACAAATTTTTCCAAGAAACCCTGGTAGGTTCACCTTAGGGTTAGAAATAAGTTTAGGGTGTACAACAAAATGAATTTAATAAAGCCTCTTGCTAACATCATGGCCCATGTCCCTTTAATGATGGTGTAGAAGAGGGAATTCCAGCAGGTTTTGCTTTTCATGACCTATAACTTCAATGTAAATTTAGGAGATAGAGATATATCATCAAGAAGATTGGTAAAATAACTGTTGTTTTAAAGTGTTCAGAGAGGCTTTTGTAAATGTTTGCATTTTATTTATAGCTTGACAGTTTAATATTTTTCTACAGAAAAGTTTGGAACAAACCAAAACCTTTCTAATATTGCAGTGCAAAATATAGTACCTCAAAGAACAGTATTCCTCAGAAATATTGAAGAAATAAATGTTCCTGTGTTTCTATTTTGGATGCCTTCAAACATGTTTTCTGTTTGCTGAGTGTACACTAAAAATAACCATGCATGACTTTTGGGAAGTAAACCAAACAATAAAATGTTACTTGGTTTGAAACAAGCTATGCTAAGGTTCAGCCTAGACAACACTTATATTTTTCCCTATTATTTTTTTTGCAAGCTAAGTTGCAAACTGTGAAATTCTAGTGAGCAACAAAATGTGCTGACACTACCTTATCTGCAGTTTCATGAACTTTGTTGCTATAAAAACACTTGAAATAAGTAGAGAAGGGTGGATAGTAAAAATGTCCCCAGGTAACAAAATGTTCAAGAATGCATAATTACGGATTTCTCAAGCACTTGTAAACTCTGCACATATTTCCAGGTTATATTTCACTCTAGACTAAGCAGCTAGAGGACCTTTCGGCAGCATATTGTCAGTGTTAAGAGCTATAAAACCTTTCCAACAACAAAAGCCTAAGGCAATTTGTGTAATGTACTCTTTTACAAGATGCAAACAATGTAAAAAAAGGAGGAGAAACCCTCATGGACAAGAATTGAAAGCAGAGAGGTTTTGCTTCACATTAAGTCTTTTCTAAAGCAGTTGGCATTAATGGGAGGATGTTTGTTCATTAAAGGGCGTTTGTTTATTTTTACCTGAGGCCACAATGCTTCATCCTTTTAAGGTAGGGGAGCGGGAGACATATGAGGTCTCAGCAAGTAGCAAAAAGTGTTTATTTGGTGGAACAATTAGCTTTTTCAATGCTGCATTCCTGTAGAGCTGCCTGTTTAAAACTATCACAAGGAAATTGTGAGGGGAAGCAGCACTTAAAGAAAGAAAGCTTCTTTCTTTCCATCATTTTGTGGAAAGAAGTGAAGTTGTTTGTGTAAGGGCATCTATTGGGGATGGCTACCATTATTGTTTAGGCTGCCATAATATTTTCTGTTAGTTTACTGGAGAGTAAAGAAGGAAAAATATTTAAAAACATTGAAAAAATGTTAGTGTTGGGTTTCCCTGATAAGAAAACAGTGTTTTCTGAACAAAACAACTATTTGAAAATTTTGCACAGAATAAGTCCAACACTACAAAGAGTCTTATCAGAGTTTCTCAACAGCATTTTGCACAAGAAAAAAGAAACATGTATAGAAACATGTATACATATAGAAAGGAGCCCCGGTGGCACAGTGTGTTAAAGTACTGAGCTGCTGAACTTGCTGACCGAAAGGTCCCAGGTTCAAACCCGAGAGCGGTGTGAGCGGCTCCAGCTTCTGCTAACCTAGCAGTGCAAAAACATGCCAATGTGAGTAGATCAATAGGTACTGCTCTGGCGGGAAGGTAACAGCGCTCCATGCAGTCATGCCGGCTACATGACCTTGGAGGTGTCTACGGACAATGCTGGCTCTTCGGCTTAGAAATGGAGATGAGCACCAACCCCCAGAGTCAGACATGACTGGACTTAACGTCAGGGAAAACCTTTTATACGTATAGAACAAATCTTTCCATAAGAAAATAATATTTTCTATAAAGTAGATGCTTTTTGCTGAGTAGAAATGCTGCTTTCTGTACAAAATAACCACATGTTTGTGTTGAGGGGGGGTCTACAGAAGAGGTCCCAAGCTGTGAATGAAAAAGTTGAAATTGTGTGGGTTTCTTGCAGAGGGAAAAATTGAAAAACCTAACTACTAGTAGATCTTCAAGTAGATACTTAGTGTGCACCTGAACTATAGAATTATGGCAATTTCACACCACTTTAACTGTCATGATTTCCCCCTGATGTTGACACCCTTTATGTCCCAAACCTCACAAAGAATACTGATAATAATAATAATAATAATAATAATAATAATAATAATAATAATACTTTATTTATACCCCCGCCACCATCTCCCCGCGGGGACTCGGGGCGGCTCACATGGGGCAGCAGCCCTGACAACATAAGGACAAAATATAAGCAACATATTACAAATCACAATACAAAAAAGAAAAAACAGTAATACAATATATCAATTAAAACAACAATACAGGATACAAAATTGCATTTAAAACACATAAATGGTAAGACCGTAATAAAAACAGGATAGATTATTAAAAACCCTCTGGGGCTGATTAATTAATGACTGTATCTCCGAAGAAACCCCTGAACTGGTCTATACGAAAGCAGAATAGATCCGTCATGAAGCTTGCTGAGATATTGTGGGGCCAAATATTGAAAAATCCCATGACTGCTACTCTGGCCTATCAATAAGAAAGAAAGAGTCATATGTAAGAAAGAAAAAGCACAACTGCTTCTTCCAGCTTTTTATCTCAGTTGTCTCTTAAAGGTTGGGAACCACTGCTCTACTGAACTCTCCACCAGGAACAAGGAAACTGGAAGCTGAATAGGGAAATTTGCAAATGATCAGATGTTCGTTAAAAATAACCTTATTGATTATTTTCTTGGGCACCTTTGTGTAATGAAGACTAGAAGACTAATCGGTTGTGTTGATTATTTTTATTGGAAATTTGTATAGATGACAGGCTGAAGCATATTTCTAAGGAAGACTAAATTAGAAAGTGGTGGTGTGGGGAAATCATTAGTCATTTCCTGGCACACTAAAAATGTCTTTGTCTGACTTCTATGTCAGTGTACAAAACATGAAAGTTTTGGTATCAAAAATATTTTGAAAATTTGTTTTATAGTACTTTCAAGTATGAATGGTCAAGTTTCCAGAGCTTAGGGGCTACAACCTTCATCAACCTTTTCTTTGCTGGCAAATTTGCAGTCCAAAAATATGAGGAGCACCACAAGATTCCCTTATCAGTTTTAGAAACTATCAATTTATTACAAAAAAATTGGGTATCTTGGTTTTTAGGTCTGTTCTTGGGGTTATTTGCATGCTGATTCAGAAAATCTCATTGGATAGACCACATCGGCTCTAATTTTAAAAATATATTTATCCTGATTTTCTTTGGGTGAGTGATGGCATATGTTCTGTATCTCAAACTGGTATATGGCATATGTTCTGTATCTCAAAACCGAGAGCTGATAGTGGGAAACTGGTACCATTTTGGGAATCAGCATATCAAATACACCAGAAACAGATCAGACATTTGCAACACCTAATTGTGTGTTTGACAATGACTAGCCTACTCATGAATTGACCTATGTAGGTCATATTTCAAGGAGATATTTTCCATGTCAGGAGCAACTTGAGAAACTGCAAGTTGCTTCTGGTGTGAGAGAACAGACCATCTGCAATGATGTTGCCCAGGGGACGCCTGGATGTTTTGATGTTTTTACCATCCTTGTGGGAGGATTTTCTCATGTCGCCACAAGGGAAGCTGGAGCTGACAGAGGGAACTCATCTGTGCTCTCCCCAGATTCGAACCAGCAATCTTCAGGTCAGCAACCCAACCTTCAAGTCAGCAGTCCTGCCGGCACAAGGGTTTAAGCCATTGCGCCACAAGGGGATGAAAGAATAAGAATGCACCACTGGGCCTGTAGGAATATTAAAGAGATAGACAAACTAATGGTCTGGTTCAGGTGTAATTTTTGGTTTGGTTGGGCTGAAACCTGATAAACATGAGTTGTGGGAAGAATGAATGCATGGACATGGTATATAGTCCTGGACATGCTGTGTGGAATGTGGTGTCCATTTGTGTCAGAACTTCCAAGATGTGACTGTACTGCAGCTCCCATCGGCTGAAGTTACCATAGCTAATGATGAGGGAGTTGTAATTTGACATGCACATCTATATATATAAAAGGGTAATGAAATTTCGGCCTTGGACAAAACAACAAAACTACACATCCCAGAAACACTAAACTTAGCAGCACAACCCCTCATCGATGCCTCTATGTTCATAAAACAAAAAGAAAAGAAAAATTAAGTCCTAAGTAGAGGTAGAGGAATAATTGTTTTTATCCAATTGCTGCCAGTTAAAAGGCTAAGCTCCGCCCACTTGGTCTTCTAGCAACCCACTCAGCCCAGGGGACAGGCAGAGTTAGGCCTCACTTAGGCCTCTTCCACACTGCCTATAAAATACAGATTATCTGATTTGAACTGGATTATATGGCAGTGTAGACTCAAGGCCCTTCCACACAGCTATATAACCCATTTATAATGGACTTAATGTCAGGGGAAAACCTTTACTCTTTACCTTAACTACCACCAATTCCTCAATACTTTATTTCCCATACTTCACCACAGCAACGCGTGGTGCATAGCAAAGCAAAGCAAAGAAGAAAACTCAAAGCACCATCCTATATGTCTGCTTAAATATCTTTACTGGATTAGTGTGTGTGTGTGTTACACTCAAAACCAGAAGAGAAAGAAAATCAGATTTTTTTTAGACCACATGAGTACCAAGAATACAATTTTATTCAGTAATGATAATCTTGTTGGAGCTGTCAGCCGACTCTTTTATCCATGTGACATTTTAACAGGCAGGGAAGCCATGTTAGGCTAAGTAAGCTATAAAGCACTCGGTCCAAGATAACTGACATCAGCAAGCTAACAGAGAAAGAGAGAGCGGCTCATTTATAAATTCCAAAAAACATGGTTCACCAGCCATGCAAATTTGGCTGAACCTCACCAAATCCTTAGCAAAACACCTCTGTTTTGTCTAAGGGGCATGAAAAGTGAAAATGAAGCTCAAAATTACAACACATTGGAAAATTTTATTGCCTCATTTAATGTAATTCACTTGCCCTTTCTCTTTCACTCCACATTAATACCAATATGCAGAACAATTGCATACTCTAGGATTTTTTTAATGTCAGTATAGTTGCAGAGTCCTCCTATCTAGGGAAAATTCCTAGGAAATAAAGAATACATAGAAACACAACTCTGTTAAAAACAGGCATGCAAAATCTATATTAATTTGTATCTGACCTGCTTATCCCATGTTTTACTGAATTTAGCGGGTTTGGTGCTATTTGTAAACAGCTACAGAATTACGGTTGCCTTACAGTAAGAAATTGCAATGTGAATGTGTACATATGAAAAAAAATGGGGTTGGATAAACTCTGAGAATCTAGTGCCAATTTCTTGTTAATCCCACACCCATGCCATAATGGCTTCATATATTATTTAACCTTTACGTAAGACAAATATGTACACTAGATGTACAATCAAGTTGCATTTTATTTTAAAATGCACACAACAGTGGATTATTGCAAAGATTTAGTGGAAAGTCTAGGAGCTGACAATGTTGAAGAGATAAACAAACAATATAAAGGTTCAAAACATAAAAAGAGATGTGTCTATTAGAGCATCTTGCAAAGGTCACAGAAATAGTCAGGCCTCTCTGAGTATAGAACTATCTTCCTTCTATGTAAAAAGGATAAGCAAATACTATAAAGTTTCAAAACATAAGTTGCACTATGTAATTCAGAGCACCATATACATACAATATTACCTGAGAGTTAACAACAATAATGAAAATAATAAGTACAGTCAACTGTTATAATCCACAGTAGTATCTTCCAGACTGTAATAGTCTTCACTATTTAAAAATCAATTGAATTTGGCAACCAAAATAATATAAACACATTCAACCTTTGCAAAATAATATTGGTTAATATATCTTTTAAGACTTCACAGGTATTGAAAAGCTTATTCCAAAAAAATAGTGTGTTAAAGCACTGAGCTGCTGAACTTGCAGACCAAAAAGTAGCAGATTCATACCGGGGGAGCGGAGTGAGCACCCGCTGTTAGCCCCAGCTTCTGCCAACCTAGCAGTTCGAAAACATGTCAATGTGAGTAGATCAATAGGTACCGCTCCGGCGGTTATTTCATAATGTTCCCCATCCATCCCCAAAGCACAAAGCATAAATGCCAGATCATGAAGCACATTTTCGCATTGCGAGATAAAAATAATGTGACAATTTGCTTGGTGAAGAAATTGTGAGACCTTGGAGTCTTTCATGTACTTTCTTGGGGGAGAGAGCAGTCTATAAATAAAGTATGTATTTATTATTATTTATTTATTATTTAAACTTCCTTTCTTTAGTTGAATTAATAAGGGTATCCACCTAATAGCAAGATTTTGATCTTGCATTACCTATGCACGAAGCACCAATATATATATATATATATATATATATATATATATATATATACACACACACACACACACACACACACTGTCAAGGACAGAACGCCACAAGATCAAAGATAACAGAGTTTATTGGATTTACAGAACTCAAAATGCCCGTAAAAGACAAGGGCCAGGCAACATTAGCCTCAAAAAGCAAAAAGGGGCAAGAAAAACGTTCAAAAGATAAACCGGATTAAACCGGAGTTTAATCCGGGTAAAATCAAAACAGCTTGCTTCAGCTTGGGAACAAACAAAACAGAAGCTGGGAAACAAAGAGTTCAAAAGAATGTAACTAATTGGCAGCAGATGCCTCTCTGCTGCCAGTACTATGTTTTGAGTAACTTAGAAGTCACTCCTACACCCAGCAGGCAAACTTCCAATACAAACACAACAGCCGAGGATTGAAGCAGTAGAGTAGTCCCAGTTCTTTCCGAAGGTCGATAGGCAGAAGCAGACGTTTGCAGTTTTCCAAGTCCAGAAGGAGAATCCAAGCCCGTAATCAGTTCAGTCCGTAAATCCAGAGCAGCAGATGGCGTCCGTCAAGAAGACGACGGAAGGTCAAAGCTATTGAGATTAAGCAGAGGTTTGCACAAACAAAAGCCCACACAATTCCTCCCGCCGTCTGAACCCAAATTCCAAAACAACTTACGTAATCAGCACACGAAACACACCCGTCTTCAGGAAAACGTCCCACACAGATCCCAAGCGTTTGTCCAGATTACCTTGCCCAACGCAATTTGCTATTGCTCCCAAGCCCCATTTTATGCCAGTTACAAGTCCTCATCACTATCAGCTGTTCTCCTTAACCCGGGCGTTTCCTCATCACTTTCCTCATCAGAACTGGAACACCTCTGACTACGCCCCACAGCATCCCCAGCTGTGGATCCCGTCCCATCCCTCCAGCTTGTCCATGGGTCTAGTCCTGAAGGTCCCCAATCATCTTCCATCCCATCATTGCCAGTGGCACCCAACTCCTCCCTTACCCGAGTCCAATCCATCTCATCCTCTTCTGAGCTAACCAGCTCTTCCTCCATTCTCTCCGTAAACCCCTCAAAAGACTCTTCGTCAGATGGTTCTGCAAAGATATCTCGCAGCCTCTTTCTTTCGCGCTCCTCGAGAGTATCTGACTCTCGAGGAGTCTTACGTCCACGTCTGCCAGAAGCAGAGCCATGAGGCTCAATCATAACACACACTGTATCTACTCGAGTATAAGCCTAGTTTTTCAGCCCCCCTCGGCTTATACTTGGGTGAGGGTCCTGGTTGGCTTATATTTGGGTCAGCTTATACTCGAGAATATATGGTACATTTATTGTTTTTCTCTATTATTACTGGTATTATTACATTTATTATTTTTCTCTATTATTGTTGCTACTATTACACTTATTTTACTCTATTTTTATTATTATTAATACATTTATTATTTCACTCTGATATTATTATTGCATTTATTATTTTACTCTATTTATTATTACATGTATTATTTTCCTGCATTTATTATTATTATTATTAGTACATGTATTATTTTTCTCTATTATTATTAAAAGGATACATAAGCACATTGATATTGAAGAAGATGAGCATCATGATTTGATCAGAGTTGGACAGTCTTACCTTAAATTTGACGTTTAGGTAAATATTCAAAAACATTTAACCTACTGATGCCTCAGTTAATGTAATTTTATTGGTATTTATTTTTATTTCTGAAATTTACCACTCTCGGCTTTTACTGGAGTCAATGTTTTCCTAGTTTTTTAGTGGTAAAATTAGGTGCCTCAGCTTATATTCGAGTCGGCATATACTTGAGTATACAGTGTGTGTGTGTGTGTGTATACTAGCTGTGCCCGGCCACGCATTGCTGTGGCTTTTTTTAGGTGGTTCCGTGTCTTAGAGGGGGGGAATCCTTTGTTGGGAGGTGTTAGGTGGCCCTGATTGTTTCTTGGATGGAATTCCTTTGTTTTCAGAGTGTTGCTCTTTATTTTGTGTTTTGAGATGAAAGAGTGATGAGTACCGAATGGGTTTGGACCTTCAAAGAGTGGGGTGTTTCCCTGTTTGAGGGGGGGGGGGAGAGAATCCTTTGTTGAGCGTAAGAACGTAGAGACATGGGTGAGGGGTTGTGTTGTCAGTTTTTTAGGTTGGGGGGCCTTTAGTTTTGTTGTTTTGCCCGGTGGAGCGACACCATTATCCTTATATATATATATACTAGCTTTGCCCGGCCACGCGTTGCTGTGGCTTATGGGAATCCTTTGTTGGCCAGGTGGAATAGCAGTGAATAGCCTTGCAGTCTCAAAGCCTGGCCATTTTCTGGAATAGCTGGAGCTGTTTATTGTATGAACGTAGAGGCATGGATGAGGGGTTGTGCTGCCAGGTTTAGTGTTTCTGGGATGTGTAGTTTTGTTGTTTTGTCCTAGGCCGAAATTTCATTACCCTATATATATATATATATATATATATATATATATATATATATATATATATATAAAAAAAATGCCACCCACATGGAACATTTCACAAATAATCAATATGAGCACAGGTGAACCTGGCTCCTACTGGTAGTCCCAATTAGAATCAATGAGGTCAAATAGGATTATCACAAGGGTTGATTCACCATTCAAAATTTGAATCAATGGATTTATTCAAGACTAACCAATAAGACCAAGGCCTTAATTTTACATGTGAAATCAGACCTTATACAAGAACAAAAAAAATGAGCTCATTCCACAAGCAGACTCCTTCTTTACCGCTATAGATATGGTAATCTTTCTTGAAGACCAATATGACAAATTGGTTATAGCTTTACAGAGCAGCATTGAAATCATTTGTAATCCTAAATGATGTTAGTCCAATTTACCCTTGTGCCTGAAGGAAAGTGTAGGACAATATTGCAGTGTGGTATCATCTATGTCTTGCCGACAAGATGTTGCAGAATGAGAAAGGATATCTATAAAACTAGTCTAGTGATGCAGGAATCATTACAAATCAGGGGAGAAAAAGCTTCAAGGACAGGCTGTAAGTAAGGTTGCCAGGAATCTGCATAGAAATAAAACCGTTCCCACCTGGTGATGAGAAATGAGTATGGATTTTACCTTGCAGCCACAATTCCTACATGCAGAGTACATGGGCCTTAATTTACTTCAACTATCCTTTAACATGCTTTTAATTCAAACCATCCAATTTGCAGCTCCGGATCTATCAGAATATTCATGTGTCGCAGTTGGCTCCTTGATTATCTATTCTTCTAGTTTAAATTATAATGTCTCTTGATGAGTTCAGCATTCTCCTGTACTGTACATCTCATTCATTAACTCTGGACAAGAAATTGTATTTTGGAAGTAACTTGAAATTGAAAAATGGGGAAAGGGCATTTTGTGACTGATGAGGAAAATTGGAAAACAGATTGTGGAGCAATCAACACTGCAAGGCAGCCTTTTATTAGTGATGTGTATGCACTCCGAATGGGAAGAATGTTAAAAAGGATAGAGGGAAAAAGCCAACAAACCTAGCTTGTTTAAGAGTCAGAAAATCCTGATCCAGGAAATCTAGACAGGTGAGATTCTTCACAGTTAAAGACTTATTCTTTACAAACAATGCGTTTTGGGCTTTGTGCAGAAAACAGGTTTCCAGCCAGATAACATTTCCTATACAGCATTGTTTTCTGTACAAAAAGTCACAAATACAGTAGAGTCTCACTTATCCAACACTCACTTATCCAACGTTCTGGATTATCCAATGCATTTTTGTAGTCAAAGTTATCAATATATCGTGATATTTTGGTGCTAAATTCGTAAATACAGTAATTACTACATAGCATTACTGCGTATTGAACTACTTTTTCTGTCAAATTTGTTGTATAACATGATGTTTTGGTGCTTAATTTGTAAAATCATAAACTAATTTGATGTTTAATAGGCTTTTCCTTAATGCCTCCTTATTATCCAACATATTCGCTTATCCAACGCTCTGCTGGCCCATTTATGTTCGATAAGTGAGACTCTACTGTAGTTTGAGACGTATTCCATGCACAAAACAAACATATTACACACATGGATTTCTGCCCAAAAAGTAACACTCTTCTGTAGAGAAAATATTGTTTTCTGGCTAGAAACTATTGAATCAGCCAATGAAATGCAAGAGTAACAAGCCTTCTTAAGATGCATAAGCTGAACTGATGACACTACATGCAATATATTTATTTATGTATTTATTTATTACATCACTTCTACCCCGCCCTTCTCACCCATCAGGGGACTCAGGGAGGCTTCAACAATGGTTTTTAACAGTTATTTTAGTTGCATATTGAATTTCTCTATCTCACAGCTTTTTCCTGTGTTGTCCACACTACCATTTTAGAGACAATAAACATTGTAACTTAGTTTTATGTGCTATTTTTATAGCATTGAGGAAATTTATCCAGCATTTCCTAGGTTGAAGCTGGGGATGTTGTTGTGAATTTTATGTGTTCATTATATATTGCATCAGATTGGAAAAAATCAATTTATATCCCCATACCAAAAAAGGGAAATGCTAAAGAATGCTCAAACTTCCGTACAGTGGCACTTATTTCCCATGCCAGTAAGTAATGCTCAAAATCCTGCAAGACAGACTCCAGCAATACATGGAGCGAGAGTTGCCAGATGTCCAAGCTGGGTTTAGAAAAGGCAGAGGAATGAGAGACCAAATTGCCAATATCCTCTGGATAATGGAGAAAGCCAGGGAGTTTCAGAAAAACATCTACTTCTGCTTTATTGACTATTCTAATGTAATTCAACTGTGTGGATCATAATAAACTGTGGCATGTTCTTGGTGGTCTGGGGATACCAAGTCACCTTGTCTGTCTCCTGAGAAATCTAGGGTAGCCACAGTAAGAACCAAGTAGCCACAGTAAGAACAGACTACAGAACAACAGACTGGTTCAAGATTGCGAAAGGAGTAAGGCAGGGCTGCATACTTTCACCCTCCCTATTCAATTTGTACACAGAACACATCATGTGACATGCGGGGCTTGAGGAATCCAAGGCTGGAGTTAAAATTGCTGGAAGAAACATTAACAACCTTAGGTATGCAGATGATACCACTCTGATGGCCGAAAGCAAGGAAGAGCTGAGGAGCCTTATCACCAAGGTGAAAGAAGAAAGTGCAAAAGCCGGGCTGCAGTTAAATGTCAAGAAAACCAAGATCATTTGCCTATTGATAACTGGCAAATAGAGGGAGAAAACGTGGAGGCAGTGACAGACTATATTTCTAGGCGCGAAGATCACTGCAGATGCAGACTGCAGCCAGGAAATCAGAAGACGTCTACTTCTTGGGAGGAGAGCAATGGCCAACCTTGACAAAATAGTGAAGAGCAGAGACATCACACTGGCAATGAAGGTCCGTATAGTCAAAGCAATGGTATTCCCCATAGAAACCTATGGATGCGAGAGCTGGATCATAAGGAAGGCTGAGTGATGGAAGATAGATGCTTTTGAACTCTGGTGCTGGAGGAAAATCCTGAGAGTGCCTTGGACCACAAGAAGATCCAACCAGTCCATCCTCCAGGAAATAATGCCCAGTGCCTGCTCACTAGAGGGAAGGATATTAGAGGCAAAGTTGAAGTATTTTGGCCACATCATGAGGAGACAGGAAAGCTTGGAAAAGATCACGATGCTGGGGAAAATGGAAGGAAAAAGGAAGAGAGGCCGACCAAGGGCAAGATGGATGGCCGGTATCCTTGAAGTGACTGGCTCGACCTTGAAGGAACTGGTTCTCAACCTGTGGGTCCCCAGGTGTTTTGGCCTACAACTCCCAGAAATCCCAGCCAGTTTACCAGCTGTTTGGATTTATGGGAGTTGAAGGCCAAAAACATTTGGGGACTCCAGGTAGAGAACCACTGATCTAATAAGATGAGGCAATTTATTTTTAAAGTATATAACATCATGATAAATCTGAGGTTATCACAAAGTTCTTCACCTTAATTCCCTTTGTCTTCCTCACTTCTGCTTTTTCTTGATTGAGCCTTCTCCAAATATCATTAGGGTTTGATCTTCTGATTTTCCAGTGTTATAACTTAGTTTGCATGCAGCTATTACTATGAAAGAACATTGAAATTTTATCTCTCACATTGTGCTGTTGTTCAGCTCAATAGACTTAATGTCCGATGTAATTATTGTTCAGGCAGCCACTGGCTGTGTCTTTGATAGGATTATGCATGTAAGAAAATCTTAAAACCATAGAGTTAAAAGAGACTACAAGATCCATGTAGCCCCTTCCGTACAACCAAGTTCTCTTTTAAAGATTTAAAATAAAGGAAGTCCTTTACTCTCCATGCTCAACAG
Organism: Anolis carolinensis; assembly: GCF_035594765.1. Lineage (NCBI taxonomy): Eukaryota > Metazoa > Chordata > Lepidosauria > Squamata > Anolidae > Anolis > Anolis carolinensis. Next base: position 22,432,134 of record NW_026943820.1, read on the forward strand.
CTCTTATACGAACTCATCACATTAGCAAATTTCCCCATCATAGAACATTTTGCCGATGCAGCTAGCACAGATCTCATCAAATGACGCACAGCTACTTCTGGCAGGGCTCCATGCTGCCTGTGTTGGCAAAGTGTGCTAAGATGGGGAACTCTGAACACGGGAGAATACCTGTGTTCAGATAGAAAATTCTGGGAGCAAGCCAGAAAGGTACGCTTTTTAGCATGTGATGTGCAAGTGGGTGATGTGGGCGATGTGGGGTGCTGGATGATGGATCCATTCCGCTACCCCATAATTTGCCCTGCTGCCCTACAGATTCCCCACTGCCTCCCACATGAAGGACCTCCATATGATGAGGTCCATAGTCAAGATAGTCTTCCTAAAGTTTCGGTGAAAACTCTTTTCTTGTAATTTGAATCTATTGGTTTGTGTTCTAATTTCTGAAAACAAACTTTCTGTGCCTTCTACATGACATTCCTTGAGATATTTAAAGATGGCTCCCATTTCACCTCTCAATCTTCTAGTCTCCTAGGCAGTATTTCCTAAATTTCTCAGGACTTGATTTCCTGAACTTTGAGCCTCTTGTTGAAATAATTCTTGAATTATAATGCCCAGAACTATACACACTATTCCACGTGAGGTCCAAGTAAAACAGAATTGATGGGCATTTGTACTTGACTTGATCCATTGCACCCCTGTTAATGCAGCTGATCACTGCTCCGTTGCCATGGACTGACCATCACCTGATCAGGTTTAGGCTTACTGTGCCCCCTAACCTCTGCAGGGATGGAGGATCTATTAAAATGGTCCGCCCCAAGAGGTGGTTCAACGAGGAGCTGGCAGCGATGAAGCAAAAGAAGAGGGAACTAGAACATGTGTGGTGTTTACGGCCGAACGAGTCAAACCGAACATGGCTATGTTCCTATCTTAGGACATACACCGCGGCAATAGATGCTGCAAAGAATTCCTTCTTTGCAACTAATATTGGGTCCACAAAGAACCGTCCGGCGGAGCTGTTCTGAGTTGTCAGAGGATTGTTAAATCCCATCTCTTGAGACAGGATCCCTGACAACTCAGCAGCCCACTGTGAAGCATTTGCTTGGTTCTTTGCGGATAAAATCGCTCTGATCCACTCTGGTTGGCATCATATTAACGGCAGCTTCCGAGAATGTAGCACAAGCACCTGCTTGTCTGGTTTTGATGGATTCTTTTCAATTGGTTCAGCTCAAGAATGTGGACAAGGTGCTTGGAGAGGTGAGGGCTACCACATGCATCCTAGAGCCCTGCCCATCCTGACTGATAAAGGAAGTCAGAGGGGGTTTAGTGGAGTGCATGAAGATAGTGGTGAATGCCTCCTTTCAGGAAGGCAAATTTCCAACAAGCCTTAAATTGGCTGTGATCAAACCGCTGTTGAAGGACCCCACTCAACTGGACAGCTATCAGCCTATTTCCAATCTCCCCTTTTTGGGCAAGGTTGTGGCCACGCAACTCCAGGCATTCATAGTATACACTGATTATCTAGATCCAGCGCAGTCTAGCTTTAGGCCGGGACATGGTACTGAGACAGCCTTGGCGTCCTTAGTAAATGATCTATGCTGGGAACTGGACAGGGGGAGTGTGTCCCTGCTGGTTATGCTGGATCTCTCAGTGGCCTTCGATACCATTGACCACGGTATCCTGAGATGCCTCGTGGGGATGGGGTTTGGAGATACTGTTTTGCAGTGGATCCACTCATTCCTGGAGGACCGGTACCAGATGGTGTCATTGGGGGGCACTTGCTCGGCCCCGCAACCATTGTCTTATGGGGTCCCATGGGGGTCAGTACTGTCCCCCATGTTATTTAAAATTTACATGAAGCCACTGGTAGAGATCATCAGGATTTTCGGAGTACGGTGTCATCTGTACGCGGCTGATGTCCAGCTCTGTCACTCTTTTCCACCTGTCACTAAGGAGGCTGTCCAGGTCCTGAACCGGTGCTTGGCCGCTATGTCGGACTGAATGAGGGTGAACAAATTGAAATTGAATCCAGACAAGATAGAGGTCCTTCTGGTCAGTCGCAAGGCTGAACAGAATATAGGGTTACAGCCTGTGTTGGATGGGGTCACACTCCCCCTGAAGACACAGGTTCGCATATATTGTTTTAATTTGATTATATGTAGGTGTTTAAAGATTTATGTTTTATTTTATTACTGTACTTTGTATTATCGCCTTTGAATTTTGCCAGTTTTGTAAGCCACCTTGAGACCCTCGGGTGAGAAAGGTGGGGTAGAAATGTTGTAAATAAATAAATAAATGGTGTGCACAGCCATGGCCTCAGGAATGGAAGGAGATGAGGATCACTAGAGCCTTAACCTCTCTGTAGTTTTTCCCAGGTTGGTCATTGTTTGGATCTTCTCGAAGAAATTGGTAAACTTCTCATATTATTCTAGTGTGACAACTTGCAATAAACATACTTACCCTGTTTCCCCTAAAATAAGACATCCCCAGAAAATAAGACCTAGTAGAGGTTTTGCTGAATTGCTAAATATAAGGCCTCCCCCGAAAGTAAGACCTAGGAAAGTTTTTGTTTGGAAGCATGCCCACCGAACAGAACACCAGAGCATGCGGGATCGGTCAATGTACGTACCATAAAGTGTTGTACACGGAAATATTGGTAGTAACAAGAAATTCTTGATAGGATTCACAGTTTGTCTGGTTATGCTGGTTTATGATGACAACTATTGTACAGTATATAATAAATGTTCATTTTTTTTGATCAACAATAAATGTGAATTCTTCTTCATGGAAAAATAAGACATTCCCTGAAAATAAGACCTAGAGCATCTTTTGGAGCAAAAATTAATATAATACACTGTCTTATTTTCGGGAAAACATGGTAGGTGGAAAGACAGGCATCAGTGTGTAGTTGCTTACCCATATTCAGTTGAGGATGTAGTTGTGAGTTATATATATTTTACCTCATCCTTTTCAGATGGATCCAGAGTTGTTAATCTTTCATTTGCTGATTATTTTTCCAGAGGCTGGATCATTGTCCTCTGTATCTCTCCCTGATCACAATGGGTATATAGGAGTGCACAGGGAGAGATAGAGAGGCTCTCTCTTTGGACAACTCTAGAGACTGTAATTGCCTGTGGGTTTAGTCAGAAAGGGTTTTTCTTGATAAAATGTGTGTAAATTTTCCACTAAAGGATTAAGATTATCATTAGAAATTGGAAAGCCCAAAGAGCTGCCAGCCCATCCGTGACAGCAGCAGCAGCTACAAAGGCTAGCTTTATTAATGACTTGAAACCCAAATTACTGCATTTTGTTACACTTGATTTCAAATAGTGTTGAACATTATTTTGCAAATTATTATTAATAGAGTTCACTCTGAATTTTGAAAGGCTAGAGCACTAAAGCGAAGTACTAATTGAAATTTGACTTGCAATTCTGCAGAAAAATGTTTGGAGCCGACGTCTACTAAGATTCTGATGGAAATCGTCACATGTCAACCCTCAGAACTGGCTCATCATATACTACATAGAGATAAGTGGAAGAAATGACTTTGATAAAGAAATAATACAATTTTATCCTAGAAGTGAAACAGGGAGCCTTCTTTGCTTAGTACAGCAGATATTGTTTGGGAGAAGGGTTGGACAAAGTCACCAGTGGGCTGCACTTTTCACATGTACTGCTGTCATTTTTCTTGAATTCCCATGGTAAAGTGATGGAGATGGAGAAGAAATGTTTGCATTTTAAAACAAGATGTCGAAGGAGAACAGGCCTTGGAATTAAGCCAAAATATACCCTTAGGGGATCCCCTGGTAGCACAGTGTGTTAAAACGCTGAGCTGCTGAACTTGCGGACCAAAAGGTCCCAGGTTCAAATCCCGGGAGCGGAATGAGCGGCCGCTGTTAGCCCCAGCTCCTGCCAACCTAGCAGTTGGAAAGCATGCAAATGTGAGTAGATCAATAGGTACTGCTCTGGCAGGAAGGTAACGATGCTCCATGCAGTCATGCCGGCCACATGACCTTGGAGGTGTCTACGGACAATGCCGGCTCTTTGGCTTAGAAATGGAGATGAGCACCAACCCCCAGAGTCGGTCACGACTGGACTTAACGTCAGGGGAAAACCTTTACAACCTATACTTTGTTTAGAATCATAGAATAAAAGAGTTGGAAAAGACCACATGGGTCATCTAGTCGAACCCCCTGCTATGCAGGAAAAGCACAATCAAAGTTTACTTGCAGACAAGGTGTATGCTTTTAATTGGTATGCTCTTCATTTACTTCATTTTTGTAGCAATATATGTTTCCTTATGCAAATAACCTGGTGCAAATGAACATATTGTAAAAACAAGCATAACTCTGGATACACACTGAACAGAAAAGTTATGTCCATATTCTCTAGAAAGCCCACCCTAAGACAAGGTAGGAGATAAACAGATAATTCCTAGTCTTAAAATGCTTTAAACCTGGCTGACATCTATATATATAAAAGGGTAATGAAATTTCGGCCTAGGACAAAACAACAAAACTACACATCCCAGAAACACTAAACTTGGCAGCACAACCCTTCATCCATGCCTCTACGTTCATACATCAAAAAGAAAATAAAAATAAAATCTTAATTAGAGGATTAGGCCTCACTTAGGCTCTTCCACACTGCCTATAAAATACAGATTATCAAATTTGAACTGGATTATATGGCAGTATAGACTCAAGGCCCTTCCACACAGCTATATAACCCATTTATAATCTTATATAATCTGCTTTGAACTGGATTATCTTGATCCACACTGCCATATGATCCACTTCAGTGTGCAGTCGGACACAACTGGATTTAATGTCAGGAGAAAACCTTTACCTTTTACCCTTAACTATCACCAATTCCTCAATACTTTATTTCCCATACCACCATACTTTGCCACAGCAACGCGTGGCCGGGCACAGCTAGTGTCATATATTTGTCAGAGAATATTACAAAATGTGTAAAACTACAACTCTTATGAATCCATCGCATTGAGTCCTAGCAGTTAAAGTAGTTTGAATGGAATTAATTTTAGAGTGTAAATGCACCGGAGTTTATCCAGATAATGTGGTATTGAAGGAAGTTCCTAATTCAGCCATATATAATCCAGCAAAGGTCCTAGGAAGAGTTTGGAAAGGTCACACTTTCATCTCCAAAAATTCTGGGATTTGTTGTTCCAAAAGTTTTTTTTAACGGATTTATTGTAATTTATATTCATTGTATTTCTCTCCTTTCTACTGGCACAGGTTCAAAGTGCCATGTGTGAAATCAAGTAAAATGGATAAAGACATCTCCATACTTGACCAAAGAAAACTGCCTTTTTCTACTCTTTTATTTTGTTATTGTCTCAATGGTTTGCCTGGGAGACCACCTCAATGTTATTTCTTGTTGCAACTCACATGTTGCTTTTGGGTGAAATTCAGTGTCAAGACCACCTCAGTTATTTCTGTTAGAAGTGCTGGGTTTTTTTTTCATCCTTCCAAGACCTCACTAGTTGTTTTGTCTAATTATCACAGAATTATTAAATTGGTTGTCAGCAGCTAATACATTGCTTTTCTTCTTATATGGATTTTCCCCTGAAGAGCACTGAATTAGCTTTCTTGTTCTCTAACACAAAATAACACAAAATCTATACTGTAATTTATGAGCAATGGACAACAATAATAAGACTCACTTGTTATTTATAAAGAGACATTGTGTCTCTAGGCCAAAAAGTCTTTTTGTTAATGCAATAGGTTTACCCCTCATGATGTGAATTCAAAGGACTTTACTTAAGCATAGTTGATTAGTCCAATTCCCTACAAAAAACTTCAGAGCCTTTCCATGTGAAAGACCAAAGTCATAGCAGTATTGAAATGTATTTCTTAACTTTTTTGTTGGTACTCACTCGAGCAGCTCTTCAAGTCTTTAGCCAGTGTTTCCAATTCATTCATTCTGGGATGTAATGGGAATTTAGCAACATCAAAAATAGAATGATTCTTTGGAATCACAGATAGATCCTTTGGAAGCTATTTATCATATCGTTATGAGAGTAACCAGAAAACATTTGTAATACCTAAAGAGGCCTTGTGTTTGGCTAGTTTTACTAGAATATCTGCATGTTGAATCATGAAGGAGCAAAGCTTGAGTTGTTACGAGTCAGACACCAGCCAATATAAACAAATCAGTTTATTGCAAAAACAACACAAAGGAGCCTAAGAAACAACCAAAAGAGGCTCAAAAACACTTTCTCTTCAGTGTGAGATGATAATGTCCAAAAAGAACTCGAAAAATCCAAACTCAGGATATAATCTGGATTATCCTGGGAAATAATCCAGATTAAAACAAACTTAGTTGAAAAAGCTGGAAACTCGCTCCACCTGCTGGTTGGAGCTAAACAAACACAGGAAAGCTACCAGTAGTTACCCACAGTGACCAACGGCCACACAATGCCCCAAAACATAGTTAAAGCTAAACCGCGTCGTAAAGGAGAAGTCACAGCCACCACATTCGGTCCGCATCGTTAGGGAGAGTCACAGGCTTCGAATTCCAGTCCAAGTCATCAGGGAGCAGTCAGAGTAACCGAATTCCAGTCCAAATCGTCAGGGAGAAGTCAGAGTCACCGAATTCCAGTCCAAGGAATTCGAAGGGTTTTGAACAGCTTTGCTTTCTTTCTGTCCTCTATTCAAATTCCACCATCTTTTTGATACAGTGGCCCACCCAGGCCCCTTAGTCCTGAGTGTTGCACGATGGCCATCCTGACTGCTCTGTGTGTGCATGGTTACAATTCAAATGTCCCTTGTAGTGTGTATTGAACAAACAAATGGCATTTTAAGTGTTCCGCATCACCCTCCTCCTGAGAATATGGCCACTGCATAATGCAAATCTAAACTGTGCAATCATTAGAATTGTTAGAATGTCAAAAATGCTCAACAAGATAGAAGTCCGCATATTAATTCCATGCTTTCACTAAAAAAGAAAAGCAACACTCAATGTGGCTGCCAACATCCCTACAAATTAAACAATCGGGCCATTGAAATAGCAAAAGTGATGACTGTACCCCTATATCTATCTATAATGAATGGACTTTATTTAAAAAGTAAAATGAGCAGCTGCAGACTTTGAGACTTTGGCATTTGGCCAGCCATGCCAGTCTGAAACAGAACTATCAGGGCTTCAGGGCAAGGAGAAAGGGTGGAGAACTGTTCCCTTTTTCTTTCGTGCTGCTATTAACCTTCCTGCATAATTCTGTAGGATTAATTGGTAAATGCTAATGGTCAAGCCACCCTAATTTTTCCAAAGACAAACAGACGAACACTAGCACTCTTCAAGGTGATTACTGTAGTCAATTAATATGGGCATTAAAGTGTCTTAAGACAAATGAGCATGTCAGTCTATTTTAGCACAAAAAGAAGGAAGGAACTTTGAGAGACCTTTAAGGCTAACCAAGAGTGTGTCTCCACTATAGAATTAATGCACTTTGAAACCATTTTATCTGTTGTGGCTCAATACTATGGAATACCTAGATTTGTAGTTTGGATGGGTCTTGTAAAACAGCAACTCCTATGATGCCATAGGATTGAGCCATGACAGTTAAAAATGGTATCAAATTGTATTTATATAGTGTTGATGGGTCCAATAGGAAAAAAAAGTAGTCTTTGCATTTTAGGTGACCTTTCTTTTTTACTCATTTTGTGTTTTTTTACTCCAGTTTTGTGACGGCACGAGTGGTGCCATCTATATGTCGAACTGTAAGTTGCAAGATTTGAATTGTTGTATCATGCCTGATTTTGCCTTTACCCTGTAAATGTAGTTGGATTGATTGGTTATTTATAGCTGTCAATCAATGTTGTTTGCACCAGTTAGATTGCTTCCTCGGCTCAATTGTTTGGCTCCACGTTTTCCTGGAGTAGGACAGTGTTTCCTTTTTTCATTCCACCATCATGCTCTCTATCAGATGGACATGAGAGAGAGACTTGGCTCTAAAAGCCCTTGATTAAGTTACCTCTCAGCACCAATTCTGAGGTGCTTACCCTTGAGACTTATGCTTCATGTTCAGGGCCAACCTGAACGATGTTGAGGAGTCTCAAGTGCCTTCAAATCAGTTTTTTGGCACCAGAGGAAGACCGTGTCTTCAAACATAGACCATTTGGACTGAGGCTGAGGTTTGCTCCGGCATTCACAGCCATTGAGAAAGAGGGACCTGGAAAAGCTTCTCAGCTACAGAGCTCCTTGGACTTAAAACAACCAAAGACTGTAATGTATATTTTCCTTTACCCCTTTGAAACTTCCAGCTTATTGGGATAACCTTTTGTGAACAAAAAAACCAGTTTTGAGTTATCTACAGTGTTTTGGTCCTTGGGAGTTCCAGTTTCCCTAAAGGAGGGCAAGAAGCAATCCCCTGGGGAAAGATGTCACATCTATGCCTCTTTCGCCAAGAGTTATAGCCCCAGGCGCGACGGCACAAGTTTATTATAGTGATTAGACTGTTGGACCCAGACTGACTAGATCATGGTTGGGCAAGTGGCTTACCATTCATATAGCATTTTCTGGAAACTACAATCAGTTTGAATCTGGAGATAAGATGAGATGATAAAACACAAATATTAAGAGAAAGTTTTATTTTGTGAGACCTCTGGCTTGTTTCCAGTGGTTTGAAGCATCCTAAACCCTTACAGAAAGATGGGCAAATACTCAGCCCCTCATATCCACAGTTTCTGCATCCCTGGATTCTACCATCCATGATTTGAATATATGCATATATTTAAAAGCCAAAAACAAGCACTGATTTTGCTATTTTTATGAGGGATATCATTTTATTATGCCGTTTTATATCATAGGACTTGAGCATCCATGAATGTTGTTATTCACACTGAGTGCCTTAACCAGTGGATACTGAGAGTCCACTGTACTAAATAGAGACAGGATGAACTTGCTACCTCTAAGAAACCCTGACCATTCTGATCCATTGTCTTCACACAGCCATGCCAGCCTCAGCTTCCTTTACATTTCAAATGCATTTTAATAGCTCCATCCAGTGTTTGCTAATGGGATATTTTTATCATCAAAGATAACATGAGGAGGGCTGGGGGTAGGGAAACAAATTTGATCATAAAATAAGTTGTTATATATTTAGTTTTGAAGGAGGGAAGGGGACCCTGAGGAAATGAAATATCTATTGATCTGAATGCACACAAAGTCACACTGCAGAGATAAGAAATTTAATCATAGCACCACTATCTTGAATACGATTAAGCTCCAAATGTTTAGAAGTATTGATCTGAGCACAATATCCATATTAAAGCTGTATCTGGTAAATATGTAATTTCTTTTGATCTACAATCCCATATCAAATTTTCTTCAATGCAGCTTTTATTCCCCAGTTATTATCTGTACGGATGTTAGCAGTGGGGTGAGAGGTTGTACTTTCTAAGTGAAAAACCACACATTTCCTTACAGGTGATCTAATAATGATGCAACTTTTAAACCATTTCCTGAACTGGTCGTGGAAAAGTAAATACAATAATCATCATGCCATCATTGCTCTAATAAAACCACCCATGCAATCACATTCACATTTAATGGAGATGAGAAATATCCAGAAGACTTGCCTCTGCATGCATCTATGAAGTAACTATAGCAGTTTTACAACCATTTATATTTTTTCTAAAAAATATCTCCTGAAAACAGTTAGCAGAGAGTTAAACTGTTTTCTCCATGAATGTTTTCAGCAGCATCAAAACACAAACGTGTATGTTGTAATATGGTTTAAATTATTTTATTGTTTAATATTGTTTTAACTTTTGAGTCTTGTGGATTTGTAACACTGTCTTTTTAAATTGTATGTCTCTTTTGAGTTCTGATCAGGGAAAAAGGCTAGATGGAACAACAATAACAACCTGCAATAACAACATGCAATGACAATAACACAATAAACCTGTAAAACATAGCATGTCCAAACAAAAGAAAAGCTTAACAAAATCAAACTATTACAATGCATACGGATAATTCCCTATAATAGCTCTATATAGCTCTAATGCATTATTTGAAATGATTTCACATTGGATTTGGGCATACTATTGTCACTAGCAGAGAATAAAAGGCAGTAGTATTATTTTAAAAATGTATTTGTTATGTTAAGCCGTTGTTTACACTCATTCATTTAAGATAAAACATTAGATCTCTATCACTTTGATAATTCGGCAGTCTTTCAAAAGCCTGTTGTTTAACTTGATGAGCATGTCACATTGAAAATTTGATATTTCCATGCATTGATGGCACATTTAACATTTATTATTGGTGGCTTTGATTATTCTCCGGTGGTTATTTTGTGTGGAATATAGAAATCATATTTAAATAATGTTGAATTTCAAACACAAACTAATTGAAACTTTCAAGTATCACAGCTTGAGATGCATATTCATAATGTTTGCATCAGAGTGATACCTAAATAAAACACCTTGTTGCATCCCAGATTTAGTATCAACAAGATTGAAGCCTACTATCAATGAAAGCTCATCATTAGACATTTCCTGTGCTTTTATTGATAACTTCTAAAGTCACAACAAAGCAGACGGGTATACTTTCTGGTGGCTTTTTTGAGGATACTATAAGATAAATAGAACACTTCTTTCAGTTCTACCAAAATTGAAAATGATTACATCTGGCTCCAAAAGGAGAATGTCTCCAGGGTTATCTTCCTTGAATGGCAGGAAGGGGAATGCCTTAATTAGCATAACTGGAAGCTTTGAAGAAACAGCTGTTGTCTAGAGTAATGCAAAATAAGGATAATCATAAATGGCATGAAAAGGATTAGGCCACAGTCTGAAGTAGCATACTGACATTCATTCCAAATATGAAACCTGGGAAATGTTGAGTCGAGTGTCATCGGAGTATGGGATCTAGATCAGGGGTCCCCAAACTAAGGTCCGTGGGCCAGATGCAGCCCACCAAAGTAATTTACCTGACTCCTGCCCTAAACCTTAGTCTTAGGGTTGTCCTAAGGCAGACTTGACACATGTAATTAAGGTTGCAAATATAAACAGTCAACTTATAAACCTTGCAGATGTTCCTTTCTTGCTTTCCCCCTTTACTTGCTGGGTTAACTTCCACCAAAGGAGAAGAGATCCTGAGATCCTCTTTACCCTAGCCCTGAGCTGCTATCAAAAAGGTCTATAACTATCTAAGCTCAAAGCTAGTTTTTGAGGCGAAGTTGGTAAGGCTTTTTCCAGTGGCAAAAAAATCCGGAGATGTTCTTTGCCCCAGTGCTAAGCTACTATTTTTAGAAAGAACAGGTCTTTCCCTATCTATGCTCGGCAGTGGTTTTAAAGGCAGGTCAGTATTGACTATGGCTTTGTCAGAGTTGGCCTGACTTGGCCACTCAAGCACATCTAAGTTGTTTCTTCTTCAGTCTAGAAGGCAAGAGGCTTCTCAAAATGAAGCCTTCTTTCCCCAGGAAAAGGGGAGGCCTCCAGAACAAAAGGATACATTTGCAGGCTGCCAGCAGCAAAACTTTGCAAACAGGCTCCAAACTCTGCTAATGGCTAAACTATCAGGTTGCTGCAGAATCTGCAACAGCCCTAGAAGAAATGCAAAGAGGTGCTATTCCTGCAACTATGAAAAAATGCAAACCAAACCTCTGGGGGACGGAACAGTGGATATGAAAGAGATGATCAGCAAAAATCTTTGGGGATGGGGCGGAGAAGTCATTGACTCCACTCAAAATTTGGCTTATTCCATTCAACCCTCCCTTTTATTTCTCCTTTGAAATATATGCATTTTATAAGCATATATATATGTTTGTGTGCCCTTTGCAAATCTAAGACCTATAACCATTGGCTAAAATGTTTGTGTACATGTTTGAAGACTATGCCATTTCCTTTGCACATTTTCCAACAGCAAAAATGTTGTCAAATGCATTTTTCTTTCCTTGAGCACACCGTAAGCATAAAGAATTTTCAGCCACCAATTTTGTCTTGTTCTGTGTTTCAATTGAACAGATAGCAATGGAGTAAACATGCTGTTTCAAATAAACTAAGCAAATTTCTCACTCACCTCTATCAAGGATCTGGAAGACCTAGCTAAGGAATGCAGTCAACTGTGCATTCCATTCGACTAAAAGCATCAACAGCCATAATAGCTTCATGTTACATGGTGGATTAATTGTCTTAAGTGCATAGGTTTGGGATAAGTGGGGTCTTATTCCTGAAAGACAGCAAGGGGATCAGTGGTGCTTTTTCAGTTCAGTGAGCTGATTCTCCAGTGCCTCCTCCCCTCCCTTCTCCCTAACCATTCTCTTTCAAAGGGAAGTCTTAATCTACATTTCTGCAGTCTGTCATGATATGTAAGCTCTCCATATGCTTAGCTGGAACTGGGGTTGATAATTCAGTCCATAATTTAACAAATAAACTCTGCTTTGGTTTTGTTTTTTTAAATTTCCCTGCTGATAGAATAATTTACCTAAGGATTTACAGATATGCTTGATTTTTTTTTCTTTCCTGGATAAAATCTTCATGGAATGAGAAGTTAAAGCACCCTGTCAGTGGGCTGAATTCTCTTTGAACACTGCTGTGAAAACTGTTTTTCTGTTCAGCCACAATTCTCTTCTGTTCCCTTCTCAACCACCAGAATGGGTACTGGAATATCTGTGAAGCTACCAACAGCATTACTATCACAGGTTAGGTAAAGGTTTTGCCCTGACATTAACGGGGCCCGGGCTGTGGCGCAGGCTGGAGAGCAAGCCAGCTGCAATTAACTGCAATGAATCACTCTGACCAGGAGGTCATGAGTTCGAGGCCGCTCGGAGCCTATGTTTGTTTGTCTTTGTTCTATGTTAAAAGGCATTGAATGTTTGCCTGTATGTGTAATGTGATCCGCCCTGAGTCCCCTTCGGGGTGAGAAGGGCGGAATATAAATGCTGTAAATAAATAAATAAATAAGTCTAGTCATGTCCGACTCGGGGGGTTGGTGCTCATCTCCATTTCTAAGCCAAAGAGCCAGCATTGTCCATAGACACCTCCAAGGTCATGTGGCCAGCATGGCTGCATGGAGCCCCGTTACTTTTCCGCCGGAGCGGTACCTATTGATCTACTCACATTTACATGTTTTCGAACTGCTAGGTTGGCAGAAGCTGGGGCTAATAGCAGGAGCTCACCCCACTCCCCAGATTTGAACCTGTGACCTTTTAGTCAGCAAGTTTAGCAGTTAAGTTGTTTAACCCGCTGCACCACCAGGGGCTCCTGCCTCTATGCATCTTGTAATTATAATGAAATTCATTTCACTTAAGGTTCAAAGTCTCCTCCTCCTCTTCATGTGACAGCTTTTCACTCTTATTTCAGCTCCTTCCAGTCGCTACAGCTATAGCCCACTAAGGACTTCATGATTGAAAAACAAAAGAAGACTCCCATAGCTTCTGTTTATAGCAGAATATAAAGCTATTTGTTGGAACTTAATTACCCTAAAGACGTCATATCCTGTCTGATCCTGGATGTTATGCAGGGTCTAGTTAATACTTGGAGTACCCATCTACATTCAGAGGAACACACACACATACAGTGGAGTGAATGCCAAAAGGCACTTCTTTGTTTCCTGGTATTTCCCTGCCACAGAACAACCACAGAATGCTTCCTTTCCAGTAAATGCTTTTACACAATTAATTATTTACAATGTTTCCATTTTCTGATGTGCCAATGCTTGCTTGACCACAGTACAACACCATCTGCCCATTCTTCCTGCTTTGCTCCAGCCACTGATTCAAAATATTCACTGATATCTCCAAGGCTGTAAATATGCTGGACCACAAAGGCTACAGGGTCTCACGCTGTGGTTATTTGGTTGATCATCCTAAAATTGTACAGTAATGTGTCATCATTCCACAAGGTCAACACTTTGGTGATCTATCACTCTCCAATGTCTAATGCAGTATTACTTGGACAGTGGATGGCTGCTGATCCATGTTAGGTCTATCCTAGAGTGGCTTGATGACCCCACTGAGGTCAGGACCTCTCATCTCCCAAAGCTCAAGATATGGTCATCTAGAAAAGACATTGTTGTGATGGCTGCTGCTGCTCAGTCATTTAGTCGTCTCCAACTCTTCGTGACCTCATGGACCAGTCCACGCCAGAGCTCCCTGTCAGCTGTCACCGCCCCCAGTTCCTTCAAGGTCAACCCAGTCACTTCCATCCATCTCGCCCTTGGTTGGCCTCTCTTCCTTTTTCCTTCCATTTTCCCCAGCATCGTGACCTTTTCCAAGCTTTCCTGTCTCCTCATGATGTGGCCAAAATACTTCAGCTTTGCTTCTAATATCCTTCCCTCCAGTGAGCAGCCGGGCATTATTTCCTGGAGGATGGACTGGTTGGATCTTCTTGCCAAGGTCCAAGGCACTCTCAGGATTTTCCTCCAGCACCAGAGTTCAAAAGTGTCTATCTTCCTTTGCTCAGCCTTCCTTATGGTCCAGCTCTCGCATCCATAGGTTTCTATGGGGAATACATTGTGATGGCAAGCTGGAGTTAAAAGGAAAACTATAATGTCTGGCTATACCCAGTGGCTATCAGTATACCCTCTGATGTACTTCTTTAAAATAAAGACTCTTGAGGCAGGATAAAGTTAACCAAATAAGTTTACTGGAAATGTAATTTGTCAGTCAAAACGTGTGAAAAAGATCTTGGAGTCCTCGTGGACAACAAATTAAATATGAGCCTACAATGTGATATGGCTGCTAAAGAGGCCAACGGGATTCTGGCCTGCATCAATAGGAATATAGCGTCTAGATCCAGGGAAGTCATGCTCCCTCTCTATTCTGCCTTGGTCAGACCACACCTGGAATACTGTGTCCAATTCTGGGCACTGCAATTGAAGGGAGATGTTGACAAGCTGGAAAGCGTCCAGAGGAGGGCAACTAAAATGATCAAAGGTCTGGAGAACAAACCCTATGGGGAGCGGCTTAAAGAACTGGGCATGTTTAGCCTGCAGAAGAGAAGGCTGAGAGGAGACATGATAGCCATGTACAAATACGTGAAGGGAAGTCATAGGGAGGAGGGAGCAAGCTTGTTTTCTGCTGCCCTGCAGACTAGGACGTGGAACAATGGCTTCAAACTACAGGAAAGGAGATTCCACCTGAACATCAGGAAGAACTTCCTCACTGTGAGAGCTGTTCAGCAGTGGAACTCTCTGCCCCGGACTGTGGTGGAGGCTCCTTCTTTGGAGGCTTTTAAGCAGAGGCTGGATGGCCATCTGTCAGGGGTGCTTTGAATACGATTTCCTGCTTCTTGCAGGGGGTTGGACTGGATGGCCCATGAGGTCTCTTCCAACTCTACTATTCCATGATTCTATGAAAAGAAATTCAGTTCAAGGAACTATTGTCAGAAAGAAGAGAAAGAACCTGTTAAAAACCAAGATATTGAATACTACCAATCCCAGGATTTCTGATCATTGTCTATTTCCACTTTGCTTCTGGAAGTTCTGCTCTAATAAAGATATCGGAATAGAACTAGATACCCAGTTTACCCTGCATGGTTTTCAAACAACTGGTGACATCTGTCCAATCCAAGTTGCTGTCATTCAGGATCTAGTTTGCATTCCAAAACCAGCCCATAAAAGTGGGAACAGTTGATCTCACAAATATTTATTATACACATTCATTTTATGCTGAATGTAAAACACAGATCAACTCCCTTATATCATGCAGCCATTTTGAACAGGGAGAAAATAAGTAGGTTGAAGCTTTCTAGTCAGACACTGAAAATAATAACCTTGATAAGAAACCTTCTCTGAAACATGGGCATTGTGTGTATTTTTGTGTAGGAGTTCCCTTGTTATATCCTCTCAAACATCTGTTGAATCCCAGGAGATTGCTTGCACAGTCTCCTTTAAATTAATGTGATGCCACACGGCATGACATTACAGGTGAAGTGGATGAATGAGTATGTTGGGTTTTTATTTGGAAGTGAACAGAAAAATCAATCTACAGTACAAACAGCAAGGCATTATCTCTGTCTCAGAACATGCCTAGCCTTAACTGTCTGTAGTTGGAGGCTGTGACACCAATCTTTGTCAAGTAGATGAATACCAGTTCTATCATTCACAGCACCCCAATCAACAAAATGGTTAGCCCCAATCTCTTAGATTTAAACAAGTTTATAGTGTTCAACGTGTCATTCCTCCATTCACAGAGATTTTGACAAATACTCAGGCTAAGGGGTTTTAAAAAATGTGCTATATGAATTTTTAAAAATGATATATGAAAGCGAGCAGAAGTAGGACATGATTTTGTTCCGATAATAAAATAGCTGGGAAGGACTTAAAGGGCCATTGAGTCTTGCTAAAGCCTTCCTAAGAGATGGTCACCCAATCCCTATTTAAGAGTGAGATTCCTCCAACATGCAAAAATGTATTCACTGTTCATCAGCTCTTTCAGTCAAAGGGGTCTTCCTAATGCAATGATGGGCAACGTTTTGCACTTGGTGTGTCAAAATTCACCAAAAAACCTAGCATGACTTGGGTGGCATGTCACTTTGAGAAAAAACAAACATAATTTTGCAATATGTATAGTTTAAATAACAAAAATGTGTAATTGTAATATATAACTGTATTTGATAAATAAAAAAACTATTTACTACCATTATTTCCATGTACAACAATCTATGGTACCTCTTGCAGTTTCCATGCTGATTTCTCTCTATTCTAGTTTCAATGTAGTCATGAATAATGAATAATATAATAATAATATAATGGTAACAATATGATAATATACTACAATAATAAGAATGGGTTGCTTACCTGTAACCATGTTTCTTCGAGTGGTCACCTGTGAAATCCACACATATGGGTCTCCGAAATTGTCTGCGCAGGTGCAGAAGACCCATATGTGTGCATTTCACAGGGACCACGAAGAAGGAATAGAATGATATAATATATATATAAATGTAATGTGCATAATTCCCATGGAGTAAACAACAAAACCACTGGACCAAATCACACCAAATTTGGCCACAAAAGACATAGTCATCCAATCAATCTGCATGCGGCAGCGTGTCAGCAAAAATGGCTAGGCGTGTCAGTGCTGACACGCGTGTCATAGGTTGGCCATCATTGTCCTAATGTATAGATGGAAATCTCATTTTTTGTAATTTAAATCCATTGGTTATGTTCTAGATATTTGAATGTCAGAAAACAAGGGCCCCTTCCAGCTGAATAAAATCTCACATTTCTGCTTTGAATTGGAATATATGGCAGTGTGGACTCAGATAACCCAGTTCAAAGCAGATATTGTAGGATTTTCAACCTTGATATGGCCGTGCGGAAGGGCCCAAGGTTTCTCTGTCCTCTATCTTCAGACAGATAATGATAGCTATCAGATCAGCTGTCTTTAAAAAAATTATTTAAGATTTTCAAATTGCATAAAATAGAACAATACAAATACGTAATATGAAAGAAAAAAATAGAGGACATAAAGAAAAAAAAGAAAAAAAACAAAAGATAAAAATAAGAAAAGAAAAAAGATAAAGACTTTGTTGGTCAAACATACCATATTTTACTGAATAATAGTCACCACCACATAGTCGTTGTGCCCTCCCTAACCATCATAGATAGTTTTAAACAAAATATATCAAAAAGCCAGAGCTCTCCTCAAAGACAGATTACAAACACTGAACTCTTCCTCTTACCTTCTCTTTGTCTTGGTGATAAGGCAGGGGCTTTTAACCCCCCCCCCCAAAAAAAAAGCATATAAAAGTATTTATTTATTTATTTATTTACAGCATTTATATTCCGCCCTTCTCACCCCGAAGGGGACTCAGGGCGGATCACATTACACATACAGGCAAACATTCAATGCCTTTTAACATAGAACAAAGACAAGACAAACATAGGCTCCGAGCGGGCCTCGAACTCATGACCTCCTGGTCAGAGTGATTCATTGCAGCTGGTTGCAGCTGGCTTGCTCTCCAGCCTGCGCCACAGCCCGCACCCATTATCCATTATTTTTCATCATCTCTCCCCTCCTTATTGCCAACAAAAAGGGGATTAAAAATTCTGATTATTATACTTGAGAGGAAATGGGTTTGCAGCCAATGGAGCTGTTGCAACAGGGGAGATTTTGATATGTGGTGTCTTTGCTGTAAAAGAATTGCCTCCATATGGCCCTTCACCAAAGTTTTAAAGTTCTAGAAAAAATCTATTTCAAGTTTATTTATCAATAATCTCAACAATTTATGTACAAGATGAAATGAGAATATGATGCTTAAAATACCCCCGCAAGTGATTCATTGCAATACGTTTTATTTGTCATGCTATTTCATATGTTTTTCTAAATCAAATATTAACAACAGTCAGCAAAAACAAAATAAAACACCTTCCTCTAATAATGAATTGCATGTCATTTCACAGGGAATCGTTTCCAAGCAGTACAAATGTAGAAATAGCTTAATAAGGTTTTATAGTCATTTTGTCATTTCATCTTCTACCTTGGTTATGTTAACTCTTAACAATTTTCTTTTTTACTAAATTCACAAACAGCATAGAAGGGAAAGTCAGCCAACTGGAATAAATAAGTTTCAGCTCCTGTGATACTGATGACAAACATCCCTTTGATATTACTATAGTTCTTTTGCCAACCTACCAAGCCTTAAGTAAAAGTTCAACGTTCTTTGCTGTCATTGGTATTCACTGTGGCCAAATATTTTACCTGGAATAATCACTGATGGACATTGATTTTTTTTCCTTTGCTCTTCACAGCATAGCAAAATTAATGTGAAAGTCAGAGTCAAATGAGTCCCAGCGGTGTCCTTCACTCTCTGCTGAGATGTGGATTTTCAAATGCTAAAAGACTGGCTCCAATGCAGACCACATAGTATCTTGCATTACAACAATTAATAGGCATCTCCGGGCTACCTGGATATCATCTTTGGAGGTTAAGATCTCAAAACAGTTGAGAAAGGTTAATTTGTGGTAGTCCATTAAGTGCCCGATTCTTTGTCTTCCAATTACATTGCATCATGAAGTTTCTTTTTATTGCCACCTTTAAAGCTATAATTTCCAAGATATATTTGTACATTCTGAAGTATTGGCAAGGGAAACGTAATCATTATAGTATGAAAAAATATTGTTGTTGCATTACATAAACAATCAAGATGCTCTAAACTCAAGATTTACTATGTGACGCACATGGTCTTAGAAACTAAAAGATTACTTATATTTCAGGATTTTAGTAAACATTTTGATTTGTATAGTATTTGTTAGATATGGGTGGAAATAAACAAATGTATCTGTTTCTTGTCCATGACCCATTCATATGAGTTTATTAACATTTAAGTGGTCTACATAATTAAAAACACATATAATCAGACAAGCTGTCAAAATTTTAAAAGGATAAAAGAATAATATAGTAATTTATTAATACATAGTTGTAAAGGGAAACACAAGCAATCAGGACTAGGGCCGGCCTGTGGCGCAGGCTGGTGAGCAGCCTCCTGCAATAAATCACTCTGACCATGAGGTCATGAGTTCGAGGCCAGCCCGTGGCAGGGTGAGCACCTGTCAATCAAAAAAAATAGCCCCTGCTCGTTGCTGAACTAGCAACCCGAAAGATAGTTGCATCTATCAAGTAGGAAATAAGGTACCACTTATACCACTTTACGACATTGGACTGAGGAAGTGCCGTCAAAGTGGATGATGAAGCAGCTGCTCCCCCCTGTGGCCAGAATCGAACATCCCCTCAGGAGAAAGTTACATTGCCTCTGAGTCTGTCTCTGTCTCAGTTCTATGTGTATATGGGCATTGAATGTTTGCCCTATATGTATACAATGTGATCCGCCCTGAGTCCCCTTCAGGGTGAGAAGGGCGGAATATAAATACTGTAAATAAATAAATAAATAAATGTGTACAAATATTTCTTTACTAGCCACTTTGAGTCCCTTCGGGGAGGAAGATGGGGTATAAAAAAATAAACAAACAAATAATAAATACTAGCTCCATGTACCCATAAACGTACAGGTTAGAAATTTTGTAATAGTATTTATTAGACATAGTCATTTTTGGTTTACAGGTTTATGATTTGTTCCATTAGAAAATGCATAGCATTGACTGCATTGACTGATTTACGACTACAGCATGAGGTTTTTGGATGAATGGATTTTAATCATATGTTTTATATTTTTATATTGTTTTCATTGTTTTAATTGGATTTTCATTGCTGTTTTAATTTTGTGTAGGCATCGAATTGTTGCCAATTTTGTACGCCGCCTTGAGTCCCTTTGGGTGAGAAGGGCGGGATATAAATGTTGGAAATAATAATAAATAATAATAACTATATAATTTCCCCCCCTAAAATCATACAGCTGATAGGATAGAACTGGTATTAGCCAATGATTTGGTCAGGCTGCAAGTTCTGTGAATATCCCACAAAGCCCACCAGTATTTTAAGAACAGCTTGTGTACACAGTTTGTTCTTCATACATCATAGGTGATAATCATGCGGTTCTACAGATGTGGTCTTTTAGCACATATCCAACCTTGCTAGTATTTTACGTTGGATCATGAAAGCTATGTGTACCAAATGTGGCCCATATCTATCAATCATTGATGGGATTCACACTGTTCTTCAGATATAACTGGATTACAACTGCCATCATCAACTTTCATCATCCTCTATCAGCCCCCCCCCCCCCCCAAAAATAAAAAATAAAAATAAAACCAGTATTTTAAGTTGGTCAGGATCCATCAAGCCATGTAGAAGCCATCCTGGATCATACATACGTATGAAATTATTTCATTTGATGATAGAAACTTTTTATCCTCATTACCATAAAAGGTGAAGAAGAAAAAGGATAGTGGTAGAAAATTCTGATTCCCCTTCCTAGCTCTCATGCCTCATTCTTTTCTCTTTCTCCTTTTCTGGAAAAGACTGGGAGGTAGCAGCTCCAATTGGACAGATGGGCAAGAGCTTCATCTTCCCCAAGCTGGCCTATGTATGCACCTGTCAAATATTCAAACAATATTTCATTTGGGAAGACTTGTTGTTTTCCAAAATGTATAATGAAACCAGATCATCTGTTAGTATCATCCCCAAACTCAAACTGTTGTAATGGCAGATGTTCTGCTTTGGGATCAATAGATTAATAATGACAGGTAGTCTAAATTTCAGAATTTGCAGGTGTTGTCTGAAGCATGAACAGTTGCCAATGATTCCTTGGGTTTGTCTTTCATTTATTTCCCTTGTCAAGCTTCCCAGTAAGTAAGCATTCAGAAAATATGTGTGAAAATGTCCCGCCACACTTTAGCAATGTTCATTAATAGATTTCAACTGTTGTTTCTATCAAATGTGTTAAATAAACTAGGTAAAGTTTGCAGTTTCCTTTCCTTGCTATAATCAAATGCCAACATACAGCACAGAAAAATAAACACTTTACTTTGTTGGCTTTGCCATTGATTTCACATCAGTTTACATTGTCGGGCATTCCAGGTAAATGCTAATATGTGCATAATAGTACATAATTTTATTACAAAAAAGGGGAAGGAAAACTTCCACTACATAGTCATAAATAACCTTCTTCACCAGTTGATACTGTTATGTTTTCAGGTGAGGTTACAAAGAAAACGAACAATTAGCATAAATTTGTGTATTCATGTGCTATCATGTTAGATTTTGAGATTGCCGTTTATGTATTATGTTTATGTACTATATTTTTGCCTTGGTTTTTGTATTGTGTTTTATTTTCTGTTAGGTTTTTGAGATTGCTGATAATGTGTTATATTTAATTTTTGTTTTAGTTTTTGTACTGGGTTTTATTTTCTGTAAGCTGCTTTTAGTCCTGTTTGGAGAAGGGCAGTATATAAATAAGGATTATTATTATTATTTTATTGTATGACACAGCAAACAAGATAGACATGCTGGATTTCATATCACAAAATCACAAGTCGAACACTTCCCAAGTGTCTAGGACTGTGTGATGTATTTTCGGAGGATGAGTGCAGATCCCAGTAGGGTGGCCTTTTGCAGTTGGCAGATCGTAATTTTGTCAATGTCTATTGTTTCCAAATGCCGGCTGAGATCTTTTGGCACGGCACCCAGTTGTTGTTATTATTATTATTATTATTATTATTATTATTATTATTATTATTATTATTATCACAAAGCACATGTATGAGATTGATATTGAATTTGAATGGTCATTTTTTTAAATTACAAAGTTTCTCCCACAATGATCAATTGTTATGAAATTATTTTATTTTATTTTATGAATTTCAGAACTCATCTGTGAAAAATTGTGAGTACAAAAATATTAGTAAAGTATTTGTTGGGATGGGCAATCTTAAAATGCAGAAATGATACAAAGCATACAAAATCCTTTTTTCTAATCTGCCAAAATGGCATAAACATTTAAATGCCCACTGCTCATTTGGAACATCAAGTAGACCAATAAACAAAGTAGTCAAAGGCAAAGAATTTTAATTTGTTAGGAGACCCACCACAGTTTTTGAACTGAGACCTCATTTTAAAGGGTATGCATATCTATTTGCAATTATGTCTTATCTAAGCACATTATTAATGTCTACAGCATTTTGGAATTTATCTGTGCAGCAGAAGGCAATTGACTAACTTCATTTCTAAGATCTATGTTTTATTCTCAAAGTGTTTTTGGCATCCCTAAAGTGGTAATATAAATAAACCTTTTACAAAAGCACATGAGTGGTGGCTTTATGGGATTGATTAAGTTGTGGAAAAGAAATAATCTATTGTGTCTATCATGGTTCTGAACTCTAATAATGGACTGAACATGTGATATTTTTGTTGTTGCTGTTTTCTTGCTTTTGCTATTGTTTTTCATCCCTGATTGATTATTT
The DNA here is from genome assembly GCF_035594765.1 of Anolis carolinensis. Classification (NCBI taxonomy): domain Eukaryota; kingdom Metazoa; phylum Chordata; class Lepidosauria; order Squamata; family Anolidae; genus Anolis; species Anolis carolinensis. Next base: position 22,454,958 of record NW_026943820.1, read on the forward strand.
GCCTATCCCCAGCAGATGCACATTCCAGTCAATTTCTCCAGAACAAACATTATATAATTATAATTTGTAATCTTCTTTGGTATTTAGCAATGCTTCTACTTCTACCCCATAGACAGAGCCGGTCCAACAATGAGGCAAATTAAGCAGTCGCTTGGGGCGCAAAACATACGGGGGTGCAGTTGAGACTGCTTTTTCTGTTGATTTCTTGTAAAACATGTTTTGGTGCTTCATTTGTAAAATCTTAATGTAATTTGATGTTTAATAGGCTTTTCCTTAATTTCTCCTTATTATCCAACATTTTCGCTTATCCAGCACTTTTATTTTTCAGTGATTGGTTGGAGGGGGCGCCAAAATTCTGTTTGCCTACACTTGAAAAATACCTAGGGCCAGCTCTGCCCATAGAGTAGGGGTCCTTAAACTAAGGCCCTCCAAGGTTATTTACCCAGCCCCAACTTTAGACTTAGGATCACCCTAAGTCTGAAACATCATGAAGGCACACTACAAGAAGATTCCTAATTTACTTGACTCTCTCATCAGCCAAAAGCAGGCCCACACTTCCCATTGAAATACTATTAAGTTAATGTTGGTTAAAATTGTTCCCTCTGTCAGCTCCAGCTCCCGTGTGGGGACATGAGAAAAGCGTCCCACAAGATGATAAAACATTAAGCATCCAGGCATTCCCTGGACAACATCCATGCAGATGGTCAACTTCCTCACACCAGAAGCGACTTGCAATTTCTCAAGTCACTCCTGACATGAAAAAAATAAAACCTGTCAGGGTGCATATACGTATGTTCCTAAAAGGTCAAGAATATATTAAAGTATTTATTGTGATGTCTCAGGCACCTTTGGCCCCTGATCCCGCAGCCATTGCTGATCGAACTGAAGAGGATTTGGGTTTTTTCCCACCTCAGCAAGATTTAATCCCTTTCCAGATGTCTCCTGTTGACATTGCCGTGCCAGAGCCAATTAGGAATGCCCTTGAGATGTTGCCGGCTCTTCCCGGATCTCCGGAGAGTTTAGAGTTTAATAGAAGGGCTACTTTCAAAACAAAGTTTAATAGAAGGGCTACTTTCAAAGACAAAGTTTAAGGAGAAGTGTGAGATTAGCAGAGTGAGGCGATTGTGGCTGAGCCAGTTCTCTTGGGAAGAATTGGTGAGGCAGGCATCTGGCGCCTCGTTGTTAGCAGCTCGTTTCTCTTGAGAAGATTTGGGGAGTCAAGCACCTGCTTTGGGGGAGCTCTTGGACTTCAATAAAAGTTCTGCGCAGATAATCTCTGTCATGGTGTCAATTGAACTTCTGATTAAAGAATACATCGTCTCTTGATCCTGAGCTTCCAAGAGGCCTGCTGGCGCGCTTACTCTCGAGTAGACCGGGTGTTGCGTCTCGTCCCGTGCCAAGTTTGAACTGCATTTCAGATCCATCATGAACAGCCTTAGCCTTGCCTTGAAACCTTGCTCTGGACTATTACTTCAAGTATTTTCCTGAGGAATTTTGCTTCTTTCCCCACTCAAACTTCCATTAGGTTTGAGTGTGTTTCGGTCATTGGACTTTGGACTTTGGACTCTAATATTGGACATAAGACTTTCATTTTTAGGACTAACTTTGATCTTTCCTAAGAGGTCAACTGCTTGACTATCTATTCTGCTTGTTTTTGTTTGAAACTTTTATTGCTTTAATAAAGGTATTAGATTGTTTATTGGCCTCCGTGTTGGTTCCCAGGGTTCGCGCTGCCTAGGAACTTTACATTTATTGACAAATCTTATACGCCTTCAAGCATTTGCTCATGTTTCAGCTTCAAGTAAAAATAATGATGGTTATGAAATTTGTTTCATTAGAAATTATAGGGGGAGATAGAAAATAACTCACTGATTTTCTATCAATGACAAGGAAATAGCCAGAAGAAAGACAAAACAGAAAAAAGTGTGAGATGCCAGGATAGGTTCATTGCTGTACTGTTTCAGAAAGGATGTACCATTATTATTTAGTCGTTGCTTCTGATCTCTCGCCAGAACCAGCTGATTTGAACAGAAATAGAAGATGAGAGAGACTGACAGCTGTGCCCTGTATGGAAACTGCCAAACTGCTGTGCCTCTTGTCAGGTTGCCAGGTGGCTTTAGGCCAAGCAGGCTATCGATGACACATATAATGAGACACTGACAAAACAACCATGTATCATAGATCTATAGGAGAACAGGGGGAGCAACAAAGATGGCCTCATCTTTTTAAGAGCAGCCTGGTGTCATGCTGAGAAGTGCAGGTAACAGAAAGTAGATGAGCAGTAATAGAAGTAGTAGTCATAGCACTATGCTTCTTTACATGTGAAAACCACAACAACACAGTGAGATGGAAAACTAGAGACAGGGAAGAGTTACTCAACTAAAATGAAGAGCATACAAATATGGATCTTGTAGCACATTTGAGACTAGAGAAAGAGGTTTCTAGCATATGTTTTTCATAGACTTAAGTTTACTTCATCAGATGCATGGAATGAAGTGCCTAAGAACAGATCCTTTTGAGCCTGCAGTATGTGTAAACAGCACGGGTGGTATGTGTGAATAGCAACCAAAATGTAAAAATTGTGACATTGATAATGAGATGACAAGTTCAATTATAATGATTTTTTTTTGTTTGGGGGGGGGGAGAATAAGAAAAGTTGTTGTCGAAAGCCAAGGTGAATAGACAACCATGTGAATGGTCGAAGGAGCTATGGGAATGTAGTGTAGTTGTGTCTGGGAATCAGAAAGGAGATGTGATAAACTGGTGAAGGGAGACATCATGAGGATGAGGTGAGAGTACCATAAAATTATTGCCTCTGTTCAACCCATTGTTAGTGGACTGGTGTTGTGAATATAGTATATTACTGTTCTGATGTTTCTCTTTCCTATCTTCCTTTGTAGTATTGTTATGGTGGTGGTGGTTGTCAAGGACTACTGGTCAGAGATGGAATGCCCAGGAAGACTAAAGTGTTCTGCAACTTTTTTGTGTAGCTTTGCAAAATTCAATCAGTTGCTCCTCTGCTTTGTTTCTTGATTCCAAGCCATGTTTTCCTACCTTCTTTAAATTTCCTACATTTGCATTCCAATAACCTGTGATTAAGAAACAAATCCTTTTTTGCTATGTGGTCCTCCTCTTAGAACCTTTCATTTCTTTTTCATCTTGTAGCTGGAACATAATGGTTATATTGATAGGTTCCCCTGATGTTATTGGTGTTGATGTTATTTGGTCAGGCTTTACATTATATCATTTGGATGCTTTTTCTACACTTCTTACTATTAAGATCACTTTTTTGGCATAGATTTTCATTTCCTGAGTAAAAGACTGTAATTATCTATAAATATCCTATTCCAATCCACTTTAGCTCAATCACCCCAAGTATTGCAATGTGTAAATACGTACCAATTCTTCTTTTACTATATCTAGTTACCTCTGAATCATACTTCTCACATTCCATGTCACTGTAATGTAATGTAATCTCCCCGTTGGGGAGATGGTGGCGGGGTATAAATAAAGTTTTATTATTATTTATTATTATTAATGTGTGTTGTGCAACTTCAGAGTTTCCTTTCACTGACAAGTACATTGATAGCTGAACATCTTTTCAGCTTGAACCCAGTTCTGATATTAGCCAAAACATACTCATTTATTCTCTGCTTTACCAGTAGTTTATTCAGTGTATTTCATCCTGGAAGTGTTATCTTATGGCACTATATATTTTTTTCTTATTTTGATTGTCATCATAAGGGTTTTGTAGTAAAAGACATTCAAATGAGATTCACTAGTCCTTTCTAGCACATTACTAGCAAGTGTGAGCTAGAGTATTTCCAAGATTATGTGTATTGTCATGATTATGTGTATCAGAGACACAGTCCAGATGGTAAACAACAGAAGTTTGTGCAAACGAAGCCAAGGTCAATGTTTTGACATCAAAGCGTGAAGTCTGAACAATAAATGATAAAGATAGTCCACATCCATAGTCTAAGTTCAATTACTGGAGTCACACTGGAGAATTACAGGATCTGGTTTGGAATAAACCATAGCCAAGGTCCAAAAAGCAAACCATCCAAGAGTAGCAGAGTCTGAGTTTCATCGAGAAACAATAATGTTGACTGTTACAAGTCTTCAGACTGAGCCTCTTATTTCCTAAGATCTCTGTTGTTGCTAGTTGAGAGTTCATTTCTCTGCAAATTTTGTGGACCAATGAGAGTCTTCATATTTCCATCTACATTGTAAAGTGTTGGTATATTTAACTCCTCACCAGCTGGTTCTACTATATTTGCCTCAGCTTGCTCAGACTGCTGGGGAATATTCATCATTGATGGAGGCTCATCCTCAGCACTAACTGAACTAAACAGACCCTCCTCACTATTGGAGCTGGCCATGATAAATATCACTGTTGTTGTCTCTGAGAGCTGCTTCAGTATGTCATGATTGTTGCTATGCAGCAGCTGTATGGCAGATTTAGTCTGGCTTTTCTGAAGTAAAGACTCTACCATCAGCATAGCCTCATGGTTCACAGGTGCATGTAATCCCACCACCACTGAATGAAGGGTCCCAACCCTTATTTCATTTTTTTAAAAAGCCTTATTCTGAGCATTTCTTTTTCAGAGAAATTCAGGCATCTTTAATTGCCACCTTGCTACAAATGTGCCTCTCTAAGAATCCTACAAATTAAGAGATTTGTGATCTGAACAACTGTGAAAAACACATGCTACTGCCATCTTATTGTAGCACTGACACAGCAGAACATGTGGCTATTAAAACTCTCTAGAAGCCACCTATGCTGTCACACCCAGGCACCTTTTAAAGCTTTAGGATGTGCTTCTTCCTTTGCCCAGGTGAACTGCAGAGGCCTTACTTAGAAGCTCTGGAAATCCCAGTAACCAAAGGCACTTCAAGTAGAACAATCAAACAAAATTTTATTTTCACAAAGTCCTTGGCAGACTTGGCACACGTAGTTAAGGTTGCAAATAAAAACAGTCAACTTATAAAACCTTGCAGATGTTCCTTTCTTGCTTTTCCCCTTTAGTTGCTGGGTTAACTTCCACCAAAGGCGAAGAGATCCTGAGATCCTCTTTACCCTAGTCCTGAGCTGCTATCAAAAAGGTCTATAACTATCTAAGCTCAAAGCTAGTTTTTGAGGCGAAGTTGGTAGGGCTTCTTCCAGTGGCAAAAAAATCCGGAGATGTTCTTTGCCTCAGTGTTAAGCTATTAGAAAGAACAGGTCTTTCCCCTTCTATGCTCGGCACTGGCTTTAAAGGCAGGTCAGTACTTACAATTGCCTTGTCTGAGCTGGCCTGGCTTGGCCACTCAAGCACATCTAAGTTCTTTTTTCTTCTGTCTAGAAGGCAGAAGAGGCTTCTCAAAATGGATCCTCCTTTCCCCAGGAAAAGGGGCGGTCTCCAGAACAAAAAGATACATTTACAGGCTACAAGCAGCAAAGCTTTGCAAAGTGGAAGCAGCAAAGGCCTGCATGCTGGTTGCAAACCTCTGTTAATGGCTAGCCATCAGGGTGCTGCAGAATCTGCAACAGCTCCGGAAGAAATGCATACAGATGCTATCCCTATAACTATGAAAAAATGCAAACCAAACCTCTGGAGGACGGAACACCACCAGTAGCCCAATGAGGAGAGTCTGTCAATTTGTTTCTCAACTTTGGCATTTGCCACAGCCCAAGAGCAGCTGGTTGGTTTCTCCAAGACAATGCTAATGGTTGTCCCAGTTGGTGGAGAATAATTAACCCCAATTGCATCCCAGTATCTAAAATGGGCACATTTCCCAGGTGGTCTACCTTCATGCCTTTGGATCTCATCTTAAACTTTCGATAATAAAAAATGGGCATTGTTATTCTCACTTCCTTAAAAAACATCATTTCAGGGACTTAACCTGACTCTTCAAAGGAAATGTGCTAAATTATGGGAATACACCCTCCCCATGTATGTACACAGCTGTAGTGAATGTTTTGAGATGAAGCTTGAACCCTACTAGTAACTAGATAAAATTAAATGAAGTTAACACTGCCAAACAGATGGCAATTAACAGCTGACCCAGACAACTGAGTCAAAACAAATTATAAATGACCTCCACAAGCTGGGATTGATTCACATTGGATCTACACCGAGACATCCCTAGCCATAAGGAACATTTGCATTAGCAAGGATTGCTGTGGCTGCTTTTTGTGCTGATGATGTAATTATCCCTCCCTTTGGAGAATCACCAAAGCCGGAACATCTTTTAAAAATGTCACAACACCTTCCCATTAAGATTGGCTTCTGGGATCAGATTAAAACTGACAACAGGTTTTCATCTTTAACTAATGCCAAGGTTTCATACTATGGTTATGTAGCAATTTTATGCTGCTTTAATAACAAAGCTTAGTGGCAGAGGTTGGAACCAACAAATAACTCTTTAACACATTTAGATGGAATTAGTTTTTTTCTTGCTGTTGATGATAATGATTTGGGTAGGTTTGACAGAAGGAAATTATATTCCTGGCATTCACTTCTCAGAAATGATCTACTCATTGCTGGTTACCAACCTCCCTAAACTAAATAATAAATGAATAAATATTCTATCTTTTAAAATCAAAACTGTGTCTTTTCATCCTTAAATAGATCCAAGCTAAGCATTACAAGATGTCTCCCAAAGCTATACATGATCATGAAAACCTCTCAGAAGTCCCAATCATGCCATTTTTGAAGTGATATGAATCTGCTGCTGATCAGATGCTGCTGATTATGTAAATATATTACAGATTTGCAGGACACTCTAATGGAGTAGATGTAGGTCACAGATGTGCTATGTGGCTTGGATTTTGCATTGTGGAATAAATTTTCATTCAGAAATCACTGAAATCACATTATTGGCCTGAAGCAGAGAGGTGTTCTTGCTCCCTCAAACTACACACAATTAGATGAAAATTAGCTAAACCTGAAACTAGAAGCTGCATGATAAAATAAAGCATGGGCATGCAGAGGAGGTTGGCCCCCATCCTTGCGTCCATCGTGGACTCCTCTGATTGGTCGGGGGAGCCGAGGCCATGTTTGGCTGTGCTGCGCTCCCAATCAAGTTCAGTTGCATTAAAAATATATTTTAAAAATAATAAAAAAAATATTTTGGGGGAAAAAAATAACGAAAAAAATAAAGAGACATAACGAGAGTAGGGCGACAATGCTTCGAATTACAAAGCTTGATGGGCCATGCCAGCCTGTGTTGGATACCGGTTCAAAAAGCAAGATAATTCCGAATTTAATCCGATTTAAGATTCATTTCAATATTTTGCTCATGCCTACTAACAATTGTAACACACTGAGTTAATCCCTCAGCTAGAAACAATGGAATCATTAGAGTTTCCTCGACATACCTAATTATTGTTTACTCAATGTCCATACAGAAGATAGACAAGCAAATATTGTAGGTGAAATATTACAGATAACATTTCTAAATATTTGTACTGTTTTTTAAATAGTATACAACAAGAAGTGGCATGCTAAGAACCCATCACAAGCAAAATCCTATTGAGACCCTGTGTTAATAAATGAGCAGGCTGGGACCAAGGACTAGTCTTTAAAGGAAAAATGGGCAATGATTGAAAGCCAGGGAGTTATTTTAGTTTCCCAGGAATCCCTGGAAGATCATGTTCTGAAGATTAACTGTTCCTGCAAAAAAATGGAGAGGGGAGAGAAAGAAAGATCTCCAAAAGCCTTGTGAAAACATTATCTTCATGTTTTGGAGACTTCTTGAGTTCCTTGACACTATCTAGGCAAAACTTCATTGTCCATAGACACCTCCAAGGTCATGTGGCTGGCATGACTGCATGGAGTGCCGTTACCTTCCCGCCCGAGCAATACCTATTGATCTACTCACATTTGCATGTTTTCGAACTGCTAGGTTGGCAGGAGCTGGGGCTAACAGCGGGCACTCATTCCGCTCCCGGGATTTGAACCTGGCACCTTTTGGTCCGCAAGTTCAGCAGCTCAGCACTTTAATGCACTGTGCCACCAGTATTTTAAAACTATTAAATACAGTATAAAATTACAGTATATAAATTTTAAAAATATGTATGCTCAGATCCATTTGTCCGAAAACCTCGTGCTTTATCCATAAGTCAGTCCGTATCATCTTTATCGTTTTGTTGTCCTTCCGTCTCCAGGCAAACACCTTTTGTATTCTGCCAAGCTTTTGAAATGGAAAGTTTTTAAAGAATGGTCTGAGGGTGGTTTATTGCTTTAAATATGTTATGGTTCTTAAGGTTATTTTATCTTTTATAAGTGTAGTTTTCAATTATTTTAGTATTGTTAAACCCTTACGCCTACTGGACTGCTGACCTGAAGGCTGGGTTGCTAACCTGGAGGTCGCCGGTTCGAATCTGTGAGACGAGGTGAGCTCCCGTCTGTCAACTCTAGCTTGCGGGAACATGAGAGAAGCCTCCCAATAATAATAATAATAATAATAATAATTATTATTATTATTATTATTATTTTATTTATTTGACCAGTCATATGAAGCCTCCCAGTAGGATGGTAACAGATCTGGGTATCCTCTGGGCAATGTCTCTGTAGACTACCAATTCTCTCACACTAGAAGCGACTTGCAGTATGTTCTCAAGTTGCTTCTGACATGATGAAAGAATCCTAATTTCACTCTTCACTTTTTGTTGTTTTTAGCTGCATTTTTTTAAAAAAATTGTAAATTACTTTGTGTTTCAATTTTGGGAGAAAGGTGGAAACATCATCATCATCATCATCATCATCATCATCATCATCATCATCATCAATACAACCACCAGCATCATCATTTAGGTGTATTTGGAATGATGTTTACCCACCAGGGGCACCCTAATACTACTAATACTAATAAGTGCACACAAGAACTTTGTAAGTTAGCATCAGTGCTGGAATTTGTTCCTCTTGTTCTATTTCCCTAACTTGTTTCTGTCTGTGATATGGTATTTTTTTTTTAGTTTGTAAACCTGAAATCAGGAACTGTCTCTGGTAATTTGTCAAAGAGTGGGTTAAAAATGCTGTTAAAAAGAAAATGTAATGGAGCATCTAAATATGACAAATCTTTACATCTAGAAAATCTAACTAGGTAATTAATTTCCCACATATAGAAAAATAACTGGGGTTTTCTACTTATTTTTCAGAATATTTTCCTAAAGAGGCAGCATCTATGTTGTTAGACAGATTTCTTGTATTCAGCTTCCCACAAACGGATCAAGTGTGTTTCCATGCACTGTCTCTGCATGAAGAGAGAGCATGAAGGCAAGCCCCCATAAAACAATTTTTTTTTTCATGACAACTCATGTTGTGATGGATTAGAAAAACAGAAAGACTTCACAGAAGGGACTGGAACAGAGAAGCAGAAAGAAATGCCATTGCAATTTCAGCTGCAGCAAAAATTAGAAGTGTATGTGGACATTCCCACTAAATAAATACATTCAGTGTAAAAGAGCAGTTTCAAGAAAGTCAGAAAAAATATCAGGTAGAGTGAAAACTGTCAGAGGAATTTAAGCAGCGCAGCAGCAGTTGGATGGAGTCAGTGGAACACTGAACGAAGAGATATCAGAGCCGATGGTAAAACTATATACAAGTTTTACTGAAAGCAGTAATAAAGACAAAACAGACTTGTAGACAATGGACATAGGACTTGACTCTCAGCAGACAGCACTTGACTCAACTCAGAACAGAACTGAACAGATCAGAACTGATCTGATGCAATCAGCAATGCACACACACTTGTATCTGGATACTCCCTGGTTCCAGCCACACATCAAGGACAGCTTCTCAGTAATTAACTCTTTCCAGACTATGTTACACTCTGGATGATGCAATCAGTATGCAATGCAGACAAGACACAAATTTCATTTAAACACTACCAATACACAAATTCCACACTAACAAAAACTGCTTCTAATATTGTTTCCTAGTGAAACAATTGGGTATGGTATTGACAATAGCAGGAAACATTTCCAGGAAGTCTTTGAAATGACCAATGGAATGGTTTAAATCTAGTTGATATAACTGTATATTTTTTTACCTTTTTACTCCTCACTACATTTTAATCCACTATTTTGCATACCCTTTGTGTATTCTTTTAGATAGGGACCTGTGAGAACTTCCCTTTGAAAAGTGCCATGGATGGTGATATAAGTTACAAATGATAGAAATGAAAGTGATATTGAAGAATCAAGGTTACTGCTGTAAGAGGAAAATAGAAACGGTTCCAAATTCAAAGTGCTCTTCACTTGTTTCTTGTGAAGGAGAAATGTGAGCGGCACTGATCTAGTATGGATGTCATGACAGAGATCTGGGCATTTTTGCAAAGAGTCCCTCTATTTTAAGCTCTTCTCATTCAGAGCATGGTAATAAGGAAGTTTGATAAGGTGGCAAAGGTTAGCCGCAATGCTCTGCTTCTCAGTGGGGGAAAGTAGAGTACATCTAGGTGTCTGTCTGACCCAGCATGTGCCACCAACCGAGATGGCAATGCAGGAGGCATTGCTGAACAGGTGGTGAGAGCTAAGCAGAAAGACCTCTGACATAGAAGAATTAAATCTGTGAAAGTTAGAGGACACCTATAATTGAACCTCCCACAGTCATTTACCTGCTCAGAGAATAGTTTCCTTAAGGCCAGCTGCTGCCAGAGACACCTAACATGTATGCAATTTCCCTCTATAATTAATGCTGATTAAAATTTGAATAAAGAGAAGTCACGGATGCTAGGATATACTGGAGAACTGACACAAAGCCAATGTCAGTTTGGGGTTGAAATATGTTTGGATTTGCATGGCATTCAAATTAAAACCTTTTATAAATGATGTCAACTTGTTACAAATCATAAGTTAGGCTTCCCGGGAGTGGTGGGGGGTTACAAAGAAACATGAAGTTCCTTGAAGGTATATTGACAAGGAAGGATGTACTGGTGCTGGGTAGAATTTTTGATAGAGTAAGATTTGGCTCTAGTTAAGGAGAGGGTTTGTGGTGATGGGAAAATGACATCTCATCTTTTGCTATGGAAAACGTATTTTAAGGGCCAGAAGTAAAATTCATTCTTCACCAGCTAAACTACATTTTAATTTCATTGTGCTTCCAATGACCTCATCAGATGGGCAAAATTGCCTTACTTACTTAGGCGATCCCTCATAGTTCGAGGATGATGGGCCTCCATTTCTTGGAAGATGCCTGTGCGTGATTTTTTTTTAATGTGTGGAGGTCGGTGCATGGCTGGTCAACACACAGTCTTCACAGATTGAAGCCCCAGCAGTGGTGTAATTAACACAACAAGAGTGGCTTCTCAGTCTGTTGCAGCCTTCTTCTGCCTTCATAGCTGTTGTAACATGTACCATGTTATTCTCCGCCTGCTCCGCCGTTGAGGTCTTTGGGTCTTCAGATTGTTCTTGGTCTGGAACCTCCCCTGTGGCCACTCCTGGGAGTGTGTGACTCCCGTGGTTGTGCCCTCAGGCTCATTGGAACACGCAAGCCCCCTCACCACGTCAAGGTGACAATCCATCGAGGGATTGCCACTTCCACTTCACTTGAGGCACAGAGCCCGCCGGCTCCCAGCACGCGGTGTCAATCTACTTCCAGTGGGGCTCAATGCTACATGTGAAGTAGAAGTGTTGCAGGAGGCAGTGGCAGCAACATGGGAAATTTCCTGTGTTGCATAGGAAACATTGGGGAAAACCAGGCAGTGACACTTCCCCCGTGGGATGAGGTGAGTGGGAAGGCGGGCAATGCAGAGCACAGGATGATGGGATTCCTTAGTGGAATTTACAAAAGCTCCAGGAGATTCTACTATGAACACATGAAAGAATCCTCAGAAGCAACCTGAAGAAGGGATATTTATCCAGAAACAAGGATCACAAAATACCCGGGAACCCTTGTTGTTTTTCACTTCTTGATGTTTTTATTTATTTATTTATTTTATTACATCACTTCTACCCTGCCCTTCTCACCCATCAGGGGACTCAGGGCGGCTTACAATATAAATATACACATCAAAAAATAGTTTTCATCAAATTTAAAAATCCATCAAGATTAAAAATTACAATATAATTAAGAATATACATTTAAAAATATACATAATTATACATTTAAATATACATTTAAGGCACTTTCCATGTCCAGGTGGGGTCTGTCATTAGGTCATATGTTCATATCTCATTTTTGCTGCTACTCATGCTCAAATGCCTGGTCCCATAACCACGTTTTTGTTCTCTTTCGGAAAGACAGGAGGGAGGGAGCCTGTCTGACTTCAATGGGGAGGGCGTTCCATAGGCGGGGAGCCACCACTGAAAAGGCCCTGTCTCTCGTCCCCGCCAGCCGCACCTGTGAGGCTGACGGGACCGTGAGCAGGGCCTCGCCTGATGATCTCAAGCTTCGAGATGGGTCGTAGCGGGAGACACTTTAAATACATTCCTCTATACGCATCTCTGAGATGCTAATTTAAATGGGACTATGCTGAATGTATTTAAAGTGTGAACCACTATTTACAGAAGAAATTATCAGTTGTTTTATTTTATTTTATTGACCATGCATTCCTAAGACTTTTATCTGCGTGGGACAATACTGAAATTTAAAATATTGAACTCAGCAATTGAATATACTTATCTGTCACTGTGGAAAAACATATAAGCATGAACCTAATGTTTAATGTGATGTTGTAAATAGTCTGCATTTGTTCATTTCTCATGCATCTGGAATGATTATATTTGATTTGTTACCATTGTTCTATGATGTATATTAGCTAGTAATAGGACAACTTTATCTCTACGTGAAGGGAGGTCCTTCCCGTGTTGCATGCCATTGGTGCCCACCCTCACTCTCTCACCTAACCTCCGGGTGGAGCAAAATGGCAGACACGGAACAAGTGGGCAGCAATGGGGTAAATAAATTAACAAACAATGAAAAATATTTCCCGCGAAACAGGGAGTCCATGATAAGCGAACCACAAAGTAGCGGGGGAACACTGTACAAATGGAAGGTGGAGCATCATTTCTATATCAAAAGAGTGGTAGTGAACAATTGATCTACTAAGTATGAATGCAACAAAGGGCTTTTTGTTGTTGTTGTTGTTGTTGTTGTTGTTGGGGAGAGGTACCAGATTGGTCATTGAGTTGCCTGTTGCTTTCATGACTGAGGATGAGAGACTTCAAATTCACTGAAAACAATTCAGACACCTATCCTGCTCTAATGCAGAAGAATTCACACAGCATATTAATTTGGCGCTCCACTTAATTAAATGATCAAACAATTCCTTTTGTTCTTCTCAGACACAAGTATGACTAGATGAGAAGTTCAAGAGAGTTTCTGAAATCCTTTAATATGTCACTCAACTTGCTTTATATCACTCCCAAACTAATACTCTATCTCTCCCCCCCCCAAACAACTTTTTACTAAACATCCTTTTTTTAAAAAAAATGTTGAAACTGGCAGGTTTTCCCTGGGTTGCATCTGATATCAAAATCAAGATTTATTAACATTACAAAGAGCACTACTCTCTGAGAGTGGCCCTTTTATCATTCTAAGCAGCTGCCTTCAGGCAAAACATTTAACCTTGGGAAATGCAATTGGAATTGCAGGGGAAGCCGGGGATCTTTGAAACCCTTTGACTTCATCGGAGAAATCTGCGAGACAGCTTAGCAGAAAGAAGATGAGGCTCTTATTTCCATTTGATGTTTGTCAGTTCTCTCCATTGCACGCAAAACTGAAAGATATGGCAGCTCTTGCTTATAAACAATGACTTTCAATTTTTCCTTTAAGCAGGCTGGGGGTGAGAAATGCATCTTTAACTCGCTCGGAGTGGTATTAGGATGAAAGAAGGCGGCACACATATTTGAGTCAGCTAGGCATATAAAATAGGCCCAGATATTATTTCATCTGATAGAGAAATGGGTTTTAGCAAAATGATGGATTTCACTCTCCATTTACCTGTTGTCCCTGCTGCAGTGAAAGAGTTCACGTGTTGATTATCAGCTTTTATTTGACAGCTAGTTATATCTCTGGTTGCAAAATAAAGGAAAAAGTACATTTCAAATGGTGAAGAGAAAGGAAAGCAAGCAAATTGGTGGCTCGTCTATGTTGGGCAGTTTTGTTTAAATATGCAATAGAGCAGCCTGGATCTGATGCATTCATTTTGAGTCTTGAGTCATTGTGTTGTCGAAGGCTTTCATGGCTGGGATTACAGACTTGTTGTATGTGTTTTGGGCTGTGTGGCCATGTTTCAGAAGTATTCTCTCCTGATTTTTCGCCCACATCTATGGCAGGCATCCTCAGAGGTTGTGAGGCATGGATAAACTAGTAGGGTTGTCCATATGTTCGTAATAATTCTCGTTTCGTAATTATTTTGTACTGTTCTCGTTTTTTGAAACGAGTATTGAAACGTTTTCCCTGGGCACAACTGGCAATGTAATTCGAACCATCGTTAGCCCATTCTCTAATTGTTTCTTAAAATTTTCGTTAAATTTTTTCTTTCCAAAAAAATTTTTAAATATTTTTTAAAAATTATTTTTTATTTATTTTTTTGTTTCTGCAACCTAACATGAATGGGAGACTAGCACAGCCTAACATGGCTACCGCTCCCTGGCCAATCAGAGTCTTCCACGATGACTGAAAAAGGTGGGGGCTAGCGTCCTCCGCGTCCACGTCCTCCGCAACGGAGCCAAGCCATTCTGGGCTAGGATACCGAGGAGAGAGGGTGTTTCGCACGCGCTGGGAAGCTGCTTGCTTGCTTGGGGGAGAGAGGGCTAAGTGACTGGGGTAGAGTGTCTGTTGTTGCTGGTTCGATATTGTGTTTCTTTTGGGGGAAATTGGCTTGGGGCAGAGTCCTTGCTATGGCTGGCTTTAGGGAACTTTTATTTTCCAAAGGACGTCTGTGTCCCTGTAAGCGGTAGGGGTGCTTTTGCTTTCCTTTCCTACTCCTGAGGGAGACCCTTTGCCTTTTTTTTTCTTTTTTGGAATCATTCACCACATAAGCCCTTATTTCCAATCCTGAAAGGGGGGAACTAGAAAATTATAGTTTCCTAAGGACGTCTGCTCCGTTTGTAATCCCAAGCCCCCAGGCTGAGTGTTATTGCAGCAATCACAAAGACACACATTGTTTTCAAACCTAAAGGGTACATTGGAAGAAATAGTTTCCATAGAACTATTCAATAGAGGGTCCACAGCAATTTATAGTTTCCAAAGGACGTGGGCACTCCTGCCACAGCATTGCTTCCCTCGTGCTCCATTTCTATTCCCAAGCCTTGGGCTGAGTTTTATTTCTGCAATCACAAAGTCAGACATTGATTTGATTCAATAGAGGGTCCACAGCAATTTATAGTTTCCAAAGGACGTTGCCAATCCTGTCAAGGCATTGCTTGGCGTGTGCTGCATTTCTAATCCAAAGTCCTCAGCCAGAGTTTCATTTTTGCAATCACAAGGTCAGCCAGTGGCACCATTGATCAAAAGGTTCAATGGCAATTTATAGTTTCCAAAGGACAGTGGCACTCCTGTCAAAGCATTGCTTGGCGTGTGCTGCGTTTCTAATCCAAAGTCTACAAAAGTAGAAGAGGGACTTTTACAGTGATAAGAACCCAATTGAACAGGAAATAAGACTTTCAAACCAGGAACAGGTTTCTTCAAATATTGAAAAATAGTGTATTATAAAAAGTTATGAAAATTCGCCAAAAATCATAGGAGACAGGAAATGTTCTGCAATTTGTTGAGCAAAGAGTGTTGAATGTGATCTCCCACTGTACCAAATTTGATGAGGATAGCTCAAGAAATGAGGGCAGGAGACCCCCAGAAAATTCCCCCCCTGGTTTCCTGTTTTTTGGCGATTGCACATGCGCGTCCGCCATTTTAGAAACATTTTAGAAACATTACGAATTTTCGGAAATATCCGAAAATTTTGGGTGAAACATTTAGAAATAATTTCTATATCGAAGAGCCGGCACCCCCTACTTTAGAAACGAGAATTGAAACAATTTTTCCATCGATCAGACAAGCCTATAAACTAGGCAAGGAAGGAAAAAAATATATATCTGTGGAGAGTCCAGGGTGTGACAAGAGTCCTTTGTCAGTTGGAAGCCAGCGTTAATGTTTCAGTTAATCACCCTAATTAGCATTGGAAAAGTTTGTCTCTTGTCTGGAGGGCATCCTTTGTTCAGAATCATTAGCCATCCTTGGGGCTTCTCTGCCCTCAAAGTGTTGCTTCCCATCTACTGTTTTGATTTTTGAGTTTTTTAATACTGGTAGCCAGATTTTGTTTATTTTCATGGTTTCCTCCTTTCTGTTGAAGTTATCCACATGCTTGTGGATTTCAATGGCTTCTCTGTGTCATGATAGTTGTTGGAGTGGTTGGGCATTTCTGTGTTCTCAAATAATATACTGTGTCCAGGTTGGTTCATCAAATGCTCTGCTATGGCTGATTTCTCTGGTTGAATTAGTCTGCAGTGCCTTTCATGTTCTTTGACTTGTGTTTGGGCGCTGCGTTTGGTGGTCCTGATGTAGACCTGTCCACAGCTGCATGGTATCCGGTAGACTCCTGCAGAGGAGAGAGGATCCCTCTTGTCTTTCGCTGACCGTAGCATTTGTTGGATTTTCTTTGTGGTTCTGTAGATAATTTGTAGGTTGTGCTTCTTCATCAATTTGCCTATGCGGTCAGTGGTTCCCTTGATGTATGGTAAGAACACCTTTCCTCTGGGTGGATCTTTGTCTTGACTCTCATGGCTTGTTCTTGGCCTTGCAGCTCTTCTGATGTCTGTGGTGGAGTCTCCATTGGCCTGTAGAGCCCAGTTTAGGTGGTTTAGTTCACCTTGAAGGAGGTGAGGTTTGCAGATTCTTTGTGCACGGTCTGTCAGGGCTTTGATGGTGCTTCTTTTTTTACTTGGGTGATGGTTGGAGTTTTTATGAAAGTATCTATCTGTGTGTGTAGGTTTTCTGTAAACTATGTGGCCCAATTGTTGATTGGGTTTCCGGATGACTAAAACATCTAGAAATTGCAGTTTTCCTTCCTTTTCTTTTTCCATAGTGAATTGGATGTTTGGGTGGATGCTGTTAAGATGGTCCAGGAACTTGCTGGAAACCACTCAACCCCTTTGGGCAAGGAGGGCCGAATGGAAAGCGACCTCAATTGGTTTATCAAAATGGCAGAGGAATCATTGAAGCAACGGATGAAAGACATTGACCCGGGAGAGCTAAGAGCCCGCTCAAATTCATCATGTTCCCCTAGATCCTTGAACTTACCATACATTGAGCCATTCAAGTTGTGTGAATATCTTAACAGTCTCACAGTGTCTAATTACCGTAAACTCTTCACAAAAGCGAGACTAAACGTATTTCCATCAGAGCTATTAAATGGCAGACTATCTGGCATCCCCTACTCCCAAAGATTATGCCCATGCGGTGCAAATGAAATAGAACACATCCTGTCGCTATTATACCCAATCCTGACCAGATTGTCCAACCATTCCCCGCAAGGGAAGGTAATACATCTTTAGGACAAGCACCATGGGGATAACCTCATGGTCAGAGCCGGTCCAACAATGAGGCGAATTAAGCGGTCGCTTCGGGCGCAAAACATGCGGGGGCGCAGTCGAGACTGCTTTTTCTGTTGATTTCTTGTAAAATATGATGTTTTGGTGCTTAATTTGTAAAATCTTAATGCAATTTGATGTTTAATAGGCTTTTCCTTAATCCCTCCTTATTATCCAAAATTTTTGCTTATCCAACGCTTTTATTTTTCAGTGATTGGTTTTGGGGGGGGGGGGGGGGGGTGCCAAAATTCTGTTCGACTACACTTGAAAAATACCTAGGGCCGGCTCTGCTCATGGTGGCAAAGTTCCTTGCAGTGGCAGCAAGACTGAGAAAGAGCCTAGTTTCTGATCAGGGTATTACCTGACACTGTGTAGTATGTGTCTGTATTGTGTATTTACCCAGTTATGAGGAATTTGTAAATTCCTGTATGCTATTTATTCAACAGCTGTGGGTCTATGGACCATAATAAAGTTTTACATAAGTACAACTCCTACTAGTCTCCCCAGAGTATGAGCCGGTGGTTCTTTCCTTCTTTTTGTACCCTTCTGACCTTGTTCCTCCTATAAACCTCTGGCCTTAATGTCTTCTAAGACCAAGATTCTTTCTTCATCTTCATCCTCATCATCACAACATGTCAACACAACAACCAGCCATTTTTGTTTGCACTGAACTATCCAAGAGTGTAAATTTCCTCTAAATTTGCTCATCCAAATAAACTTTTTTAGCAATGGCTCCATGGGCCACCTCCACCAACATTCAGAATATAGCTCTATTATGCTGAAAGCTGACCATGTGTTGCCCTTATTAGAAATATGATAAACATCTTTTGTACAACTGTGCTTTCCGAAATGACCTTTGAAGTATCCATGGCATTATTACAGAGCGTTAATAGCCTTCACTCTATATGCGCAGTTCTGAGAAATAAAGCAAAAGGTCAAGACAATTATCTGTATTTCAACAGTGATTATCCATCTGCAAATACAACACCGAAACATAGTCATTATGTATGCACTATATATACAAACATAATGGCCAAAATGATTCAAAGTGATTTATTGCAAAATGCACATACCCATGGTTTTAAGCTGCTTTAACCTTTTAACCTGTTTTAACTTACTGGATTGTTTAATATGATTGTAGACAACCAAAATTGTTTTTTTTGTTTTAATGTTTTAAACTGCTTAAATCAATTTTCTTGTGTGCTGTCTTGAGACCCATAATATATAATATATATATTTCAATCAATTCATGAATAAATCAACAATCATATTTACTATTAAGGATGACTGATGTATTCGTAATGTTTTATTGGATTTCTTATATATAATTACCTGAAACAACCTTACCTTTCCTTGGTGTGCTGAATGATGATGTGGTAAAATCCTTTGCTTGTCAGAAGAAGTAGTAATGAAGGTCTAAACCTGGAAAACCCTGGAAATACACAGGACCAGTGCTGGTCTCAAAATTTCCCTAAAAATAACTTCAAAACTTGCAAGTCATTATCTGTGACACTTAATTGCTTGGTGAAAATGGCTCTCCTACTGAAGCTGCATCAAGGAGAAAAAATATAATAAAAATGACACTCATCGATGCTGCTTAGATTTTTCTGTCTCTTTGTTTCTTTGCATGGCAACACTCGACTTATCAACTCAACTGTCAAAGGAGACGTAGGATTCAGAATGTGCCACAAAATTTATATGTTAATTGGACCCTCATTGAGAAGATAAGAGGTCCTTCTCTGTGTGGAGAACACGGAATATAAGCAAAAAAAAGTGATACTCAAATGTGGAACCTTTCATATACAACTCCAAGTTGAAGAGATGTGTGCTGTTAGACCCTAAGAGCCTTGGGCTGATTATTTATAATGAGCATATCAAATGCATTTCTAAGAAAGTAAAAGAACAGTCAATTCAATAATGCACAGTGGTCCTTCAAGAAGCATTATCAAGTAGATGGCAAACAAATTGAAAAGCTAAAAAAGTCTGCACTTGGCCCAGATGACAAGGTAAATGATAATAATGGTAGGCCAAATGTTGTAGGCATGAGTAGCCCACTGACGATTCTGTTAAGGAAATCTCAGAAAGTTATTCTGATGTTTATTTCTGCAAAGGGAGCTGGCAGAAGCTAAAGTGGTATAAAATGAAGGGGAGAAATGGATGAAAAAATTGGGACTTCCTATGGATCTCAATGGCTCTATTCTACTTTCATGGTTGCCCACATCTGCAACTCAAATTGGACTCTGATTCAGTGATTCAGATCAAGCCCCAATTTGGTCAAGATTGAATTGAACGTATCTCCTCCTATGAGCCCGTTAGAACCTTAAGATCTTCCGGGGAGGCCCTGCTCTCGATCCCACCTGCCTGGCAGGCGCGGCTGGTGGGGACGAGGGACAGGGCCTTCTCGGTGGTGGCTCCTCGGCTCTGGAACTCCCTCCCCAGCGAATAAGCTCATTGGCTGATGTAATCGGGTCGCAAATCTGTAATTGTAGCAGTATTGAATGACTGAGGATGGTGCAACATCGCTGCCTTGCAGCGTTTTAATTTTTGTATATTTTTATCATGTTTTAATTGTTTTGTTTTATAGTATATTTGTTTATGGCCCTCGTGGCAGAATGTAAGCCGCTCTGAGTCCCCTCGGGGAGAAGGGCGGGGTATAAATGCATGTGATAAATAATAAATAAATAAATTGGACTCAAACCAATTTGCACCCTAAGTATGAAATCAGGTTCAGAAATCTAAACCACCAGTTCTCTCCCTTTTTTCTTGCACTGGAAAACCAAAATTGCTATATCGTTTGTTTTTTTTAGATACATGATGTATTTTTAGATGCATCATGCATTTTAGATGCATACTGTACTTTAAAGTGAGGCTAGGTTGTTGTACAATTGGCTATGATTTTAATTAAAATCTCTAGACTGTTCAGACATGACAATTGATGGTTTTGTTTTCTGGCATTGCCTTATTATTGGAGCAACTTTCTACAATATCTACACCAAAGAGGCACTTAGGTTGCTTGCAGGCCTCCAACTCCTGACCCATCCTGTCTCTGCAGATTGCTCTTTTATGAACTTTTAAGGATGATGATGATGATGCTTATGGTAATAATAATAATAATAATAATAATAATAACAATTATTTATTTATTTTATTTCCAACATTTATATCCCGCCCTTCTCACCCGAAGGGACTTAGGGCGGCGTACAAAATTGGCAACAATTCGATGCCTACACATAATTAAAACAGCAATGAAAATCCAATAAAACAATATAAAAATATAAAACATATGATTAAAATCCATTCCTCCAAAATCCTCGTGCTGTAGCCTTAAATCAGTCCGGGTCGCCTTTATCATTTAATCTTCGAAAGCCTGGGCACATAGCCATGTTTTCAGGGCTTTTCTAAACCTCAAACAACAACAACAACAACAACAATAATACATGTTTTTGTTATCCGCCTCTCCTTATGGGCCAAGATGGGGTATAACAAGTTTACCTTTTTATTAGATTGCAGAGTCTTCACACAAGAAAGGATTCTCTTGCTTCATTGTTATCATAGACTAAATTCTACTACAATGTTTGATACAATTTTGTTTTCTGCTTTTGAATTCTAGTTACTTCTGATTATCAATATGTCCTGTTTGAGTATTTCTCCGATGCTTAAATAAAAATTTCAGCTTCTTCCTTTTCTGCTTCTGTCTTTGAAAAAGAAACTTAGAATATGAGTATACTAGCTGTGCTCGGCCACGCATTGCTGTGGCGAAGTATGAGGCCCCTTCTACACAGCTGTATAAAATGCACACTGAAGTGGATTATATGGCAGAGTGGAGTCAAGATAATCCAGTTCAAAGCAGATAATATAAGATTATAAATGGGCAATATAGCTTTGTGGAAGGGCCTTGAGTCTACACTGCCATATAATCCAGTGCAAATTAGATAATCTGTGGAAGAGGCCGAGGCCTAAGTCTGCCTGTCCCCTGGACTGAGTTGGTTGCTAGGAGACCAAGTGGGCAGAGATTAGTCCTCTAACTGGCAGCAATTGGATAAAAACAATTATTCCTTTCCCTCTAATTAGGACTTTATTTTTCTTTTCTTTTTGTTGTATCAACCTAGAGGCATGGATGATGGGTTGTGTTGTCAAATTTCGAGGTTGGGGGGCCTGTAGTTTTGTTGTTTTGTAGGTTGCCATGATGCCATCACTCATTTATATATATAGATTGAGAGATTTCACATGGAGTTTAAGAGATATTTTTCAGTCCGAATTGTCACTGAATCCCTTAACTTCTTGTGCTACATAAAGCACACTATTAATGTTACTCCATTTCTTTCTAGACTGTCAATTCTAGCATAAACACCATAACATTTAAAATGCCCTGTTCAATCCACTAGACATGGCTTAGTTATTTGATAATAGATATTTGCCAAGACTTGCAAACATATGAGGGTAAATTCATATATAAAAATAATGTATATGTATGGCTACAGATACACAGGTACATGGATCTATATGTATAAAGGATTTGCAAAGACCTGCAAACATATGAGGGGAAATTCATATATAAAATTAATGCATATAGATAGATACACATATGAAGGTACATAGAGATGGCAAAAGCTTGCAAGGGGTTAATGCTGATATATCTGTAGGAGAGTTTAACAAATATTTCACGGGAAAATGCTTTCATAAGATTAATGAATAATTTTTTTTCTTCTTCCTGATTTGCAAGGGTGTCTTTCTCTTTGCAAAACATTCCCTTGATTAAGAGTGAGGGAGGCTTTGCAAAAGAAAACACTGATAAGGGAGGAGAAGAGAGAAATAGATCACATATTGCAAACAATAGCCTGCAGGCTCTGTTGCTGGCCTTGATCCGATTATAAGCTGGGGGAGGCTTTTTCAACCCATAAATAAGGGATGAAAAACTCAGCTTATCTTCGAGTATATACAGTAATCTGGCAACATGTATCGCATGTCATCTTTTAAAGTCAAGTGGCTGCTTTCTTCTAAGTAGAGGTCTTTTTTCTTCACCAGATTAGAATCCCAATTGTATTGGTTCAATGAAATATGATCTTTCTCTTGTAAGGTATTATGGGTTCTCATAAATCGTTCAGTATTCAAAACCACAGATGCATGAAATATGTATGGAAAGCTCCTTCTATTTCACATTGCAGCTATCCTCCTGGTTTTTAATGCTTGTCATTAAACTTTATACCCTAATGAGTAGTACAAAAAGTAAAAGGAGGGTCTCTGAAGCTAACAGGGAAATGATAACAGCCAGTGAGCTGTAGCAAACTTATTCTGGAATGTGTTAGTTTACTTCTTTCTCTACTTGAACACTAAATTTTATTATTCCCAGTTTTCCAGTATGCCCTAGAAGTAAGAGTGGCATTTTGTGTGTGTGTGTGTGTGTGTGTGTGCAGGAGGCAATCTCAAACCAGAAACAAACATCCAAGACCACCATTAATTTTCTGCATGGAGCAGATAAAGGCTTAGAAGACTGACAACGTCTTTGGGGAGAAGCACCTGAAAAGATTACAAATTAGCTTTTGAAGAGCAATTGCTCTTTAGGAAGACATTTGTTGGACCCAAACACAATCAGCAAATAGTGTGGCATGGAGATTTCCAGGGTACATTTTAACAGCTGCTGCTTTAATATCTTCTTTTAACAACCAGGAATATGTATCGTATATACTCGAATATAAGCCGACCCGAATACAAGCCGAGGCACCTAATTTTACCACAAAAAAACTGGGAAAACATTGACTCCAGTATAAGCCGAGAGAGGTAAATTTCAGAAATAAAAATAGATACCAATAAAATTACATTAATTGAGGCATCAGTAGGTTTAATGTTTTTGAATATTTACATCAAGCTCAAATTTAAGATAAGACTGTCCAACTCTGATTAAATCATTCTTCTCATCTTCTTGAATGTAAATGTGCTTATGTATCCTTTTAATAATAATAGAGTAAAATAATACATGTTATAATAATAAATACAGGAAAAGAATACATGTAATAATAAATAGAGTAAAATAGTAAATGTAATAATAATAAGATCAGAGTGAAATAATAAATGTATTAATAATAATAAAAATAGAGTAAAATAAATGTAATAGTAGCAACAATAATAGAGAAAAATAATAAATGTAATAATACCAATAATAATAGAGAAAAATAATAAATGTACCATATATTCTCAAGTATAAGCTGACCTAAATATAAGCCAACCAGGACCCTCACCCGAGTATAAGCCGAGGGGGGCTTTTTCAGTCTTAAATAAAGGGCTGAAAAACTAGGCTTATACTCGAGTATATAAAGTATATGGTGAGAAGTAGTGAGATCCGTTCAGAACAATTATGACCTATTTGCATCTTATTTAGGGTTTCCTTCTAGAGTAAACTAGCATTTATGGGAGATTTGCTGATAAAATAGCCTTCATTCTTGGTAATTATACATTTTTTGTAAAAGGTAGGACCCAGACATTCTCAGAGGCTTTCTTAGGGTCCCTTCAACACTGTCATTATTTCCCAGGATCTGATCCCAGGTTATCTGCTTTGAACTGGATTATATGAGTCTACACTGCCAGATAATCTGGGATAAAATGATAATCTGTGATCAGATCCTGGAATATACCATATATACTCGAAGATAAGCCGAGTTTTTCAGCCCTTATTTATGAGCTGAAAAAGCCTCCCCCGGCTTATAATCGGGTCAAGGCCAGCAACAGAGCCTGCAGGCTATTGCTTGCAATATGTGATCTATTTCTCTCTTCTCCTCCCTTATCAGTGTGTTTTCTTTTGCAAAGCCTCCCTCGCTCTTAATCAAGGGAATGTTTTGAAAAGAGAAAGACACCCTTGCAAGTCAGGAAGAAGAAAAATATATATTCATTAATTTTATGAAAGCATTTTCCCCTGAAATATTTGTTAAACTCTCCTACAGATATATCAGCATTAACCCATGTTATACCATACCAAACCTGAACTTTGTATTGGCTTGATGTTAATTTTGAAATACAGTAATGAAATGTAAATTTAAAAAGTAAGGGCAAACTTAATGTAACACAGTTTAATTGTATTATAAAATATAGCTTTGTGAATACACTATACAATTTGATTGCGTGTTCCTGCATGGCAAGGTGTCAAATTGGATGGCTCTTGTGGTCTCCTCCAACTTTGTGATTCTATGAATTTTAGTTAAATGATGTCAATACACATTTCAAGTCAATGAACGTCACCAACACATTTTTAAAACTGGAAATAACTTTTAAAAACCACATACACAAACACACTTAAAAGTGTTACAGAGGGGTAGAGAGTTTGGTGGGTATACATTGCATCAGGATCTGATTTTTATTTAAAGTATTACTTCTTTTAAAAAATGTCCAGAATCATAGAATCATAGAATAGTAGAGTTGGAAGAGACCTCATGGGCCATCCAGTCCAACCCCCTGCCAAGAAGCAGGAAATCGCATTCAAAGCACCCCCGACAGATGGCCATCCAGCCTCTGCTTAAAAGCTTCCAAAGAAGGAGCCTCCACCACAGCCCGGGGGAGAGAGTTCCACTGTCGAACAGCTCTCACAGTGAGGAAGTTCTTCCTGATGTTCAGGTGGAATCTCCCTTCCTGTAGTTTGAAGCCATTGTTCCCTTGTGTCCTAGTCTGCAGGGCAGCAGAAAACAAGCTTGCTCCCTCCTCCCTATGACTTCCCTTCACGTATTTGTACATGGCTATCATGTCTCCTCTCAGCCTTCTCTTCTGCAGGCTAAACATGCCCAGCTCTTTAAGCCGCTCCTCATAGGGCTTGTTCTCCAGACCTTTGATCATTTTAGTCGCCCTCCTCTGGACGCTTTCCAGCTTGTCAACATCTCCCTTCAACTGTGGTGCCCAGAATTGGACGCAGTATTCCAGGTGTGGTCTGACCAAGGCAGAATAGAGGGGGAGCATGACTTCCCTGGATCTAGACACTATACCCCTATTGATGCAGGCCAGAATCCTGTTGGCTTTTTTAGCTGCTGCATCACATTGTTGGCTCATGTTTAACTTGTTGTCCACGAGGACTCCAAGGTCTTTTTCGCACACACTGCTGTCAAGCCAGGCGTCCCCCATTCTGTATCTTTGATTTCCATTTTTTCTGCCGAAATGAAGTATCTTGCATTTGTCCCTGTTGAACTTCATTTTGTTAGTTTCGGCCCATCTCTCTAGTCTGTCAAGATCATTTTGGATTCTGTTCCTCCTTCTGGAGTGTTAGCTATCCCTCCCAGTTTTGTGTCGTCTGCAAACTTGATGATCGTGCCTTCTAACCCTTCGTCTAAGTCGTTAATAAAGATGTTGAACAGAACCGGGCCCAGGACGGAGCCCTGCGGCACTCCACTTGTCACTTCTTTCCATGATGAAGACGACGCATTGGTGAGCACCCTTTGGGTTCGTTCGCTTAGCCAATTACAGATCCACCTAACCGTAGTTTTGTCTAGCCCACATTTTACTAGTTTATTTGCCAGAAGGTCGTGGGGGACTTTGTCGAAGGCCTTACTGAAATCCAGGTATGCTACATCCACAGCATTCCCTGTATCGACCCAACTCGTAACTCTATCGAAAAAAGAGATCAGATTAGTCTGGCATGACTTGTTTTTGGTAAATCCGTGTTGACTATTAGCAATACCGCATTTGTTTCTAAGTGTTCGCAGACCACTTCCTTGATGATCTTTTCCAGAATCTTGCCTGGTATCGATGTGAGGCTGACCGGACGGTAATTGTTTGGGTCGTTCTTTTTTCCCTTCTTGAAGATAGGGACCACATTCGCCCTCCTCCAATCTGCTGGGACTTCTCCCGTTCTCCAAGAACTCTCGAAGAGAATTGCCAGTGGTTCTGAAATAACTTCCGCTAATTCCTTCAATACTCTTGGATGTAGCTGATCTGGCCCTGGGGACTTGAATTCGTTTAGAGAGGCCAGGTGTTCCTGGACAGCTTGTTTCCCTATTTGGGGTTGGATTTCCGCCAATCCTTTGTCCATTCCATGTTGCTGAGGTTGAAGATGGCTTTCTTTTTGTGAGAAGACCGAGGCAAAGAAGGCATTAAGTAGTTCTGCCTTTTCCCTGTCCCCTGTCACCATCACCCCCTCTTCTCCTTGCAGAGGCCCTATCGCCTCCTTTTTCTTCCTTTTTCTACCAACGTAAGCAAAAAAGCCCTTTTTGTTGTTTTTTATGTCCCTGGCAAGCCTGAGCTCATTTTGTGCTTTAGCCTTGCGAACCTTTTCCCTACAGGTGTTGGCTATACGTTTGAATTCTTCTTTGGTGATTTCTCCCCTTTTCCACTTCTTGTGCATGTCACTTTTGAGTTTTAGCTCAGTTAGAAGTTCTTTGGACATCCATTCTGGCTTCTTTGCACTTGTCTTATTTTTCTTCTTTGTTGGCACTGTTTGCATTGCGCCTTGAGTATTTCACTTTTGAAAAACTCCCATCCATCCTTAACTCCCTTGTTTTTTAATATTGGCGTCCATGGAATGCCGCTCAGTAATTCCTTCATTTTTTGGAAGTCAGCTCTCTTAAAGTCGAGAATGCTTGTTTGACTTGTCTTAGTTTCAGCATTCCTTTGTATTGCAAACTCCAGGAGCACATGGTCACTTGCCCCTAAGGATCCAACCACTTCAACTGTGTTGATCAGGTCTTCCACATTTGTTAAGATTAGATCAAGAGTTGCTGATCCTCTTGTTGCCACTTCTACCTTCTGGACCATAAAATTGTCTGCAAGGCAAGTGAGGAATTTGTTGGACTTTGTACTCTTGGCTGAGTTTGTTTTCCAGCAGATATCGGAATAATTGAAATCGCCCATGACTACTATATCTCTTCTTTGTGCCTGTTTGGTCAGCTGTTGACAGAAGGCTTCATCAAGTCCTTCATCCTGACTCGGAGGTCTGTAGTAGACACCCACGACAAGATCTTTTTGAGTCCCGGTTCCCTTGATTCTTATCCAGATGCTTTCAAGCTGGTTTCCCGGATTACAGTCTTGCATTTCTTCTGCAACGTAACTGTTTTTGACATATAAAGCTACTCCCCCTCCTCTCCCTTTTGTTCTATTTCTGTGAAAGAGGTTATAGCCCTCAATGGCTACATTCCAGTGATGGGAGTCATCCCACCAGGTTTCAGTGATGCCTATGGCATCGTATGTGTGGTGTTGTGCTAAGAGTTGGAGTTCGTCTTGCTTATTTCCCATGCTCTGAGCGTTGGTGTAAAGACATGTAAGCCCCTGTGACCTCCACTTGAGCTGTTTATTTGGGATTATTGTGCTCTCCGTGCTTGGTCCTTGCTGTGTTTGTGCAGCCCTCCGTTTAGCCTTTTGGCGGTTCCCTATGGTCGTGGGTAATATAGTGTTCGCCAGGCTGTTGTTCCCCTCCCCCAGTGGATCTAGTTTAAAGTGCGCCTGATGAGGTTTGTGAGTCTGTGTGCAAAAAGATGTTTTCCTACTTGTGTGAGATGCACCCCATCACTTGCCAATAGGCCATCCTCCTGGAAGAGTAGACCATGGTCAAGGAAGCCAAAATGCTCCTCTTGGCACCATTTTCTGAGCCAGTTATTGACCTGTACTATTTTTCCGGCCCTTGTAGAGCCGTGTCCTACAACGGGGAGGAGGGATGAAAAGATCACATGTACATTATACAGTTTTAGCTTTGTTCCCAGAGCTCGAAAATCATTTGTGATCTTTTGAAAAGTATGCCTAGCGGTGTCATTGGTACCTACATGAATCAACATAAGGTGGGGAGGGTGATGGGGCTTTAGGAGCCTGCTGAGCCTCTGAGTGATATGGTGTATTTTTGCCCCCGGGAGGCAGCATGTTTCTCGAGCCATCCCATCCGGTCTGGAAATGATGGCTTCCGTTCCTCTAAGGAGGGAGTCACCTACTACCAAGACCTGTTTCCTTTGAGGATTGACAGGGTCCCTTTTGTGCAAGACAGTGTGTGTGTCCCCTGAAGAGTGTTCCTGATGAAGTGAATCATGCAGGTGAATCATCCAGTTGCTTGAAAGTTCTGGTTGCTTGATTTCCAGTGAACTGGGAGTTTACTGTACTGATAGTTGCAAAGAGGAAGGTTCTCCCTTTTCCATAGAAGATAAGATCACATTTTTCTTCACCAAGCTGGTGGTCTCAAATCTGTCTTGATCTTGGCATGGTTAGTGGAAGATTAAACATAACTATATTAACATGCATATTGTCAGAATTAAGCATGCCACCTACTTGATGATGTTTGGTAGGAAACGGCAATGTCACAAGGCTTTACTTTGTCTCTGCCAAATGTGATGTCTAAAGAACATAATTCCCTGGAAGGCAGCAACATTTTGCCAGCTACACCGTTTAGTTTCTCTTTGTGAATCAAGTCCCTTTTGAAATAAAAGCAATCTTACTGGAGGATTTCACTGCTCTGTTGGATACCCACTCCAAGATCAATCACCTGTTCTCATTCTGTATTCCAGCTATATTTTGATCTTTTCCACAGCTCGCCTGTTTCATTACGATGAAGGTTTTAAAAGGCAGGCTAAGACTCAGCATTGTTCCTTGTTCACCTTGCAAGCAGTAGGGAGCAAGCTTTCACAGAGTCAATCAAGTATTAAAAGTATTAAAAACGCATAATGTATTTGGAGATGACTGTGGCAAGATGCTGTTTACTTATAGATATATAGGTTGAACAGATGGGAAGCTAGCAGGCTTAGAGGAAATACCGGTCCCAAATCAATATCACATGTACTATCCCGAAAGATAAAAAGATACGGAACAGGTTGCTGTATACCTTAAAATACAAATAAGCAATCAAAAAATAAATGAATAACCAAAAAAGAAGACCAGACTCAAGCCATGGCATACCCTCCAATTGTTTCAGTTCAGCAGGACTAATTTGAGGTAATTCTCTCCCATCCCACTTTTTTTAGCAGCTGTTAAAGGTAAAGGTAAAGGATTCCCCTGATGTTAAGTCCAGTTGTGTCCGACTCTGGGGGTTGGTGCTCATCTCCATTTCTAAGCCGAAGAGCCGGCATTGTCCGTAGACACCTCCAAGGTCATGTGGCTGGCATGACCGCACGGAGCACCGTTACCTTCTCGCCGGAGCGGTACCTATTGATCTACTCACATTTGCATGTTTTCGAATTGCTAGGTTGACAGAAGCTGGAGCTTACAGCAGGCGCTCACTCTGCTCCTCGGATTTGAACCTGGGACCTTTCAGTCTGAAAGTTCAGCAGCTCAGCGCTTTAACACACTGAGCCACTGTTACGTGCTCTATTTCTCCTCTTCATGTCATTCTTCAGCTTCATTCTTAGTTCCCTTAACTTGAATTTAAAGTTTTAAAAAGTAGTTTGCACTTAACACAGGAAAGTTTAGAAGGGTGTGGACCTTTTGTTAAACCTGATACATAGATATCAACATTGTGAATGGGTGTGACCTTCAAGTCTTATGTTGACATTAATTTCACAGGGTTTTCTTAGACAAGGTAAACTCAGGGCCCATCTACACAGATCTGAAAACCCAGAAGAAAGTGGGATAAAAAGGGGGGTGGCTACAAAACGCACACCCCTAATGTGTTCTTGATCATGGAACTCAGTGGAAAACACATGATAAAAAGTTCAAACAAAATCCAGCTGAAAAATGATCTGTTATGGAACACTTTATATGCCAGCATTCCCCCAAAAACAAGGGTTCCTTGCAGCATTTTATCCTCATTTTAAAATCCCAAAACAGCTGATGGAGGAAGCCAAGGACACACAGGTGGCTAAATCGAAGCATGAAAGGAAAGCAATTCCCATGAGAACTCTCTCCGACCATCCTTTTGTTCTTGTTTCCTGTGTATTACTGAAAGGAAACAGAGCTTGAAATGACACAGTGGGCAGTAGCATGCTTCAAGCAAATGACCCCAAAAGGGAAACAAGGTTCAAGAAGGCACACCTGGAAGCACCAGGAGGATGAGGAGAGGTGATGACAGAAAATCTGCTTGTGCTGGTACAGCTGTACCAGAAGCTCTAACTTTATTTTCTTGCTGCAAATGTTTGCAATCATAGGACAGGCCGCCTGTCAATCATCATTAAGTTTGGTTCCGCCCCTTGTTCAGGGCTCTGGGAGGGCAGGAGCCATTTTTAAGTCTGTCTCTCTTAGGAAGCTAAGCCATAGGACATAGACCAGCTTGTCCCGTAGAAAAGCTTCATATCTCAAGAACATCCAGGGATATAGAACATCTAAGGAATCAGAAACAGAAATTCCAGGTCCCAAAGGTTCTGGCTAAGAGCTCACAGCCTCTCGGCCTCACAGCTCCTGAGGGAAACAGCCCTAAGTTTCTAAAGACTCTAAAGAGTCTTTTCTAAAGAGAGAACAGCATCACAGATCCACAGAACCCCAGCTGAAACATCTGCAAGCCTTGGCTGGTAGGTCCACTCGATACCCAGACACATTTGGAATCGGTAGTGTGTCCCACATCAGCTAAGCCCATATTGATAGACAGCCTGGGAGAGGTTATAAGAGGGTTTTCACAGTTATCCAAAGCCAATCGCCTGTCCCTTGGGGACAAGACTCAAAGGGCCAACAGTTTATTAAGGAAACCTTGAAGTGTTATTTGACTCCTTGAAGATTTATTATTTGTTCATCAATAAAGACTTTGTTATTTCATTAAGGACTCAAAAGGCCATCCTTCTTCAGGGAAATCCTCAAGAACTTCTCTTTAGGCGCCCTGGCTTCCCACTGGGCATAAAGTATACGTCCTATACAAAAAGACATTAGTTACAGGCCCAGCGTGTGACAGAACACTGCTTGTGTGCAGTTTATTATATCGACATCAGTGCTGCAATATTGGTGAAATACTTGTGTGTTGCAGCACATCTTGAAGAGTCATTAACAGAAAAAATAACAGAAAACCTCCAGCAGATGTTCTATCATCACTTTTGAGGTTCCATTCAATCAGCATTAAGGGCTCTTACAGAGAGCGTCAAAATGTGGGTTAAAATGTGAGGAAAAAAATCCTGGGACCTTACAGCAAGTCCCACACAGACTTGTCAGTCCCAGGAAATGCTACCTTTCTGTCCTTACGCCTTGCTTTGAAGCAGATTTTACAAGTCTGCAAGATGAAGATGGGGACTGGGGAACATCAAGGGGATGTTTTTCTTTTTTTTCTTTTTCAAGATGTGCTGGACATCATATGTGCTCATGCAGAAATCCTAATGTGCATACAAGCAGATTTCTTATTCTCGCTCTTCATTTAATTCTAAATCCAAGCTGTGTTTAATATTACGAACATTAGAACAAAGGAATGGTTGTAGACGGTTCTAATTGCTTCCCAACCTGTGTGTCAGTGGTTCCATTTCTGACAGCCCAATCAGCTGTTTTCGACTTTTAAAATGTGAATGTGCGTTGGAGCAGGCCACACAGGGGGCTTGGAAGGAAGTCACATGTTTTTCATGACTGCAGGGATATACAGTCATGCAAAGGTGCACATTTGGGGAGAGGGGGAATCAGGTTTTAAGTGCATCTTTGAATCATGTGCTTTTCTGCTGTTAACCCAATTCTGCCCTCCCTTTCTCAAAAAGGCACCCGCATTTTTTGTAGGAAGACTAGAGACTTTGCAAAACTACCATTCTCGTGGCATTTCTAGTGGTGTTAAACTACATTAATTTCACAATGCTAATGCACTCCTAATGTCTGTTGTAGAATATTATTGTTCCAAAAAGTAGCTCACTGGGGAAGCATGTGTTTCTTTTCTTTTTATATATACTAAAGAGATCATCTCGTATAGAGGATTCTCGGGCCAAAATGTATACAAATAAAGACCATCTGAGATGAGTTTCTTTTTTTATTATTTTGGGGTGCTGTTTAAGACAAAACCATCCTCAAAATACTTTGCATCATTTTCCTACATGGGTAGCTCACTACAGTATTTGTTGCTGGGAAAATCCCCTACCTACCAACAATCAATATGGCAATGATTGCAGCAAAGCTCAGAGGGAATAGGGAAGCTTAGAAGGGGAAAATGATATCTTTATCCCAGCTAATCTGTACTTCAACCCTTTCAACCCTGGCTGGGCTACAACACTTCATCTTACTAAACTTTTACAAAGGGGAGGAAAGAAATTCTCCAAGTATTCTTTCAGGCTTCTTTCTCTTTTCTTAAAGGTGAAAAAGAACCATGTTAACAGCTTTCAATGGAAATGCTAGAACAAGGACATCAAAACGATAGCGCAAGGCAAAAATATTGAAATTAAATCCATAACCACCCTGTATAAACTGAAAACATACAGTTAATCTTGCAGTTTTGAATTGGTACTTTAAATGTAATGCAATATTCTTGTAGTGCCTTTATGACGAACTTGTACATTTAATAATGTGTGTATGCGGAAATTTATATTTTATACCCCGCCTCTATCTCCCCAAAGGGGACTCAGGGCAGCTTACATGGGGCCAAGCCCGAATAAAAACAATAGCAATATAAAACATAACAAAAATTTTGCCTTTGCCCTGTAAATGTAGTTGGACTGATTGGTTATTTATAGCTGTCAATCAATGTTGTTTGTACCAGTTATATTGCTCCCTCAGCTCAATTGTTTGGCTCCACCCTTTCCTGGAGTAGGACAGTGTTTCCTTTTTCATTCCACCATCAAGCTTTCTATCAGATGGACATGAGAGAGAGACTTGGCTCTAAAAGTCCTTGATTAAGTTACCTCTCAGCACCATTTCTGAGGTTCTTACCCTTGAGACTTATGCTTCATGTTCAGGGCCAACCTGAACGATGTTGAGGAGTCTCAAGCGCCTTCAAATCAGTTCTTTGGCACCAGAGGAAGACTGTGTCTTCAAACATAGGCCATTTGGACTGAGGCTGAGGATTGCTCCAGCATTCACAGCCATTGAGAAAGAGGGACCTGGAAAAGCTTCTCAGCTGCAGAGCTCCTTGGACTTAAGACAACCAAAGACTGTAATGTATATTTTCCTTTACCCCTTAGAAACTTCCAGCTTATTGGGATAACCTTTTGTGAACAATAAAACCAGTTTTGAGTTATGTACAGTGTTTTGGTCCTTGAGAGTTCCAGTTTCCCTAAAGGAGGGCAAGAAGCAATCCCCTGGGGAAAGATGTCACGTCCATGCCTCTTTCGCTAAGAGTTACAGCCCCAGGCATGACGGCACAAGATACGTTCAGACAGGTAAGCTGGGCTGGAACCGTTTAGGGCTTTATAGGCTAAAGCCAGCACTTTGAATTGATGTGCATAGAAATAATGTGCCAGAAGGTGAGGGGGGGGGGGGAGGAAATTGCCCCTCCCCTGGTCTCATGGCATATCATTTATACACATCAGGAGGACTCCAGGAGTTCTTTAATGGCAGCTGAATAAGTTGTTTCTTGTTTAAAGGGCTTTTGGGGTGTGGGGGTGCCTTCTTAGTTTTCTGGGCACATGGAGCCCAAAAAATTGAGAAGGCTGTGTGGATTGGGCCTGGTTATCACGTGACATGGTCCCTGGGCCCAATCTGCACTGAGCCCACACCTGGTAAGGCCTGGATCTTACCAAAGATCTGTGTCTTACCAGGTATCTAGTTAATTTGGGACATAACACGATTTACCTGCTTTGCCCCAAATTAATTCATTTTTACCGAAGGTGTTGTTTGGACACATTTTGGGGCCTGTCCGGAAGGGCCCTGGCTGCAATATTGTACAGTTGGGGACCCTCCTTCCCCTTGAACTGTCATATGGAAAAACCCTTCATGCAGAAAATTAGATGTCAGGAAAGAGCATCCCAAATGAGCTTTTTGTTGAACATGTTAGTTTACTAGATTTTCAAAAATGTGTAAAAATGTAACCCTCCTTCTCTGTAATGCATGCTGTCCCCAGTGCTACAACCAAAAAAACTTTTCTGGCGCACTATATTCTTTTTCTAAGTTTAGTGCTAATAACTTCCCTCACACAGAACATCATGTCACAGTCTGTCACAGCTTTAAAATTCTCAACATGCTATTCAGATTTTTTCTTTATCAAATTGTACATTTTGTTCCCTATCTCCTAACTTGCTATCTCAAAATCTAGTTATCTGTGCCCTTTAAAGGAACTGTGATTATATGGCATATTATGCCAATGTTCTCCTAACACATTTATGCAGAAAGTCTTACATGTGTGACCATTTCCTTCACAATTAGCTCAAAATGAAATTAGATTTAGTGAAGGCTTCCATCCAATTACGGAAGGAGCTGAATAAAGTGGATTACACCCAAATTTCTGGGTGGGAAATTAATATTAAAGCATGCCAAGTCTTGCACAGTACTTGGGGCAGGAGGATGACATGAAAGCTACCACAGGAAATACTTCCATCATGTAAGACTCATAAAGTTTACTCTGAATCAATGCACATCCAACCTGATAAATCCATCAAAAGGAGATCCATTATATCCCATTGATTCTGTGGGTAACCTCTAGGTGAGATTACCAATAGGATCCAGTTATTAAATTAAAAATTCATAGGCTAAAATGCTTGTTTCTGTTTTCAACAATTTAGTGAATTATAGATTAACATTTATGCTTATGCTATGTCACTATCCTAAAAAATATTTCCAGAGTGGAGGTGGACAAAAATATCTGAATTTATTCTTCCATTTTGAAGCTTAAAGGATGTTAGTTAGAGAGGGAACAAATTACTCATCCTACTTCTTCTTCTACTACTACTATTATTGTTATTGTTGTTGAAATGAATTTTGTTGTGCCAGTTTAATATTATGGAAAAGTTAACACTTTGGGTATATTTGCTCCTACTTTTTCTCCTATTCAGCTTGATGTAGCTTTTAAAAAAACTCCCTTAATCAGCTGTAATTTTTTTCACAGACGCAAAACTAGCCTAAAGTCAATTATGAATATTGCCTAGGATAAACTGGATGCAGTTCACCTATGTGTTGACCTGAAATACAATAATTCTTTCAGGAGATCTGCTCTAACTGAGACTAACCAGCAGGAGTTTTGCCATGTTTTTCAGTAGAGATAAATCAACATCATGGTTTATTTATTATTCTTCATAAACATGCACATACTCACACATGCTATGACTTTCAGGTGTAATTCGTCAGAGTTCATTTCTTGCTGAAATGAAAGCACTGACATTTAGAAACACTTGGTTATTCAGGTTATGATCCATAATTTCAAGCAACCATATTTAATATTGGGATTGCAGTGGGCACACAATATCATACAGAAAGTGGGTGTGGTTTCAAATGAATGAGATGTGCAAACCAGAGAAAGAAATCTCATTATTGTAAGTTGGGAAAATGACACCACATTACTTGTAGAAATCTGTAAAGATTTGGGATGGGTACTAATGAAAACCAAGGAAGAATGTGCAGAAGAGCCATCACACTTGAATATTCAGAAATGGAAAAGTACCACATTTACTCAAATCTAATGCGCATCTTTTTTGGCTTAATTGCTTTTCCAAAATTGAGACGTGGATTATATTCAATGGTGTATTACAATCGCATGCCAAAAGATACTTTGCCCCTCCATCAGGATGAGACAAGCAAACTCGCCAGCCTGCACCTGAGTTCCCAAGCCTTTCTCCTTCCCAAGCCTTTCTTCTTTGCCTCACAACTGATCCTTTCCCAGCACAGAAAAGAAGAGAAAATTTAACAAATTTGATCCAAGTTATGAGGCAAACAAATAAATGCACACCTCTTGTTGCTACCCAAAGTTCTTTTGGAGAAGAATGGGTCAACTATATGATGGATGAATTCAGAACAAGAAAACTCTCAGTTTTCTTGACCAATGACGAAATAGTAGGAAAATATGACCAGTTCATTTGCCTAAATAGATTTCAAATGTTTTTTGTTAGGAGCTCATCTTTCCCTGCATGAAATGTTAAAGTTGTAACTCAGGAAGCTTTGTTGAATTATTGCTTACTTGCAATGTCAGGAAAGCTTACTCATGCCTGCTAGTTCACCCCACTAGCAAGACAACACTGCCTGTCATATCAAAACAAGACCTTTAATATTCCCACTTGCGCTATCAATACTATTATCCCTTGTGTAAAAAGGCTTATTTTCATTTCTTTTGATTAAAGCAAAATGTAGAAGAAAAGTGTCAAGCTTTTCCAACCATCTGTGATCTTGAGGTGTGCACATGATACACACTCACATTTCTTAATACATTCAAAGCTTTCACAATACCTTTCTCAGACAAGGTATTTTCTTCACATCTCTGTGTCAGGTTGACAAACATATATTTTGCACCCCTTTGCAAAAGAAAGCTGAAATTAAATAATTTGAAGTATCTTGCTTGTGCCGTCGTGCCTGGGGCTATAACTCTTCGTGAAAGAGGCATGGACGTGACATCTTTCCCCAGGGGATTGCTTCTTGCCCTCCTTTAGGGAAACTGGAACTCCCAAGGACCAAAACACTGTAGATAACTCAAAACTGGTTTTATTGTTCACAAAAGGTTATCCCTTTAAGGCAATAAGCTGGAACTTTCAAAGGGATAAAGGAAAATATACATTACAGTCTCTGGTTGTCTTGAGTCCAAGGAGCTTTGTAGCTGAGAAGCTTTTCCAGGTCCCTCTTTCTCAATGACTGTGAATGCCGGAGCAATCCTCAGCCTTAGTCCAAATTGCCTGTGTTTGAAGACACAGTCTTCCTCTAATGCCAAAGAACTGATTTGAAGGCGCTTGAGACTCCTCAACATCATTATAGCCCCATGCGCGACGGCACAAACTGAGCTGCTATCATGTGACCACTATTAGTGGTAACATACCAGGATGACCACCTCCCTGCATTTTGTGAACAGCCTGATAGGAGGAAGTGTATATTTCTATTCTCTAGCCTCCTAAAACATTGAATTTTAGGACTTTATTTCACAAGCAGATAGTGGTATTGAAATGAAACTATCTTTATCACATGACACAACCCATTACTAATCTGCCACCTCCTTCTGATAAACCTGTTGTTGTCTCCATTATTTATGGGAATAGCCACATGTTTCTATGGTCTCATGGCTGTACTCCAGCTTAATATTGTAACTCTGCAGTTCTGCTACTCTGTATTTTTTGAAAATAAATTTTGAAAAGCACCTTCACAACAAGAGATAAGGATATTTTAAAAAATAAAACATCAGGGGGAAAATATTCCTGCCTCAGGAATAGCAAGGGGGAGAGGGGAAAGTGGGAGACGAGGAAAATTCCAACTCCTGATATCTCTTCACACCAGTGCAAAAGCAAAATAAGGTCATGACATAAATCATAGAAACATGTTGTGATCTGTGGCTATTCCCATCAATAGCGGGGGCAACAACAGATTTATCAGAGGGAGGTGGCAGACCAATAACAGGATGTATAAACAGTCTTGTTTCAATACCGGTTTGCCTCCTTCATGTAATAAAGTCCCAATATTCAACATTTTCCTCCCAACCCAGCATTTTAGAACCAGCCGTTCTAAAGTTTATGACAGTAGAAAATAGAAATATACAGTTCCTCCTATCAGGTTCACAAAATTAGACATTCAGTTACCCCAAAACAGCAATTTATCTTTGGAATGATAGCACTCTGACTTTGAAGAATAATCTATGTGAGGTTTCATATTAGAAAGAACAACACTAACAAAACCAATTCCATCAAGTGAATAATGAATTATTACAGTTTTCCTCTGTGTTCTACAAAACGATAGGAATGGGAGTGTATGTGTATGTTAGAAGTCATTATGAAGGCTTTCGATGTTTGAGGAACAGTAATTGGCATAATTGAAAAGAGTGGGGCTTGGGCCCAGCAGAACTCTTTGAAGATTAGGAAATTAATCTCTAATGAGTCTTGTTAGCTTAATTGTTGTAGAACACTTTTGGAAAAAACACTAAAAGCACCTTGAAAAGTTGTGTGCTTTAAATACACACAACTTTGCTTAAAAACAAGCCTCTTTGCTTAAAAACAAGCCTCTTCAAAATCACCTTTATTAGTTAGCCATTAATGACTTCAATGAAGTGCCAGTTGGAAGCTGACCACATACTTCTGCCATATTGATGAAATACTTGTTTTTCTCCCATCTGATTTGGATAAACAAGGGTGCACAGCACCTTCTTTGTTGCTAGGTGCTTTAGAGTTAACTGACAATATTGACAATATTTGTATGAGATGGGATGCTGTTGCCTTTCTCTAAGCCACAACTTGCTCAAAGTGACCTAGTGACTTGAGATAATATACAGTAGAGTTCCGGTTAACCGACTTCCGGTTAACCAACACTCCGTATTATCCGACGTCCCAGGCCCCTTGGGAGGCGCTCATGCATGTTGCTAGGTAGCTTGCTATCTACCTAGCAACACGCACAGGCACCTCCCAAGAGGCAGGGCGGCGAGCAGAGAAGCACCCGTGCACATTGCTAGGTAGATAACAAGCTACCTAGCAATGCGCACGGGCGCTTCACTAAGCCGAGTGCTCGCTGCTCTGCCCCTTGGGAGGCGTCTTTGCGCGTTGCTAGGTAGATAGCAAGCTACCTAGCAACACGCATGGGCACTTCCCAAGGGACGGAGCGGTGAGCACTCGGCTTAAAAAGCACCCCTGAGCATTGTTAGGTAGCTTGTTATCTACCAAGCAACACACACGGGCGCCTCCCAAGAGGCAGGGCAGAAGCGCCCTGCGCGTTGCTAGGTAGCTTGCTATCTACCTAGCAACGTGCACAGGGCACTTCCTTCAACCGGCTTGCTGGATAATAGAGCCTCCCTATTATCCATCAGATCCAGTTATTCGACATTTGGCCCGCCCGTTTATGTCGAATAACCGGAACTCTACTGTACTCAGATACCTAGTTCCCTATCACTACAGAATGCTGGTTTCAGGTGGCGGCCTGAAAGCCCTACTATGGGAATGAGTGTTGGAGCTATTTGCCCTTTTTTGCTGTGGGAGCTATTTGCCAAATAATCAGGGCCATTTCAGAGTGGGTCAAAGTTGAAAAGATTATTGCTGAACTTTAGGAAAGACTTCTTACAGTGGGACAGAAGGGACCAGACTTTCTTTCCGTTGAGATTTCTAAACATAGATTGAATAGCCATCTGCCAGAGCCTTTGTAGCTGTAAATTCTTTGTTGGTTGGGGAATGAAGAATTACCATTGAGATAATTTCCAACCTGACAATTCCATGATGCTATAGTATCTAAAACTGGCAGACGGAGGTGAGTGTTTCACTGGAAGAATTTAGTTCTTATCCTTTCAATATTCCAGCACCATGACTGCAGAAAGTAAAGCTTGGCATATAGAATAAGACTGAATAACAGTTCATTTGGACTCTTCGCTGCAATTCTCATCCACATTTTCTGTGGCATTTGAACAGTGATGATCGTTCCTCAGCCCCTCGTTGCAAAAGGAATTGTCTAGCAGGAGCATCTGGCTGCTTGGCAGATGCAGTCATGATAGCCTCTTTGAAGCTACTTCTGGATCTGTCACAGGCTTTTGTTACCAAGAGACTGAGCTGGCTCCTACATCCTTCGAGCTGCCATATTCTATCAAAGCCTCTTTGATTCACAGGCATTTGTGTCTGGCACTAAAGCTTTAACTTTGTAAATAAGAACTTGCCCATCTC
This sequence comes from Anolis carolinensis, assembly GCF_035594765.1. NCBI lineage: Eukaryota > Metazoa > Chordata > Lepidosauria > Squamata > Anolidae > Anolis > Anolis carolinensis. The sequence goes on from NW_026943820.1 coordinate 22,494,999, forward strand.
ATTTTCATGCAAGGAGAAAAACCTCCATCTGAAAATGTCTCCAGCAACTGATAATTTGAAAGAATGAACATTAATGGGAAGCAACAAAGGGCAGTATAGAAAGGTGAGGATATGAATAATTGCAAAGGCATGGCATGTTGATGTTAATTCAGTAACAGCACTAAATGATGATAGGCTTTGAAAAAACTGCCAGGATACTTTTACTAAAGAATTAAAAAATCTTGCTCAAGACTCACTTTGAATCAAAGATTATCTAAAATTCAGCTCCAGTTTTGTTATGTATTGGGTTTTATTATTTTTGTTTGTTTTGTTTTTCTAATGCCATGACACCCGATGTGGAGATGTGGGGCAGAGGAAACCCTTTTTTAAATCCCAATGCTGCCACCAATTGTGGAGATGTCAGGCAGAGGGGAATTTATTTCTTCTTTCTTCCTGTTATTATTCACTTAGATGGTAGCATTACTTAGTTTTGAATATAGGTGACAGAGACTTGGATATTGAAGAACAAAAACATAAGTTTATTTCAGGCACAGAGATTAGTGGTTACAGTAACTTCTTTATAGACACTTAGATAATGTTGCAAAGATATTAACTGATCACTTTGGATCTAACTGGGATTACTTCCCCTTACTACTCAGACTCTACACATAAACTCAAACAAGTCTCCTAACTTGTTTAATTCAACACCACTAGAGATCTGAATTTCCCTGGTATCCCTAACCTGGAACCAGTGTCTTCCCTGTGACTAAAAATCACAGACTAAACTGTTTTTTAAAACATTCCCTCCTTTTCCTTCTAACCGCAGTTGGCTCCGCCCTCGTTGTTATGGTAACCTGCCTCAGAATGCTGAGCTGGTTACCATCCCCCTCGCACTGATAACTAATACTTACCCTTTTAAACACAGTTAAACATGACTTTTAAAATGAAATTAAACAAACATGACATCTATAAATCAAAATAAAAACACACTTCTTTACACCCGATGTATGAAGGAACATGTGAAAAATGATGTGGATGACCAAGCATGTCTTAGCAATTGTAAGCTATACTTCAAAAGTCAAATTTGCAGAGAGAAATGCAGCATAGTTCTGGAAGTAATATCTCTGAAAATCTCTGAAACTTTGCCTGTTTAGCTGAGATACTTGCTCTACAAGCCCAAATAATGGGGACACACACCAGAACTGGATAACAAAAAGGCCACAACTTTATTTGGTAACAGCTTTGTTTGGTAACACCTGTTGATTGATGGCCTCTGAAGAACTGGCTGGGCACCAATAAGCATAAAGGTAAAGGTAAAAGTTGCAGACCGAAAGGTCCCAGGTTCAAACCCGGGGAGCGGAGTGAGCGCCCGCTGTTAACTCCAGCTTCTGCCAACTTAGCAGTTCGAAAACACGCAAATGTGAGTAGATCAATAGGTACCGCTCAGGCGGGAAGGTAACGACATTCCATGGAGTCGTGCCGGCCACATGACCTTGGAGATATCTATGGACAACGCCGGCTCTTCGGCTTAGAAATGGAGATGAGCACCAACCCCCAGAATCGGACACGACTGGACTTAACATCAGGGGAAACCTTTACCTTTACCTATGTATTGTGAAAGCAGTTGAATCTGTTCTACATTTTACATCTCTGTTCTCATTTTGCCCTGTCCTACTTAGATTTCTAACATCTCCTTCCATATTCACATGAAGATAAGAAAATACACAATCTTAGATTGAGAAATGCATTTAGTTTTGTTAGCCCCTTGACACTGTTATTGTTTTTTATCAACTTCTTTGAGGTGTAATAACAAGTAAACATTTTGTTTGAAGCAGTTTTCAACAGAAATGTTGTACCGTTTTATGTATACAGCTTTTATCAAATGTGCTATTGTGTCCTAGAATTTATTTTCCTAAAGTAATTTGGATGTCTTATAAAATTCCATAAATTTTCTGTTGATGTTATTATGCCTGACAGTCATTTGGCCTGTAAATGGCAGAGACGATAAAAATTCCCTTTAAGATTTCCCAAGTGAAAATGTGTAAGAATTGTTTACAATGATAGATATATAGATATATGGATGGAGGCATGAATTTTATTATTTTCCTGATTTCATCTTGTCTTTCCTCCAGCTTATCAAACAAAAGCAACAACAGCTTGTCCTCTGATGTTTAACATTTTCCTCAGGAAGTGAATTGTCATTTTTCACCTTTCACTCAATCTCATTCTCTTTCACAACGTGCTATAGTAGCCAAAGAAAACAGATTAAAATGGTTTGAAATCATTTTTCTAACTTGGAAAAAAAATGCACAATTGAAAAAACAGATAAGTTCAACCAAAAAATAATACTTAAAGTGTCAGAAAAATACTAAAAAAAGTGTTCCACAGAAGAAAATCTAGATATAGAGATGTAAAAACTTGTGTTGTTAATTGCCATCAAGTCAGCTTTAGTTGAGGAACCAGGTATTGAAAATCACACTTGTGGTGGTCTTCTACACAAACAACAAAACATACAGAAACTTTTGTTCTTTCCCAAATAAGCAGGAATGCTTTTCTCTATCTTTTGTTGCAGCAGTATACAAAATATATACAAAATATACAAGCTTTACAACTTCTTCCTCACTACTCAATGCAGTAATTCTCCAAACTACCACCCCTCAACAAACTCTTATCAAACTTATTCAGTATAACTACAACCTATATACAATTCACACTGCATTAAGCACCACATCTTAATTATAGTGATTTAACTCTTTTACCAGACTCCTGGTGGTACAGTGAGTTAAACTGCTGAGCTGCTGAACTTGCTGACGGAAAGGTTGGAGGTTCGAATCTGTGGAGTGGGGTGAGCTCCCGCTATTAGCCCCAGCTTCTGCCAACCTAGCAGTTCGAAAACATGCAAATATGAGTAGATCAATAGCTCCAGTGGGAACGTAACAGTGCTCCATGCAGTCATGCTGGCCACATGACCTTGGAGGTGTCTATGGACAATGCTGGCTCTTCGGCTTGGAAATGGAGATGAGCACCAAGCCCCAGAGTCGGACATGACTAGATTTAATTTATCTTTACTTTAACTCTTTTACAAGTGGATAGGCCAGAGGTATTAACTCTGTGGTCACTTAGAAAATGTCAGGTTATTTCCAAATCCTGACATGCCCAAACCATCTTTATATTTGATATATTCAGGATATCATCTGATCACTGGCAAGGTGATAAAAAGCAGCCTTCCCTGACTTCCTTTTACCATTTTTACTATTAGTTTAGCCCCCTCATTTCATCAACGGAATGATTTGTTGCAGGTCCTATACCCAGGCTGAGTTATGTGAAAGGCACAATATAAATTTAATAAATAGAGAAGCCAAAGTTGAATAGACTTACCGTATATCCTCGAGTATAAGCTGACCCGAATATAAGCCGAGGCACCTAATTTTACCACAAAAAACTGGGATAAATTATTGACTCGAGTATAAGCCGAGGGTGGGAAGTGCAGCAGCTATGGGTACATTTCAAAATAAAAATAGATAACAATAAAATTTCATTTCATTAATCGAGGCATCAGTAGGTTAAATGTTTTTGAAGATTTACCATATTTCAAAGAAAAACAATAAACTAGCTCTATAAGTGGAAAAGTAGGGGCAACAAAAACAATATGGTATCAACAATAACCTAATAAATAAAAATAATAATCATCATCATCATCATCATCATCATCATCATCATCATCATCTTCATTTGGACCCCACCCTATCTCCCCGGGGACTCAGGCCGGCTTCCAACATAGTAACAGGCAAACATTCAATGCTTATATAAACAATGCAGAGCTAGATATAGATCTATAATTATAGATACTGATTTCACATATGCATTTCCCCCTGAAACGTTTGCAAATCCCTGTGTGTGTGTGCATTTCCCCCCTGTAATATTTGCGACTGGACTTAATGTCAGGGGAAACCTTTATCTTTTTATATATAGGTAGGTAAGAATATATTCATATCTATCCAGACATCTCTTTTATATAGATATTTGCAGAGACTTGCAAACATATGAGGGTAAATTCATATATAAAAATAATGTATATGTATGGCTACAGATACACAGGTACATGGATCTATATGTATAAAGGATTTGCAAAGACCTGCAAATATGAGGGGAAATTCATATATAAAATTAATGTATATAGATAGATACACATATAAAGGTACTTAGAGATTGCAAAAGCTTGCAAAGGGTTAATGCTTATATATCTGTAGGAGAGTTTAACAAATATTTCAGCCTTGACTTTGACCCGATTATAAGCTGGGGAAGCTTTTTCAGCTCATAATAAGGGCTGAAAAACTCGGCTTATCTTCGAGTATATACGGTATGTGAGATTTTTCATTTCAGAATGTAAAGATGCTAATTTCTGGTGGTTGGGATGCTATTTACCAAAGGCAAGTTGTGGTCCTAGTTTGTCATCAAGGAAGTCCCAACGTCTTCCTTACTCAAGTTTAATGTGGATAAATGATTATATGCTAATGTGCTTTGAAGACTCTCGAGTTACATCCTTTACGGTAACAGTAAACTTGGAATTGAAACAATCCATCAAAGGTATGTCATTGCTTTCCTTTTTGTGCTTTCAGTAATCATTTTCATACTGGCTTTTTATCAAGGTGACCCTCTATGACAATTGTATGGGGAAAATACCAGTTACACTTTTTTTTCATCTCTATTCCTCTTAGACAGCTTTCTTTGGAGGTGTTCCAAAGGAGAAAATGTTATGAAAAGCTATGTTTTGTATATTCAGAGGAAGCTATTTTCTAACCCTCAAATCCCACAGGAGAGACTGAAAAAGTAAAGTCAGACAGTGAGGAAATTAAAATGTTTTGTAACTATTTACATTTCACATAAGCTTGAACACAAGAGACAACTTGTACTTGAAAGAAAGGAGGATATAAGCCAAATCCCTTTTAGTTTTATGGATCACATTCACTGCTGTTCCTTTCACAGGTTCTGTGGCTAATCTGTCAATTTGCCTATTTATTTAGCCTGTGGCTAATCTGCAGAAGATTAAATGTATAGATTATATGCCCATCTACCTACTTGCTCAAATGGCACTATTTGACACCTGCAATGGAATGTGGTTCAAATGATGCCAAAATAAGTACCAAGATTTGCGCAGATTCTTTAGAAATCATCTTAAACCACACAGATATGGGAGATGCAACAACAAAAAAGTTTCTTCAACTTACTTGCCAACAAAGCCTCTTAGTTAAATCAGCTCATCCTTTAAATTTTTCTTGAGGGTTCACTTTGGGTTTGCTGAGAACTTTATTTTCACTTTTTGATGCATTTCTTATTGCTTATTCTGTGAGATTTCATACTCTTATTTTACATTCATGCTTTTATGTTTTTTGTTGTTCACTCAGAAAAAAATTGTTAGGGGGTACCATTTGTGCTTTCTAGACAACTCCAATTTCTAGTGATATCTGGTGATTTTCTTGGCAACATTTCTCAAGAGGAGTTTCCCTTTCTCTATGTCTGACAAGGTATGACTTACCCAAGACCGTTCAAGGATTTTCCGGACTGAGCATATAGTCTCCAAGAATCCTAGTCCAACCCATTCACCAAACTGGATTTCCATGTGATAGCATACCAATGTCATATATTAATAGTAGCTATAAAACTGAATTCCATACTTCTCAGTAATTGTGCATAAAATTACAATCCCAAATCTACTTTTTAGTCTGTACTAGAGTATGATACAGAGTTTATTTATACATTAACTCACAGTTGAACAACTGATTTAACAGGCTATTCTGTTTGCGATTAACCAACAACATTCTAGCTACATCATTGTTAAGTGAACACAAAATATAATTAGGTAGGCTTGTTATATGAAAAATTCACTTGGAGGTATTTTGTACAAAATACCCCATGATTTTCTACACAAGAAAAAGCATTTTCTGCACAGAAAATTATTGTCATAGAGATATTATTAGTAGTGTTGTGCTTTTGTATGGAATTGCTGTTTGTTTTATGTAGTTTCATTCATTTCGTCTCATTTTCGTATTTTTTCCCGTGAACGAAAATGGGGTGCCTATACAAGAATTTTCATCTCACGAAAAAAAAACACAAAAGTTTTTGAACTCTTGGCTGCAATGGGAAGGCTTCCGAGGCTCACCCCCCCCCCCCCCCCGGCTTGGTTTTTGGGCTAGAGGGGTGAAAATCACCACACACATAGGGCATTTCGACCCCTTTTAGCCCACCAACTTTTAAAACATTTGGGTCTTCCCCAGAGTACCATTGTTATTATTATTAATAATAATATTAACACCCATTGGCACACATCTGATGTAATGTAAAGGCACTCCTCTTCCAGACTCAGCTTAGGGACCCAGAGTAACCATTGTTATTAATATATATATTAATATTATTATTAACACCCATTGGCACACATCCAATGTAATGAGGAGGCACTCCTCTCCCGCACTCAGCTTAGGGTCCCAAGAATAACTGTCGTTATTTATATTAATATTATTAACGCTCATTAGTACACATAAGCTGTAATGGGAAAGCAGCCCTCTGTCAGTACCTGCTTATTGTTATGGGGCTAAAATGAAAAGAAAACAAAAGCAAGCACGATGACTGTGCGGCTTTCATTTTCGTGTTGCTTTTCGTTTCCTATGAAAATGTCATCATTCGTTTTGTGTAAACAAACTGTCAAAATGAATCAATAGTACAAAGGAAACGAAGGGGAAAAAATTACGCACATCTCTAACTATTAGCATCTTCACAAAAAGTGTTATTTCCTTGTAAATATCTTTGTATGTCTATGTTCATTTTATACGGTATTGCATTTGGAGCTGAGGGGAAATTGGGAGAAGAAGAGAAGGAGATCACAGATTGTAACAGTATGAAATAAAATTTTCCATAATGAGATCCTGGAAACAGCTTTTTTTTAAAAGGACGATGAGTATAGTACTTAAAACAGTGAAATCTTTCCAGTCGTGGCATAGTCTGTTTAGTATCACTTCAAAATTCTTTTACCAGTTTTTATTTAATCTTTGGCTAAATTGGAGCTTAGTGACAGTCCCTTAAGATTTCAGATGGAACCAAATGAAATAATGTGCCTGACAGTTATTTGATTTTAATGTGGTAGCGTTTTCATTTTACAGATTTAAGTTAGCCCTGACGTCCAAAGCCCTTTCAGACCAGGGAGTTAGGAACGAGGATTTATTATACTTTGTCTCCATTCTTCTTTTATAAAAGTGTTTAGCAAGAAAACAATGTTGGACCGCTATCTATACTGTGAACCATTCTGTTCTAAAATAGATGCCTGCTTATTTTTCCTACAATCTTTGCATAAAACACAAGCTACAAGAAGTAATTGTTTCATCAAGACTACAGACTAGACCCCATCTACACTGCCATATAATGCAGCTTCAGAATGCAGTTTCACTGCATTGAACTTGATTATATGAATCTACAGTGCCATACAATCCAGTTCAATGCAGTGAAACTGCATTATATGGCAGTGTAAGTGGGGTCTCAGTCCTCTGCCCACAAATGATCTCTATGGTCTGACAAATTTGCGCCGGGCTGTGGCGCAGCTGGCTAGTGACCAGCTGTTATAAATCACTACTGACCGAGAGGTCATGAGTTCGAAACCCGGGTCGGGTTAAGCCTCCGACTATTAATAGCCCCGGCTTGCTGTTGACCTATGCAGCCCTGAAAGACAGTTGCACCTGTCAATTAGGGAAATTTAGGAACGCTTTATGCGGGAGGCTAATTTACAACACCATAAAACTGCCAGCAAAACATGAGGAAAGGAATGAGGAAGTACAGCCACTACTGGACGGTGAAGCAACAGCTCCCCCTGTGGCCAGAATCGTGAAGCTGGAAAAATGTTAAAAATGCCTCTGAGTCTGTCTAATGTATGTTGTTTGTCTGTTGGCATTGAATGTTTGCCATATATGTGTTCATTGTAATCCACCCTGAGTCCCCTTCGGGGTGAGAAGGGCGGAATATAAATACTGTAAATAAATAAATAAATAAATACAACTACAAGTAGAATGCTCCTTCACAGATTTGGGGAAACCAAGTTGTATCTGAAGAAGATGATTCTTGCTTTCATGCTAGTAACTATTCATCAAACATGGATGGAAGCTGTCCATGCAGAGGAGAAAACCAATTCTAGAGTGTTTGCTTACATGAAGAACAAAATTATTTCCCCTCTTCGAATATATCACTTTATACACAAGGATAGCAACAACAGAGAAGGTGGACTTAGGTGTTAGTCTGCCTTCATGCTGAACCACACAAAGTGAATGTGGCTTATATTTCAGCCTCTGAATCTGATAGGAGAAATTTGGAGGGCAGTATTTCTCTTCCTACCCTATTTCCCTGAAAATAAGACATCCCCGAAAAATAAGACCTAGTAGAAGTTTTGCTGAATTGCTAAATATAAGGCCTCCTCCGAAAGTAAGACTTAGCAAAGTTTTTGTTTGGAAGCATGCCCAGCGCCTGCCAAACAGAACACCAGAACATGCAAGATTGGTAAATGTACATACCAGTTGTACATGGAAATAGTGGTAGTAACAAGAAATTCTTGATATGATTCACAGTTTGTCTGGTTATGCTGGTTTGTGATGACAACTACTGTACAGTATATAATAAATGTTCATTTTTTTTGTTCAACAATAAATGTGAATTCTTCTTCATGGAAAAATAAGACATCCCCTGAAAATAAGACCTAGCACATCTTTGGGAACAAAAATTAATACAGTAGAGTCTCGCTTATCCAACATAAACGGGCCGGCAGAACGTTGGATAAGCGAATATGTTGGATTATAAGGAGAGATTAAGGAAAAGCCTATTAAACATCAAATAAGGTTATGATTTTACAAATTAAGCACCAAAACATCATGTTATACAACAAATTTGACAGAAAAAATAGTTCAATACACAGTAATGCTATGTAGTAATTACTGTATTTGTGAATTTCGCACCAAACTATAATGATGTATTAATAATAATAATAATAATAATAATAATAATAATAATAATAATAATAATAATAACTTTATTTTTATACCCCGCCCCATCTCCCCGAAGGGACTCGGGGCGGCTTACATGGGGCCTTGCCCGATACAACAATCAATAACACAATTATCACAATAAAAACATCAGCATCAGTAAAAAAAAAAACTATTAAAATCAACAAACAGGAGACTAATTCATAGATTGAAAACATTGACTACAAAAATGTGTTGGATAATCCAGAACGTTGGATAAGCGAGTGTTGGATAAGTGAGACTCTACTGTATAAGACACTGTCTTATTTTCGGGGAAACACGGCCTTAGCTTTCTCAGGCTGGATCTACACTGCCATATAATCCATTTTCTGAATCCAGATTATCTGCTTTGAATTTGATTATATGAGTCTACGCTGCCATATAATCCAGTTAAAAGCAGATAATCTGGATTCAGAAAATGGATTATATGGCAGTGTAGATGGGGCCTCAGAGCCAGTGTCATTGTTTTTCTCATTGGAGGAAAGAGGTCCATGGTATCCTATCCTGTCATTTCCTGAAATGTAAGGCTACCCTATATATATATCTCAGTTCTCTTCATGCTGAAGTTATAGCAGAGTGGTTTCCTAGCTACAGTGGACTTACTTTCTGACGGCCTGGGAGTGAAATTCAAGCTGTTCCTTCCATTTGGAGAAATTGCAGGGTCTGGACCTACTCTAACAGGGACACTCACCTCTCATTAACTATCCTTGGAATCACATGTACACCGAGAAAAGGAAAGAGAAGATAGCCGTTTAGGTTTGCTGTCTCATAGAAGTAGTAAAGTAATGATGCTTTCAGGGCAATTTTGCTTTAAGAACAGAGCACATTTAATTTACTCGTCTTTGAAATTCTCTGTTCTAGAATAATTGCCTGGGATGCAGTTGCTAGCAAGGAAATTTTAATGAAAGACATTTTTCCAAGCTGAAATGCAAAATTGTTAAATGCCTGATTAGGAGATCTGTGTCACTGTCACTGCTTCATTTTCGAGAGAAGCCTCTTTCACATTTCAGCTTCGAGCCAATACATATCTTTTGAGTCTTGATGAGCATCCACAGCATCCACAGGTCCTCTCATCCACAGGACAAAGGCTGTTGTTTATTAAAACCCCAAAGATGTAGATTGCTTCTAACCTGGAGGTAACAGTAGTAACATAAGAAATCATAGAATCATAGAGTTGGAAAAGGCTCCAAGGGCCATTCAGTCCAGTGTTTGCCATACAGAAATCAAAGCATTTCTGACAGATAAGCCATTTAATTACTACCTGAAATCACCCCACCTGATGACAAAACTTCCCATTATATTGTGAGGTTACCAAATAACTGTCTATACTCGCTATAAGAATCAACCAAGAGCCAGCAGAGTATCCCATGAACATATAAATCCATGGACACTGTGAGTATATAAATAGGATATAACCTTCTTAATTGAAACCTAAAAACCTTAAATTATGTTATAGCCACTGTTTGTTCCTTTTATTTAGACCCACCCTAGAAAAAAAGAAAAGAAGGCATAAAAACACAACTAGGAAGAGGAACATAAAGGGTATACATATGAATGTACTATTGTAAGTTTCTATGTCAAATTTATAATGACATTTATGTGAATATGTTATATGCTTTTGTTAATCTATATATATAAAAGAGTAATGGCGTGACGGCGAACCACAAAACAACAAAACTACAGGCCCCCTCAACCTCGAAATTTGACAACACAACCCATCACCCACGCCTCTAGGTTGATACAACAAAAAGAAAAGAAAAATAAAATCCTAATTTGAGAGAGAGGAATAATTGCTTTTATCCAATTGCTGCCAGTTAGAAGGCTAAGCTCCTCCAACTTGGTCTCCTAGCAACCCAGTAAAAAATAATAAAAAACACTAAAAAATTGATACAATAAAATACTATAATAACAGAAAATAACTAAAAATAATACAAGAAAATAATAAAATATAATAAATAAAAAGATAACTTACAATAAAATTAATTTAAAAATACAAATAATGTAAAATAAAAATTACACAACACTTTTTAACCAATACCACCACCACTTTGCCACAGTAACGCATGGCCGGGCACAGCTAGTTCATTATAATTTTCCCAGATTAATTCACTTGAAGAAGATCTAGTCGAAACCGGTCGTGATCTACTGTGATCTACTTGCTCTTCAGCTCAACTAACTGATTGAATAAGTGAACAATTATATATAGAACATATATTGTTGAGCTAGACAGTCATTTTTGATGTATGGATTATGTTTATTACAATTGTGAATTCTGAACGTATTGTATTTTATTCTATATGAGTTTATACTTCATACCTGTTGACTGAACATTACTAAAACATATTACTGTATTTGTGGGTATCTATTACTTTGGTAGATAACCCATTTAGCCACTGTTTAAATCTGGCAATGCCATTAAAGCTAATCAAGATGATTAATTACAACATTCACACTTGCTTCCAGAAGACAAGAGTTCTTTCTCCCACCCTGGACATTCTACAGATATATAAACCTTCCTTGCTTAGTTTTTTCCTATATACCTCACAACCTCTGAGGATGCCTGCCATAGATGTGGGTGAAACGTCAGGAGGGAATACTTCTGGAACATGGCCAGACAGCCCGGAAAACACACAACAACACAACAATGTTAAAGTTTGGAATAAGATAAAACAAGACTAAAAGAGATGGAAGAAACTGAAACTACAATAACCAGATAGACTTTCTGCTATAAAGAGGAATGTGTTACCAAAAATGCTGTTATTATTTCAAACAAATTGTGATTAATGAGGTCCCATGTAGACAATGGCAGAAATATACATCATAATTTATTTGGCAAGAGAAAAAAAAACTAAAAATAAATTCAAGATGACAAACAACAAGGTGGTCTTGCATTGCCAAATTTGAAACTGTTTCATTCAGCTAGGGTTTTCGTTTGGATAAAAGATTGCATAACTCGGAAAAGCAATAAATGGTTACAATTAAAGTTTTTGAATCTATGCTTGACTGATATGGTTACTTATAGTATGATAAAGGCCAAATTAAACACTTATTTTCATAACAATTTTATCAGAAAGGCAGTATGTAGAATGTGTCGAGACACAGAGGCCTTAAAGAGCCACACACGCTATTTAGTACAACAAAAGGTTTATTGCAAAAACAAATAAAAGCTCAGAGACACTTAGTTTCAGTGTCTCTGGCCAAAACTAAAATCATTTGATGTTTAATAGGCTTTTCCTTAATTCCTTCTTATTATCCAACATATTCGTTTATCCAACATTCTGCCTGCCCGTTTATGTTGGATAAGTGAGACTCTACTGTATAATGAATCTTTAAACAGAAGAACTGAAAAATTCTGAACTAGTTTTTTTTCAAGTGTTTTCATTGAAGTTACTATAGTGCGGAAAGAGGTGATACACTTGAGTCTCAGGCATTTTTATTTGCTAAATTGCCTTGATGCTGTACATTGAAATAAAGATTTTTCTGGATGAAAGAAGAAACAAACCTATTACTGTCAGTCTCTCAAGGCAGTCTTCTTACAAAACAGGGAGAAGAAAGAGACGTGAATCAATACCTGTAATTAAAAGTTTCAAATACGCATCCAATTAAATCTGTCTCATTACCAGAAATTTAGCACCTGTCTTGGAAGGCGAGAATGCTACTGCCCTTCCTTACCAATACTGTTTATTAGAAAAATAGTAATTGTTTGTTTCTGGACTTCATGAAAGATCCCATTAGAAAATGCATAAGGATATGGATAATCCACCAGTCCCAACATCTTAAGTCCATCCTCCCTCAATAGCTCTGCCAATAGTTAAAGTTGGTCATGATGGGTATTGGGGCCGGGCTGTGGCTCAGGCTGGTAAAGCAGCCTGCTGCAATAAATCACTCTGACCAGGAGGTCATGAGTTCGAGGCCAGCCCATGACGGGGTGAGCACCCGTCAATTAAAAATTAAAAATAGCCCCTGCTCGTTGCTGATCTAGCAACCCGAAAGATAGTTGCATCTATCAAGTAGGAGATAAGGTACCACTTATAAAAAGTGGGGAGGCAAATTTAACTAATTTACAACATTGGAATGAGGAAGTGCGGTCAGAGTGGATGATGAAGCAGCTGCTCCCCCCAGGAGAAGGTTAAATTGCCTCTGCGTCTGTCTGTCTCTGTCTCGGTTCTATGTTAAAAGGCATTGAATGTTTGCCTATATGTGTAATGTGATCCGCCCTGAGTCCCCTTCGGGGTGAGAAGGGCGGAATATAAATGCTGTAAATAATAAATATAAATGCTGTAAATAAATATGTGTGCCAAGTTTGGACCAGATCCATCATTGGTGGGGTTTGCAGTAGTCTCTGGATGTGGGTGAACTGCAACTCCCATCATCTCAGGTCATCTCCCCCCCCCCCTCACAAAAAAAAAAGCTTGAGAGAAACTCTGTGGTTGACTTTGGGCTTTCTCTTAGTCTGGTCTTCTTTCTCTTAGTCTGGTCTTCTTTCACAAAGCTGTTGTGAAAAGGACAAAATGGGGAAAAAGCCATGTCTACCAATCAGAGAATATGTAGGGGTCCAAGAGCCATATTATTCATCTATCTGCCAATTCAGGATTTTACTGGTAAAATTTCTGGAGAGATGGATGACCAACGTTTACATAAAAACTTCAAATGGAGGAAAGTTCATCATCCTCCCGTGGAGTCTAATCCATTGTCCATCAGTGTTATCATCCAAAAGTTCTTCGTAATCTTTAGCCAGAATATTCTTTTTTGGAATTTTCTGTCAAGTCCTACTTTTTGCAGCAACAGAAGAAGCTCACTCACACACACACATACCCATGGGAAAATATTTCAGATATTTAAAGTTGACTATCAGATCATGCCTTAGTCTTTTCTTCTGCAAGGCAAACATACTCAGATCCCACAACTGTTCTTTAAAATATTTTGTTTCCAGACATTTAACCATTATTCCTTTGGACCTCAAAATTGAGCTTCCTGTGGAGCTGACTAATGCTGACTAATAACATGAGAGAAAGAGAAAGGGATGCACATTTTCACCTTGGAATATTTTGTTTTTGAAGGATCCTGGATTATATCCCCATAAATGGAGTCTTATAACCCAGTCTTATAACCAACTTTTCAATATTTTTTAAATAAAAGTACTATAATGCTTTGGTTATTTAAAAGGATATTTATAAACCAAATCCTGAAGTAGCAGCAATTTTGTTCTGAGTATGGATGAAATGAAATTAAACAAAAAGTCAGGGAGGTAAAAGCTGGTTGTATTATTTAAGCTCCTTTTCTTTTTTTCCCCTCTCCTTCTCAAATTCAGCCATAAATGAAATGTTTAATTCTCCTTAAATGTGTGACACCATCCATCACCATTTTAGTCAGACACGTAATAATGTATAATCTCAGCTTGCTGTCCACTTGCAAAAATAGGAATAGACTTGGTGAAATAAGCAATTTCCCCACAGAAAATTGGAAATTCTGCCAACCAATTCCAGGTGACTTGCCATCAATCAGTGTTAGATTCTCCCGAGCTGTTACTGAAGGGTATAGCTATACGTGTATGGCTTCACCTGGTGACTAATGGCACATAACAAAAGCATTCAAGAACTATAGAAATCCTCAGAATCCATAATTGTCAGTTAACTTTCAATAAAGATTTTCTTGAGGGATTTGGACGAATAATAATAATAATAATAATAATAATAATAATAATAATAATAATAATAATAATAATAAATTGTGCGGTTTTCTGGCATTGTATATTTTTGCCGCTTTTGTGACTGTTCATTTGTATTTTGATTCCGTAGCTCACTTTTCGATGGATGTCCAGAATCAGCAGCATCCACTGCGGTCCTTTTTATTCTGGGCGACGACCGAGCCAGTATAGACTTCGTTTTGGTTTGATTCTCCATAATGCTAATGGGTTAGGGGGTTGCTGGTCATCGACCGTAATAAATAAATATATATATAATGGGTTAGGTACTCTTAGTTCCACTCCTCAGCTGAGGCCTCTCTGGCTTGGTTGGACCTGCCGGTAGTTACACTACTGCCAGCACAGCCCTCAGTCATCATTGGAGTGGTTAAGCCCCCCCACCACCACCACGTCAAGGTGGCACCTGCGGGGGGAGCAAGCCATCAGAACAAATGCAATTAAGGCCAAGATTGAAAAATCACCTGATGACCCAAAATGCAGACTGTTGAAGGAAACCGACGAAACCATTGATCATATCCTCAGCTGCTGTAAGAAAATTGCACAGACAGACTACAAACAGAGGCACAACTATGTGGCCCAAATGATTCATTGGAACTTATGCCTCAAGTATCACCTGCCAGCAGCAAAGAACTGGTGGGATCACAAACCTGCAAAAGTATTGGAAAATGAGCACGCAAAGATACTGTGGGACTTCCAAATCCAGACTGACAAAGTTCTGGAACACAACACACCAGACATCACAGTTGTGGAAAAGAAAAAGGTTTGGATCATTGATGTTGCCATCCCAGGTGACAGTCTCATTGACGAAAAACAACAGGAAAAACTTAGCTGCTATCGGGATCTCAAGATTGAACTTCAAAGACTCTGGCAGAAACCAGTGCAGGTGGTCCCGGTGGTGATCGGCACACTGGGTGCTGTGCCAAAAGATCTCAGCCGGCATTTGGAAACAATAGACATTGACAAAATTATGATCTGCCAACTGCAAAAGGCCACCCGACTGGGTTCTGCACGCATCATCCGAAAATACATCACACAGTCCTAGACACTTGGGAAGTGTTCGACTTGTGATTTTGTGATACGAAATCCAGCATATCTATCTTGTTTGCTGTGTCATAATAATAATAATAATAATAATAATAATAATAATAATAATAATAATAGTTTGCACCCACATATCTTGCCTCTCACCTAGCAGCTCTACTGCTTGTTTTTCTTATAACATGCTTGAGGGAAGCAAAATTGTTACAAGCTCCTGTATCGTCATGTCATACCATCAAAGTCTATGGAGGCATAAAGCAGGCCCTTCATTATCCAGCAGCTTAACGTGTGACTCTGTGTGTCTTCCTTGTTGCTCGGATATCTGCATTCTGGTAATTATTTCAAATCCGAGCTCAAATAAGTTCCCAGTTCCCTGTCAAACTTTCTAAGTGTTATGATTAACACTGGGAGTGCAATTTCCAGGGTAATCCCTTAAAAAATTAACTGCAAGTGTATGTAAAATTCATTAACTCTCCTGACTGCTCGCATATCCATGCTCAGAGCCAGACTAAAGGTGAATTTACTTTAGAGAAGGGAAAATATTTGGCAGATAAGGAATCTCGACTGAGCTGAACTAGAATTAGCTAGAGAAATTATGATGGATTTATGATAGGAAACTTGCAGGGGTAGGGAAATGGGCTTGTCAAAGACGAAATCCATTAGGATGGGGAGCTGCAGTGTGAAAGTACACAATCTGAATATCTAAGATGAGGCTCAAAGGAGGTGGTGGGGAGTGTCGGAAAGAAAGATCGAAAACTCAAAAGGCTTAATCCTGCAGTTGGAACTGATCTGACAGATCTCTTCATGGCTCTGGCACAGCCCTCCTAAAACTATCAGCCCCAAGTTTTTATCTGAAAGGCTGGTCTGCATCTTTTAATCACATATTCTCCACTCAGTGCTGGCAAAACAGCTGAAAGGAAGGAGGCTCAGATAAAAACTGCAGTACCAAGACAACAAAATTAATGATAAAATTATTTTTAAATACAGTCATGCTGACCACATGACCTTGGAGGTGTCTACGGACAACATTATTTTTCAGAGACACCATCTTGCATTATTTAGCCCTTTTTTCTAAACCACTCACACTTACATTTCTTTCATGAATGAATTTTATGTTACTATATGAACATTCAGCTTCTTCTTGCCTATAACACATTCAGCTGCAATGTGTCATCTAATTCTACTGAGACTTCACAATTACCATTGGGAACATTCCCTTAATGTAGAAAATATTTGCTTAGTGGGGAAAAAGTAGAAAACATGTTTATTTCAAGGCAGCAATAGATGGGAGGGGAAATCCGTAACAGTTTCCCCCACAGGAATCCCCATCATGATAAATGATAGGTTTCATCACTGCACACCTGAAGCAGTTTTCATGCTTTTAACTCAATGCACACATTTTCAGTCCAAAACTATGGCTTGACCTCTCTACCATGTCAGCTACATAGAGGCGGCGGCGGCACTTAAATCATTTGAAGCTAAACCAATCGCACAAATGCTGTATGGAGCCCAGATTGGCCCTTTCCAAATTATGCCCCACTAGAGCATGTTCCAGTGGCGAAGTGTGTTAAAGCACTGAGCTGCTGAACTTGCAGACTGAAAGGTTGCAGGTTCAAATCCCGGGAGCAGAGTGAGCGCCCGCTGTTACTTTTGCTTCTGCCAACCTAGCAGTTTGAAAACATGCAAATGTGAGTCGATCAATAGGTATTGCTCTGGCGGGAAGGTAACGGCGCTCCATGCAGTCATGCTGGCCACATGACCTTGGAGGTGTCTACGGACAACACCGGCTCTTCGGCTTAAAAATGGAGATGAGCACAAACCCACAGAGTCAGACATGACTGGACTTAATGTCAAGGGGAAACCTTTACCTTTAGAGTCTCACTTATCCAGCATAAACAAGCTGGCAGAATGTTGGATAAGCGAATATGTTGGATAATAAGGAGAGATTAATCTCAAAATAATTCTGACATTCAAGAACATATTGAAGAAAAATCTCTGGTGCTGCAGCCTCTTGTATATATAGTCTTCAGATTGGAATTTCCCCAATTCCTCCCTTTTCGACCATTGACTCCATCTGTTCAAAATAAATATTCATCTAAGTTTCCCAGTGTTTCATTTTCAAATTATTTTTTATTGTGACATTTTGCACTGACTGAATGCTGCATTTTGGAAAAAAAAAACTGCAACAATAGTTTATGCTCCTGTATTAGATTTTCCTTGTTTATTGTTTAGATGCATTACATGCCAAATGCATGAGTTAAATGTAAAAAAAAAAATCTGAAATCAAAATGTATGTCATACTAACACCAAAGGTTCTACAAGCCAGGTCTTGGGTGTATCCAGTTTATTTATTTATTTACTAGCTGTGCCCGGCCACACGTTGCTGTGGCAAAGTGGTGGTGGTATTGGTTAAAAGTTGTTGTGGAATTTTTATTTGACGTTATTTGTATTTTTTAAAATTAATTTTATTGTAACTTATCTTTTTTATTTATTATATTTTATTATTTTGTTGTATTATTTTTAGTTATTTTGTTATAGTATTTTATTGTATTAATTTTTAGTGTTTTTTTATTATTTTTATTGTATTATTTGTATTTAGTTTATTTTTTATTCTTTTATTAACACTGGGCTGAGTGGGTTGCTAGGAGACCAAGTGAGCTTAGCCTTCTAAGTGGCAGCAATTGGATAAAAACAATTATTTCTCTCCCTCTAATTAGGACTTTATTTTTCTTTGCTTTTTGTTGTATCAACCTAGAGGCGTGGATGATGGGTTGTGTTGCCAAATTTCGAGGTTGGGGGGCTTGTAGTTTTGTTGTTTTGTGGGTTGCCATGATGCCATCACTCTTATATATATAGCTTTACATCACTATTACCCCGCCTTTCTCTCCAAGGGGACTCAAGGCGGCTTACAGTAAATAGGCAAAAATTCAATGCCTAAAAACAATGTACAAAACAACAATTCATATAAGGCAATGTACAAAATAACAATTCATATAAAAACAGATGTATCCAGTTGAGTTATTATAAACAATTCATTAAACATCATAACATGTACAGTTATACTTCAGTTAATAAACTGAATGTGTTCCTGAACATTACTTCTTCAAAATAAAATTTGGTACCAAGGTAGAAATCAGTTCTAAATAAACAAAACTGAACTTGTTTCAACAAACATTTTTCAGAGCTAACAATGTGACCCAAACCATGTACAGTAGAGTCTCACTTATCCAACATAAACAGGCCAGCAGAACGTTGGATAAGTGAATATGTTGGATAATAAGAAGAGATTAAGGAGAAGCCTATTAAACATCAAATTAGGTTATAATTTTACAAATTAAGCACCAAAACAACATGTTATACAACAAATTTGACAGAAAAAGTAGTTCAACATGCAGTAATGCTATGTAGTAATTACTGTATTTACGAATTTAGCACCAAAATATCATGATGTATTGAAAACATTGACTACAAAAATGCATTGGATAATCCAGAGCATTGGATAAGCGAATGTTAGATAAGTGAGACTCTACTGTAGGTCTTTAAAGGTCAAAACCTTTAACTGTTGGCTGTCTTATTTATTTATATCTCAAGATGCATACTAAAATATTGTGAATTTAGTATTATAATCCCATTTTTTAAAATTACAAAATACAGTAGAGTCTCACTTATCCAACATAAACGGGCCGGTAGAATGTTGGATAAGCGAATATGTTGGATAATAAGGAGAGATTAAGGAGAAGCCTATTAAACACCAAATTAAGTTATGAATTTACAAATTAAGCACCAAAACATCATGGTATACAACAAATTTGACAGAAAAAGTAGTTCAATAGGCAGTAATGCTACATAGTAATTACTGTATTTACGAATTTAGCACCAAAATATCACGATGTATTGGAAACATTGACTACAAAAATGCGTTGGATAATCCAGAACGTTGGATAAGCAAGTGTTAGATAAGTGAGACTCTACTGTAGGACTTTAAAGATCAAAACCTTTAACTGTTGGCTGTCTTATTTATTTATATCTCAAGATGCATACCAAAATATTGTGAATTTAGTATTATAATCCCATTTTTTTAAATTACAAAATACATACCAACTAATACATTGACCAAAATGTATGCAAAGTATCTTCTTTAAAGGACCTGGAAAAATCAGATGAAATATTGGTAGAAGAGCAGGTAGGTTTCAGGGGAAAAGAAGATCTACTTTTTAAAAATGAATTTTTATTGCAAGCATTTATAATAATGTGGTTTACAATGACAAGACGAAGGTTCAACAAAAGAAAACAAAAAAACAAAGTGAATACATTCCCCCAGAAAACCGCATTGGCCAATCTCACAAGAAAGATAGAAGAAAAAAAGAAAAGGGAAAAAAAGACAAGAGAAAAATAGACAAAAATACAATAACTTACATAACCAAAACATACATCTGTTAAAATCGACTTCCATCTATTATATGGTGTTCCTTATATTGTTTCTTTGGTACTACTAATACCATTCTATCTCCTATCCTGGTTCTGCGTCTTTTCTTCATCCTTTATTCTGAGACAGTATTGTTGCCCCTCATACTCATCTAAAAAATTTTTGTGTTATTAAGATTACGACACATTTATTAAATTATAACCTTACATTTTTCATTTCTTAAATAATTTTTATCGGTTCCCAATCTGTCTGTTTTTTTGGTTTACCCTGAGTTTTTGATAATAGATACGTTAATTTATCCATGTTCATAATTTCCAGGATTTTATTAAACCAACAATTTATATCCGGTCTATTTTTCGTCCTCTATTCTTTTGCGTAGGTTATTCTCGCGGCCGTTGTTAAATAATTAAATAAAATTTCTTTGTTCCTTTCTTTTACGTCCAGCATCCCTAATAAGAAGAACTTCGGGTCTAGGCTGATCTTAATTGATAAAATCTTTTGTATTCTTTGATGTATTTCTTTCCAGAACTCTTTGGCTCTCCCACAGATCCACCAGCAGTGATAATATGTGCCTTCATGCTCCCCGCATTTCCAACATTTGTTGGAGGTTTTTTTTTGTAAATTTTGGAGAGTTTTTGTGGGGTTAAGTACCATCTATGGAAAGTTTTAATCCAATTTTCTTTAAGATCTGATGAATATGTATATTTTAATCTTTGACTCCAGCATTTCTCCCATTCTTCTATTCTGATTGGCTTCCCTGTGTTTTTTGCCCATTTGACCATGAATTCTTTAATGAAATCCTGTTCCGTTGCCCACTCTAACAGTTTTTTTTAATAAACTTTAGTTATAATTTTGGATTCTGATTGCATTATTTGTCCCAAAAGGTCTCTTTGTCTTCAAATCCTTGTCTTTATTGAAATGATCTTTTATCTGAATAAAGAAGATCTACTTTTGAGGATTTTTTTCAGAACTCCAGAACTTGTAATAGTATACCAGACCTATATCCAGGCTTGAAAGCAGACTGAAAAGTCCCAATATTCCTGAAGCTGCCCAGTCACAGAGAAGCACCTTGCCCCAAAGCAAGATATTAGCAAAAAGAATCTTATTCAGATCTTTCAGCTATACCACATAGGATTTTGTTTCTTAACTTCTCATCACCCTGGTTGTCCTCCTCCTGTGAGCTGATTTATGAGGGTCGGGCACAATCTAACCCAGGGGTCCCCAAACTAAGGCCTGGGGGCCAGATGTGGCCCTCCAAGGTAATTTACCTGGCCCCACCCTCATTTATAATATAATATTTTTATATCAGTTTTAATAATATAATGTATATACATATAATATTGATAATAATATTATCATTTTATACAATATAATACTAACAATAATATCATATAATAATATTAATTATATGTTATATATTACATGTAATATTACAGGATAGTGGTATAGTTCAATATAGTATAATGCTAATATTGTGCTCCGCTAATAATATAATATATTGTATGTACATACAGCTGCTCTGAGTTCCCTTCAGGGTGAGAAGGGTGGGATATAAATGTAGTAAATAAATGTAGTAAATGAATAAATACATAATTTTGGACTTGGGCTCGGCCAAAGTCTGAAATGACTTGAAGACACACAACAACAACAACAATTCTAATTAACCTGACTATCTCATTGGCCGGAAGCAGGCCCACACTTCCTATTGAAATCCTGATAGGTTTATGTTGGTTAAAATTATTTTCATTTTTAAATATTGTATTGTTCTTTCATTGTTATTGTTGTTGTTTTGCACTACAAATAAGATATGTGCAGTGTGCATAGGAATTTGTTCGGTTTTTTTCCCCAAATGATAATTCGGCCCCTCAACAGTCTGAAGGATTGTGGACCGGCCCTCTGCTTTAAAAGTTTGAGGACCCCTGATCTAACCAGTGCCATTGGAGCCATGAATAATGGAATGGAACTATTGCTTTTTATCACTTGCACACAAGGTTTCCGTTAATGCAGCCTAATCTTCTCTTCATAAGTCTCCAAAGATCTTCACCTCACTTCCCATCAAGAAGATTGGGATCTGTGGTCTTATGGGACCTCACTATCAAACAAATTTGAGAAGTCTTGATTGAGACTGTGACAGATTTCCAGTTTTAATTGAGTTCCTCACACATATGCCAGCACTAATCAGGTGCCGCTGAATGAGATGGGACTTAAGACATTTCCCATATGGCAAATCTCCTTTAATGAAGCTCTACTTGTATTGAATTGCACTGCTCTTTTCTTTCTGATTCTGCTTTATGTTCACTCTGCCCTTCATTTTGTTTCTTTGTAATTTTGGAGTCGTGTTTCATTCAGCTCGTGTAATATATTCTCTCTCTTCCAATTCACTCCTGGTACAGCACACCAGGTTTTTGGTTTTTTTTTTTGTATGATAGATGCTCTATGAAAATAAATGGCATTGGTTTGGGAGATCTGAAATCTGCAAGGCACAATTCCTTTTCAATGTCTCAGAAATCCAGCCTTGAAATTATTAATCATCAGAGCTACATTCCTTTCCAAAGCAATACACACCCCTTTAATTATTTCCACACTTTGTCTGAGTCCTTCGAAATATGTTTTCCGCAAACTCACTCTCTTTGGACTAGTGCAAATCCAGACTAGCCATGCCATCGTGACTCCAGATTCAATTAGTGGTTTGGATTCAGGGTATATCACTCTTTTAATCTACAGTAGAGTCTCACTTATCCAACACTCGCTTATCCAACATTCTGGATTATCCAACACATTTTTGTAGTCAATGTTTTCAATACATCATGATATTTTGGTGCTAAATTCATACATACAATAATTACAACATAACATTACTGCATGCTGAACTACTTTTTCTGTCAAATTTGTTGTATAACATGATGTTTTGGTGCTTAATTTGTAAAATCATAACCTAATTTGATGCTTAATAGGCTTTTCCTTAATCCCTCCTTATTATCCAACATATTCGCTTATCCAACATTCTGCCAGCCCCTTTATGTTAGATAAGTGAGACTCTACTGTATTGCATAAAAATTATTTGTTACCTGACTATATCTGCTATGATTTGTTGTTCTGTTATGTAACATAACTATAAGAAACTGTTTACTCTCCCCCCCCCCCCCAAAAAAACAACCCTAATACAATCTTTCAGGTTGAAAAGTGATGGTGTGGGTATGAATTGGATTATCTGCTAATTATATGGCAGTGTAGATTCAGGTTTAGGGCCTTTCCAGATATCCGTTTAATCCAGAGTAAGTGAGATCAAAATCCTGGTACTTTAGATGAGTTTCACATGGAGCCATTAGTTCTGGGAATTAGTTCCATGAAATCTAGAAAGGTTGGTTAATGTGGATTGAAAGGAATCACAAAAGGTATGGAATAGCCACTGATAGTTTTTTTTCCCTTAATGACACTCTGAGAGGCACTGCACCTCATAAGTATTTTGCCACTGCTTTTCCACAACTGTGATGTCTGGTGTGTTGTGTTCCAGAACTTTGTCAGTCTGGATTCGGAAGTCCCACAGTATCTTTGTGTGCTCATTCTCCAATACTATTATTATTATTATTATTATTATTATTATTATTATTATTATTATTGACACAACAACATATGCAGTTGGATTATTATTATTATTATTATTTTATTATGACACAGCAAACAAGATAGACATGCTGGATTTCATATCACAAAATCACAAGTCGAACACTTCCCAAGTGTCTAGGACTGTGTGATGTATTTTCGGATGATGCGTGCAGATCCCAGCAGCCTTTTGCAGCTGGCAGATCGTAATTTTGTCAATGTCTATTGTTTCCAAATGCCGGCTGAGATCTTTTGGCACGGCACCCAGTGTGCCGATCACCACTGGGACCACCTGCACTGGTTTCTGCCAGAGTCTTTGAAGTTCAATCTTGAGGTCCTGATAGTGGCTGAGTTTTTCCTGTTGTTTTTCGTCAATGTGACTGTCACCTGGGATGGCGACATCAATGATCCAAACCTTTTTCTTTTCCACAACTGTGATGTCCGGTGTGTTGTGTTCCAGAACTTTGTCAGTCTGGATTTGGAAGTCCCACAGTATCTTTGCGTGCTCATTCTCCAATACTTTTGCAGATTTGTGATCCCACCAGTTCTTTACTGCTGGGAGGTGGTACTTGAGGCATAAGTTCCAATGAATCATTTGGGCCACGTAGTTGTGCTTCTGTTTGTAGTCTGTCTGTGCAATTTTCTTACAGCAGCTGAGGATATGATCAATGGTTTCGTCAGCTTCCTTGCACAGTCTGCATTTTGGGTCATCAGCTGATTTTTCAATCTTGGCCTGAATTGCCTTTGTTCTGTTGGCTTGCTCCTGGGCTGCAAGGATCAGGCCTTCTGTCTCCTTCTTCAGGGTCCCATTCGTGAGCCATTATTATTATTATTATTATTATTATTATTATTATTATTATTATTATTATTATTATTATTATTAGGAAGCATGAGAGGAAAACAATTCCTATGTGAAGAGGGTTCAAGGGGGCAAACCTAAAGGCACCAGGAGTGAAGGCGAGAAGAGAGATGACAAGAAATCTTCTTGTGTGTACTTTCCACATCAGATATGGCCTACCCTCATACAAGCTTCCTTGGAAGTTTGGTCTGAAATCCTAGGCAAGACAACTTCTACTCCCTTTCTAATGTCTCACCAAGGAGTACTAGGTTTCTAAATCTGATAGGAAGAGGCTCCTATTGCAGCCTTTTCACTGAAAGTTTTAGGTGGGCATGAGCCCCCCACCAAAAAATCACGGTTAAGTAGGTGGAAAGCACACACTTGTGTCTTGGAAAGGTTAGGCTTCAGGTGGTTCTCTTTGTAGTAGCTGGAGAGATCTTTCAAGGCATAAGTGAATTAGTTTTCAACTGTTTCAAAATATTATGCTTGTGTTGTTAGGTCATCAGCATATATAAAACTCTTTGTGAGTGATGGTTGTGGCTGATCGTTTGTGAAGATGTTAAATAAGGTCTGGCAAAGATCTATATGACCGAACTGATTCTATTTCTTTCTTTCCTTAAACATGTAGGGATCAGTTCAAGAGTTTTCCTCATAAACTCTAAGGTATTTATATAAGAAAGCAAGACATTCTGAATCAAAGGAAGGATTGGTAAGGACTTACTTACCAAATTCTTGCTGACTAAATTGTGCTCTGATTTGAAATAACAATTGGATTTTGGTCATCATAGTGAATTATATTAGTGAATGATTCAAGATTGAAAGCCTTTATCATCATTTTGTTTGATACAGACGCTGGTTGGGAGCTTATAACAGCTTCATGTCATTTGAGTCTGTTATCACTGAACATGTTCCTTAAATGTCACCATTTGAACAATTAATATTTAATTTGCTGCAAGCCATTTTGAATAAATGTTAATTAAATATCTACACATTTTGTACAAAGTTCATGTATGAATATGAACAAAATAAGGCATTTCTTGCTTCTTGTAATTTTTGTGCTAATTACATGACTACTAGACTTAATTTTGTAATGTTATTCCTGCACAATAATTTTATATTTGATTTCTTACAAGTATTTTGACTTGTTAGATCAGGAAAGAAATGTGTCATTGGAGAAATATTTCACTGGTGATGATTAATCCCATGAATAGTTCAGTGGAATAATGATTTTAAAAATGCACTGCATTCCAGGAGCAGTTTAGGGTTCTAAAATACAAGGGTGCAAATTTGGTTTTATTAACATTTGGAGCATTACATAGGTAAAGGTAAAGGTTTCCCCCTGACTTGAAGTCTAGTCATTAGGCATGTGTAATCCATGAAAAAAAAAATGGTTTAATACTTGCTTCTAAAGTAGGGGGTGCTGGCACTTTGTTTCTGAAACTAATTCTGAATTTTGAACCAAAAATTTTCAAAATATAATGAATATTTGGAATATTTGTAATTAATTCCTTAATGGCGGACGCGCGTGCACAGTGGCCAAAAACAGCAACCGGGGGGGGGGGGGACTTTACAGGACTGTCCAGCCCTCATTTTTTGAGCTATCCTTTTCAAACTTGGTACAGTGGTAGAACACATTTAACCCTGGTAGCTCACCAAAACCTTGTGCATTTGACACCATCGGTAAAGAAAGAGGGAAGTGTCCCCTTCCCTTTGAACAGAGAGTCAAGGGGGACTGCCCTCTTCTTCCTCTTCCTAGAATCATAGAATCATAGAATAGTAGAGTTAGAAGAGACCTCACGGGCCATCCAGTCCAACCCCCTGCCAAGAAGCAGGAAATCGCATTCAAAGCACCCCCGACAGATGGCCATCCAGCCTCTGCTTAAAAGCCTCCAAAGAAGGAGCCTCCACCATAGTCTGGGGGAGAGAGTTCCACTGTCGAACAGCTCTCACAGTGAGGAAGTTCTTCCTGATGTTCAGGTGGAATCTCCTTTCCTGTAGTTTGAAGCCATTGTTCCACGTCCTAGTCTGCAGTCTCCCTATGACTTCCCTTCACGTATTTGTACATGGCTATCATGTCTCCTCTCAGCCTTATCTTCTGCAGGCTAAACATGCCCAGTTCTTTAAGCCGCTCCTCATAGGGCTTGTTCTCCAGACCCTTGGTCATTTTAGTTGCCCTCCTCTGGACGCTTTCCAGCTTGTCAACATCTCCCTTCAACTGCGGTGCCCAAAATTGGACACACTATTCCAGGTGTGGTCTGACCAAGGCAGAATAAAGGGGTAGCATGACTTCCCTGGATCTAGATGCTTATACCCCTATTGATGCAGGCCAGAATCCCATTGGCTTTTTTCACCGCTGCATCACATTGTTGGCTCATGTTTAACTTGTTGTCCACAAGGACTCCAAGATCTTTTTCACACGTACTGCTGTCGAACCAGGCGTCCCCCATTCTGTATCTTTGATTTCCATTTTTTCTGCCAAAGTGAAGTATCTTGCATTTGTCCCTGTTGAACTTCATTTTGTTAGTTTCAGCCCATCTCTCTAGTCTGTCAAGATCGTTTTGAATTCTGCTCCTGTTTTCTGGAGTGTTGGTTATCCCTCCCAGTTTGGTGTCATCTGCAAACTTGATGATCGTGCCTTCTAACCATTCGTCTAAGTCGTTAATAAAGACGTTGAACAGAACCGGGCCCAGGATGGAACCCTGCGGCACTCCACTCGTGAGTTCTTTCCAAGATTGACTTCTTTCCTCTTCCTCTTCCCCCCTTTTATTCCTATGAGTGGTAGTGCAGGCAGGGACCCAGTACATTGCTTTCCCCAGAGACAAAAATGTCCCTGCTAGGGGTACACAATATTAGGACAGAATGAGTATTGCTTCAGTTACTTCAAAATGTAGCATGCCACCTCCACTGTTCTCAGGCCTTTCTTGTTCATTTTGCTGAATGGAGTCCTAGATGAATATATTGCACAAGATTTCTCTAGCCTAAAATGATACATTTTAATATATTGGGTTTATGGTTCCTGTCCCCTTGATCAGGTCATGTAAGTGTTATTTATTGCTATAATTGTATTCTTTTACTTTGCTTAATAATGTGTTATTATGTTGCTATGTAATGTTTGTGTTGTTTTTATGATTGGAAACCGCCCTGAGTCCCATCCAGGAGATAGGGCGGTATATAAATAAAGTTTTATTATTATTATTATTATTAGATCCTAGCCTCATAATTATACACTGATTATACCTAAACCTTTTGTGTTTGTGCGTACTCACATTTGCTTGTAGCTTGGCATTCTCCCTCTGCTTCCATACAATAAGTAATAAACAGGTATCAATATGAGTAAGCTCATGCATTATAAACCACCCCTCTATTTTTCATTGAGTAACTTCATTGGATGGCTCCAGAAAAAAAAGGGGGGAATATGCTATTAGCCACTTTAAATAGTCTGTATAAAATGTTTGTTGCAATATTATCCCTTGATTTAATAAGCCACTATTTCATAATTTGGCTTCTGCTATGCAGAATACTAGATTATGTTTTCCATTTGTGCACAATCAACAGCACTGTTCCTAACCTAATCACAAAAATCTAGCCGAATACAATTACTGTTTAATTTGCCACAAACCCCAGAGTTGTTTTATTTGCATAAGTAAAACAGTTCTCTGAAGCATAATAAATTTTTCAGATAGACGAGAATGTCAACAGAAAGAGAAATGAAAGCAAATGCTGCTTAGCTATTGCTAGATGAAGAACTCAATGGAACTAGTCAAGTGTTAAATGATGGCACAAATATTTGCATTCATTTTATCGTTCAGGATAAAATTTAATAGCACATTGTAAGGAATGAAGGAATCTGAAATTGTCAGGGATGTTCTGGCCGAGATGTCTTGTTGGCAAATTGATATACTGTACTCTGCTTTAGTTCATTTCAGTTTTAAAGCTCTTTCACATATCTTAAAGTCTAAGTAATATGAATGTGGATGGCTGTGGAGTTCTGACACAACACAGATATGAATTAGAGATTAAAAGTTTCTGAAGTCCAGTGTCATATTATTTAGTCATTCAGTTAAATTCAGAAAGAAAATTTTATTTCATTTTGTATTTGAAATTCAAATTGAAATGGCTTCTTCTACAAACTTTCTTCCCTGAGCTAAATTTCTTCAGTAAAACGACATAGGACCTCATCACATGGGGCTTTTGCTTCATCATAGGACACTTTTTTTTGAGAAATACTCTTTATTATAATTTTACAATTGTTTAAAACCACTCTTATCTCTGGTACGGGGAAAAAAAGTATAGAAAAAAATTGGTAATCATTTTATAAGGTCCTCAATTCTTAAGACATGGAAGAAATATATAAAAAAATTATATGGAAAAACACCACTATGGATATCACCAATAGAGGCCTCTCAAAGAAGAGTTTTAGGGTGGGAAAATTGGTTTAAATATAAAGATATACTAATAATAAAAAATGGAAATTGGGCTCTAAAAACACAACAGGAAATGAGTAAATTTGACAAAAATATTTCCTGGTTTCAATATTGGCAGATTAATAAATACTTTAAAAAAGATAAAGAATTAAGATTCACCGATCAAAACCAATTCTGGGATAAAATTATGCAATCAAACAGAAATACAATAACAAAAATTTACAAAAAACTATTAGAATGGGAAACAGAAGAGGAGGAAAAGTCATATATATCTAGGTGGAAAGAGAATATAGGCAGGAAGATAAAGAAAGAAGAATGGCAGGAGATATGGGAAAGGAAATTAAAATATAGTTATTCAATAGACTGGTTTAAGATGGCGTATAGGTGGTATATGACGCCTCAAAAACTAGCAAAATCATAGGACACTTTCAACAGAAAGCTGGTACAGAGCCTGCTGGAGCCAACTACGTAACGCAGGGTTACTTACAGCTGGACATCATGCAGACTCCATGTTGAAAGCTCACTAAGAGGAAGAATTCAGAACACAGACAACTGTCCATGTTCTTATTGAGTAAGCTGCTGACAACACCATGGTGGTGGTGGTGGTGGAGCTATGAAGCAACATCTTCCCTGTGTGATGGGGAAGGGAGCGATGCAGGGCATGGAGCAATGGTTTCCTTTTCTGCCCCAGGATTCACCACACTGTTCCACAGATTCTCCTGCTATTGTCCAGCTTCAGGACCTCAATGTGATGCGTTTCTACATTCAGTTTCCTCAATGAAATCCAAGAGACAGCACTGCTCTCCACCACTTCCCATGGTGGCTTTACAGAAATAGTAGTGTTGTTGAAGAATATCCTAGGGGAAAATGTATATGTATGTTTATATTTCTAGGTGCGAAGATCACTGCAGATGCAGACCGCAGCCAGGAAATCAGAAGACGTCTACTTCTTGGGAGGAGAGCAATGGCCAACCTTGACAAAATAGTGAAGAGCAGAGACATCACACTGGCAACAAAGGTCCGCATAGTAAAAGCAATGGATTCCCCATAGTAACCTATGGCTGCGAGAGCTGGACCGTAAGGAAGGCTGAGCGAAGGAAGATAGACGCTTTTGAACTTTGGTGCTGGAGGAAAATCCTGAGAGTGCCTTGGACCGCAAGAAGATCCAACCCATCCATCCTCCAGGAAATAATGCCCAATGGCTGCTCACTGGAGGGAAGGATATTAGAGGCAAAGCTGAAGTATTTTGGCCACATCATGAGAAGACAGGAAAGCTTGGAAAAGATCACGATGCTGGGGAAAATGGAAGGGAAAAGGAAGAGAGGCCGACCAAGGGCAAGATGGATGGACGGTATCCTTGAAGTGACTGGCTTGACCTTGAAGGAACTGGGGGCGGTGACGGACGACAGGGAGCTCTGGAGTGGACTGGTCCATGAAGTCACGAAGAGTCGAAAACGACTGAACGTGTGAGACGACTATGATGTTTCTCTATTTAATTCACAATTGGAAAACCTGATTTCCCACCAGAAACGTATTTGTTATACTTGGGATGTGGATAGGGTTGGTTGAAAGGCATGTCTTTAGCAAGAGTGGTTGATGCTTAATGTATTATGCTTAATGAAATCATTTAGGTTTGTCCTTAGATCTCAGATTGTGGTCTTGCCATGGATGCTCTTCACTAGGCAACTATATGACACAGTGCTATTCTTCCTCTTTTCCAAGTACAGTAGAGTCTCACTTATCCGATGTAAACGGGCCAGCAGAATACTTCAGTTAATAAACTGAATGTGTTCCTGAGCATTACTTCTTCAACATAAAATTTGGTACCAAGGTAGAAATCAGTTCTAAATAAACAAAACTGAACTTGTTTCAACAAATGTTCTTCAGAGCTAACAATGTGACCCAAACCATGTACAGTAGAGTCTCACTTATCCAACATAAACGGGCCGGCAGAACATTGGATAAGCGAATATGTTGGATAATAGGGAGAGATTAAAGAAAGGCCTATTAAACATCAAATTAGGTTGTGATTTTACAAATTAAGAACCAAAACATAATGTTATACAACAAATTTTACAGAAAAAGTAGTTCAATACACAGTAATGCTATGTAGTAATTACTGTATTTACGAATTTAGCACCAAAATATCAGGATATATTGAAAACATTGACTACAAAAATGCATTGGATAAGCCAGAACGTTGGATAAGCGAGTGTTGGATAAGTGAGACTCTACTGTACTGTCATCTGATACAAATCAGAGATTTAATGTGCTTACACCCATGCCATACTCCATTCTTGCTGTATGGGACTTTGTTGTGTTAGAATTTTGGAAGCAGATCGCCTTCTGCATTTATAATTTCTCTTTTCATCAGCAGCCCATCCTTTTGTTTTGCCACTGTGGGTAGACACTTCCTCCATTAGAAAGAAGCACAGAGAACATGAACTCTGACTCCCTGTTTCCACTGCATTATCATAGTTGAAGCCAATTTCATCCAACACAAGTTCTGTAGGCTTCACCCAGAGTCCACAATTAGGTCAGATCCAGATCACTTTCTAAACCAGAAACAGTCATTAAAAAACCATGCCCCCTTGGGAAAAAATGTCATGTTCTTTTTATTGTGGATGTAGTTGGAACTTCTTTCTGTTTATTATGCATTAGCAGATCTCTGGGAGAGAAGATCAAATGTTCCTGGGTGATAACAGCAGGCTTAGCCCTAAGACCATCTCATATTCTTGTGGAAAAAGAGGAGTTCTCCCAAGTCGCTGGAGCTGCTCATCTGAATACTAAAACTGTTTGTTTGTTTGTGTTTTTCCACTTTCCATTTTCAGAGCAATGCTAAGAAGCTCATCAGGATCCCTGCATGCCTTAGAAATTGTGGCAGTTATACGTAGCAGATGTTTGTTTCTTTTCCAAATCCCCAGGTTGGCCAAGATTATTATTGTTCCGGGAAAGCAAGGTCAAAGCCAGCCAGCTTTACATTTCATTCTGAAACCAATGAGATTTGTGGTCATTCTAATCCCTTCTGGGAGTGAAACTCTGCAGTGTTCCTTTTCAATGTGCTAAACAGTTGGCAAGGAGCAAAGTAATATGTTTGAATGAATAAAAGCATCACAGAGAGACGGCAGGGAAAACCCTTTTAGTAGCTAGTGACACAGTCTCTTCTCCTACAGGATTGAAATTATACAGTCTGCTACCCTGCCCCAGCACTTCTTCAACACAAAGCTTAGGGGGAAATGGTGATTTTCAGGCCTATTAAACACCAAACAGTAAATATTCTCAGTACATTACAAGTGCAAAATGAAACACCTGAGTTAAATTACTTTCTTTGCTAGTCTGCTGGGGAAAGTCCTACTTTGGAAAAATCCCTTCAACCTCAAAGTCTCACATCGAGCAGGAATATACTGAAAAACACTCTTTCGACACAAAACTTAAACACATTTGTCATAGACTCCTTAATGGAATTGACGGAATTCTATTTTGGAAAATTAATCATATTTGGAGTCCTCCTTCCACATATTGAGCTTACTCTCATTAAGTTGCAGGCCTGGTAAACCCATTGATCCATAATAGGAAAGTGAAGGCCATTTTACTAGTAGTTTTAGTAGACCATACGCTGAGTATGAATCAACAATGTGAAGTGGTAGATAAAAAGTCAGTAAGATTCTAAGCTGCATCAATAGAGGCATAGTGATTAGATGAAGGCAAACGATAGCACGATGTAACAAAACTTGAAAAAATATGTCCCTGTTTTCTGTTCCTGGTAAGTGTGGTACTTACTTTGAAAGAAGTTGTTATTCTCCAGAAACTTTGTTTTTGTGGCTGTCACAAACTATGTTGAATTGGTTGAGACTTGATGAGATAGTCACTGAAAAACTATAGCAAAATGTGCTGTAGAATGTCTTGCAAAAACAAAGTTTTAGCAGTTTATTAAACTTTTCCCATTTTTTTATGATAGAACCAATCAGGAAATGACATTTATAATCCAGGAACAAAAATAGTGTTAATAATAATAATAATAATAATAATAATAATAATAATAATAATAATAATAATAATAATAATTTATTTATACCCCGCCACCATCTCCCCGCGGGGACTCGGGGTGGCTTACATGGGGCAGAGGCCCAAACAACATAGAACAAAACATAGGCAACATAATACAAATCACACTATAAAAAGATAAAACAGTAATACAATATATCAATTAAAACAAAAATACAGGATAAAAATTACATTAAAAACACATAAAAGGTAAGACTGTAATAAATACAGGATAGATTATTAAAAACCCTCTGGGGTGGATTAATTAATGACCGTATCTCCAAAGGCATAGTATCACTCCATTCTACTTTTGTCACCTCACTTGAATTGTAGTGTTCAGTTCTGGGCACTTCAATTTAAGAAGGATACGGGCAAGCTGGAATGTGTTGAGAAGAAAGAGACTAAAATGATCAAAGGTCTAGGAACCAAGTCCTATGAGGAGCAGCTTATGGAGCTGGGTAGGTTTAGTTGGGAGAAGAGAATGTTAAGACATTATAGCCATGCTAAAATCTAGGGAAAATGTCATATTGAAGATGGGGCTATCCATAAAAACTGGGACATGTAATAATGGGCTCAAGTTTCAGGAAAAATAAAGATTCCATCTAAATATTAAGAACGTACTAATGGTAAGACCTGTTTAACAACAAAATATGCTGCTTTAGAGTTTGGTGGAATCTTCTTACGTGGAGGTTTTTAAACCATACCTAGTCACTTTTCAGGAGCAGTTTGATTATGTGTTCCTACATCACAGAGGGTTGGATTGGAATGACCTTGTTATCTTTTTCTAACTCTATGATTGTATGATTCTAAATCATCTAGATGTTGTTGGACTGCAATTCAATACTGATTTGGCTCAGGATGCCAGGAATTGTAAGACAATTATATCTGAGGAACCACATATTTGTCAGAGTATTTGTAGCGCAGCAGTAGTTGGATGGAAGCAGTGGAACGCAGAATGAAGAGACACTCAGAGACATTGGTAAAACTATTAACAAAGTTTTACTGTATGCAGCAGTAATCAACACAAACAGACTTGCAGACAACAGATGAACACAGGACTGCTCTGTTCTCCAACAGAACTTGACTCGAACTTTAGGCAGACAGAGCTCAACTGAACTGACGCAATCGGTGTGCACAAACACTTGTGTCTGGATACTCCCTAGTTCCAGCCACACATCAAGGTCATCATAGCTTCTTGGCAATTAACTCTTTCCACACTATGATACATTCTGGATGATGCAATCAGTTGCAATACAAGCATGGCACAAATTGCATTTAAACACTATCAATACACAAATCCCACATTAACAACTCTTTATTCTAGGATATAGAGGGAAATGGGTTTGTGCATTGTAGGTGTATTTTAAACTATGATCCCGGTCTCCTATTTATCAATAACAATTGCTCAAATGAACACAGAGAGATGTGGCTTAAAGACATCCAGAAAAGGCAAGAAAGTTATCTTCCCATTTTACTTTTTTTTTACAAATACAATTCTGACACTATCAACTCAAAGTTCATTTGAAAGTAGTCCTGTCCTCCTGAAAATGAAAAAGCATTAACAAATGTGAGAAATGAACCAAAGAGAAGAAATCTACGTCAGTTTAAGCATCTTGGATTGAGGAAGCCAGCGACTCATTTACTGGGCACAGAGATAAGGAAGGAGATGTACGAATCAGATGTAACATCTGACAGCAAAAAGCCAACACTAGAAGCAGTCTATTAATGACAGAGATATTTCTGTCCTTTAAAGAAGCTTCTTAGAAAAAAGCATAGCTTGAAGCACAACTCGCACATTTGTTCAGCAGTAAATCCCCTTAATTTCTCCCAAGTAAAGGGGCTGAAGTTTGCAGCCTGATATTCTGATGGTGAAATGACTTGATGAAATTAAATTATATATCTGGGAGCCCAATTACAATTGCTCTTATTATTTGAAATGGTTATAATTTAGTGCTTTTGGTTGATTAGAGAACTCTTAATCGAGGAATCATATGAATTATTTATTTAAATAATTCATTGACTATATTTGGTTCCATTTGGATAGGAATGGATGGCCCATGAGGTCTCTTCCAACTCTACTATTCTATGATTCTATAAATACGTGAAGGGAAGTCATAAGGAGGAGGGAGCAAGCTTGTTTTCTGCTGCCCTGGAGACTAGGACACGGAACAATGGCTTCAAACTACAGGAAAGGAGATTCCACCTGAACATCAGGAAGAACTTCCTGACTGTGAGAGCTGTTCGACAGTGGAACTCTCTCCCCCGGGCCGTGGTGGAGGCTCCTTCTTTGGAGACTTTTAAGCAGAGGCTGGATGGCCATCTGTTGGGGGTGCTTTGAATGCGATTTCCTGCTTCTTGGCAGGGGGTTGGACTGGATGGCCCATGAGGTCTCTTCCAACTCTACTATTCTATGATTCTATGATTCTATAAGACAATATGCTGACAGTGGAAGCATATGTTTTTAAAGATTATGCAATGTGGATAACATATATGTGCTGTATCTATGACTAAATCAGAATATTTCCAGTGTTCCAGACAAGGATCCTTGATAGCCCTTTCAGGTGATGCTGGGGGAAAAACTGGGGTCTTCTTTGTACAGAAATAGCATTTTACCTCTTTCTTACTAGATGGCATTCGGTTTAATGCTAACATGGAATTAACCCCAATTGTACATATTTCCATTTATATCCAGTGCCTAAAAAAGATCTAATGCTGTGTCCAAACAAACCCTTCCTGTTTCTACCCAGGGGCGGTTCAACCATTAGGTGAGCTAGGTGGTGGTTGCCTGAGGCACCATTCTCTGGGGGGCGCTGTTGAGGCAACTCTGCCCAGGCATGGCCTGTTCTGGCCTTCGCCCTCGAGGCCAGGTCTCCAGGCTGCCTGGCCATGTTCCAGAAGTATTCCCTCCTGACGTTTCACCCACATCTATGGCAGGCATCCTCGGAGGTTCTGAGGTCTGTTGGAAGCTAGGTAAGTGGGGTTTATATATCTGTGGAAAGTCCAGGGTGGGAGAAAGAGCTCTTGTCTGTTTGAGGCTAGTATGAATTTTGCAATTGGCCAGCTTGATTAACATTTAATGGCCTTGCAGATTCAAAGCCTGGCTGCTTCCTCCCTGGGGCAGCCTTGGTTGGGAGGTGTTAGCTGGCCCTGATTGTTTCCTGTCTGGATTTCCCCTGTTTTCAGAGTGTTGTTCTTTATTTAGGCTTTTCCTTTATCCCTCTTTATTATCCAACATTTTCACTTATCCAACACTTTTATTTTTCAGTGATTAGTTTGGGGGGGGGGGCGCCAAAATTCTGTTCGCCTACACTTGAAAATTACCTTGGGCCGGCCCTGTTACTATGGAATAGTATTTCTTGTTTATATGAGCAAAAAATTGTGCTCAACACACTTTTAAGGCATATGTTTAAAATGGTCTCAGTTATACTATTGGCATGTCACAGATAAATACTTTTTCTACAGTATGCATTTTCAAGCAAGCGGTACTATTTATAACCTCCAGGGGTAACATGTGTATCTGACTCCCAGAACTTTGTAAAAATCTTCTTGGAAAACAGACTTATTATTGCAATAAACAAAGTTATTAACTTACTTAATAGAGTAAAATCTGCTCTCAGAATGCATAATGAAAAATTAGTGCACATTAATATAATTTTAACTATTATGGCTCAGTTATGGCTATGGAATCCTGGGAACTGTAGCTTTACAAAGTCTTTGGCCTTCTCGGCCAGATAGTGTTGATGCCTCCACTAACTACAACTCCCATTATTTTATAGCAATGCACCATAGCAGTCAACATGATATCAAACTGCATTAATTCAACAGTGCAGATGCACCCTAAGACCTCCATTAAGTCATTTCCCCCCTCCCCATAGGGAATCTCAGTGTGAATTGGCTGCTCCCTCATTGAACTGTTATTGTTTTGGGGCACAGACATTGTGCATGTTGCATTGTGCATGAGTTCTTTGCTATTATTGCTGTGGTCACGTTTTTATAAAAACAAATTAAGGTAGAAAGCCATTTAAATTACTTTGATATTTCTTTTCCCATCAGCAGCTGAATTTATATACCTCAGAAACTAATATAAGTCTTTGATGGGAATTGCTTATTTTCTTTTGACAGCTTTTTAGTGGAAAAGATAGAAATCAGATTGAATTTCAACAGTGAGAAATCGAGAGTGGTTTCTACCAGCAGACAGTTCAAGGCTCCTAATTTTGTCTCAGCGAAGGAAGGATAAAACAAGGCTTGTTGCCTCATATGTCTTACCATTAAAAAAGGAGGAAAACTCTAAGTGGCTGAGGGGAGGAAGGCTCCCACAAAGAAATCCTCTGATCCTTCAATTGTTGTAGGATTTCCCCATCTCTAGTGAAAGACACATCATTATTCTGCAGTTTGGTTTTGAGAAAATCCTGGAAAAGAACAAGAGAAGAGAACTATAACCCTAAACTGATCTACAACGAAAAATAATGCAAGAGAAATTGTTGTTACGATATGATGTTCACTACCTTTCATGTTGATATATCTTTCTTCCAAGCAGTCCATTTACACATCACCAAAAAAGAGGAAATGCATAATAAAAAGGCATAGATCAGTATAGATTAGAAATATCCTTTGTATATAATTGAAATCTCAGATCAGTGGGAAAATTTCAGTATAAGGTGGTCGATTACATAGTCTTCTCTTCAGAGCTCATTGACAGACTGGTAAAACAAGAAAGTTCATTGTTTTGTTCCTGTGCCCACCTCTTTTTTTTTTTTAAGAAAATTGATACGACATTTTCCTCATATTGTCATGTTACCAGTGATCTCTCACTACTCACAAGAGCTTTTTATTTCTTCTCTCCAGGTTAGTTTAAATTAATCTCATACAGTACAATTGCCAACCTATCAATGAAATAATGAGACCAGACAACTGTGTTGGGATAAGTATGGGCAACTTTTAATGCATTGTTATCTATTTAAACTTTCTTCATGAACTGCAACCAGTTAAAAGTGGGAGTTTGAACTTGATGTTGTGTAAGCAGAGGCAGTGGCCATCCCAAACCCACTCCCCAGCTGACATTGGGCAAGACACCTGGATTCCCTGCATAACTCACCATGAGTCATAACCAGGGCAACTGCTTAGGGAAGTTGCATAGAGTATTTAAACCCCAAGTTGAGAGATTTCAGAGATTAGAATTCCCTTGCAGCTCCAAGGCATTTGCATACACCTCCACCTTGGTTGTTGTTACACCCCAAGGCAGCGTGAGCATTCGAATACCAGACAGGAGTCATTATAACAGATAATATCTTTATTAAAGCAAATATAAAACCAGATGAAAATAGTTATAGAGTTTGAGGGGGAAATAGTTCTTTCTGAAAAGTCAATAATGATTCCAGATGGGTGAAAGAAAAGGTCAGATATTATAATCCACAATGATAACTTGTTAGCTCTCCCAAGAAATCAAAGTCTGTGAATTGCAACAAGAAAACAAGGCTGGCAGGAAACAGAGTTCAATCCACTGGCGATACTTCGTAGTGATCAAGGCAGCAAAGTTGTCAAAATGGAGGCAAACTTGAAACAGGAACCAGGAAATAACAACCAAAGTAAAATCAAGGTCTACTCAAGAGTTGCGGTTCAGCTCGGCCGAACTGGAACTGGAACTGGAAATACTTGGCTTGGAAACTGGAGCTAGAGACAGAGAAACCTTTCTCCAAAAAAGCAATGTTGACACCGCAAGGAATCTACAGTGCAAAACACTTTTATGGATCCTAAACTGAATCCCAAATTCCTACTCAGCCCTGAAGTGACCCTTTGCTACACTGCTATAGGGTGGGAGGGTGGGCCAATGTTCGGTGCTCCAGGAGCAGAGAGGGGCAGGTGCCTATATGTTGCACTCCACCTCCATAACTTGGTTTTGTTTCATTGGGGTGGGCAAATAGCCCTCCCCATGCAGCGTGGCCAGAAGTGGAAACCCAATTATCATATCTGCAGGGGATACATTCCCAAACTTTGTGAAACTGTTGTCCTCTTGACAGCTCTGTTTACAAAAGTGTGTTTATTGATGCTGTAACTCTTGGATGATTTAAGAACTTGGATGCCGTGACTCTCTGGAAACCTAACTCTGATTTACAACTTTATTTCATTTTTTTTCCAAATCAGATTAAATATTGCTGTCAAAAGAACAGAAACAAAAATGAAAATCAAAACGAAACTAACAGTATCACATTCATCTTAATTGTGAGATCTGTGCATCAACTTGATATCAGCTAATCAAAATACACTGTTCATGTGCCTGTTTTTTTATTTTTTAAATAGTTAAAATAGGTTAATCACTAAAGTTCAAATGTTGTTCCAAGGATTCAAATAACATCATTCCAATGTTGTAGATACAATAAATGGAGCTTGGACTGGAACAAATTTGTCTTCACCAATTTGTACTGTTGATGTTTTTATCTGGTGTGTGAGGTTTTCTACAAGAGTGATGGACCATACTCTCGTTATCCAGGAAGAAAAAGAGATCTCAGTTTCCAAGTGTAGAGCTGTCAAGAGAATTGAAATCAAGTCTTTATACTGAAGAGATGAAATAGGTCCTTTGAAGATGGAGTGAGAAGAAAGAGTCTTGCAGTAATGAACTGTTTGGTTCAACATGTCTGGCAAAACATTTAAAATGCCGTTCCAGAAGCTTTTACTTTTATTAAATGGCAACTGAATCAGAGTTCCTTCATTTTTACAACACATCTAACATTGTGGGGAGTTTGGGATTGTTTCATTTGAGTAAAGCATCAATTATGCAATAGTTTGTAAGTTATTCTCTTATTCGTGCTGAAATAGATTTAAATGAAACAGTTTTCTTGACCATTGATGCTGCATAGCTCTTGTTTAAATAGCTTATTGACTTGGAAACTCTAAACTGTTTTTGAAGTTGAGAGCAGAGTATTTATCTACTTTTATATATCCCTTTATATTTCTTAGTTTTCTTGGTTACTGAGTTTTAACTCAACTTCTTGACCTTTAAACTAAAAACCAATTACCCACCTGGCTTCTCCTCTTTATGTTTTGAATTGCTTTGCTACACCAAAAATTGAACAAGATTTACAACTCCTTTCAAACCTTTTTTGCCATTTCTGTGCAGGGCAATATCACATGCAGACAAGACTGTTATGGATTTTTCTTGGCAAGATTTGATCAAAGGGTTTATGTCCCATGCTTGCCTGTGAAGCCATGAGAGCATGACTTATCCAAGATCTCCGGTGGGTTTCCATGACTAAGTTTGGATTCAAACTTTCATTTCCCACACAAGGGCCCAACACACAAAGCACTGCCGCCACACTTTCCACTATCCATGATGGAATCTTATCCATATACATTCATGAAGCTTGTTTCAGTATGTACAAAAATGAACAAAATATTTCCCATGCAGTCATCTCATTTTCTGTTTTGTCCAAATAATGTGCAATCTTGGATTCTTTTTAGTACGCTTCTTTTCTGTCATATTATCCTAATGTTTTCTCCCATGAAGTATAATCATAAATCATATTGCATTAATTCCTCACTGACCCATCACATCTCCCTACGGTTTGTCCCATTATTACTTCTCTGGCTTTTCTCTTGTTGCCTTTATCATCTTCCATCTTTATCACATTGTTTTACTTCTTTTCATTGCATCGTTCTTCCTGTTGAATCATTCTATCACCTTGCCTCTCGCATTGTAGACTTCAGTGGTTGCTTCGCAACGTATTTCCAATGAAAGAAGTATGTCTCTAATCTAATCTAACCTTCACTTTATAATCATATATCCTTCCCTCTCTTGATACATTGTTAATATTGTCTTGGTCATGAAAATACAATTTCAGTTCTCATAAAATCTTTGTTAGCAGAGAAAATAGAAATAAAAGAAAATATTAGAAGTAAAATATAGTATTGGATTATCATTTGGACTTGCTTTTGCTGGCTTCTCTGTTTTTCAAGGATTACTTTGCTTGCTTATCCTACTCAGTTGTCTATGTGACTTTTTTTCTGTAATAATATTATTTTTTGCAGCTTGGGGGTAACAGTGGCCAATGAGGGGATTGGCAGAGTTCTGTCCCTTATAGAGATTGGAAACAATGGGCTTTATTGCACAAGGAAGGCAAAACAGCAAGGCATCTGGGCTATCACCTTTCGTGACAATCCCTATCTCATGAAAACAGGTGGATTCTGCTATCAATCTGCCTACAACAACAACAACAATAATAATAATAATAATAATAATAATAATAATACTTTATTTATACCCCGCCAACGGGGACTCGGGGCGGCTTACATGGGGTCATGCCCAAAACCATACAATATAACAGAATATAAAAAAAACAACAACAAATCATAACACATTGAACAATACAATAAATGATAATATACATTACAGCGCAAATCAAAAGAACAATAATATAAATAGATATAAATGGATACAATAGATATAAATGGATAAAACATGTCAATAGCTCCCAACCTGCAACTTTCCCATCTCCTACCTTGGTGCAATGGATCTCTCCCCATTCCTCTCACAGTGTGGATGTTTTCCTCTCCTCTTATATTTTATGGTTTATATTTGCCTGTGTTTGTTTGTGTTTAAATGTTGGAATGACACAATTATATTGAAAATAAAAATGAAAAGTTAAAAATCAGCAGTTTTGCAGGAAGGCGAGATTTTGAAAGTATGCAGAAGTGTTATCTTGGACCTGTGAATTGCCACAATAGTGCTAATAAAGACTACAATATCAAGGGTGTTCAACATGGTATGTATCCACTATCAATGTGACTGTAGTGAGATAATGAGTTTATGCAATAAAGTCCAATGATTATTGTATCTTTAATGTGACAAAAATAACGGCATTATGTGAGCATCCTCTTATACCCACCAGTAATTTAATTTGATCCAATTCAAATATTCAGCCTTTTTACATAGAGAAGCAAATAAGCAGAAAAGTTCAATGGTAACCCAGAATAAGTAACTTTTCCTTCTAATCAACTGTGTATTGTTCACAAGCACATAGCAGTCAACATTATCAAGGGCTTTTCTCCCACCACAGCATGGATGTGCTTGGCAGTGCAAGCTGCTCCTATTGAATTGTTTTGTAAAAAGTAAGTGTTCCAAAACACATGGTTTTCAAGGTAAACAAAGGAAAACAAAGGTCTCTGTTATAAAACTGGATCTGTCTAGCAGCCAGATGCAATTGAGACTAGCTCCCACATATGTCTTACTTAAGGGGCATCCAATAATTTGTATTTTCTCTGACTTGAATTAATCTCACATTTTGCTGTGGTGGAAGAAAAAGTGGAGAAAGATAGACTGAAAATACAATAAAGATGGCAGATTCAGATGGTACATTTTTCAAACTTAAGCTGGCAAGTTTTAAATAGAAATCCAGCCCCCTCCCACCCTTTCTTTTCTTCTCTCTTTTTTTTATCCGACAAACAGTTGCATTCCCCAGGTTCGCTTGCTTCTCCTTTTAATTAAAATGCTGACAATCATGGATAAGGGGAACAAAATACAAACATAATTATGTACCAAAAAGATATTTCACCAGAGCCCAAGATATTACCAGTTTCTCAGCTATCTGCTCATCTGACAACTTTGCAGGGGAAGGTGTTGCAAATTTCAAATCCCCTGTCATTCCCTGAGGAAGCCCTGTCTGGTGCCGGATGTACCCTACTGAGACAGTGGAATACAAAATCAAAGGCAGGGGAAGATTAAATGCAGAAAGAAAGAAAAACAAAGAGTTTGCATTGATGTACGGGCTTGAATTTTGTGTTGTGACGGGAGGGAGGGATGGAAGGAAAAAGGAGCTGGTGGAAATGAAGGAATGGGGGAGAATGGGAAGAAAGTTAAGGAAGGAAATTGTAAGAAAAATACCAAGGGACTTTTATCCTCTAGGAAGGAAGGAGAGAACACTGCAAGTAGTGCAAAGCAATGTTCTTTGTTTCTCAAGACAAGGATTGAGATGCTAAGCCACACTAGGTAAGCTTTATGACCCTATGGGGCCCTGTCAGGTTCCTGGGAATTCTTTCTTTAGTGCTATGATAATGCTACCGGTTACTGCATTGAGCATTGCTATTCAGGATTCGAGACAACAATTTTTTAAGGCGTTGCAGATCATTCCCCTCCATAGGTGCACATTAAAGACTTCTGCTTCACTTGACTAACAGT
This sequence comes from Anolis carolinensis, assembly GCF_035594765.1. Taxonomy (NCBI): domain Eukaryota; kingdom Metazoa; phylum Chordata; class Lepidosauria; order Squamata; family Anolidae; genus Anolis; species Anolis carolinensis. The sequence continues at coordinate 22,538,276 of NW_026943820.1, forward strand.
CCAAAACACAACATGCTTCAGTGATAAAGGCTTATTGATCTGCACCACACAGAATGAGATCCCGGAGCGGTTCCTATTCCCTCAGCAGCACAAGATAAAATAAGATACAATAGAGTCTCGCTTATCCAACGTAAACGGGCCGGCAGAACGTTGGATAAGCAAATAAGCGTAATTACTAGACATGTCCAAAAAATCGTTTTGAATCGTATATCGGAATTATTTCGGATTGTTCTCGCTTTTTGATACGCATTCCAAGACATTGTCTCACAGTGCAACCAACAATGTAATTCAAACCATTGTTGGACCATTCTCTAATTGTCTCTTAATTTTTCGTTAATTTTTTTCCCCCATAAATTTTTTAAAAATATATTTTTAAAAATATTTTTTAAAAAATTGTTTCTGCCACCTATCTTGAATGGGAGCTTAGCGCAGCCTAACATGGCTGCCGCTCCCCGGCCAATCAGAAGCTTCCACGATGGACGCAAAGGTGGGGGCTAACGTCCTCTGCATCCACATGGAAGATTGCCATACAAGCCCAGTGTGTAGTGATTGCGCATGCGCGTCCGCCATTTTAGAAACATTTAGAATCATTACGAATTTTCGGAAATATCCGAAAATTTTGGGTGAAAAAATTGGAAATACTTTCTATATCGAAGCGCCAGCACCCCCTACTTTAGAAATGAGAATTGAAACATTTTTTTCATTGATCGGACATGCTTAGTAATTACTGTGTTTACAAATTTAGCCCCAAAATATCACGATATATTGAAAACATTGACTACAAAAATGCATTGGATAATCCAGAATGTTGGATAAGCGAGTGTTGGATAAGTGAGACTCTACTGTAGTTTCACATTGGAATACAACTGCTGTGAGGGAGGGGTTGACTCCAGGGTGTTTCCAACATCTTCTTGTCCTTATAATTCCTGAACATCATGTTATACAACAAATTTTAGAGAAAAAGTAGTTCAATACGCAGTAATGCTATGTAGTAATTACTGTATTTACGAATGTAGCACCAAAATATCATGATATATTGAAAACATTGACTACAAAAATGTGTTGGATAATCCAGAACGTTGGGTAAGCGAGTGTTGGATAAGTTTATGGTAGAAGTACACTAGAAATTCAGAAAAAAATATCAAACGATGGTGGCATATTGCTTACGGGAATCCACCTTTATTTATTTATTTATTTATTTATTTATTTACAGTATTTATATTCCGCCCTTCTCACCCCGAAGGGGACTCAGGGCGGATTACAATGAACACATATATGGCAAACATTCAATGCCAACAGACAAACAACATACATTAGACAGACTGAGAGGCATTTTTTAACATTTTTCCAGCTTCACGATTCTGGCCACAGGGGGAGATGTTGCTTCACCGTCCAGTAGTGGCTGTACTTCCTCATTCCTTTCCTCATGTTTTGCTGGCAGTTTATGGTGTTGTAAATTAGCCTCCCGCATAAAGCGTCCCTAAATTTCCCTAATTGACAGGTGCAACTGTCTTTCGGGGCTGCATAGGTCAACAGCAAGCCGGGGCTATTAATGGTCGGAGGCTTAACCTGACCCGGACTTCTAACTCATGACCTCTCGGTCAGTAGTGATTTATAGCAGCTGGTTACTAGCCAGCTGCGCCACAGCCCGGCCCCCAAGTTAACATGGATTTACCTTAAAGTGTAAATCCATGTTAACTTTGGAACAAGAAGTATGGTCAATCTCCCCATCAAGAAATAAAAACTACATAACATCCAAAACATTTTGTGACCACAGTTAAGTCCATGCTTTGTCCTTCTGTCACATACTCCTGGAGGTGGGGCTCTTGTCCCAAGGCTATACCTTGTGGCCACTGTTTCATTTAAGACTGTGCTGCTTTTGACGTTATGGAGAGGAAGAATCCCTCTTAAAATTTGTGTACTGAAGAGAAATGTAAACACAGAAAGCTAATGGCATCCAGGCGCTGAAGCCGAAAAACAGCATGACAATTAATTGTCATTTCCAAAAGCTAAAGGGAACAAGGAAGAAATTACAGTCTTATAATCAGTGACGTATTATATCTGAATCGATTCCGGTGGGATGGATCTCTTCAGCTCCTGTGACCTTGCTGTGTTTCTCCTTCCCCTTTATTGTGCCTGAGGCTGTGCGCCCAAAGGCAGTTTCTAGCCTTTCATCAATAGATTGTCAGATTGTTTGATGATCTGAAGGAAACGCCTTTAGCATGGCTTGTATCTGTCATGCCAGGCTTTTAAAAAACATTATATATCAAGCTCGGTAGATTTTAGTAGTCTGCAGTGCCAGTGCTAAACAATTCTGTGAATGCTCCATAATGGCCATCTTTAATGTGATTGTCCTGGGGTGATATCACATTCATGTTTTCATCTGTCAAAGATGTGGGAGATCTTACTAATGGTGCTGCAAGATATTCCCTCCTCCGTTTTGATCAGAGGGTGCATTGCTTATTTCAGCCTCTGGAAGGTTTCAACTGCCATGTCACATAACCACTCTCATTATGAGTCTATCCTATCCTTGGAGTATATCTTTCCCCTGTCTTATTACCTGATATAACCTCTCTCTGTGTTCCAAATTGTCCAAGGGAAAACAACAGTGCAAAATGGGTTATAAACAGGGAGAAACAAAATGGGTGCATGATTTCTTAAGAACAGTAGTGCTGTGGGAATTCTGATTACCGTATATATTCGAGTATGAGCTGACCTGAATATGAGCCGAGGCACCTAATTTTACCACAAAAAACTGGGAAAACTTATTGACTCGAGTATAAGCCGAGGGTGGTAAATTTCAGAAATAAAAATAGATACCAATAAAATTACATTAATTGAGGCATCAGTGGGTTAAATGTTTTGGATATTTACTGTATTTCAAAGAAAAACAGTAAACTAACTCTATAAGTGGAAAAGCAACAATAACTTTATCATCATCATCATCATCATCATCATCATCAACAGCTTCCTTTGTACCCTTCCCTATCTATCTCCCCCTGGGGAACTCAGGCCAGCTTCCAACATAGTAACAGGCAAACATATAATGCCTACATAAACAATGCAGAGCTAGATATAGATCTATCATTATATATACTATTTTCACATGTGTATTTCCCCCTGAAACCTTTGCAAATCCTCTCTCTATGTGCATTTTCCTCCTGCAATATTTGCAAACCCTATTTATCAATATTTATATCTATCTAGACATCTGTGTGTGTGTGTGTGTGTGTGTGTGTGTGTGTGTGTGCGTGCGCACACACACACACATTTTCCCTCTGCACTTGCAAACATGTGAGGGTAAAATTCATATAAAATTCATATATAAAATTAATGTATACATATAGGAACAGATATACTTGTCCTCTTTTCTCCTGCCCTTTCCCACCTCTTTTCTTTCTCCCCTTTTCAAACTCTAAAAGTAGCCAGAAAGGGCTTTTTAAAACTTCTCTCCCCCTCACAAAAACCCACCTAATTTTTGTTCCTTTGGACTCAAATGTTCTTGCAATAATGATGATGATGATGAATTGTGCAAATTTGCAAGAATATCTTTTTTTTTCTTCCCCTTCTACCCATGAAATCTGGCTTGCAAGGGTTTTTCTCACACTCTCCTTTCGCTTTTGAAAACATTCGCTTCTTCTCTGTCTCTCTCTCTCTCAAAATATAAGATAACCAGCCTGGGAGGAGAAGCAGAGGAGGGAGGTTTTGGAAGAGAAAACATACTGTGGCCTCCAGGCTCCGCTGCTGGCTTGACCTTGACCCGAATATAAGCCGGGGGAGGTTTTTCAGCTCATAAATAAGGGCTGAAAAACTCGGCTTATCTTCGAGTATATACGGTAAGTTTAAGTTTAAGAAGCTGTAATTGTTCGTTACATAAATGGTACACTTTTTCTTCCAGAAACAAACATCAATATATATGATTCCCTTTTGCCCATGTAACAACTTTTCTTCCCACTGTAATCCAGATTGGCACAAGGTTATTCCATGACCAACACAGATGAACAAAGATTTGAAATCCAGTTTCACTAGTCTTGGTTAGAATGGGAAAATACATACATATGCAATACTTGAAATCTGAGTCATGTTTCTCCAAACTATGCCCTTCAGAATATCTTTAAAAAGAATGAATTCAGCTGCCAATTTGCCATCAGCAGAAACAAATACAACCACAATTGTCCTATTCTGTCTTCCTCCTTCTAAAAAAGATGCATCAAAAGGTGCATGGCTAATGAAGTTACCTTTGTGAAAAATGCAAACAAACATGTTTTAGCCAATGGAATTTTTATAAAAATGCTTACACTATATTTACAAGTGAAGCAAACAAAATACAAATGACCTTTCGGGACTGTATAAAAAAACAAACATGGTATAATGGCTTGGTCTAAGTGTGCTTCTACTAGGGATGTGTGATGCATAAAAATTGTTCAAAAGTCATCACAAAACTGGGGGCATGGATGCATTGTTTCTAAAGTATACTTAGTGGAAATTTCAATACTATAACGAGAGTAACAAAATTTCTTTACTACAGTAGAGTCTCACTTATCTAACACTCACTTATCCAACATTCTGGATTATCCAACGCATTTTTGTAGTCAATGTGTTCAATATATCGTGAGATTTTGGTGCTAAATTCATAAATACAGTAATTACTACATAGCATTACTGTGTATTGAACTACTTTTTCTGCCAAATTTGTTGTCTAACATGATGTTTTGGTGCTTCATTTGTAAAATCATAACCTAATTTGATGTTTAATAGGCTTTTCCTTAATGCCTCCTTATTATCCAACATATTCGCTTATCCAACATTCTGCTGGCCCGTTTATGTTGGATAAGTGAGACTCTACTGTATTTCATTATAGTAATCGCACATAATTAAATTACTATAATTCAGAAATTTTCAGGGGCTCCTATCTCCATCATTTTTAAAGCTATTCGGGTGAAACTTGCTACAATGGTAGAACACATTTACCACTGTTAGTCCACCAAATTTCATAACTTTTCACCTATCTGTGGATCTTTGGCAAATTTACAAAGTTTTTATAAACAAGTTTTTTAATAATAAAGAAAACCTGTTCCTAGTTTCAAAGTGTCATTTCCTGTTTAATTTGTAGCCCTTACTTTGAAAGTAGTTGTTCTACTCTAGAAAGTTTGCTTTTGTGGCAGAAACTTTGCTAAATTGGTGGAGACTTAACAAAGCAAAATGTGCTTTAAGCGCAAAGACAACGTTTTTGCAGTGTAATAAAATTTCACCATGTTTTTATGACAGAACCAATTAGGAACTACCATTTATAACCCAGGAAAAGAAATAATATTTTAAAAAATTAACAAATGTATTGGAACACATGGTCCCATGTAAGCCGCCCCGAGTCCCCGTTGGGGAGATGGTGGCGGGGTATCAATAAAGTATTATTATTATTATTATTATTATTATTATTATTATTATTATTATTATTATAACTCTGGCTGGCTACAGAACGATCTCCTCTCCTGATCGGTGCTTTCTGATGCTAATGCAGACTGGGAAATGCAGTTTAGGGCAGAACCTTTGAATTCTTTGGCATAGGGCTCATCCCCTTCCCAAACTACATTTCCCAGAGTTCTGTGCTATTCCCAAAATACACTGCTCCCCATTTTAACCACTCCTAATGCTGAGATGCCATTAATTCCAGGGAGAAGAATGGCAAGGCCTGCCTTCCTTGCACTGAAGATGAAACTGACTTTGGGGTTCTTCCGAGATTTACAAACTAAAATGAAAAAGGATGGGGTGAGTTTTGATTGTGGGCCATGGAAATACTTTGGATATGGCTTCCGACTTACAAAACTTCCGATTTTCTTACGAATTCCAAGTCTTCTGATTTTTTTGCACATGCCTATGACATCTACACTGCAGAATTAATGCAGAATGACATTGCTTTAACTGCCAAATTTAAGTGCTATGGAATAATGCAACTCTTTGACTAAGAAAGCTAAAAGGCTTGTAAAACTACAGCTGCTAGGCTGCAAAGGTAGGTTTCTGGGAACACATCCAGTCATTTATGACTAGAAAAGAGAATGCTCAGCTGCTACAAGACCGTATGTCCAACATATTATAACAGCTGAATAAAATGCTATCTTATTTTTGCATCAGATAAATATTAATAAACAGATCTTGCTGTTGTTAAATTTGCAAAACTCTTAAATTTCTCAGCAATTTATGGGTGTAGACTGGAACTAACAACAAGCAATTTGATAAAAGAAAACAGAAGTGAAAAGGAAGGTCTTTCAAACATTAAAATGAATGGGTTTAGACTTAATCCAAAAGCAATTTAATGTTAAAACATTCATATGAAATTAAATGAGCCATTGAATTTGCTATATAAGCAAGCATTAATCTTATCAAGCTTGGAAGACTGGAATGCTATACAGTGACCCATTAATTTCAAACTTTAATACAAGGTCTGTTTAATGCCTGCAGTCCATTAAAAAGTCTGATCTCACAATGTAACAGCTTCTTCATAAAAGTTTAAACCCCCTATTCATTTGTTTTAATTGCTCTAATCACTAGATAATCTGGTTTTACAAGATTAGAGCTATAAATCTAAACCCAATGTGTATTTTCTTCATGGGAAGCCAACTTTGCATATGATTTCCTTCCGAGTCACGACTTTCAAGAAAGTTTTAAGTAAAAATTATTTTAAGACTCTCAAAGCTGTTCAGCATTAGGTGTAAGAATATGTAGAACCAAGAAAAGAGCTGTTTCAAACAGATGCAATGAATTCAGTGTTCTGATAGGACATGTTCATTGGTTGTCATGTTACATTTATGTTGATGATAAGATTTTTGAGAAATGCTAATTTTAAACCCAGTGATCTCTGGCAGTTCCCACATAAAGAGGGAGGTTAACATATTGCAGATTTTGACGAGTTTTAATGGATCTATTCAAGTAAATAAGCTTATTTAGGAATAGATTTCAGAACATTGGAAAATACTGGTACTTTAAAATCTGGGTTAAAACGTGATGTAGATTCACTGTCCCACTGGAGCTATATCCCAGGATCTGATTCCAGATTATCTGCTTAATCTTATCCCAGATTATCTGGCAGTGTAGACTCGTATAATTCAGTTCAAATCAGACAATCTAGGAGCAGATATTGAGATATAGGGCAGTGTAGATCCAGTCTAAGAAGGGACATTATCAACTGCCGGTGTTCAAATTTGCAACACACTGATCCTTCTATAAATCCATAAATTCCATCACCACATAGCTACCGTGTTTCCCCGAAAATAAGACAGTGTCTTATATTATTTTTTACTCCCAAAGATGTGCTAGGTCTTATTTTCAGGGGATGTTTTATTTTTCCATGAAGAAGAATTCACATTTATTGTTGAACAAAAAAAGAACATTTATTCTATACTGTACAGTAGTTGTCATCACAAACCAACATAACTAAACCAGACAAACTGTGACTCCTGTCAAGAATTTCTTGTTACTACCATTATGTCCATATACAACTGGTATGTACATTTACCAATCCTGCATGCTATGGTGTTTTGTTTTTTTGGGTGCTGGGCATGCTTCCAAACAAAAGCTTTGCTAGGTCTTACTTTCGGGGGAGGCATTATATTTAGTAATTCAGCAAAACCTCTACTAGGTCTTATTTTTTGAGGATGTCTTATTTTCGGGGAAACAGGGTATAAGTCCCATCAGTACCAATCAGCTTGGTGATGGTCCAAGATGATGGAGCTGTTGTCCAAACACCTAGGGCTTGAGAAAGCTACTGTGATCATTTTTTCTGATAATTCATTCACTGCTTGATGCCTTTCAGGTGGTCATCTTGTATGCCTCAATGTTGCAAGTGGATATAGAAATCAGGGAAATGAAAAGACAATATCCGTCCTACAATACTCATTTGAAAGGGTCAGGTAACTTGGAATGGGTTAGACATCTGTCAGAGAACATGGAGACATGGTGCCAATCAAACTGGATAAAACGAGTTGTCGTCTACACAAGCTGATAGGCTGACTTGATATAAAGTTGTTTCCTATGACCCAGAAACTTGCCATCACCTGTCATATCCCAAAGACAGATGCACATGAGAAAAACAAACAAACCAGAACACTTCAAACATTATAACTAAAAGATTTGGGAGGAATCAATGATCATAGCAGAATGTTTCCCATGTTATTGCTGTCATTTTGGAAGGCTGTGGACCTAAATGTCGATTTCTAATCAGTTGTTCTTTCCTGTGAAAACCAATCAAGATGGAAAGGTTGATATTTAAATATGTTTATCGGTTCAACAGGTGTCCCCATTTAACATACTAATCTTATTTCTGACTCATTTTCAAAACTCAAAGGTCAACACTAAATAGACATTTTAAAAAATAAGGAAGAGAACAACTCACACAAGGTGGTCATGAAAGAAAAAGTACGATAATTAACATGCCGAACTTTCATTTAACGTAGGGCCATGATTGATCTTTTAGATGATAGCTCTGATATTGATTACACTGCAAGTTTCTTGCCCAGGAAAATACTTGCAAAGAGGAAAAAGGTATGCATGTAAATGTCAACCCAAGTGTGAGTCTCTCTTTCTTCTTCTTTCTTTTGCTTTTAAGTACACACACAAATGGTTGTTCTGTAAAGAGTATGAGAAAAGTAATGTTTATGGACAACATTTTGATATTGTTTCAAAGTACTTATTGCACTGTTGTTTTTTTGTGCTTTTGTTTTTTAAAGCATGGCTACATGTATCTTCAGTAGATAAATAGGCATCCAAGTTGCTCTTGTCGCTGGAGCATGATGACAATTTTTAGATAGCTTAAGGGATCTCATGTAAAAGATGGAGATATTTGTTTTTCTACTGTTCCACAAACTAGGACACAAAGCAATGAATTCCAGTTGCAAGTACCACAATTCCATCTAAGCAATAGGTACAACTCTTTTACTGTAAAGACCTTTTCAAGAAGAGAACAGACTGGTTGACTCTTCTTCATTGGAGGTCTTTAAATACAAGTTGGTTGTATTGTGCCATATCAAACAAGTTGCCTGATTAGGATTGCAGATTTTCACACAAGAGAAAATGTGCACACTTCAAGAACTTTTAAAATATGTTTTGTTTATTTGATCTCCTGCTTGACATGGGGCCCAAGTTATACTATAAGGAAGCCAAAACAACATAAGGCTGATACCATAGAAGCATTTATCAAAGGACAAGTCAACGAATGACTTGTGGGTCTTGCTCTTGTTTTATGCTGGGCTCCTATTAGGAATATATTCATAACCTGTTAGGATTATGATACCAATATGGTTAGATATTGGTGCAGAGTAGCAAAAATGCAGAAGATTTGGGGTTTATGTGAGCAGAGGTGAGAAAAAACAAAATAGCCAGCCTCCCTTTCCCTTTAAAAAATCATGCGCATAAAATAAGCATCAGAGACATCAAAAGTAAAATAGTAAAAATGTTTACTCACAATCTTGTATGATGATGGTCATACGGGTAAAAACGCTTCCAAAATAATACAGTTCAGGATTATACATTTCTCTTAACAAAGAAGTAACATCAGCATGGCATGGCAGGATCAAGAAGCAGGAAGAGCCAAAAAGAGAGAACAAAAGAGTCTCTCCTTTTATGCCCCAAATTCTAAAGGCACATGTCACTTCCTGTAAGTTTCCAGGAAGTATACTCCCATTTCCCACATCACATGGAAAACCCCAAAATGGTGCCATCAACTCTGGAATGAAGCTTTGGCTTCAGGTTACTAAGCATCAAGCAAAACTAACTACATAAACCATCTCATATTGAAAATGCATGCATGATTGCTAGATAACCCAACAGCCCCTGGAATCTCTTGCATAACTCGTATTGTTTCTATGAAGAAAATGACACACAACCATATCACAAAGGCCAGGTGAAGCATCCCACACCACTTGGCTTCGCACAACTGTACCACACATTGCTTAAATATGGCATCACATCTATCAGAAAGATGCCCATAGATACTGGATTTATCCATTCGATCTTCGGATTTCCACTCATGTTTGTCTCCTGATCCTCTTCTTGTTGTCTTGTCTTGTGACAACAGCTGGACTAGATTTCCCTGAAAAAACAAGTCCTTGTCCATTTTTGGAAGGATATAAAATGGAAAAGTGGAAAGAGAGAGGGGGAAAGAAAAGGGAGAAGACAGAAGTAAGGATAGGAAGAAAGGCTGAAATAGACATGTATGAGAGACAAAAGAGGAGTTTTTAAAATTACCCGTGGTCCTGGCATGATTTCAATTTTGTGTTGCCACTGCTGGCTCAGAATATTCACAGTATGATACTATTTTCTCAGGATAATGGAGAAGATTTTTTATCCACCTTTTTTGTCTAACGTATTAGGATTCAGGAATCGTGAAGCATCTGTGTGACTTGTTTGTGTAACTGGTAAAGCCAGACATTTGGGTTATGTTAATTTCCTTTTGATCCAAAAGGATAAAATATAATGGAAGAGTAAATTAAACAAAGGTTATATACAAAAATATTCCATTTTGCCACTTGAGGAAGCGTCTCGTGATTCAATTTTATTAATACTGCTGAAAGAATTATTTTACTGGCTACGAATGATAGGCACAAGTGACTTTATGAAGTCTTTGCCTTAGTGCTGAGAAATTAAATTTACACTCTGGAGTTGCTGTACTGTTGGAATATGCTCATTTTCAGTCAAGGGAAAATGTAAGTAATTCTAATGGGAGGCCAATATATATGTATGTACAGGCACATCTATAAATATATGGGTTTAAGCTTCAAGGTTCCCCTTTTCTTTTCTTTTCTTTCTTTCTTTTTTCAACAGAAATCCTGAAACATATCTACCAAAGCTTGGTACAGTTTCCATCTGTTAATGTGGGATTTGTGTATAGATAGTGTTTAAATGCAATTTGTGTCTTGGTTTGTATTGCATACTGATTGCATCATCCAGAGTGTACTATAGTCTGTAAAGAGTTAATTATTGAGAAGCTGTGATGACCTTAATGTGTGGCTGGAACTGGGGAGTGTCCAGACACAAGTGTGTATGCATTACTGATTGCATCAGTTCAGAGTTCTGTTCTGTCTGCCTAGATGTTAAGTCCTGTGTCTATTGTCTGCAAGTCTGTTTGTCTTGTACATTAAAACTTTGTATATAGTTTTACCATCGTCTCTGATGTCTCTTCGTTCTCCATTCCACTGACTCCATCCAACTGCTGCTGCGCTGCGTAAATTACTCTGACACCATCTATTGCTATTGATGTTTTACTGGTATCATTGTTTTATAGTCGTGTTACTGATATTGATTGTTTTATCGGGCTAGGCCCCATGTAAGCCGCCCCGAGTCCCTTCGGGGAGATGGGGCGGGGTATAAAAATAAAGCTAGTATTCTTATTATTATTATTATTACCTGAAAAACAACATCTGCAACCAAAAGCGTGTTTCCAACATGGATTTAAACAGTATATTGGGGGGGGGGGGTTAAAATGTTAAAGAAATCAAATAATTGACTTTCCTCCCCTTGTGCAGCTGGGGGTTGGGAGGTGCTTTGCCACCTCCACCAAAGATGAGACCAGAGCTACTTTCTGGGGGTGGAGCTTCTTTCTTTCATAGAGGGCAAATTGGAAAGGTGTTGTTTTAAATAGGTCATAACAGAAAACAGCAAGGTATTTACATTTTGGTGTACACTTAAGGCACTCCCTTTGGGTGTAGGCCAGGAACGGAAACCATCCTTCATCAGGCAACCTCAAAGCACACATTCATAAATGTGTATGAATCATATGAACACATCAACCTTTTTCTCTTCTATGGAATTCAGTTGGACTTACTTGTAAAAAGACATAACTGACATTCTCTACCAGCTTAAAACAGTGGTTCCCAAACTTATTTGGCCTACCGCCCCCTTTCAAAAAAAAATATTACTCACCCCTGGAAATTAATTTGTTTAAATTTTTAATAGCAATTAAACAAAGATAAATGTATTGTTTCTACCTTTTTTGTAAAATATAGTAAAGAAAGGTGTAAATTAGAAACATTGAAGTTTGAGATTATGAAACTATTTTTTGAACTCAGAATAGAAAGGTAATACAAAAAAATGCACCTGTGGCCATCACCGCCCCCCTGGATCACTGCAGCACCCACCAGGGGGCGGTAGTGCCCACTTTGGGAATCACTGGTTTAAAACATCTAATCTAGTTTACAGTTCTGTAAAACATGGGATTTTACAGACTGGGATATTTTATCATTTTTCATTCTCTCCCTATGGTTTGTTTTTCCTCCAGATTCTATTTTATCAGTTTAGAATGTTTAACCAATAACTTTCCTTAAAATCTATCAGTTTGCGATCTTCGACACATTTGGGCTAATTGCCAAAGGTTGAACTAGGGGATGAAACTTCTGCTAGGCTTGAGGGAAAGGAGAGGAATATTTATGTGTTAGAAAACACCATAAGGCCATCAACAAAAAAATAAATTATGATTGTCAGCTACATTTTTCAGGTTATAATGACATTTGGGCACTATATAGTGCAACAAAGGCTCAGCTTTTTAACATGCTTAAAGCCATAAAAAGAAGATTATTGTTGTTTTGTGCCGTTATATTGCATGCAGAGCTTGAATTAGTGCTCCTTTAGTAGTAATAAAAACAAATTGTAAATCCAATTGGTTTTGGTAATATGAATTTTGTCTGTAAAGCACTTTTTATTCCATTAAAACATTTGCTAAGACAAACAAAAGGATGATACACTTTTTGAATGATAATATAGCTCCTGATAGAGCTTTCTTTAACACACTTTTATAACAGGTTAATTTCTCCAGCTTCAAGATATGTTGAAGGAATTGTTCAATGCTCATTCCCTAGGGACAGATCCATCCAGCAATTTTCTCCACCTTCAGGAACCGTTTTCCACCCCACAGTGATATCTGAGGAGAGGATATATTTACATGCTTAAACAGTAATAGTACAATCAAGTAATACTTCAAATATTGCAGTGCTTCTATACTATTGACAGAGTCTTTCCAATATCAATGAAAATATTCTATTTAATTCAAAATCTACTGAGATGGTCCACTGCTCAGTTTACTACTTGGGGGTTGTCAATTGGAGTAAAAGAAACACCTCTGGGTGGGGCAAAACATGGCCTTAATGTTGAAGAGTTCAAAGGAAAAGGCCACACATCCTTAAAGTGCATAGAAACAAAAGGGTCTGTGTGGAAAGAGAAGATGTCTCTAGAACTCTCTCTAGATGATGATACCAGACATCACAGTTGTGGAAAAGAAAAAGGTTTGGATCATTGATGTTGCCATCCCAGGTGACAGTCGCATTGAAGAAAAACAACAGGAAAAACTCAGCCGCTATCAAGACTTCAAGATTGAACTTCAAATACTCTGGCAGAAACCAGTACAGGTGGTCCCGGTGGTGATCGGCACATTGGGTGCCGTGCCAAAAGATCGCTGAGATTTGGAAACAATAGACATTGACAAAATTATGATTTGCCAACTGCAAAAGGCCACCCTATTGGGATTTGCGTGCATCATCCGAAAATTCATCACACAGTCCTAGATGCTTGGGAAGTGTTCGACTTGTGATTTTGTGATACGAAATCCAGCATATCTACCTTGTTTGCTGTGTCATACAATGTTGTTGTGTCAATAATAATAATAACACTTTATTTGCAATTGCTTACAAATCGTAAGTTGTAATGGCTTCTAACGACTCTTAAAAGGTCATCTGATGAAAATAATGGGGTTGCAATACATATGACAAATATAAGGTGAACCATTCTGAACCAGTTTGGCAAGATCTCCCATTTATAAAAAAGACAGTTAAGCACTGATTTCTCTCTTGAATGCAACAATGAGGATGTTTCCTTGTCAGTAGGAGAGAGGGGGTTCAAAGAAAAATTCCAATGTATACTTTGAAAATAAAGCTTGCCTTCTTCTAAGATGGTCAGGAATCCAGGAGATCATTTTCTAACCTGCCTTTTTTTGATCAGATTTTGGCAGGAGGCATCTACCTGATTGCAAGCTATGTTTATCTAGTCTTGGTCATTACAGTAGCCCCAGTTAAGTTCTGAGTCCCTAACCATCACTTTTACTCTAGTCCAGTCCTAAATTGCTATAGTAATTCCTATGTCAGAAACTGTTATACGCCAGCCACCTTTGGGTTCTGAACCTGATTCAGAAATGAACTTTGACCAGGATGAAGCTTATTCTGACTTTTTACCCAGTTCTCCGAGCTCCTTTCAATTACAGACCCCAGCTGTGGATAGCTCCGATGCTTCCTTAATTGGGAGAGATACTGAAAACATTACTCCTGTGGTAGAAACAGATGTCCCGAGTTTGCCAGGGAATGTATCCTTTAACAGAAGAGAGTTTTTGCATCAACAGAGATCACAGACACAGCAGCTTCGAAGGAGTCAACGTTTGGCATCTAGAGGGGATACTGGATAGCAGATTGCCTTGGGAACCTTTGGGGAGTTGCTTTCCCTTTGCTGTGATTAGATCTAAGTTCTATAAAAGTGTCTTGCACTGTGAACAATTTGTGGTATCAACGTAGCGACTTCTGAGAACACTTCACCGACTCCAGTTCCCTGATTTCACCAAGCCAAGTCTCCTGCTCCTGGCAGCCAAGCTGAGCCACGACTCCCGATTTAATCCGGAGTAAATTCACATCTTTGCCTTGTTCCTGAATCCAGTTTGCTTTCAGTTTCGTCCTCTGCCTGCCTTGATACCCAAGACTTCCTAGTGACTTTGGACCTTGTTATTCACTCCTGCTTTCTTGTTGTTTCCCCACTCAAGAACTTCCCAACAGTTTTGAGCATGTTTTGGTTTCTGGACTTTGGACAATAATATTGGACATATCTCTTCAACTTTTTGGACTAATTCACACCATTTCTTAAAGGACTGTTGCTCACTCATCCTTTCCACTTATTCTTTCCTGAATTTATTATTGTTTTAATAAAGATATTATATGATTATTGGTCTCTGTTTGGTTTCCAGTGCTCACGCTGCCTTGGGGTGCAACAGAAACAATATCGGGCCCTTTGTAAATACAGTAGAATTCCAGTTAACCGAGTTCTGGTTAACCAACTCTCTGTATTATTCGAGGTGTTGCCCCTCCCTCTCCTTCTCTTGAGTTCCTTCCTGGGGCAGCCCGAGGAAGGGAGCTCGAGAGAAGGAGAGGTAGAAGGAGGAGGAAGCGCCCCATGAGTGTTGCTAGGCATCAGCGCTCATGAGGTGCTTCCCAAGGGGCGAGGACTCGCAAAGGGACGGGGCTCGTCCCTTGGTAAGCCCTCAGCCTAGGGAAGCACCCCACGACCACTGCTGCCTAGCAATGCCTGCGGGGTGCTTGCCAAGGGGCGAGGGCTTTCCAAAGGATGAGGTGCTTCCCTAAACCGGATTTCCAGGAGGGATAATAGGGCCTCCCTATTATCCGAGCAGTTCTGGTTATCCGAGCTTGGGCCAGCCCCTTTATCTCAGATAACCAGAACTCTGCTGTATATAAATATAAATACTGCTGTTCTATATAAATTGTTGTTTTGTAGAAGTTCACTCTTTCTCATTGCCATGACAGTATTGGCATCTTGAAATCTTAGAATTCATCAATCTTTTGCTTTTGGTTTGGTTTCAATTTGTATTTCAAGATAGTATGCAGCATCTCCTAATTCGTTCCCTTCAACTTCCTGCTTCAGGTGATACATCTTTCTGAGTTACTATAATTCAGACATAAGCACACACAAAAAGTTGAATGTTGTTATATAAGCATCAGTCTACCTCACCTTGCTCAAAGCTTGTTTCTTTAATATTTCATCTAGTTTCTACTTCTAGGCTTCAGCAGCCTTTTGAAGTCCACACTAGGGATATGTTGTGTGAAATTACTCATTCCCTCAAGCAAAAAAGAAATAATTTAATCAATTTCCCCCCCACAGCTAGACATCCTCAAAACACATAGTTTTAGACCCCCCCCCCCCTTTCAGCCACCATACACTACACTGGGAAGGTTTGTGGGGAGCTGGGTGAAGATCAGGGAGAATGTAACTTTGTATGATCTTTTCTTGGCTGTTCCCCCAACTGCCCCTGTGGGTAAGAATTGGAGATACTATGGCCTTCCATGATATTATGGCTCCTCCCTGCCATGGAGAAAGCAAGAATCAAGAGGAGCTACAGCAATGCCACCTGTGTTCTGATAGCTGGTTCATGGTGTGCCAGCTTTCAGAATCCAGCCTGTGGTCATTCACTTAGTTGAACCATCCACTTCCAACTTGTCCTCCCAATTCACCTGCATAGGAAAGGTGCAGGGCAGCTTGATGCATTTAAGAAGAGTAGAAATGAGAAAGGAGATTCATGAGGATTCTTTGACCTGTACTTCAGTTTAAATATCAATCTGCATCCTATTGCTCCATTTCCTGGTAGGAACTCTGTGAGGGTCATTATTCCATTCTTATGCATCTATGTCCACCCTTAGTCATGGCCAGGTGCTCAGTGTCTTCTAAATTTGACAGTTCATAGAGTAACAACAACCTTGCAAAGAGAGATGACTGTGAATCTTGTACATCTTTTTGGGGTCAATCTGCCTATCTAGGGACCCTACTGCCAGCCTAGTTATCAGGGGTAACTGGGTGGAAGTCAGTGGTCTCCACGGCAAGTCCGCTCCCCCCTCACTCGATGCAGGTGACGGGTTTCCTTCATCTCCCGGGTCTCCGGCACCCCGCGGGCTCACCTGGTACTCCTCGAGGAGTGCGAGCTCTGGCGGGTTGTTGTCTGCGGCGGGGTTCATGGTCCCACCGACAAGGATGCTCCTTACGAGATGAGCAGGAAAAACAGGCAGTTTCAGCTTAATGTCAGCTCTTGAAAGCTATCGGACTCAAACAGGCTCACACAGGCAGCTCCGTGGAAACGCTTTATTGAAGACCTTCTTTTCAAGATGAAAACAAGCTGAAACTGACGTGGTCCCACCAAACCCTGAGTATATCCGCTTCCAACCTTCCCCCCTCCCTACATTCACACGTATCTGTTATATGACCCTTTTCCCAGGCTTGAGAAACTAAAACCCATAAAACATTCCATAAAACCCATCCCTGGCCAGATGGCCCTTATCATTTAGATTATCTCCCACCCCCCTATTGCTCTGGAAGGACGTGGAGAGTACAGTTGTTATGAATGATGGGCTATCACGTCCTGACAGATCTTCTCTTTGTGTACTACTATTCATCTTTGGCTTGCTTTCCACAGTATATATTTCATTCCTTTGTTCTGAAGCTAAACTGGGCTTTGCAATTGCTCAAGGTGCCTCAACTATGAACATTACCATTTTTATAAGAGGTTCAATATTTATTGTTCTTCTATGGACTCCAACATATTCTCTTCATCCTCTGAAAAATCTAATAAAATCTCTTGATCTTTAGGGAAATCTCTCATGGTTCTTGTCTTATGAGCTCCATTTCATTCATCAAAGTATTCTTCTTAGGGTTGTTACTAGCAGCAGAGTCCTGGTTGACTGTTGCATGGAGCCTGTCATTTTCATTCACTATGCAATTTGAAAGTTAAGAAGAGATGCTGGTGCATTTGTTCCTTTTTTTTCTTTTTTCTAAGACTTGAGATTGTCTCATTAAACATAAGAAAATATATCCCATCCAGTGTAAATATAAATAGAATCAAACGCTCCTGAAGTTCCAGCAAGGAATCAATTTTTCTGTTCACCACTAAGATTAATTCCATTGAATCTTCATTTATTAAAGCTGTGCACAGACACATAAGATAGACACTACTTAATTGATAACAAGTTCTTTGAAATCTTCTGTACTCTTGCATCAGTGATAACATCAGTTGGCTGGAAATGTCTCTGGTATAAAATGATATATAGATGGTATATTACACCACAAAAAATTTCAAAATTTTACAAAAATGCCTCCAACAAATGTTGGAAATGTGAACAACAGGTAGGTACTTTTTTCATACATGGTGGACCTGCCCAAAAGCTATAAAATTTTGGAAAGATATACACGGAGAAATACAAAAAAATTGAAGACTAACATTAAAAAGGAGCCAGAATATTTCTTGCTAGGAATGTTGGATCTAGATAAAGACAAAGATAAAGAGATTCTATTTAACCACCTGGCGATAGCAGCTAGAATAACATATGGAAAGAAGTGGAGGTCAAAAGAAATACCAAAAAGAGAAGAATGGCAAAATAAAGTATTAGAAATAATGAATATGGATAAATTAACTTACTGGCTCTCTCCGAACCAAGGTCTACTGAAAAAACAAATGAACTGGGACACGGTAAAAGAATATTTTAATCAACTCAAAATGGAACTTATAATTTCAAATGATAAGAACAACAAAAAAACATTAGAGACAAAGGAGCAGAAGAAGATTTTTCTTTCTTTCTTTCTCTTCACCCTTATTGTTCTCCCACTTTCCATGTATTTTTTTTTATTTTTAAAAATTACTATTAATAAAAAATTACCAAACAAGAAATGTCTCTGGTCCCATATACTTCCCCAAGACATCCTACCGTGTTGTGTAAATGGTGAATTAATTGCCCCAGGATTTAAATCCTGTATATTCAAATTATGTAATTCCATATGTGTCATGTTGATAATTCAAAATGTACCTAGCTATAAAATTTTAAAAAAATCCTTGTCTGCTGTCATGATATAGTTCAATTATAAGATTGCATCCATTTAGATTTCAGTTTGAACATATTCTTCCTCCACTCACAGAAAATGCCAGATAGCTTCATTTAGAAAAATTGTGTACTGGTATGTACTTTTTGTTGGAATTCTTACAATCAGATGGGGGCGGGTGGAATTATAGCAGAAATATATTATTCATGGTATCCCTATCTAAATAGCTTTAACTGAACTTCTCATACTATAAACTGTACTTCGGTTGGCAATTAGGAGCCTTATTTCTTAATATTCATCCAAGAGAATCACTATTAAGTCTTTAAAATGAGATCTTTCTTTCCTTCCTTCTTTCTCCTCCTCCTCTTTCTATTCAGAAGGGCTTTTTTGCATGGCTGCTTAGAAATAATTGTGTAGGATGTGTACGGAGAATCTTGCCACATTCCTTTCCTACTATACAAAATCCCAGAATACTTGTAAAGTATCTACACAAACACAAGATGGTCTATGTACAAAGAAAATATGTCCAAATAGCATATAGTGTTATTAAAGTTCCCCGTACAAAGCTCAATTTGGCAGTACCAGACAAAATGAAAAAGAGCAACAGCTCTAACACAAAAGTTATCCAAGTCTGATATTGGTTCCAATGTATATAGGCTTCAGGGATACCCAGTCAATGAAAATATCTTCCGAACAAAGTAAACAGATGGTTGGTCATGTTGCTGTATACTGGAATGAAGAAAATAATGATGGAGCACCGCTCTCAAGAAAGTCTTCGTAAGTAAAGTCCAAATAAAGTCCCAAGTCTACAGGGGTTCCCGGGTATTTTTGTACCCTGTTTCGGGGAGAAAATCCCCTTCTTCAGGAGTTGGTATACTCAGCAACAATGAACTTATATCTAAAACAAAACATAGAGTAACAAGTATTTTACCAGCAGTATTAACAGAAGTAAAAGTAACCCATATAACTGTTATATACTTACATAGTTCCTAATTGATTGCAAGGAGTGACTCTGGTTGTGGTGATTTCAACTGCGAGTGATTCTGGAGGTTCATTCAAAGGTTTTTAAGGAGTACTTGGTAACATTTTATTTATTTATTTATTTATTTATTTATTTACAACATTTATACCCCGCCTTTCTCACCCGAGGGGACTCAGGGCGGCTTACAAAGATTGGCAAAATTTAATGCCCAAAATGCATTCATAAAAACAAAACAATATAAACAAATCAATTAAAAACATTGTTAAAATACATTATAAAACCTTAAAACGTATATATAATTAATTCAATTTGTCCGAGATCCTCATGCTTCATCCTTAAATCAGGCCATGTCAACTTTGTCATTTACTCATCAAAAGCTTGGGCACATAACCATGTTTTCACAGCCCTTCTGAATCCCAGCAGGGAAGGAGCCTGTCGGATATCTCCAGGGAGGGCGTTCCACAGCCGGGGAGCCACCACCGAGAAGGCCCTGTCCCTCGTTCCCACCAGCCATGCCTGTGAGGCAGGTGGGACCGAGAGCAGGGCCTATCCAGATGATCTTAGTGATCTTACTGGTTCATAGGAGGAGATACATTCAGACAAGTAGATTGGGCCAGAACCGTTTAGGGCTTTATAGGTCAAGACCAGCACTTTGAATTGGGCTCAGTAGCATATCGGCAGCCAGCGGAGCTGGCTTAGCAGGGGGGTGGTGCGCTCCCTGTAAGCTGCCCCGATTATTAATCTGGCTGCCGCCCGTTGTACTAATTGGAGCTTCCGGGCAGTCTTGAAAGGCAACCCCACGTAGCGCGTTGCAGTAGTACAAACGCGATGTAACCAGAGCGTGGACCACCGTGGCCAAGTCAGACCTCCCAAGGAACGGGCGCAGCTGGCGCACAAGTCTGAGTTGTGCGAATGCTCCCCTGGCCACCGCCGAGACCTGGGGCTCCAGGCTCAACGATGAGTCCATTCCCTTCCTGCTACTTGATCTGGATACCACAAGGCATGGAGATGAAAGGAAGCATGATATGTCCTCTGCAAAACTGACACATGCACACCTGGGGTGATTCTATATGGACACTTTCTTCCAGGTCTGATCAGTATGTCAAATTCTAGATTGACCCCAGAATGGTTCTTACTGCCAGCACCCAGACCACTGCAGAGGTGGGAGAGAGTCCTGGTTTCCATCCTCTGGGCCACTGAGGAAGCAGAAAAGACCATACAGTGACATGGATGGTTAGAAAGGAGTCCTAAGCATTTAGTGGCACAGAACATGTTTACGTGCCACAGAATGGCCACTCTTACCACCTCACTCATGTTTCCATCATAGCAGTGGTCACCAGACATGAAATGCAAGACTCACTGGGAGCAGTGTCAGCTGGGACCCCAAAGTAATGCATTTTTCAGAGACGTTGACAGAAAAAAAATATTCATCTGCCAGAACAACTGCAAAAATGAAAAAGGAGAACAGTTTTGTTCCATGACTATTAACTATTTGCCCAAGAGAATCCAAAGCAGGGGATATGTTCACTTGACTGTCTCATCCATGCAGATTCTGAAAATGAAAAATCAGTATTCTATTCCACTCTTTGAAGGTAGAACACGCTATATAGTTGTTGCAATTTGATACTATTTTAAATAGTATCACTCCATTTGGTAATTGCAGAGTTGCTTAAAATAATCTGGCTGAGGAACTCCACGGCAACATCTGGTGACTTCGACAAAGATGAGGCTTAGTGATTATTTTGGTAGCAGGGATGTGGGAAGGGGTCAACAAACTCACAACCTCTGAGGATGCCTGCCATAGATGTGGGCGAAACGTCAGGAGAGAATACTTCTGGAACATGGCCACATAGCCCGAAAGACATACAACAACCCAGCCAACAAACTACTTGAGCAGTAACTCTAGTTGCAATTAGAACAATAGGCTTTAATCCATTAATCACACTGATTAATCAATTATGTTTTTAATTGCAGAATACAATTGTTTACAGCTGACAACAACACAGGACTCTGGTATATGAAATTCTAGAAAAAAAGACACTGTGCAAATTACCAGTGTATTTACATACGCATATGTTCCTCCTTCCTATACCTAAAAACAAGAATTTTAGATATCTGAGACTATTATTAGGAAAAATATAGTTTTCAATATTCAGGCATTGTGTGATTTTTTTTTTCATAATGTATGTTAAGATACAAGCTCTTAAAACATTGGTGCCTGCATCGCCCAAAACTTTCTTATATGCCTTTTTCTGCCCTTGCGATCTCCACAAGCAATAGGAAAGAATAAGAATATTTCTTTATCAAAATACTTGTGTTATACACTCACTGAAATAGGAAAGAATAAAAATATTTCTTTATCAAAATACTTGAGTTATAAATTCACTATCTTTAATTCTCTTTCTTGAGTCCCCTCCCTCTCTTTTCAATTCTTTCTCTCTGATGTCTCAAGTGTTACATTTATAAATCTCCATGAGGAGTTTTACAGAATATCTATTCTATTTTTAATAGCTTATCATCCTGATGTGCACTTTCCATAAGACTGATTAGAGAAGCCATCTATAATTTAGAATGATATTCTGTACATATTTTCATAGGGACTTTGAAATACGCCTTACTTCAGATTTGTGATTTGATGAGTCTCAATTGATCTATTGCAGAATTATAGAACAAATTATTTTCAAATTAAACTTTCATCTTTCATTTTGAATTTTGGAGATTGGGGGAAGTGAGGTATCTTGGCATTCAATATTTCATTAGTGTATTTATTTTTTCTGCTATTTCTCCAAAACGTATTAGAAGCACAAGTACAACATTTTGACTATTTCTGTTTAACATCCAGTTCTGGACTGGATGCATTTCACCATGACACATTTTCATTTATTACGGGACTGTCTGAATGAGATCAACTTTGCAATTCATCCCAAACAAATGGATTATATTAATAATTTAAATAACTAATTTGAGTTCAATACCAAAAGTGAAGATCCTGCCCACCTACCTGAATGAAATGAGTGAAAGAGGGGAATAATGGCGTTCCTGCAATAGAGGAGGGGTACTGCTCTGATCAATGAAGATGCACACTCTTTGTCAGTGGAGAAATGAATGTTAGGTCTCAGCCAGCCAAGGCACCAAGGCCTGCAGTGTTTTGGGACCTGCACTTTGACACAGATAATGATGAAGAATTTACTGACATTGCATGCTCCGCAGAGGGGCCTTTACAGCTGCAGGTGCCTGAAGATGTTGACGCTGGAGATTTGTTAATTGGAGAGGATTCTTCTAGTCCTTCCTCACAGATAGAGCCAGATGTGGAAGAAACGCCTGGGAACGGGGTTTTTAATCGTAGAGATTTTGTGACTAGAGAAAGAAGTACAAAACAGGAAATCCGCCACAGCCAGAGACTGGCAAACAGATGGGAAAATGGGTAGCGTTCCCTTGGGAAAGTTTTGGGAGTTTGTACTCCCCAAATTCTGAGCACCCCAGAATCTGTTAAAAGTGTTTTGTTCGGTAGATTTCCTTGCGGTGTCAACAGTGCATTTTGGAGAAAGGTTTCTCCATTCCTAGTTCCTGTTTCAAGCCAAGTTTTCCAATTCCAGTTGGGCCGTGCCGTGACTCTCAAGGAGACCTTGACTTTACTTCGGATGTTATTCCTTGTTCCTGATTCAAGTTTGCCTCAGCTTTAACAACTTTGTTACCTTGATTGCTACGAAGCATTTCCAGTGGATAGAACTCTGTTTTCTGCCAGCCTTGTTTCCCTGTTTAACTTCATGGACTTTGATTTCTTGGGAGAGCTACTGAGTTCTCATTGTGGATTATAATATCGAACCTTTTCCTTCACACAATTGAAACCGTCATTGACTTTCTGAAAAGAACTATTCATTACCCATGAGCAGAAATTAAAAATATATATATACTCTATTGCCAGCAAATATAGAGAACATTCTATGATTTTTTTGACATTCATTTGATTCAGCAGCACTACTTAACAGTATGTCCAGGCATATGCGTTACAAAACTTAGAGAAATATTGGTTTTTACATTAAGGATAGCTTTGATATTCCCTGTGTAACAAAGTTTATATCATGCACTTTTGCACATGATTTTTTTTCTATAACAAAAGTGACAGGGCAGAAGTACACCTTTCATGTCCATATTCATCTACATGCTATTAAGCTGTCTTGTGTAACCAAAGTAACATTACTTTTAACTGAAGAAAGGAATGGGTTTTAAGGTGGCACTTCATATTCTTCACACTATACAACTGTGATATTATTTTGACACAGACTCCTGGAGGTGGTTGTCTAATGGGATAAGCACATTCAGCAGCCGCAACAAATTCTTATAATTATTCAAACCAGGAGTTTTTAAAATTCCAAAAGACCTTATTTTTGTATGTCTAATTAAGGAAGATATTGAAAGGAAACGAAGGGATTTTTTTTTACAAAAAAGGTAAGCCAGAATTACATGAAGAGGGGAATGATCTATGTGTTTCTTATAAAAATCTTAACTATATTCGCTTCCAATATGTAATTAGAGGAAATTTAAAATGATTTTAATGGAAAGCTGAGACCTGTAGTAGCATTTTGCACCAACAACTGAGTAACATGTGAGACAACTCAAGCTGTTCAAAACAATTGGGGATTTATTGGAAGTCACCCATGATGCAATTGTTTTTACCTTTAGAAATGGGAAGACAGATGGCATGAATATATTTAATCACAGGAAGAAAGCTGATGTGTCACTTCAAATACCTTATTAAAACAGCTTCTTCCCAAAAGAAAGTGGACAAAATCCAGTCTCAGAGCAGAGCATGACCCAAATTCCATTTCTATCCCCAACCACAGGGAACACATTAAATCCATCTATACTCCATTGATTCAATGGGTTGTCTCCTGTTGGAACTAAGAACTGGATTTAAGCTGCATCCTTTGATGACCAATCATGACATAAAAAGACCAGATATGGGCTGTGGCGCAGGCGGGAGAGCAAGCCAGCTGCAATTAACTGCAATGAATCACTCTGACCAGGAGGTCATGAGTTCGAAGCCGCTCGGAGCCTATGTTTGTTTGTCTTTGTTCTATGTTAAAAGGCATTGAATGTTTGCCTATATGTGTAATGTGATCCGCCCTGAGTCCCCTTCGGGGTGAGAAGGGCGGAATATAAATGCTGTAAATAAATAAATAAATAAATACAGAAAATTGAGATAAACATGGGCTACTTAATTTAACCTATAATCTATTAAAATGTGTTGACTTAGGGATGAGTCAAAGATGGAGGAACCGGTCTCTGATAGTAGTCTAGCTGCATCCAGATGTCAACCAGTGACCACCTCCTCAGCCAGGCATGTAGCCGGGGGGGAGGGGGCTTGAAGGGTGGTCCGTGAGAAAGCCTTACTGGTACATGGCACTGTGGCGTCCTTGTCCGCGCCTGGTCCCTCGGCGCACTCTCTTTCCTTTTCAGTGCCCCTGGTTTCTGCCTTCGGTGTCGGGAGAGAAAGCGGTGTGCGCCGACAGCCCAGGTGCCAAAGAGGATGCCACCGCACCACAGACAATTTGGAGGCTGCAATAGATCTTTGCGCCCATGCAATCGGCAGGCCTTCACGCCTATGCATTGAAGTCTTGCCACACTCGTGGCTGGGAGTGTAGTGTGTCGAGCCCGTCGGCTGCCTTCTGGGACTCTCTGGATTCAGGTAAACAACAACTCTCATAATGGAGTGATTTAGCCAAAAAAGTGTTAGATTCAAATAAATACTGTATATCTAAGAAACTAGAGCCAGAGCCGGTCCAACAATGAGGTGAATTAAGCGGTCGCTTCAGGCGCAAAACATATGGGGGCGCAGTAGAGACTGCTTTTTCTATTGATTTGTTATAAAACATGATGTTTTGGTGCTTAACTTGTAAAATCTTAATGTAATTTGATGTTTAATAGGCTTTTCCTTAATCCCTCCTTATTGTCCAACATTTCTCTTAACCAACGCTTTTATTTTTCAGTGATTGGTTTGGGGGGGGGGGCGCCAAAATTCTGTTCACCTACACTTGAAAAATACCTAGGGCCGGCTCTGCTCCCATTTGAAAAAGGGCAATCATTCCCCAATCCCTGCCTCTAATGCACAGTTAGGCACATTGGTTCTATGTGCCAAGTTTAGTCCAGATCCAGCATTGACTTGGCTCAAAGGGCACACTGCAACTCCCAGATCCAAGGTCAATCAATCCCAATCCCCACCTGTTGCTGTAAAGTAAAAAAAAGTCAAAAAGTATTCTAAACATTTTGTTAATGAAAGTAAATAAATAACATTATTTAAACTATTAGTTTATTCATATCACGATCTGATCACCATGCTCAATATATCCCATATGTATGGGGGTATTGGGAAAATGGAGCAAATGATGCAATAGGGGAAATGCAGTACAGAATAGGCAAATTGTTATTGTATTTATTTGAAGAGGAAGTACAGGAAGAGGAAGTACAGGAAAACCTGTACATCTATACTGGAAGGGGGCAAAATCAGCCACATGGTGGGTAAACCCTGCACAGAGGTGATCTGGGATATCCCAGAATGAGACCCAATTAAGATGACCTCACTCCATATTAATAATAATTATTATTATTAATAACGAGGGACAGGGCCTTCTCGGTGGTGGCTCCCTGGCTGTGGAACACCCTTCCCCAGAGAAATACGGCATGCCCCAACCCTTCTGAGTTTTAGAAAAGCCCTGAAAACATGACTATGTGCCCAGGCTTTCGAAGATTAAATGATAAAGATGACCCCGGACTGATTTACGGCTACAGCACGAGGATTTTGGAGGAATTGATTTTAATCATATGTTTTATATTTTTATATTGTTTTAATTGTTTTATTGGATTTTCATTGCTGTTTTAATTATGTGTAGGCATTGAATTGTTGCCGATTTGTACGCCGCCCTGAGTCCCTTCGGGTGAGAAGGGCGGGATATAAATGTTGTAAATAAATAAAATAAATAAATAATAATAATAATAATAATAATAATAATAAGTTTATTTAAATCCCGCCTCCATCTCCCCCGAAGGGAGATACAAAACAATCAGATACAAAACAATGATAAAATAAAATATGAAACATCAAAGAACAATAATAAAAACCAATAATAATATATACACAGCAGCTGAAAAAACACAACGCGGTATTAAAACATCGAATTAAAAACAATGAAGTTGCAATAGCGGATATAAGCAAGGTGCACATTATGAGTTACAAATTTTAAATAGATAAAGTGCAATAGATTCATTTAAGATCACATTGGGTGATCTTTTGGGTAACCAAAGTTGAGAGAATTCTGGCCCAGAATTTGGAGTATCCCCTGACTTTGAGCCCATGGAAACAGTTGGGTCAGTTCACTGCCATCTCATTCCAGATTCATGTGCCCCGGAGACATAGTTGACACCTACCATCTTCTCGTGTCCTCTATTATGCAGTGCTCTTGGGCCAGAACATAGATCCTTACTTGGAGTGACTTTGATTGAAATGATGATGTGATTGAGGAAGGAGTGGGAGAGGAAAGGGGATCTTTTATAAACATTTTCCCAACATTAGGCATTTACGATCTTTTTAAGAAATCATACAAAGTTTTCAGCAATACAAGGGTTATCTTTATGTAACTGGGTGAGTGAATAAACTCTGCAAATGGTTTTGATGTATGTCATGTTCAATCTGACTGAAATCAAGCTAGACCAATTTCCTTGGTCGGTTTGAGCGGAATCGTCTAAATGTGAACACTGCCTTTTTCTCACAAGCTTGTTGTATGTGGGGGAGAGGAGAGAAAAGTTTTCCCCCATCTTCAAATGAATGTGGTAAAAAGAGGCAGTGATTGCCCTGGAATTGATAATAGGAATAGTCTGATGATGGTGTCAGGTGTTATTGTAAGCTGACAGGCTTTTGGAAGTATTCAGGTTAAAGCTTTGAAGATTTTATGAGAAAAAAAGGCACATCAATAATGGGTATGTGGATTTTCCTCCTCTTTTTGTTAAACTTACCAGATGCAATCCAGATGAAGTCCCTTGCTGCACATCGGCATGTTAATGTAATTACAGATGTATAGGCTTTTGTGGAGAAAGTGTCAGAGGCATTTGAAATCACACAGAGGAAGTGAGAGAAAAAGACATTAACATTTACGCATCTACATTACCAAGTTGACAGTACAGGAAGAGAGTAACATGACTACATACACAAAGGAAAACGTGCTGACAACATTTGTTCACAGCAAGGCTGGTGCTAAGACTGACAGCACTGAATAAACATAGGGTGCAGGCAGCCCTCCTTCTGGAAGTTTTACAAGATAATATGTGTTAATCAAACCCTGTGGAATGTATGTACTTCAACTGAAGGTCAATTATTATTATTATTATTAAACTTTATTTGTACCCCGCTAGCATCTCCCAAAGGACTCGATGCGGCTTACAAAGGCCAAGGCCTCAACACACAATATAACAATACAAAACAAAAAGCAAATTAAAAACAATTAAAACAGTATAAACAACAAGCAATAACAATACGCTAAAACACAATAGAACTGGGCCGGGCCAGAGTAATGGGTACAAGATTAAAAGTGCTGATGTGACAGGTGATATATAAGGCTTATAGGGCAAGTGCAGAGTGCGATATGCGATCTTAATTCTAATAAAGTGCTTATGGGACTTGGTATTGGAGATTTCCTATTAATCTGGGAAGGCACATTGGAACAGCCAGGTCTTCAAGTTCTTTCTGAAGACTGCCAATGTAGGGGCCTGTCTGAGATCCTTGGGGAGGGTGTTCCAGAGTCGGGGGGCCACCACAGAAAAGGCCCTGTCTCGTGTCCCCACCAACCGTGCTTGCGACGCAGGCGGGATCACGAGCAGGGCCTCTCCAGATGACCGAAGTGAACGCGTGGGTTCGTAGACGGAGATGCGGTCACGGAGGTAGGATGGTCCCAAACCGTTCAGGGCTTTGTAGGTAAGCACCTGCACCTTAAATTGGGCTCGGAAAATAAATGGCAGCCAGTGGAGCTCCTTGAACAGGAGGGTTGACCTCTCTCTGTAAGGGACCCCAGTTAACAAGATGGAAAGAATACTAAAAATATTTTAAATGTTCTGGAAATCCTGAAAAGACTAACCCTAGACTGATGAGATGTACGGCACATCTACACTGATCATTAAGGTGTGGGAAAATTAGCAGAGAAGGAGATGATTTCTAGATGGAGATAGTTACAAAATAAGTTATACAACTGGGTCAAAGCCCAGACAGTGCTTATACATGCTATAAAGCAGGGGTCCTCAAACTAAGGCCCGGGGGCCAGATGCGGCCCTACAAGGTCATTGACCTGGCCCCCGCCCTCAGTTTTAGACTTAGGCTCGCCCAAAGTCCGAAATGACTTGAAGGCACAACAACAACAATCCTACTTAACTTGACTGTCTCTTTGGCCAAAAGCAGGCCCACACTTCCCATTGAAATCCTGATAGGTTTACACAGTATGTTGGTTTAAATTGTTCTTATTTTTAAATATTGTATTGTTCTTTAATTTACTAATATTGTGCAATCCTAATAATATAATATATTGTGTAAACATATACTATTGATAATAATATTATAATGTAATACAATATAATATTTATTGATTTATTACAGTATTTCTACCCCGCCCTTCTCACCCAATAGGGGACTCAGGGTGGCTAACAATAATAATACAATATAATAATATTGTATAATATAATAATATTAATTATATATTATATATCAAATGTAATATTACTAATAATATTACAGTATAGTGGTATAGTACAATGCTAGCTATGCCCAGCCACGCGTTGCTGTGGCGAAGTATGGTGATATGAGAAATAAAGTATTGAGGAATTGGTGGTAGTTAAGGTCAAGGGTAAAGGTTTTCCCCTGACATTAAGTCCATTATAAATGGGTTATATAGCTGTGTGGAAGGGCCTTGAGTCTACACTGCCATATAATCCAGTTAAAATCAGATAATCTGTATTTTATAGGCAGTGTGGAAGAGGCCTAAGTGAGGCCTAACTCTGCCTGTCCCCTGGGCTGAGTGGGTTGCTAGGAGACCAAGTGGGCGGAGCTTAGCCTTCTAACTGGCAGCAATTGGATAAAAACAATTCTTTCTCTCCCTCAAATTAAGACTTTATTTTTGTTTTCCTTTTGTTGTATGAACGTAGAGGCATGGATGAGGGGTTGTGCTGCCAAGTTTAGTGTTTCTGGGATGTGTAGTTTTGTTGTTTTGTCCTAGGCCGAAATTTCATTACCCTTTTATATATATAGATAGTAATATATAATGCTAATATTGTGATATGCTAATATAATATATTGTATGTACATATAACTTGTAAGCCGCTCTGAGTCCCATTCGGGGTGAGAGAGGGTGGGGTATAAATGTAGTAAGCAAATAAATAAATAAATAAATAATTGTTGTTGGAGGGGGGTTTGCACTACAAATAAGACATGTGCAGTGTGCATAGGAATGTGTTTGTATTTTTTAAAATGATAATTCGGCCCCTCAACAATCTGAGGGGCCATGAACCAGCCCTCCACTTAAAAAGTTTGAGGAACCCTGCTATAAAGGTTGGTTTCCATCCAGTTCCAGGATCTGCAGTATCCACAGGTTCATAGCCATAGAGTGTTCTGGGTTTTTTTCCACTCTCCCCACTGCAACGTGTGTGTGTGGATTAACAGAGCAGCCATATTTTAATCAGTTTTGCCATGTGATGTGGTTTGTTTTGTTTCAGATTATCCCCCCCCCCCCAAATTTGCTTATCCCAGGAATGTATGCTGCTTTGTGTGTTTGTGATGTGTGTCATCAAAACATTCTGCTGTCAAGATAACTTCAAACTGCATCAAGTGGTCAGTGCAGATACAGTAGAGTCTCGCTTATCCAACGTAAACGGGCCGGCAGAATATTGGATAAGCGCATATGTTGGATAATAACGAGAGATTAAGGAAAAGCTTATTAAACATCAAATTAGGTTATGATTTTACAAATTAAGCACCAAAACATCATGTTATACAACAAATTTGACAGAAAAAGCAGTTCAATACGCAGTAATGCTATGTAGTAATTACTGTATTTATGGATTTAGCACCAAAATATCACAATATATTGAAAACATTGACTACAAAAATGTGTTGGATAATCCAGAACCAGAGCTGGCCCTAGGTATTTTTCAAGTGTAGGCGAACAGAATTTTGGTCCCCCCCCCCCAAAAAAACCAATCACTGAAAAATAAAAGCGTTGGATAAGTGAAAATGTTGGATAATGAGGAGGGATTAAGGAAAAGCCTATTAAACATCAAATTACATTAAGATTTTACAAATTAAGCACCAAAACATCATGTTTTACAACAAATCAACAGAAAAAGCAGTCTCGACTGCACCCCCATATGTTTTGCTCCCCAAGCGACCACTTAATTCGCCTCATTGTTGGACCGGCTCTGTCCAGAACGTTGGATAAGTGAGTGTTGGATAAGTGAGACTCTACTGTATAACCATATTCTGCACAACATCATCCTGTTAACAACAGATGCATGTGTAAATCTAACTGTGTGGGGAGGCCAGAATTATTCACCTTAACACATGTATTCTGCAGACAGCGGCAGAAGTGGAGTTGTATATATGGAAATGTTCCATGCTGTGGTTGCAGATAATAGATTGTACAGTGGCACCTAATCATTTACTTGTATTAATTATTAGTTAAGCCTAGCCTGAATAGATGCATTGTTTCAATTATTGAAATGTCACACATCACATTAGTAAATCTAATTGATTAAATTAGTCTACTCTTGTCAGAATTATAGTTGGATTCAAGCTTAGGTATTAGGTGGCAGTGCAATAGTCAGAACAATGGTGTTCCAGCTGTGGTAAAGAAAAATGGAAGAGATTTCCACCTTCTTCCTCCCTTAGGTGTGCTGTGAACAGACCAGAGAATTGTCTCCATAATCATTGCAAAATCAGAAGAAGAAACTTTCCCAAGGGGAAATTTCAGACATAAGAGTCTTTTCAAATATGAGCCAATTTATTTCTGACGTTGGGGAAAATAATTTATTTCTGAGCCAATCTGATTTAAGCTAAGTGGAGCCTGTCTATCATCAGCTGAAAGCTACAGTACATCCGCCAAGTTGTTCTGAAATATAGACCTTCAAACCAGCAGTCCTTTCTGCTTCCAATCTGTTGCAGTGGCACAAGTATTGAGGCAGTCAGTTCTGGCTACCAGATGCCCCACTTTGAGACTTCTGGCACTTTAATTTGGCTTTAAAGTATGGATTGAAAGTATTTCTTAGAGTAAACCTGAGATCTCAAGTAGAGATTGACATTTTTCTGGATGTCACAACCAGTAATCAAAAATTCTGACCTAAATGCATAAACAATAACAGTAAAACATTTCCATATGAATCAGAATGGCAATGACAGTCAGGCGGGATGAAGATTGAGTCTAAAACCTCCAATCACAAAGGATGTAAGATCAGTTAGGGTTTTGCATTTTCCAGATTATAAACATTTCTGCATATACATTTTAAAAGACTCAAAATGACTCTGAGCAAGTTCTAGATATCCTAACTGATGAGGCCAAGATCCATATCTTGGCCGGGCTGTGGCGCAGCTGGCTAGTAACCAGCTGCAATAAATCACTACTGACGGAGAGGTCATGAGTTCGAAGCCCGGGTCGGGTTAAGCCCCCGACCATTAAATAGCCCGGCTTGCTGTTGACCTATGCAGCCCCAAAAGACAGTTGCATCTGTCAAGTAGGGAAATTTAGGTAAGCTTTATGCGGGAGGCTAATTTAACTAATTTACAACACCATAAAACTGCCAGCAAAACACGAGGAAAGGAATGAGGAAGTACAGCCATTAGTGGACAGTGAAGCAACAGCTCCCCCTGTGGCCGGAATCGTGAAGCTGGAAAAAAATGTTAAATACCTCTGTGTCTGTCTATATATGTTGTTTGTCTGTTGGCATTGAATGTTTGCTATATATGTGTTCATTGTAATCCGCCCTGAGTCCCCTTCGGGGTGAGAAGGGCGGAATATAAATACTGTAAATAAATAAATAAAATAAATATGATATTGCAAATTATCCTGATCATAGCATAAGGAAACAGATTATCCTCCTGTGCCAAAATTTATTTTAAATAATAATAATAATAATAATAATAATAATAATAATAATAATAATAATACGTATTGATTAGTAGGCTTGTACATTTGTATGGAATCACTTACCATTGCTGTTTGTTCCATTTGTATGTCCCCATTTCCGTTTCTGTCCACCTCTTATGGAAATGGATGCCTGTATGAATGGGCTTTTCTGTCCAAGGTCCAAAAAACCCCAAAAAATTTCAGGCCTTGGCCAGCACCAAGCCCTGCGAGCCGGGTTTATGAGCCATCGAGTGCTCGATGGCTGGTGGGCTCGGCAGCCAGAGCCTACAATTGAGTGCTTAATGCTTGTAGGCCTGGCTCACAGGACCTACAATTGAGCACTCAATGGCTCACAGGCCCTGGCTGTCGGGTTTACAGTCGAACGCTTGACCGTAGGCCTGGTAGCCAGGGCCTACAAACATTGAGTGCTTGATGTCTCCTAGGCCCAGCTCGCAGCATTGATTGTTCAGTGCTCAACTGTAGGCCCTGCGAGCCGGACCTACGAGCCATCAAGTGACCAATGGCTCATAGGCCCGGCAGGCAGGGACTACAGGCATCGAGCACCCAACACTTGGCTGATGGCCCTGCGAGCCAGGGTCTACAGCCAAGCGACAAACATCTGCTGACCAAACAGCTACAGTTCCTTTTCTTCATTCGTTTCACTGTTTCTTTTGTTCCTGTGGGGTTATCCCCTTCCATGCAATCCAAATGGATGAAACAGTACAAAACCACGAATGAAATAGATGAAACAGGATTTGAGCCCAACCCTATTGATTAGCCAGTTTTCCAGTAGGCTTCAAAAAGAGATGGGGATGGGGTTAAACATGCTGGTGTCCTTATATCTAGTTGGAAATACGAATGTGATGGAGTTACTAGGTGGGAAGCTTTTCATGAATGAAAAGCTAAACATTCTTTGAATGCCATCTATTATCATTTCCTCCTTTATAACTTTTCAATTGTATCCCCTCCGCCAGCACCAACAAAGCAGTTTAGGTGGAGAAGGCAGACAAGAAAGAACTGCCAGCATGAGGGACGTTTTTATAGAGGATCACAAAATGAAATCAATATCCCTGTTGGTATTGGGAAGAGTAATAGCAATATAAAATATAGCACTTCTTGGGGAGGAGGGAGCTTCATAAATGAAATCAGCTATATAGCAAGTGGATATTATTTATCTGGGAATGTGGATAGATTGATGGATAGATCTTTCACAACATTTTCTTCTCTTCATGTACTCCACAGCTCAACTATGGAAACAGAGGGACCATATATTCTTTTCTTTATACCCAGTATCCTGCTCTTTCATTGTTATCTACCCAACCAGCTGTTAGTTGCAAATTTCAAAAAGAGTGACATATTGTCAATAGCAGCAATGTAAAGTTTTCCTATCTGTAGACCACTTAGCAATCGGTATTGACAAATGAAACCCACAGGCTCCCACTGTGATTTCTGAGTGCTGGAAAAAGATCAGTCACGTTTATTTATTTATTTTTAGCATGGCTACAGAGTTTTGCCTAAAGCTGAATTTGGAATCAAGCGTGCTGGTTCCTCTTGCTGGGAGAAACCTCCCAAGAAATCTGAAAAAAAGTGCTACTAAAAGAGTTTCTAAAACATGATAGCAAAATTCTACTGTAGCATTTTGCACATTCCCATGATAATCATAAAGTGCAAATAATCTGTATTTTACTGCGGGGGAAGTGCAAGGAAAGGAGGGGAAGCAGTAGTCTGTAGGAGTTTGAGATAGAAAACATGAAAGTCTTTTTTTTATAACAGGGAAATGCACACCAACTTTCAGTGAAAGTGCTGAATTTCTGCTGCATACAATATTATTGATGGCATAGGAACCTTTCTAGAAAAACATTTACTCCTTCCACAGCCAGGGTTGTGCAGGTGTTGTTCAGCTAGCACATTTTAACTTGCTCATGTTAACCAAGCACCTGTGTGTGTTTGTGATAGGTGGTTACATATGCAAGCGCTGCCTCAGTATTCCTAGTAATGTGTATGCCTTTAGCAATTATGAGTATTAAGGTTTCCAGTGGCACAACTGCAGCAACTTAACAATGGCACTAGTGCACCACAAACCACAAAGCACTGATGCACATTAAGAGGTTTCTTTCCCATGCTTTCATGGGATTTTGTTGTCTATCTGCAACAAAAATAGTCAGCGTAATCAATGACTATTAAATAGTCAGTGTGGATGGGTCCCAAGAATAAGCAAGATTGGTCAAACAGGCCTACTGATGCTATATATTTTTTTGTCTGAAGTGAAGGACAAGATAGTGCCTTCTCTTCAGTATGCATAAAGCAGCTTGGACTGTTGGAGGCTATTGCTCCCCTCTCTTTGCAATATCATAATAAATGTAATGTTGCATATTGTGACTGTTCTGCCCACATGCTATCTTAACTACTTTGAAGGTGAACTGGCTGCGCAGGGAACAGATCAGAGACTATATAGTTGAATCAAACAAGAATTTATTAACTGATAAGAATTTAAAATTTCTCTCCTCTTGAGTCTCACTATAAAGTCTTTATGAGCTAAAGTATTTGAGAGATAGACACAGTTCTAGCCGAACTGAGGGTCTTGAATCTTTACTACTTCTTATTGTCTCTTTCTTGTATGGTGTTCAGCTGTCTCTAAGATGGTCTCAATATTTAACTCTGACTGGACTTGAATACAGCTCATACAGCTCCGACTGGATGTGCTATTTGTAGACCTTCTGGCCTTCCTCTCTCTTGTAGACCTACAGGAAAGGAGATTCCACCTGAACATTAAAAAGAACTTCCTCACTGTGAGGGCTGTTTGGTAGTGGAACTCTCTCCCCCAGACTGTGGTGCAGGTTCCTTCTTTGGAGGCTTTTAAGCAGAGGCTAGATGGCCATCTGTCGAGGGTGCTTTGAATGCGATTTCCTGCTTCTTGGCAGGGGGTTGGACTGGATGGCCCATGAGGTCTCTTCCAACTCTACTATTCTATGATTCTATGATTCTATGATTCTTCACCTTCCAGTCACAAAAAAGGCTGATTCTTCCAAGAACCAGAAGTGCCACACCCCTTAATGTGCATCAGTGCTTTGTGGTTTGTGGTGCAGTAGTGTCATTGTTAAGTTGGTGCAGTTGTGCCACTGGAAATCTTAATATGCTATATAAAAGTTTTCCCCCCGACATTAAGTTCATCATAAATGGGTTATATAGCTGTGTGTAAGGGCCAAATAATACAGTTAAAATCAGATAATCTGTATTTTATAGGCAGTGGGGAAGAGGCCCAAGTGAGGCCTAACTCTGCCTGTCCCCTGAGCTGAGTGGGTTGCTAGGAGACCAAGTGGGCAGAGCTTAGCCTTCTAACTGGCAGCAATTGGATAAAAACAATTAATCCTCTCCCTCTAATTAGGACTTTATTTTTCTTTTCTTTTTGTTGTATGAACGTAGAGGCATGGATGAGGGGTTGTGCTGCCAAGTTTAGTGTTTCTGGGATGTGTAGTTTTGTTGTTTTGACCTAGGCCAAAATTTCATTACCCTTTTATATATATAGATGATGGAATGAATAATCCTAACATGAAATAGCTTTAAATTTCATGGTATTGTCTTAATTCCTACCAAGTTCTAGGTGTTTTTTTTCAATATCTTGACTGCAATCTCCATTCTAGTTTAGTAGGAGTGGAGGGAGAAGGGGGAGAAAAGGAGGAGGATTTTTATTTTTAATTTCTTACCTACCTTTCCTCATGGCTAAAGTCAAGATAGGGAAAATCTTGATGTCTTTCGATGTCTTCATTGTCTACTTTAGATATCAGCATTCAGAAACATAGTTTCAAAATATCAAGTAATACATCACAGCTGATGATGCAGGATCACAGCCAATATGCTATATAAAAGCATCCATTGTGCAGAAGTGCACCCTGTGGAGACATAAAGGTGGTTATTTAAAGAAATCCCCATACATAAAAATGAAAGAACATAGGTGGAGTTGTCTTGCAAGATATTGTAAGGGAATTGTGGAGTTACTCAGTTCAAAGCTGTTGCTGTGCAGAGGAGATGATTTGTTGTTAGATGTGGATGGCAAAATCCCACTTCTGTTTTCTTTCTCACCGAGGTAACATCCAAAGGGTAGATTCAGCCAGCAGCCCAACACCCTTGAGCTATTTTTATAAATACTCTTACCAGATAATATGGAGAAGAATATTGGCAGTGATCTTGGCTGACAAGCCTCTGTACAAGGTTGAGCAATCAAGTTGTGATGTGCTCACTGCCTAATTCTCCCCTGAAACCTTGAAATGCAGCTTTTTAGCTCCACAGAAGCATGCAGAGTTTCTATTTACATGCAAATTGATGCTATTCATGTGTGAATTACAGCAAGGACTGACTTTGTCAAAGGGAATAATTAAGTAATGGTCACATCCCCTTCTGCTTAGGGTCTACATTCTGCCGATTATAATTGCTACAACCCATTACATTACAAAATCAAATAAATGTTAATTGAATTTTTTCTTTCTTTCCTTCTGTCCTTCCTCCCTAATAGTAACAATATGTGGAGGCAATGTGACTATGCATGAAGATCAATACTATGGAAACTAAAAAGTCTGTAAGGAGAAGAGTTGATACTGGAGACTCGGGAGCTGAACGGTTCAGTCACTGCCAGGTATCTTCCTACTACCGTATTTTCCCGAAAATAGGACAGTGTCTTATATTAATTTTTGCTCCCAAAGATGCGCTAGGTCTTATTTTCAGGGGATGTCTTATTTTTCCATGAAAGAAAATTCGCATTTATTGTTGAACAAAAAAATGAACATTTATTATATACTGTGACGCCTCTAGGCTGCGTGAGCACTGGAAAACCAACAAGGAGGCCAATAAACAATCTAATATCTTTATTAAAGCAATAAAAGAATCAAACAAAAATAAGCAGAGTATAAAGTCCAGCAATAGTCCTTTTAGGAAAGGTCAAATATAGTCCAGTAATATAAAGTTAAGTGTTCAGTATTAGAGTTCAAAGTTTTAAATCCAATAACCGAAACACACTCAAACTTCCAAGCAGTTTGAGTGGGGAATAAAGCAAGGTCTTTCACAAGAGTTCCAGGTTTAATGTCCAAGGCTGGGATAACAAGGCAAGGCAAGGCAAAGTTGGTTGTGGTGGAACTGAATTGCAGTCCAGACTTGACAGGGAGATGAAACGCAGCGCCCGGTCTACTCAAGAGTAGACCGCCGCAGGAACTAGAGTCGATGTTAACATTCCAACTAACACGTTGACACCACGATGGCTGGCCTGTGCTCAGAACTTTTATGGGACTTCAAATCTTCCCCCAAACCAGGTGCCTGATCACATTTTCCCAAGGGAAACGGACTGAAGACAACAACTTTGCCAGATGCAACCCTCCCTGAAAACTCCCAAGGGAATCGGTTTAATTAGGGTCCTCTCTCTCCGCTAATCTCGCGCTTTGTCTCCGATTCTCCTTCTCAGAGCGGAACGTTTTGAGAAACTATTTCCTATCAAAAGGAACAGTGTCCGGGGAACCAGGCTCTGTTTCAAGGGCTTTTGTAATTAGCTTTGGACCAAAACTGTCAACAGGGAACATCTGGAAGGGAACAGAATCTTGCTGAGTTGGAACAAACCCCATATCCTCTTCAGTCTGATCTATAATGGCTGCGGGGTCATGACTCGAGGGTCTCTGAGACATCACATATACTGTGCAGTAGTTGTCATCACAAATCAGCATAACAAGACAAACTGTGAATCCTATCAAGAATTTCTTATTACTACCAATATTTCCATGTACAACACTCTATGGTACATACATTTACCGATCCTGCATGCTCTGATGTTCTGTTCATTGGGCATGCTTCCAAACAAAAACTTTGCTAGGTCTTACTTTCGAGGGAGGCCTTATATTTAGAAATTCAGCAAAACCTCTACTAGGTCTTATTTTCTGGGGATGTCTTATTTTAGGGGAAACAGGGTATGTGTAAATTATGGACTTGGACTATGTCTGTATTGTGGAAATTGATCCTTCTTAGTGCCATTGTACCTTACAAAGGATTCATCAATAGATTAACATTAACCTTGAATTGCAGCAATTCCAAATTGACTTGCGTGGAAAGATGGACTGAGAATTTTGTTTGGTTCATTTTTGAAAAAGGACTTCCCAAATATCGCACATTTCTTAATAAATAGGGTGGAAACAATATTCACACGTGTGAAGAAGCAATACTCATAGCAGAGAGCTTTGAGTGTTTTTCTTTTCAAAACCTGTCGTTCAGTCTCTGTGTGCTCAAGTGTGTTTACAGTGCCAACTTCGCTTCTTCTCTCTGAAGAGAGTATTTGGATTTAACACCTTCAAAGCAAGCAGGTGGTATATCATTTCCAAACCCTCCCCACCCCATGCTGGAAATAATAGTTGCACCTATTGAATGTGATAGATGCATGCAGTTTTCAGTCTAGTATTTTTGTTTTGATAAGGACACACCAAGCTGTGCTCATCGCTTCATAAATATGAGGGGAGGAAATTAATTTAAAATTCAAATGTGATAATCAATTAAGCAGACACTTGTTCATACCTACTTATTTCTGAGGAGTTTTCTTCATCATCAGCTCTTTCACCATTGGATATATCACTGTTATTTTCCTTATAGAACTTCAGAAATTCCACTTTGGGGCATAGAGCTGCATAACTTCAAATGTAAGATGGGGAAGCACTTTCAGATTTTGAGGATTCAACTACTTACTGTAATTATTGAAAAGGATGCTCAGATCATAGATGTTATTATATATAACCAGGAGTCCTGTTTTGTCAAGAAATAAACAAACCTACAGAAATCTTTTTTTTTCATGTTAGGATTAACTTGAGAAACTGCAAGTCACTTCTGTTGTGAGAGAATTGGCCGCCTGCAAGAACGTTGCCCAGGGAACACCTGGATGTTTAATGTTTTACCATCCTTGTGGGAGGCTTCTCTCATGTCCCTGCATGGGGAGCTTTGCCCCCAAGCAATCAAGTGTTGACAATTTGACATTGGGATATTCCTGTTTAAAGGAAGCTTGAATCTCTACCAATCACACAATTGTTGAATGGTAAATCTTTAAATCCCTTGGCTCTCATAGGTCTACTGTTGATGGGACGATGAATAGGACTCAGGCCCCATCTACACTACCATAACAATACAGATTAAACTGCAT
This sequence comes from Anolis carolinensis, assembly GCF_035594765.1. Lineage (NCBI taxonomy): Eukaryota > Metazoa > Chordata > Lepidosauria > Squamata > Anolidae > Anolis > Anolis carolinensis. The sequence goes on from NW_026943820.1 coordinate 22,578,180, forward strand.
TATATGTTTAGTGCAGACTCACATAATGCACTTTAACTGCACTGAAAAGGATTATATGAGTCTAAAGGTAAAGGTAAGGGTTTCCCCTGATGTTAAGTCCAGTCGTGACCAACTCTGGGGGTTGGTGCTCATCTCCATTTCTAAGCCGAAGAGCCGGTGTTGTCCATAGACATCTCCAGGTCATGTGGCCAGCATGACTGCATGGAGCGCTGTTACATTCCTACTGGAGCAGTACCTATTGATCTACTCACATTGGCATGTTTTCGAACTGCTAGGTTGGCAGGAGCTGGGGCTAACAGCGGGCACTCATTCCGTTCCCGGGATTTGAACCTGGGACCTTTCGGTCCACAAGTTCAGCAGCTCAGCGCTTTAACACACTTCGCCAGATAATGCAAGTCAATCTGCGTTATAATGGCAGACTAGATGTGGCCTCAGGCTAGATGTGTTCACATGCTTGGCAAGACATTGAGAGTTTTTGTGCCTTCTTAGTGGGGCAAAAAGACCCTTTCGATTTTGCTTGAAAAACACTGATTTCAATCTAAAATTTTTGCATGAATTTTGAAGCAGAAAATCCCTTGAGGCAAATGGCCATTTTCTCGATGGGATATCTTGAGGTATCAAGGCATTCTTTCTCCTTGACAAATAGAAACATGGTGAATATTCTTCATACCTTTTGTGTACATGTATCTGAGTGTTTATAATCCTAAGAACATGCACCGTGAAACTGTGGGAATTCTGGTAGCTCTTGCATAAATATTGATAAACAAGTAGAAGTATTAGGAAAATAATGTTAGAGGCAATGGCCTTTCCTTAGGTGAAGAGTCATATTTGCAAACACTCCTGCAAGTAGAAGAATGGTATGTTTTCATGTCACATAGAAGAAATCTGTTTCCATATTTTCCTAATCAAGTGGTAGAATTGTTAATTTTGTGAGCCCCATCATCCAGTTTTGCAATATTCACAACAATAAATTCTTTAGGCAGACATAACATAGGAAAAGCTCTTGATAGTCCTTGTACTGTATGTTTTATCATGCTTGAAAGTGATGGCGTTATTCTTATTCAGTTGTTCTGTATGGATGATGTTGGTTTTATTTCAACATTATAGATATCCATTCTGGGTTGTTGTATGTTTTCCGGGCTGTAGGGCCATGTTCTAGAAGTATTCTCTCCTAACATTTCGCCCACACCTATGGCAGGCATCCTCATAGATTGTGAGGTATGGGGAAACTAAGCAGGGAGGTTTATATATATCTATGGAAAGTCCAGGGTGAGAGAAGAACTCTTGTCAGTTGGAGGCCAGCATGAATGTTGCAGTTAATCACCCTAATTTGCATTGAATGGCTTCATCTACTGGCTACTTTCTGCCTGGGGGCATCCTTTGTTAGCTGCCCCTAGTTCCCATGTCTCAGAGTGTTGCTTCTTATTTACTGTTCTGGTTTTTGAGTTTTTTAATACTGGTAGCCAGATTTTGTTCATTTTCACGGTTTCCTCCTTTCTGTTGAAGTTGTCCACATGTTTGTGAATTTCAATGGCTTCTCTGTGTAGTCTGACATGATAGTTGTTGGAGTGGTCAAGCATTTCTGTGTTCTTGAATAATATACTGTGTCCAGGTTGGTTCATCAGGTGCTCTGCTATGGCTGATTTCTCTGGTTGAGTTAGTCTGCAGTGCCTTTCGTGTTCTTTGACTTGTGTTTGAGCAATGCTGAGTTTGGTGGTCCCTATGTAGACTTGTCCACAGCTGCATGGTATACGTAGACTCCTGCAGAGGTGAGAGGATCCCTCTTGTCCTTTGCTGACTGTAGCATTTGTTGGATTTTCTTTGTGGGTCTGTAGATAGTTTGTAGGTTGTGTTTCTTCATCAGTTTGCCTATGCGGTCAGTGGTTCCCTTGATGTATGGTAAGAACACCTTTCCTTTGGGTGGATCTTTGTCTTTACTCTCCTGGCTTGCTCTTGGCCTTACAGCTCTTCTGATGTCCATGGTGGAGTATCCACTCTATTTATTGGATGTTTTGTGATTGATCATTTTGTTTGTGATGGAACATTACAGGGGTTTCATTGTGTTAGGTGGAGTTAATTGATGGCCAGCTCTGTAGACCTTGTAAAACTTGTCAGCAAAGGTTCTCTCTTTAATGAACACTGATGGTGATTTGATGTTCTTAGAGTTATGAATGCAAACTAATGCCTATCTGCCAGAGAGTGGAATAAACAGCTTTACAGTTTGGAATGAATCCAGATAGAGACAGAAAAGAGACAAGGTTTGGGGTTTTTTTAAGTGCCCTGCAAGAAATATCCTTGGGGAGCAAGAAAAGTGATTTAGGGATGATATTTTAAAGACCAGCTGCTCAGCCAGGAGGGAGAAACTACATTTCAATAGCAGAGCATATGCAATAGTAGCTTTGCATACAAAAAGGCTCAGATCTACAGTCAAAAGGCTCAAGTAACAGGTCATGGCAGGGAAAACACTCTTAATTTTGTTGTATTTCTCTGAATACCATCACCATTCCTGCCCCTGTTTAGGCTGTGTTGAAATTAAATAGGACACTTCACAATACTTTTTCTTCACCACCTTTAAAGAGACTTTCATTGGCCTCAAAAGACAGATTTTTCAAAGAACACCTTTCTGTCCTCTGATTTTTATCTCCTGTTCTTTTTCAAAGCAACAAATTTCCATCTGCTGCATTTAGAAATTAAACCGTCCCTCAAATCAAGTAAATTAAAAATGTTCCTTTCAGATCTGTCATGGCACCTATAAAACATTGTCTTTACATGCTTTCTACACTTTAGCACACTGCTTTATTTCAGTTTGTGAAAGCCACCAAGGTGTACTTCCTATTTCATCTGCCAACAATAGTATAAACATTAAAACAAGGTAAATGTAGGAAACTATGAACTTCATCACACACAACCCCTCCCCCCATATTTCCAAACACTTCTAAAACAGGGTTGTTGCATGTCTTTCGGGCTGTGTGGCCATGTTCCAGAAGTATTCTCTCCTGACGTTTCGCCCACATCTATGGCAGGCATCCTCAGAGGTTGTGAGGTATGGATAACCTAAGTAAGGAAAGGAAAGAATATATATCTGTGTAGAGTCCAGGGTGTGGCAAGAGTCCTTTGTCACTGGGAGCCAGCATTAATGTTTCAGTTAATCACCCTAATTAGCATTGGAAAGGTTTTTGTCTCTTGCCTGGGGGCATCCTTTGGGTTTGACAAAAAACCTTTCCAACGGACAGGAATAAGAGATGAATGGAAGCTCAAACACTTTTTTTTCTCCTTTTCTCTTCCCCCTTTTTTTTCTCTCTTTCTTTTTCAAACGTTTCTATAAATAATGTTCCCACTCTTTCGTTGTACAAATATTTAGAAAATCTTTAATAAAAAGTATTTTAAAAAAAGAAACAGTTAAATTGAAAATGATGATGGTGGTGGTGGTGGTAGCGATGATACTCCCCTTTTTACTCCAATTTCAGACTCACCTAGGGTTTTGTACATCAAATTTAGCATTTAAAATTGTGACAAAAAGCTGTTGCGATAAGAATCAAGCAATCTAGTCACAGTTCTTTGGACCATCTGAAGCTTCCAAACATATGAGTTGAGCTCATATAATCATTAGATTTCATTGCCCAGAGGTCCACAAAGCATGGCCAATACACGGGGAGATAGAAACCCATTCTAACATATGAATGAAATTCAATTAGCCTTTGAGTTTATATTTCCCACAAACTGAGCAACATATCCCATTAAGAATGTATGCAGTGTAGCAGAAATGCCAAATAAGTGAAACAAGTTGTCAGCTGTTATACACAATAGTGTTATGCAGTACTTAAACATATGAGTCAATTTAATCTAAAAATGAATAGCTTAACAAAGATATACAATGGTACAGTACCCAATAAAGCAGTTTTTTTTGCAGAGATTACTAATATAATCAGAGTTTTGTCTTCAATCATACATATAGTATTTTAAATGTAAGTCCCGTTGGTAATCTCTATACTTCTAGTTTAAGCAGTCAGAGTTATATCTTCACTCTTGCATATCTATATATATAAAAGAGTGATGGCATCAGGGCAGTGGACAAAACAACAAATCTACAGGCCCCCCAACCTCAAAATTTGACAACACAACCCATCATTCACGGCTCTAGGTTGATACAACAAAAAGAAAAGAAAAATAAAGTGCTAATTACAGGGAGAGGAATAATAGTTTTTATCCAATTGCTGCCAGTTTGAAGGCTAAGCTCCACCCACTTGGTCTCCTAGCAACCTACTCAGCCCAGGGGACAGGCAGAGTTAGGCCTCACTTAGGTCTCTTCCACAGATTATCAGATTTTAATTGGATTATATGGCAGTGTTGACTCAAGGCCCTTCCACACAGCTATATAACTCATTTAGAATCTTATATTATCTGCTTTGAACTGGATTATCTTGACTCCACACTGCCATATAATCCACTTCAGGGTGCATACTAAACATAAAGACAACCATACAACAGACATTCAATACCACCACTACCTCAACAATTTCTCACCAACACCACCAGACAACACCACAACAACGCGTGGCTGGGCACAGCTAGTAGTCTTATAATTGGTTGATAAACAAAGAGAAAGAAATGTGTTTTTTGAGAAGTCTCTGTAGCAATGAGTTAGATACTTGAGGTGTCCTTGGGAAAAGCTCAAGAAAGATCCCTGGGTTGTAAATCCAAAAATTTAAACAATATAATTCAACTAAATTATAACCATTTATGGAAAAAAGTAAATAATCAAATGGAGGATGGGGGGCACCTAATCTACAAGACTATTATGAAGCCTGCCAGTTAACAAGATTGTTAGAATTAGATTTTGGTGACTCAAGAAGATAGGTCTATAAAAGAATTGGTCTATAAAAAGATGAATCATTCAGGTGTTTTTCTATTTCCTTTATATAGTCACTTGTGTTTAATAAGACAATAGCTCCTCCTTTATCAACCTGTTTCCAAGTGTAGTCTTGTAGGTTTGCCAATCTTTTAATGGTATCTAATTCAGATGGTGACATGTTGGTATGTGTGTGAGTTCTAATACGGGCCAATCTGTTAACATCCCTTTCTACCACTTTTTTGAAGGATTTGGTCATTATGCTATCAGTATTGGGGCAAAATTTACCTTTTGGTTTGAATTGGGTGTGGGGTTCTATGTTTGTACCCGTCTCAAAGAAGTTTCTTGATCTGGTGGTTCTAAACAAATGGAAAAGTTCTACTCTCGTGTGAAGTAGTTACATCTGGGATTAAGGACGAAGCTTAATCCTTTACTCACTATCCCTGCTTCTCGAGAGGTTAAAGGGTAATTAGAAAGATTTACTACTAGGTTTGTTGTCTGTGTTGGCCACTCTGAAAATGGCTCGGCTGGTAGTTAGATCTTAATCTGCTTGATCGTCGTGGTACTGATAGACTTGTAGAAGTTGAGGAACGGGCTGTGGCGTAGGCTGGTGAGCAGCCAGCTGCAACAAATCACTCTGACCAAGAGGTCATGAGTTCGAGGCCAGCTCGGAGCCTGTGTTTGTCTTTGTCTCTGTTCTATGTTAAGGCATTGAATGTTTGCCTTATATGTGTAATGTGATCTGCCCTGAGTCCCCTTCGGGGTGAGAAGGGCGGAATATAAATACTGCAAATAAATAAATAAACTGCCTGTAGTGATCCCTGGGTCCTCTTCACAAGAAGAAGTTGGGTCAGGGTATTCTGCAGCAAATTATTCCTGTCTTTTGCGTGGTCTGGTATTGTGTCCACGAGACAGCCAAGAATATACTCTATTATTATCATAATAATTGGTGTCTCTCTTAAACCTTTTTTATTTCAAACTCTCTAATTTGTGCTGTTAATTCTTTACATCTCTTTTCAGTATCCAAAAGGGCCAGGTGATTCATCTGTTCCTTATTGATGTCCTCTAAAAGAGGAGTTAATTTGTTTTCATATTCATCGATAAGCAAATATGATCTTTGAATGATTAGAACCATCAAATCTATGGAACATTTGTTCAGTATAGAGTTCCAATTGTTAACAAAAGTGGTGTCATCTAGAAACATTCCCGGGGGTTTGTAAATTCTTAATCCCCTGGAAATCATTCTTTTAATGTAGTCTAATAAGGTAGATGCATGCAAATGTAGCCTAATTACTTTCTTCTTGATTTTCTCATATTCACTAAGTGTGTTTTGGATCTGTGAGGACTGTGCCTGGGGTAAAGTATCCAAAATAGATCTGTCCTTAGTTATATTAGCAATGAAAGTATAGTAGAGTCTCACTTATCCAACATAAACGGGCCAGCAGAATGTTGGATAAGCGAATATGTTGGATAATAAGGAGGCATTAAGGAAAAGACTATTAAACATCAAATTAGGTTATGATTTTACAAATTAAGCATTAAAACATCATGTTATACAACAAATTTGACAGAAAAAGTAGTTCAATACACAGTAATGCTATGTTGTAATTACAGTATTTACGAATTTGGCAACAAAATATCATGATATATTGAAAACATTGACTAGAAAAATGCGTTGGATAATCCAGAACGTTGGATAAGCGAGTGTTGGATAAGTGAGACTCTACTGTACTATCAAAACTTAGAGTACCAGGCAAGTCTGCCATAGAATTGGCCCGCAAATAACCCTATTAGGAGGAATGACAAGTTAGATAAAACTTTATTCAAACATAGATAGGATTTTTTTTCTGCACAAGAACATGTATAAAAATGTATGTACATTAACATATTCCCATATTTTAAAAACATATCATCATATGCCAAAATGGGATTGATAAAGTCGTAACTGGATTTTAAAAAAATTATTTAAAATTTCTACCACACTGAAGTTTTTCCTCTGGGCCCAGCTCCGCATTTTTAGCCCTGTTTTTAACCATTTTATGCCGTGTGCTGACTTTTATAACTGTTCATTGATGTTATGTTTTTATTGATATGACATTGTTTTATTGCTGACCTTGTTTTATTGTTTTATTGCTGTTATTGTATTGTTGTCGGGCATGGCCCCATGTAAGCCACTCCGAGTCCCTTCGGGGAGATGGGGCGGGATATAAAAATAAAGTTATTATTATTATTATTATTATTATTATTATTATTATTAAAAAGTATAAAGATGTTTTCCTTCCTTAGTAAAGGAAAAGTAAGATTTTGTTACTGCCTCCGGTTCTGGCATCTAAGTTTTCACTATTCCTGAGTGTGCATATGTTTTAGTATGTATGTAGCTTGCATATGTGTATGTGTTCAACATATCTGTCTGCATTTTCTGGATTCCTCTTGGGGAAGTAACTATAGGAACAGTTTTGAGCTTTTGAATTTCAAATTGTACCGCTACAGTATTGCCCACTTGTTCTTGACTCGGTAGCTGAAAATCATAACTGTAGAATGCCCTAAGTATTCTTCCTTGTTTGCGCATTGCAGGAAGAAGCTGCCAGTATGTTTGGCCAACGAGAAACGAGTTCACATTCTTCACAGTACTCTGCCTTATGCACTGTGGGTTTTCTTAGCCCCATGCAAAGTAAAGTAAAAACCACATTAGCAACACAGCAGGACCACTGTGATGGGAAAATCAGCGCTAAATAGCTGGTCTGCCATTGGGCACCAAAGTTGCAGATGCTTAGAATGCGTGCATTTCTCTACTTGGATTAAAGCCAGAAAACAGGCCAATTCTAATTAGAGTTTCTCTATAGACTCTATAGGCTTTTGATTTTGGAACTCCAGAAAAGGGATGCTCAATCCCTCAATTCAATGTGCTTGTGACTGATTCGGCACAATTGACGCTGTCCTTTTACCTCCATTGCACTTTATTCTGGCCCAGCTCTAGAGGTTGCAAGATATTACATATATATACACTCTACTGCCTTACTTCCAATCTTGAATATGCTCACTGCGCCTTGGCTATTGGTCGGTTGAGTATGCTTTTATTGTATTTTATATGCTTTGTTTTATATGCTTTGTTTCATATGTTTTAAATGCATTTTGCGGTTGTATTTTATGCTGTATTATTATCATATTGTGTGACACAGCAAACAAGATAGATATGCTGGATTTCGTATCACAAAATCACAAATCCAAGTGTCTAGGACTGTGTGATGTATTTTCGGATGATGCTGCAGATCCCAGTCGGGTGGCCTTTTGCAGTTGGCAGATCATAATTTTGTCAATGTCTATTGTTTCCAAATGCCAACTGAGATCTTTTGGCATGGCACCCAATGTGCCAATCACCACTGGGACCACCTGTACTGGTTTCTGCCAGAGTCTTTGAAGTTCAATCTTGAGGCCCTGATAGATAGCGGCTGAGTTTTTCCTGTTGTTTTTCGTCAATGCGACTGTCACCTGGGATGGCAACATCAATGATCCAAACCTTTTTCTTCTCCACAACTGTGATGTCTGGTGTGTTGTGTTCCAGAACTTTGTCAGTCTGGATTCGGAAGTCCCACAGTATCTTTGCGTGCTCATTTCCCAATACTTTTGCAGGTTTGTGATCCCACCAGTTCTTTGCTGCTGGGAGGTGGTACTTGAGGCATAAGTTCCAATGAATCATTTGGGCCACATAGTTGTGCCTCTGTTTGTAGTCTGTCTGTGCAATTTTCTTACAGCAGCTGAGAATATGATCAATGGTTTCATCGGTTTCCTTGCACAGTCTGCATTTTGGGTCATCAGCTGATTTTTCGATCTTGGCCTTAACTGCATTTGTTCTGATGGCTTGCTCCTGGGCTGCAAGGATCAGGCCTTCTGTCTCTTTCTTCAGTGTCCCATTCGTGAGCCAGAGCCAGGTATTCTCCTTATCAGCTTTTCCTTCAATTTTGTCAAGGAATTTTCCATGCAATGTTTTGTTGTGCCAGCTGTCAGCTCTAGTTTGTAGTGCGGTTTTCTTGTACTGATTCTTTGTCTGCTGTATTATTATTATTATTATTATTATTATTATTATTATTATTATTATCCTCATCATCAATTAATCCGGAAATGAATTATTTACTTTAATGCAGTGGTTCCCAACCTTTGGGCCTCCAGGTATTTTGGACTTCAACCCCAGAAATCCCAGCCAGCTTATCTGATGTTAGGAACTGTGGGAGCTGAAGTCCAAAACATCTGGAAGCCCAAAGGTTGGGAGCCACTGTTTTAGTGGTTCAGGTGCTCTCAAATATCCTTTTCTCTGCAATGAAATGTTGCCCAGTCCAAGAATATCTGTTAAAAACCTGGACTCTCTCTGCTTTGCATGCAGATGTTGTGCAAAACAGGAAAATAGGTTCACACTTATACTCCAAAGGATATTTGGCATTAATTGGCTCATTAAATGATTAATTTCAATAGGCAGGTGTTATTTACTAACATTAGGTTATCTTCGCTCAATTGTCAAACAGATACACTGAAATAAGAATGCAAAATTAAATTGAAGCAAAGGCAAACATTAGTAAGAGGAAAATGCCTTGCAAATGATAACGTAATTGTTTGCACTGGTTTGGAGAGACCTCTAGTGTCTCTATAGGATGTGAAATTCAAGAGCAATTCACTTCACTCAATTTATCAAGAATAGTCCCTTTGTTAGACTAGGCTTACTAAGAATAAATAGAAAGAGCAAGGAAATGGGCAGAAATGATTTTGTAGCCTTTTTACACAACAAGGACAAGCTGGGTGGACCTTGTTCTCTACCAATTCTACGGTTCTATCGTTTTATGACTCTATGAAATCTGCTCACCCAGTGTACATTTCTCAGGGTTCAAAACTCTCTATGAAGATCGCTTTTGTTATAAGGGCATTAGCAAGGACTCCTGGAAATATAAGTAGCAAGCCATGAAGCGACTGTCTTTTTTTCATAGCTCTGCTAATACACTGGTATTTGCGAATGTAATTCCATTCCGTAATTTCTCTTTCTAACCTTTCTGGAACTCGCTCCCCAGGGAGAGCAGGTAAGCACCCACTCTGGCAGTCTTTAGGAAAAGTTTAAAAACTTGACTTTTTCAGTGTGCGTTTGGAGAGTGAACAACTAATTCCTATGTCAGGTTCCGTCCCAGTGTCAACTGTTTTCCTGATGCACTTTATCTCATTCCTCAGTTGAGAATAACTTCATTGTTTATCCCACCCGGGCCTCCCACTACATGCAGCACTTTATCCATCTACCTCACTCACGGGTTTTACAATATCCATGCCTCGCACTTTGGCCCAGCTCACCCTCGATTAAAAATGTGTACTGTTTTTATACTCTGTTTTACTATGACACTGTTATTAAGTCTTATTTTACTATGTTATTGCATCATTATTTTTTACCGTATGCTGTTGTGTGTATTGTATCTGTTTTGTTTACTGTAATTGTTTGGCCTTAGCCCCATGTTAGCCCCCCCCCCCCCCAAGTCCCTTCAAGTAGATGGAGGCGGTGTACAAAAATAAAGTAGTAGTAGTAGTAATAGTTGTTGTTGTAGTAGGTAAAGGTTAAGGTAAAGTTTTTCCCCTGAAGTTAAGTCCAGTCATGTCTGACTCTGGGGGTTGGTGCTCATCTCCATTTCTAAGCCCCAGAGGGTTTTTAACAATTTATTTTATTATTATTATATTATAAGCCGAAGAGCTGGCGTTGTCCGTAGACACACCTCCAAGGTCATATGGCCGGCATGACTGCATGGAGTGCCATTACCTTCCTGCCAGAGCAGTACCTATTGATCTACTCACATTGGCATGTTTTCGAACTGCTAGGTTGGCAGAAGCTGGAGCTAACAGCAGGCACTCACTCCGCTCCGGAGATTTGAACTTGTGACCTTTCAGTCTGCAAGTTCAGCAGCTCCATGCTTTAACACACTTCGCCACTGGGGCTCCTTGTTGTTGTTGTAATTACCCTGTAATTTCAAGGACCACAACTGTGTGTCCAAAAAGGGCACAATATTTTTTGTGGGTATTGTCATTGTATTTATTTATTTACTATATTTATACCCCACTCTTCTCAACCCCGAAAGGGACTCAGAGCAGCTTACAGATTATGGCAAAATTCAATGCCGCATTATATAACAAATAAATATAACATATCAAATTATAAAACAATTAAAACATATAAATGCAATAAAACAGAAACACAGTTTTAATGGAGCAGATGTTCTGTCAGGGGAGGAATGAGACACAAAACTGGGGTCGTGGTTGTAGCGTTCACTCGAGAGGGCCCAGGTGAATCATGGCACCTTCACTTCTTGCTTTTCAATATATTTCTAATATATGAGCCCATTAATCCTCTTGTGTAGAGACCTGTTCTCATTGTCCAATGTAGAATGTAATAGTAATAATACACTATTATCATGGTATATTTATATTACATGTAATATTACTAATAATTTTACAATATAGTGTTATAGTACAATCTAGTAATATATAATGCTTATATTGTGCTATACGAATAATCTATATCTATATTATATATTATTTATATTTATTTATTTATATAGATAAAATCACGGCAGCAGATAAAACAACAAAACTAAACACCCCACAACCTCGAAAATTGACAGCACAATCCCTCATCCACACCTCTAGGTTGATACAACAAAAAGAAAAGAAAATAAAGTCCTAATTAGAGGGAGAGGAATAATTGTTTTTATCCAATTGCTGCCAGTTGGAAGGTTAAGCTCTGCCCACTTGGTCTCCTAGCAACCCACTCAGCCCAGGGGACAGGCAGAGTTAGGCCTCACTTGGGCCTCTTCCACACTGCCTATAAAATACAGATTATCACATTTTAACTGGATTATATGGCAGTGTAGACTCAAGGCCCTTCCACACAGCTGTACAACCCATTTATAATCTTATATTATCTGTTTTGAACTGGATTATCTTGACTCCATACTGTCATATAATCCACTTCAGTGTGCATTTTATACAGCTCATATAATCCAGTTCTAAGCAGATAATATAAGATCTAGATCTATCTAATCTAATCTAATCTAAATCCCTAATAAAAGCGAAAACCCGTATGTGTGTATGTGGCATGGGTGTCCGCTCACACAGATAGCCTCCACAAACAGGCTATACCTTCCAGTTCTGAAAAACCAGCAAGTCACTCCTTTTCATTGACATTATGGTTACAGTGAGCTCCATGAACATGTAGCCCAATCCCTGCCAATCCCCCTTCCAATCGGATATGCCGATTGACCTAATCACTTCAAGATGAACTTGCCTGGATCCAATATTTAAGCTATCATGACAGAACCAAATGCACTGTTTCATAAAGTTCACAACTCAATTATGCACCATATGAAGAAGCACTTTATTTTTGCTTGTTTCAAATCAATGACCAACTAATTCTGCGGGAATCAGTAAAGTACTTGGCAAGAGGCCAGGAACAAAGGCTCTCCAGAGAAGGGAGGAAGAAGAAATCACAAGTCCCTAAAGACTGGGAGGGAAGAGTTATATTTCCCACTGCATTTCTTTTTGCTAAATAGGCAAACATTTGCTAATGTCTCCTCTGTTTATTAGACAGCAGCATGTATCTTCTCTTCTGACAACATACCTGGAACCCAGAGGGAAATTATAGCTATGGTAACTGTCAGCATCGTTCATTTCATGGGAAAGTGATCCTCAGAGAAATTGTGTACTGGAAAGAGGAAAGGTTGAGGACTTTCTCAGTGCATTTCAGGTAACTGGATTCTGGTGAAATATAGTCAAACTTAATCCAAAAGCTGTCTGGCTACTTTGACGTAAATTTTGTGATCCTTACATCTATTGCTGTTAGACCTTCTAGTAAGGCGGAGGTTGGTTTTCTGTTTCCTTTTTCCTCCCAATGTTTGAAGGAACATTTTCTCTAATATTCTTCTAAAAGTTACACAACTAAGGTCAGAGTGCCACCTACAGGACCTGACTGAATTCGTTCCAATAGGGAAAAATGTCAGCGGGGATGATGGGTAGCAGAGTGAAATCCAAAAAATTCACCATCCCGGTCTGCCTCCTTCTCTCCAGACTGTCTCCCGGTGTGGAAAACAGCACTGGACAAACTCACTCCAGCAGACGAAGTCCAACTGTTGATTAAACTTTATTTACATGAACTATTTACAGATAGAGAAAATTCAGTCCTTTCTCCATCATGAGTGCTTGCCGAAAGCACCCATGCACACACACAGCTCATTGCTCATCGCTGTTCTCCGCTCTACACAGGAAACCTTACTCCCTCGCATTCCACAGGAACCAAGATAGTACGTCCCGGTCAAAACACACTTGACCCCATTGGTCCTGTGATACATCAATCATAGCAGACTCTCATTAACTCCATAATTGCTGTATCCAGATTGATTTTTAACATTTCACAATACACAATACCCTGACAAAAAAAACCTAAATTCATTCCACAATCAAGTAAGGCTGATGGAAAAGTTTGTTCTTTGAGTTTTCTCATGTGACTGACCTGATCTACCTTGCAGGGCCAAACATGCATGTCAAAACTTCATTCCTCCATCACGTTTGCGCTTCCCAAAATTTGTCATATTCTTGGCTTTAAAGAGAAAGCGCATGTGAAGAAGTTTTCTTTTTTTAAAATAATAATCTTTATTAAAGCTTTTTTCCATTATTGCATCAATCTATCTAAAGGGGAGAGTAGGAAGGGAGGAGCAGAGTAATGGGAATGGGAGGGGTAGGAAATAGGGAAGGGAATGGCCCTAACATGGATTTAAGGGTGTGAGGGGATAACTTGTGTGAATCGGGGTAAGGTTCTGGATTAGGGGGGGAAAGGGAAAGCAAGGGAAAAAATGGGGATGGGGGTCTAAGAACGACCCCCGGGTTGAGTCCCTATCTAAAGTGGGAGGGGGGTTGGGGGAGATGGACTTCCACTCTTCTTTCTTCCTTCCGCGTTCTTTTATTTCGTTATCCTTTCCATTCTTCCTGTAAATAAACTTCCAGATCTGACCAGTCCGTTTGTTTCATTGCTTTCCCTGTGTTTCTTTTTATCAAATAAGTTAATTTATCCATATTTTTAATATCCAATAATTTTTCCAACCACATTGTTATTGTGGGACTCACGGGGTTTTTTCCAATTTTTAGCTAATACCAATCTCGCAGCAGTTACTGCATATGTGAAATTTTTTATCTTATTTTCTTTTTCTTTTAAAGAGTCTAATTTATCCTGATTTTGTATTTCGTATAACCCTAACAGGTAATATTCAGGTTTACATTCCAAGTTGATTTTTAAGATTTTCTTACATTCTAAATGAATTGATTTCCAATAATTTTTAATATTTTTTACAGTTCCACCATATATGGAAATATGATCCTATTTGTTCCCTGCAGCACCAACATTTATTATCTCTATTTTTATACATTAATCCCAATTTTTTAGGGGTTAAATACCATCTGTGAATGGTTTTTAGCCAATTTTTTTTCAAATCAATTGAGTAACAATATTTTATTTTTTTATTCCAAATATTTTCCCATTCATCCATAGTGTGAAGAAGTTTTCAATGTGTATGTTGATAGAAAATACTCAAGTATAAGCCAACCCAAATATAAGCCGAGGCACCTAATTTTACCACAAAAAAACTAGGAAAACATTGACTCCAGTATAAGCCAAGATACCAATAAAATTACATTAATTGAGGCATCAGCATTTTAATGTTTTTGAATCTTTACATCAAACTGTAATTTAAGATATGACTGTTCAACTCTGATTAAATCATTATTTTCATCTTACCTTTAACTGTGTATCTGTGTGTCATTGTTTCTAGGCACTGAATGCTTGCCTTTGTGTCTGTATATACTGGAATCCACCCTGAGTCCCTTCGGGGAGATAGGGCGGAATACAAATAAATTATCATCATCATCAGCATCATCATCTGTAGGTTATATTCCAAGAGATAACATTAATTTATGTACAAGTCACCACAATGTTTATGACAAAGGCAAGACCTGAACTTCCAGATTTGTAGCTTAAGCTTTTTAAAACAGGGAGTTGGACCAAAGTCCAGAAATATAAAAGCTGCAATCTTACATAACCATTTTTTCAAGTGAAATTTAAACAAGACAGGGATTAATACAGATCAGATTGCTGGCCTGCAAAAACCCAGACACCTTAGTAACCAGTGATAAGAAATGCTGGACATTTTTTTTTAATTTTTTCTCTCCTCTATCACCTTCCCTTCCTTTTTCATTTTCAGTTCTATACCCATTATTGTTCTCACTCTTTCAATGTTTAAAACTACCTATTAATATATATCTATATATATAAAAGAGTGATGGCATCAGGGCAGCGGACAAAACAACAAAACTACAGGCCCCCCAACCTCGAAATTTGACAACACAACCCATCATCCACGGCTCTAGGTTGATACAAAAAAAAAGAAAAGAAAAATAAAGTCCTAATTTGAGAGAGAGGAATAATTGCTTTTATCCAATTGCTGCCAGTTAGAAGGCTAAGCTCCTCCAACTTGGTCTCCTAGCAACCCAATAAAAAATAATAAAAAACACTAAAAAATAATACAATAAAATACGATAATAACAGAAAATAACTAAAACTAATACAAGAAAATAATAAAATATAATAAATAAAAATATAACTTACAATAAAATTAATAAAAAATGCAAATAACATCAAATAAAAATTACACAACAATTTTTAACCAATACCACCACCACTTTGCCACAGCAACGCATGGCCGGGCACAGATAGTATATATATAAATGAGTGATGGCATCACAGCGACCCACAAAACAACAAAACTACAGGCCCCCCAACCTCGAAATTTGACAACACAACCCATCATCCTCGCCACTAGGTTGATACAACAAAAAGAAAAGAAAAATGAAGTCCTAATTAGAGGGAGAGCAATAATTGTAACTACCACCAATTCCTCAATACTTTATTTCCCATACCACCATACTTCGCCACAGCAACGCGTGGCCGGGCACAGCTAGTATATATATATAAAAGAAATGCTGGGCATTTTAGTCCAACAGTATTTAGGGAACTCCATGGAATACCATGATTAAAACTATTCTAATGGTGCCAATGGGGATGCTTGCATTTATAGCAAGCCTTTTCCTGCTCTTCCCTTAAGCTTACCTGCAATTCTCACAGCATCAGTGGGAACAGGTGGATTTTCCTTTGCAATACGTAATAGTTGTACGGTATTCCTCAGATAGCAAACTAAACGTGTCTCTGGGCATTTCATAGAAATTTCATAGAATGATAGAATCATCAAGTGGGAAGATACCACATGGGCAATCCAATCCAACCCCTGCCGTGTTTTTAAATATTATGGAAAGTGGTGAATAGGGTTAGGAACTAAATACTATGGAAATTAGTGGATAGCATTCCGTCCTATCCACCACTTTACATAATGGTTTAGGATAAGAAATCCCAAAATTGACAGTTTCCTTGTGATATTTCTAACAAGGCCAATGAAAAAATGGATTTATGCATTTTAGGAGAAAGAGTAATTGATAATTTGTTTGCATGAGGAGAGTTCTTTAAAAATTTCCATCCATTGTTAGGCAGCTGCTAAGACATCATGCAATATTTTCCACATTAGCAATGCATAAATTCATTCTAGATGAAACCTTGCATGATCTGTAAGCAGAGCCGGCCCTAGGTATTTTTCAAGTGTATGCGAACAGAATTTTGGCGCCCCCTCCCAAACCAATCACTGAAAAATAAAAGCGTTGGATAAGCGAAAATGTTGGATAATAAAGAGGGATTAAGGAAAAGCTTATTAAACATCAAATTACATTAAGATTTTACAAATTAAGCACCAAAACATCATGTTTTACAAGAAATCAACAGAAAAAGCAGTCTTGACTGCGCCCCCGTATGTTTTCCGCCTGAAGCGATCGCTTAATTTGCCTCATTGTTGGACCGGCTCTGTCTATAAGCTTACTTTTTTGATAAATCCCTTCTTAATAAATAACAATCAACACAAGTTGGGAAATTCACAACCCTCTTCTTTGGCTCATTTTCAGTATTGTGAAATATGCTATGTTTCAGGAACAAGAGCCATGCAATTTCATGACCCTCTGAGTTTCTGTTTGAGAACTCCTTGGAAACAGTTGCAACTTTCTCGAAAGAAATGTGAAGTATAACCTCACAAATTGATTGAATTATTCAGTAGAGGTGCTAAATAAAGGCAAATGAGAGAAAGAGAGTTGTTGCGTGGTTTCTCAGGGAGGAAGAGATGTCACACATTGCTTTTTTATTGATAGGTTTCTTACTCCTTATATTTTCTCTAGTCCTGGAGATTCAGTCTTTTCTGCAGTAGATGTAACACAGAAAGGGGAAAAAACCACATAAACACACAACATTTGGTTTGTCCAAAATTATGATATCTCCTTTTAAAATTTTAATACATTTTAACAATCTTCAGAGTGTAAAGAAAAATCTGCAGAGAGAAGAGAAGCAGAAGAAGTAATTGTTTAAGTACTAGAGAGAAATTGCTGCAGGCGACTCTTTCACACATTGTTGCTCAAGTCAGGATTACAGTATGACAGTTCTAACTCTCCTGTTGCCATTCATAGACACTGTGTTACATTATTTACCTCTTGTATAATAGCATTCCATTACGGCTCCTTCAAATCTTGCTGCTATTCTGAGTTCAAGGGTAAGAGTTCCTGCTTATCCATGATTCAGACTTCTAAATCACTAATGCAGCTTTGTAGAGACTGCCATTAAAAATCTACACTGCTTTCTGCCTCTTTTTCTGTTTTAGGAAGGACCACATGCCAAAGAAGTTGGATGTTATTAAGACAGATTGCTGCCAAGAACATAGTAATCTTCTTGATTTGCTATTACAGCAGAGTCTCACTTATCCAACATAAACGGGCCAGCAGAATGTTGGATAAGCAAATATGTTAGATAATAAGGAGAGATTAAGGAGAAACCTATTAAACATCAAATTAGGTTATGATTTTACAAATTAAGCACCAAAACATCAGGTTATACAACAAATTTGACAGAAAAAGTAGTTCAATACGCAGTAATGCTACATAGTAATTACTGTATTTATGAATTTAGCACCAAAATATCACGATATATTGAAAACATTGACTACAAAAATGCGTTGGATAATCCAGAAGGTTGGATAAGTGAGTGTTGGATAAGTGAGACTCTACTGTACCAATAAAATTACATTAATTGAGGCATCAGTAGGTTAAATGTTTTTGAATATTTACATCAAGTTCTAATTTAAGATAAGACTGTCTAACTCTGATTAAATCATTATTCTCATCTTCTTCAATGTAAATGTGCTTATGTATCCTTTTAATAATAATAGAGTAAAATAATACATGTAATAATAATAATAATAATAATAATATATCAGGAAAATAATACATGTAATAATAAATAGAGTAGACTAATAAATGTAATGATAATAAGATCAGAGTGAAATAATAATGTATTAATTATTATTATTATTATTATTATTATTATTATTATTATTATTATTATTATTATTATTATTAGCAGACTGTGCAAGGAAGCTGACGAAACCATTGATCATATCCTCAGCTGCTGTAAGAAAATTGCACAGACAGACTACAAACAGAGGCACAACTATGTGGCCCAAATGATTCATTGGAACTTATGCCTCAAGTACCACCTCCCAGCAGCAAAGAACTGGTGGGAATCACAAACCTGCAAAAGTATTGGAAAATGAACATGCAAAGATACTGTGGGACATCCGAATCCAGACTGACAAAGTTCTGGAACACAACACACCAGACATCACAGTTGTGGAAAAGAAAAAGGTTTGGATCATTGATGTCGCCATCCCAGGTGACAGTCGCATTGATGAAAAACAACAGGAAAAACTCAGCCGCTATCAGGACCTCAAGATTGAACTTCAAAGACTCTGGCAGAAACCAGTACAGGTGGTCCCGGTGGTGATGGGCACACTGGGTGCCGTGCCAAAAGATCTCAGCCGGCATTTGGAAACAATAGACATTGACAAAATTACGATCTGCCAACTGCAAAAGGCCACCCTGCTGGGATCTGCACGCATCATCCGAAAATACATCACACAGTCCTAGACACTTGGGAAGTGTTTGACTTGTGATTTTGTGATACGAAATCCAGCATGTCTATCTTGTTTGCTGTGTCATACAACGTCGTTGTGTCAATAGTAATAATAATAATAATAATAATAATAATAATAATAATAATAATAATAATAATAGAGTAAAATAAATGTAATAGTAGCAACAATAATAGAGTACAATAATAAATGCAATAATAATAGAGTAAAATAATAAATGTAATACAGTAGAGTCTCACTTATCCAACACTCGCTTATCCAACGTTCTGGATTATCCAACGCATTTTTGTAGTAAATATTTTCAATATGTCGTGATATTTTGGTGCTAAATTCATAAATACAGTAATTACTACATAGCATTACTGCATATTGAACTACTTTTTCTGTCAAATTTGTTGTTAAACATGATGTTTTGGTGCTTAATTTGTAAAATCAAAACCTAATTTGATGTGTAATAGGCTTTTCCTTAATCCCTCCTTATTATCCAACATATTCGCTTATCCAACGTTCTGCTGGCCCGTTTATGTTGGATAAGTGAGACTCTACTGTATATGTATTATTTTCCTGTATTTTATTATTATTATTATTATTATTATTATTATTATTATTATTATTATTACATATATTATTTTACTCTATTATTATTAAAAGGATACATAAGCACATTTACATTGAAGAAGATGAGAATAATGATTTGATCAGAGTTCGACAGTCTTATCCTTATTATCCAACATATTTGCTTATCCAACGTTCTGCCGGCCCGTTTATGTTGGATTAGTGAGACTCTACTGTATATGTATTATTTTCCTGTATTTATTATTATTATTATTATTATTATTATTATTATTATTATTATTATTATTATTATTATTATTGACACAACAACGTGCGACACAGCAAACAAGATAGACATGCTGGATTTCATATCACAAAATCACAAGTCGAACACTTCCCAAGTGTCTAGGACTGTGTGATGTATTTTCGGATGATGCGTGCAGATCCCAGCAGGGTAGCCTTTTGCAGTTGGCAGATCGTAATTTTGTCAATGTCTATTGTTTCCAAATGCCGGCTGAGATCTTTTGGCACGGCACCCAGTGTGCCCATCACCACCGGGACCACCTGCACTGGTTTCTGCCAGAGTCTTTGAAGTTCAATCTTGAGGTCCTGATAGCGGCTGAGTTTTTCCTGTTGTTTTTCATCAATGCGACTGTCACCTGGGATGGCAACATCAACGATCCAAACCTTGTTCTTTTCCACAACTGTGATATCTGGTGTGTTGTGTTCCAGAACTTTATCAGTCTGGATTCGGAAGTCCCACAGTATCTTTGCGTGTTCATTTTCCACGACCTTTGCTGGTTTGTGATCCCACCAGTTCTTTGCTGCTGGCAGGTGGTACTTGAGGCATAAGTTCCAATGGATCATTTGGGCCACACAGTTGTGCCTCTGTTTGTAGTCTGTCTGTGCAATTTTCTTACAGCAGCTGAGGATATGATCAATGGTTTCGTCAGCTTCCTTGCACAGTCTACATTTTGGGTCATCAGCTGATTTTTCGATCTTGGCCTTAATTGCATTTGTTCTGATGGCTTGCTCCTGGGCTGCAAGGATCAGGCCTTCTGTCTCCTTCTTCAGGGTCCCATTCGTGAGCCAGAGCCAGGTCTTCTCCTTATCAGCTTTTCCTTCAATTTTGTCAAGGAACTTTCCATGCAATATTTTGTTGTGCCAGCTGTTGTTGTTATTATTATTATTATTATTATTATTATTATTATTATTATTGACACAACGACGTTGTATGACACAGCAAACAAGATAGATATGCTGGATTTCATATCACAAATCACAAGTCGAACACTTCCCAAGTGTCTAGGACTGTGTGATGTATTTTCGGATGATGCGTGCAGATCCCAGCAGGGTGGCCTTTTGCAGTTGGCAGATCGTGATTTTGTCAATGTCTATTGTTTCCAAATGCCGGCTGAGATCTTTTGAGACGGCACCCAGTGTGCCCATCACCACCGGGACCACCTGTACTGGTTTCTGCCAGAGTCTTTGAAGTTCAATCTTGAGGTCCTGATTATTATTATTATTATTATTATTATTATTATTATTATTATTATTACATGTATTATTTTACTCTATTATTATTAAAAGGATACATAAGTTGCATAAGTGAGACTCTACTGTAATACCAATAATAATAGAGAAAAATAATAAATGTACCATATATTCTTGAGTACAAGCTGACCCAAATATAAGCCAACCAGGACCCTTACCCAAGTATAAGCCGAGGGGGCTTTTTAGTCCTAAAAAAAGGGCTGAAAAACTAGGCTTAAACTCGAGTATATACAGTATACTGTAAGCTGCAGACGCATTTCATGTGACTTTATATGTGAATGCCAGCAACTGGGATTCCCTTTTATTTATTGCAAAGGCTAGCACATTCATCAACTTGCCTAATTAAAATTTAGCAATTAATGAGCAGGGGCGAAATGGTACTGTGAGGTCAGGAGCAACCTAAGCAAACTTATCATAAATATGGATCATTTTTTGGAGTTTGTAAAAAGTTCATTCTTTGCTTAATTAACAGATCTAATTACAGCCCTGACATAGCGGAATGCAAAATGTTCTCTTCAAAAGACAAGAAGTCAAAGGTTTAATGGAGCAGATAACCTTTTTTCAAAATGCAGAAATGGGGCTGAATAAAAAAAAGGAGGAGAGGGGGGCACAGATATTTTTTACCAAGCAGTCAACAGAGCTGAATGGCTTTGACAGAAATTAAAGCTAAGCAATACACATGAATCTCAGTGCAACAAAGGAACTGTGAGGGAATGAAAACACTGGGGTATCTTGGGATCTGAACTAACACCAAGCCAAGGCTTTTGATAATCTCTTTCTTAGCAAGATGTCAGTTCTTATTCTGTGACCTCCAGCAGCTTGTTGTGAAAAATACTTTTATGTTACAGAAGCAGTTTTATAGTTATCACCTTATTGATCTAAAGATGCAAAAAGCAGGAATATTTATTCCCCCCTCCCCAGGGTTTTTTTTTAAAATTAAATAAGGATAGAAAACAACAGCAATACCTTGTGCTTTGATGCATGCAGACTACGAGGTTTCAGAATCTCATTCCAAAAGAGATTACAGTGTATAAAGCTTTGTCCAGATTTAGCTGTATGGTCTGAGAAAAAGAGCAGAATGCTGATTGGAAACTTAAAGAGCCAAGACAGGGTTTTGCTGAGCCGACTTCACGCAAATGTATTTTTTAAAAAATAGATTTGAAATGCCATTATTGATTTAAATTTTATTTTCAATATTTATAACACTCTCTTCAGACAAAATTGGGAGCTTACAAACAATTCATTGGACAGTTTCAGCCTTCAGGTTTACAAACTACCGTATATACTCGAAGATAAGCCGAGTTTTTCAGCCCTTATTTATCAGCTGAAAAAGCCTCCCCCGGTTTATAATTGGGTCAAAGTCAAGGCCGGCAAGGGAGCCTGCAGGCTATTGCTTGCAATATGTGATCTATTTCTCTCTTCTCCTCCCTTATCAGTGTGTTTTCTTTTGCAAAGCCTCCCTCGCTCTTAATCAAGGGAATGTTTTGAAAAGAGAAAGACACCCTTGCAAGTCAGGAAGAAGAAAAATATATATTCATTAATCTGGCGGGAAGGTAACGGCACTCCATGCAGTCATGCCAGCCACATGACCTTGGGGTGTTTACGGACAACACTGGCTCTTTGGCTTAGAAATGGAGATGAGCACCAACTCCCAGAGTCGGACATGACTAGACTTAATGTCAGGGGAAAACCTTTACCTTTACTTTAACTTCTCTAAAATGTAGCACCTGGTGATCACAGGGGTCTCCCATTTAAGTCCTAACCAGGTCTGATGCTGCGTAGCTTCCAAGATCAGATGCGATCTGGTGCCTTTAGTGTATTTTGGAAAATAGATGCATTTGCCTGTCCATAATATCAGTCTGCATTTGAGAAGGTATGTTGTCAGTGATGCCGATCAGTGAGGTGGGGAAATTAATGCACCATGGCAACTTACAGAAGCTAAAGTTAAGAATTCAATCCACCAAAGTGAAGGGCTTTGATTGTTTGACTCTTAGGAGTCTGTGTTTGAGTCTTTATATATTAAACAATGACCTTATTCGGGTATTGTGTATTCAGAAAGAAGTGTGAAGGAAAATTGTCTGGAGAGGAATCTGGAGGAGCCTAATGATGTTGAGGACCTTCATCCATATACAGTAGAGTCTCACTTATCCAAGCTAAACGGGCCGGCAGAAGCTTGGATAATCGAATATCTTGTATAAGAAGGAGGGATTAAGGAAAAGCCTATTAAACATCAAATTAGGTTATGATTTTACAAATTAAGCACCAAAACATCATGTTTTACAACAAATTTGACAGAAAAAGCAGTTCAATACGCAGTAATGTTATGTTGTAATTACTGTATTTACGAATTTAGCACCAAAATATCATGATATATTGAAAACATTGATTACAAAAATGGCTTGGATAATCCAGAAACTTGGATAAGCGAGGCTTGGATAAGTGAGACTCTACTGTATAAGGATAGGTGACAATTTTCCTTATGTGGAGAGTAATGAGGAAGGAAGCAGAACTAGTCCATGCTTCTACTCTTTTATATTTATGGTGTCTGAATAGGGCTTATGTTCATGGTGAATTAAATTGTCTCATCATTTTTATGAGTGGTGACTTATCTTTAACACTTGTAAGGACAACACGAGTACAGCATGGTCATCCTCATGTTCAACTCAGTCATTTCTTCAGTAAAGACAGAAAGAGTGTAATCTCAGTTCCCTTTGGAAGATTTCACCTAAATTCATACCAGGATGTACGTACACATTTCAAGGTTCCAAAAGAAGAAGAAAACTGAATGTGAAAAATTCAAATGCTGGTCTCTAAACTAGAAGAGAATTAATGGGTCATTGGATATCACAAATTTAAATGCATCCTCACACA
The DNA here is from genome assembly GCF_035594765.1 of Anolis carolinensis. Classification (NCBI taxonomy): domain Eukaryota; kingdom Metazoa; phylum Chordata; class Lepidosauria; order Squamata; family Anolidae; genus Anolis; species Anolis carolinensis. The sequence goes on from NW_026943820.1 coordinate 22,602,144, forward strand.
GGTAGGTTGACATGAAGGTGGCCGATCCTTTGAACATTGCATGATGTCCACATCAGAGCCTGGGAAAGTTATGTTCTGATTTTATTGTCTGGTTGATTCATTTTATTGTTTTGTTATTATTGTTCTGTTCGGGCTTGGCCCCATGTAAGCTGCCCCGAGTCCCTTCGGGGAGATGGGGCGGGGTATAAGAATAAAATTATATTATTATTATTATTATTATTATTATTATTATTATTATTATTATTATTATTATTATTCTGGACCACAGCTCCCAGAGTCATCATCAGCAAGACGAGTAGCTTTGTTGGCTGAGTAATTCTGGAAGCCACTGTCCAAAAAGGGGCATATACCGAAAGCAGAGCAGGCCCTAGGTATTGTTCAAGTGTAGGCAAACAGAATTTTGGCGCCCCCCCCCCCCCAACCAATCACTGAAAAATAAAAACATTGGATAAGTGAAAATGTTGGATAATAAGGAGGGATTAAGGAAAAGCCTGTTAAACATCAAATTACATTAAGATTTTACAAATTAAGCACCAAAACATCATGTTTTACAAGAAAACAACAGAAAAAGCAGTCTCGACTGCACTCCCGTATGTTTTGCGCCCAAAGTGACCGCTTAATTCGCCTCATTGTTGGACCGGCCCTGACCAAAAGTGAATGCTGTTGCAGAGTTCCCCAGCAACAGTCATCACTCTGACTATTTGTGATTCATGTTTGACTTTCTTTCCTTCTTCTAAACTGTATTTTTATTCTTGACATTTCCAAAGGATACACTCATACACTCACACACAAAATTCTTTTTCTTAATGGCTGGATCTTCCCTGAGGATGTTAATCACCTGAGTTATAACTCCAAGCAAACAGCCATTTGGTATCCTGAATTTATTGAACAGCAGAAAGCAGCAGGCTGTGCGCTCTCTCCTTCCCTCTTCCTCCCTCCATTTCTGGCACTGAAGAGCTTTCATCCTTCAGACAGTATCATTTTTAATGGTAATCCAAGCAAGCGAAGTTGTTAGCCATAATGTACAACCTAAGAATGCTCTATGAAAGGGCAATAAATCGGACTCCAGTGGAAAAGAAGTACCCAGACCACAACAAAAATCCCTGTGTATAGTGATCAATCAGGTTTAGCACTTGAAATTTATGTATGCGGAGTTTGGGCAAGAAAGCAGAGGGAAAATATTTGGCCTTTCCAATGACAAGCCGTTTTATAAAGATGTAAAGGAGAAGGAAGTAGGGGAAGCCTTTGAACAGCCTTTGTAATGGATCTTATTTTGTGTTGTTTTGTTGTCTCCCCGAACCTACAGCTTTGATTGTAGAAAAGCAGCAATAATAGGATGCCATCTTTTTTAAAGCCTTTGATCTCTTCTTTTAAAAGAAGATTCATTTTCTTTTGCTTGGACCAAACAGAACAAATAAACAGCCCTGACTTACTGAGGAATTTGTTTGTGGTTGAACACCAGCAGATGTCACCTTGGCTACCATATCAAGGTGTCTTTGTCTCTAGTCTCCTGGCATTATTTTATGTTCTTGAGACTTCTCACATAATACCAACCAATCAGAAACCGATTTTTGGGCTGGAAAAGATGGGGTTTCTGGAGCTGTCAAAAGCTTCAGGTGCATATAAATAGCGCCAGGAGTGCTGTTTAATAGTTGAGAGCAGAGCTTCTTTCTACCCTTTGGGTTAAGTATTAATGCATGGTGTGCCGTTGCGCCTGGGGTTATAACTCTTAGCGAAAGAGGCATGGACGTGACATTTTTCCCCAGGGGATTGCTTCTTGCCCTCCTTTAGGGAAACTGGAACTCCCAAGGACCAAAACACTGTAGATAACTCAAAACTGGTTTTATTGCTCACAAAAGGTTATCCCAATAAGCTGGAAGTTTCAAAGAGGTAAAGGAAAATATACATTACAGTCTTTGGTTGTCTTAAGTCCAAGGAGCTCTGCAGCTGAGAAGCTTTTCCAGGTCCCTCTTTCTCAATGGCTGTGAATGCCGGAGCAATCCTCAGCCTCAGTCCAAATGGCCTATGTTTGAAGACACAGTCTTCCTCTGATGCCAAAGAACTGATTTGAAGGTGCTTGAGACTTCTCAACGTCATCCAGGTTGGCCCTGTACATGAAGCAAATGATGCTTGGGCTTGCAGTTCCATCACAAAATGGACATATCTTGTCTCCCATTTTCACTCACATTACTTCATATGAAAAACAAGCCACCAGTAATGATTAGGTTGAAGGGATATGTACTGGATTCTTATTATGGAATGGTGATTAGCCATAGGTTGCATTTGGTCACATATGATATGCAACTCAGTAAGAAAGAGCAGCCTGCCATGAGGGATTGGGGTGTCCTCTGCCCTTGGCATGAAAGCAGGCAAATGGTAGTCACAAGATTTGAGAACGGTTAATGGAGCCCCTGTGGCAAAGTGCATTAAAGCACTGAGCTGCTGAACTTGTGGACCAAAAGGTCCCACGTTCAAATCCTGGGAGCAGAATGAGCGCCCACTTTTAGCCCCAGCTCTTGCCAACCTAGCAGTTTGAAAACATGCAAATGTGAGTAGATCAATAGGTACCGCTCCGGCGGGAAGGTAACGGCGCTCCATGCAGTCATGCCGGCCACATGACCTTGGAGGTGTCTATGAACAACGCCGGCTCTTTGGCTTAGAAATGGAGATGAGCACCAATCCCCAGAGTCAGACATGACTGGACTTAACATCAGGGGAAACCTTTACCTTTATATATCCCTGTAGATGTCTAGAAATTTAAGTCAAAGCCAGATAAGATTTGCACTCCACTAGTGTGGTTTATTGGGTGTCAGACAGCCAAAGAAAGACATCCCTACCTGCAAATGCACAAGGGACAAGGGCACCCCACATAATGCAGGTAAAAGTCACATTGGATTTCTGTCTGCATCCTTAATGGGATCAAAGGAAGAATACTTTCTCCTTTTCACATTGGTGAAGGAGTGCCAATTGTTATTGTTAGTTCAAGGACAGCTGCAAGTGAAGCCCAAGGGCTGGATGACGTTTACAGATGTGATACACTGAAAAAAAGAAAAATAAAAGAAAAATTCTTGCCTGATTTTTTTAAAAAGTGATCTACAGATCAGGAAATTATTTTCTATAGTGGCTAGGTGAATGGGCAGGAATCCTCCAATAAGGAACCTGGGTCACTCCACTGGAGTCCTGCGTTACCTGAAGAAATGACTTTTCTCACATATGTTCATCAGGGACAGGCAAAATGTGTTCCAAATTGGCTTTTTATAACAATGCAGTTTACCACCAGTGTAGGAAGCAGGATGACCTCCTCAAAACATACAGTATAATACAATATAGCCACAGATCCAATATCCACAGTTTCACTCACAAACACTAAAAAAAGTATTTTCCCTCCAGAAGTATTTTCCCTCCAGAGTGAATCTACGATATGCTTCTGACCCCAGTTGTTGTGATGGAGTCTTCAAGTAGAGATCCTACTAGTTGTATTAGAAGAGGCAGGAAAACTGCTCGTGAGCAAGACTCTGATGAGGAGCAACAAAGGAAGAGAATCCGGGAAATACTTATGGAGCCCTCTGATGATGATACCTTTGAGGGTTTTGAAGGGGATTGTGGGGCAGGGAGTCAGGAGGATGGGATGTCAGAAACTGGGAGTGAAGTGATGGATTGGACTAAGGTTCAGGAGATCCGGGAGATTCTTGAGGAGCCCACAAGCAGTGGTACATTTGAGGGATGGCATGGAGAAGATACAGATGGATCCTGGGGAGTTATGGGTTTGGATAGAAGGTGGTCTGGCTGGAGAGATCGTAGAAGGGCTGCAGCTGGAGGTGGGGCGTTGGATGATTCCAGCTCTGATGAGGATTTGCAGCAACAGCTGTGGATGGGACGTTGGCTGGCTCAAGTTCAGAGGAGGACTTGTAGATAAAAGTAAGTTTGTTGCTAATGTAACTTTGCAATCGGCAAGGTGTTTTGTTGGGCGCTTTTCGGGATCTCTGTTTCAGAAGACGTGTTTGGAAGACTGCTTTGGGACGTAAGTGGTAACCCGGGTTTTTAGTGGCAACAGGGGCTGGCATTGTGTGGGTTTGCGCTGGATTGTCTTGTGTTGGTTTTATGCATAAGCTGCCAGCTTGCCTCCGTCGCTTTGGCTCTTTGTGTTTACCTTGGACTGGAATTCGGTGACTGTGACTTCTTCTTGATTACCTGGACTGGAATTCGGTGACTGTAACTTCTCCCTGACGACTTGGACTGGAACTCGACACCTGTGACTTCTTCTTTACAACGTGGTTTTGCTTTAGCAACTTTTTGGGGCATTGTGTGGCCGTTGGTCACTGTGGGTTCCTGCTGGTAGCTTTCATGTGTTTGTTTAGCTCCAACCAGCAGGTGGAGCGAGTTTCCAGCCTTTTCAACTAAGTTTGTTTTAATCTGGATTATTTCCCAGGATAATCCAGTTTATATCCCAAGTTTGGGTCTTTTGAGTTCTTTTTGGACATTGTTACCTCACACTGAAGAGAAAGTGTTTTGAGCCTCCTTTTGGTTGTTTCTTAAGCTCTTTTGTGTTGTTTTTGCAATAAACTGAGTTGTTTATATTGACTGGTGTCTGATTCGTAACACCAGTATAGTGGATATAGGATCCACCGTTATCCATTGTTTCAGGCATCCATAGGAGGTGCTAAAGCCTATTTTGCTACCTGCTGTTTCTCTTTCCATCTGATAGGCAATCCTTGCTACTTGGTTATCTTTTTCTTTCCCTTTCCAACAATCAACAAGAAAGGAGGACTAGATGCGTGAATGCATAGCCAGGCTCAGTCTTAGCTTTATTCTAGCCCAGCAAGACTCTCCGAAAATTCTTCATCACACATTTATGAGTTGGGTCACTGGTAGATTGATATCTCACATAGCATTTTACATATAGACCTTTTAAATAAACCTCTGGGAAATCTGTTCCCCTGTTGCCAAACATACCCAGGATTCCTATTTCTGCTTTGTAAGGAGAAAAATATCTGATCTTCAGCAGGGGCAATTCTGATAGCTCATCATATCAGATCCATTTGTCTTGCAGATGAAAAGTCTGAAGTGTAAGCAAAACGCTGACACTAAGCACAATGGGCAATTGATTCCTATCCATAGAAGCAGTTACAGATTGGCTCTCAAATTGCTCATCTCAGCAGGAAAGGCACGAAGGAAAACAGGTGAGCCACAGAAGCCTTCCTTCCTTTCAGTCAACACAGAATAGAACTGGCAACAGAAAGATGTCTTGATGACAGAAGTATGTGTGGATGTGTATTTACAGAATGATTAATAAGACATTTAGGCTGCAATTCAACATCTCAGCATAGCGAAAAGCTCTGCATATAACATGGACCCATATACCTCATTTCCTTTAAAGCTCCAAAGCTCCAAATGCTCCTCATACAAGCAGTCTGTACTGGAATTTAATCAGGTGGAGAAGGAGAGGTCTGGCTTAAACCTCCCTCCAAAAAACATTGACATCAGCACTGAGATTTGTGAAGGTCCCTCAGAGGTCTCGCAGCTTCTGTAATCATTGTGTATCTACATTTGTGGGAAGCTTAGCCAGATGCTTCTAGAATCCCACCTGCTAATGTCAAAACACAGAATGCCTGTATGAGATAGCTTTGGGAATTTAAAGTAAATTGGAAGTAGGTTTGGTATCATCACTATGCTGTTGATATTCAGCTAAACATCAAATACCAAGAAAGATGTTTTGATGCAAAACAACTCTAAGTAATAATGTGAATGTGGGCAAACCACTTGAAGCTCATTGCAAAGAACATAAATGGTCTCTTGGTCAGTTGAAAGGCAAGTCAGAAGATTAGATGACCAGAACTGGTTTTAGGAAATATGTGATATGTCCCATAATTCCATGTGTTGCAAGACAGACTCCTTAAAGCGCCAGACCAGTCTTTAATAGAAGTAGAGTTTATTAGTTCACAACAAAAAGAGCCCAAAAACAAACTCAAAAACCCTCAAAACACTTAATCTTCAGTGTGAAGCAAAGTATTTTCCACAGTTAAAGCAAAACCCCACACCCTAGAAAATAACCCAGATTTAACTGGAGTATAATCCGGATCAAACTCCAAACTGTGCAAAACAACAGAAAAAGCACTGCAATTCACAGCAGGACGGCAGCAGGCAGGAAGAGACGAACAGCGGGGGGCCGAAAGCATCTGGCGAAGTCAGTCAAACACAATATCGTTGTCATTGAATCCAGTCCAGGTCAAAGCAGGAGAAGGCAGCAAACACAAGAATCCAGTCCAGGTCATACACAGAGCCAAGGCGTAGAATGCAGCACGGCAGGTAATGCACAAGATCAACACAAAGCAGTCCAGAGAAAACCCTCACAGTTCCAACCCCCGTAGCCAAGAATAATCTGGATTAAACTTATGTCTACAGCAGTCTTCCCAAACATGTCTTCCCAAACAACTCTCAAGGACACACGAATACCCATCAACACCTTGCCGACTGCAAAGGGGCCCCATTTCCCAACCCCACTTTTATTCACAATTCCTCCTCAGAATGGAATCAGACAACGCCCCACCAGATCTCCTTTCAACTGAAGCCCCTTGCCGAGCCCTCCACTCTGTCCATCTTTTATCCAAACCCATAACTCCCCAAGATTCAGCCGGATCTCCACTGTGCCAACCCTCAAACATGCCGCTACTTGTGGGTTCTCTACAGATGTCCTGGATCTCCTACACCTTAGTCCAGTCCATTGCCTCATCCTCTGTATTTAAGATTACAAACACAAGAAGCACCAAGAAATCAAACATGTGGCAGACCTGAATAATTTGACCGTTCTCGTTTAGGACCATGAGATCACTGGTCATCAAGACTTCATTGTGATCCTCCTAAAGCAAAACAACCAATTTTGTTACAATTTATTGCTCCTGGCAATATCAGTATAGCCAGTGAGTTTGTGCATGTTATTTTGAGAAGGCATAACTCCAGATTATGTTTTCTCTGAACCAGAAATCTCAACATCAATCATTTTAACTCAGGTTTCATGTTGGATATTCATTTTTCTTTCCTCTCTCTCTCTTTAAAAATAAAATCTGAGTCTGTTGGACTACCAATATGATCTGTACGTAGGAAACATAAAACTGGTTTTACTTCCCACTTGCTCAAGATGTGAGAAAGGGTTTATTACTGCTGTTAACACAGGCTGTTAAAGGAAGACAGGAGGTGTGAAGCAACAGCATATCACTGAATGGTATATATGCAGCAACTTCTAGCTATTTTTGGATTTGCCAGAATATATAATTTGCCCTGCCAAAACTTTCTCAGATCTGTATGGAGAACAAGCCTGAGGGAAAGCAGCCTATTTTGATGGCCTCTGCAGCTGAGAAGTCTATGCATCTGGTATCATGCACTAGGTCTATATACATAGGGGATGGGTTAAGAGAGTGACAATATAGCTATGACCTATAAAGCCTATATGGCTCAGATCCAGACCATTTGGCAGGTCATGTCTCCCTGGATAAAGCTGCCTACTCTGAGATCCTCAAGAGAGGCTCTTCACCATCATCACAAGCATCCTCATAACAACCAGAACTCAAAGATGGTCTGAAGTCTGTAATCTATAAAGATCTGAAGATGGATGAGAAATTGCTTGGATTTGAGCAGAGATATGGATCTGATTGAATCTTCCTCTGATGTAGAAAGATCCCAGAAGAAGCTCCTGGCCATGATTCTAGTGAAGAAGGAAGGTCCTACATGGGCAATCCAGTGCTTCTCTTTCAGTTACAGCCTATTAAGAGTAAGCTTTCACTAATGTGACAGGTCCATAAATATTATAATTCTTAGCTGTGAAATTCTGCTTGCTAGAGGGCAATACCAAAGCTGATATTCTCACTATAACCTATGGCTGAGAGTCCTGTAGTTTGAGCCCAGATGCCATCAAACTGCAGCTCCTATTACCCCAAGTCAATGGTGAGGGATGGTAGAAGTTGCAGTGGAGAGATATGATATATTCTCTACTTGGCTTTGGCCCCCATATTGATTCCGAAAAGAAAATGCCCATGATGAGGAAGTAACAGGACTAGATTCCAAGAACAAAGGCTAATAAAGGCAGAGCCCACTTAGCCTTCCATTGTAGGCTCTAAAGAACACACTCTGGTTGCTCCATAAGTGTACTCAGCCTACCCCAAGTTCAGTGGGGTCAAAGAATCCCTTTATTCTATCTTTCAAGTGGAGACCTGTGGTAGTCAGTGGTGCCTTACCTTAATGAGAGAACTGATGACAATGGCCCCTGCGTTCACCATGGGGTTATGGGGAATCTCTTGATGCCGAAACAAAACAAAAATCCACCGTTAGAGTCATGACAAAACCGGAAGCCTACCTAGGTTTACAATGCAGGGAAATAGTTAGCATCTATTATAATTAATTGTTATAATGTATTTTAATGTTTTAATGATGTATTTTTATAGTTAATTGATATGTACTGTTTTTGTTTTATTATTATGTTCTTGGCATTAAATGTTGCCAACTGTTGTAAGCTGGCCTGAGTCCCCCCGGGCGAGAAGGGTGGGGTATAAATGCTGGAAATAAATCTATATATATAAAAGGGTAATGGAATCACGGCACCGGACAAAACAACTAAACTAAATGCCCCACAACCTTGAAAATTGACAGCACAACCTCTCATCCATGCCTCTATGTATACAACAAAAAGAAAAGAAAAATTAAGTCCTAGCCACAGCAACGCGTGGCCGGGGACAGCTAGTAAATAAATAAATAAATAATACAAGCATGCAAGAGAGTGCCTTCTTGGTGGCTGTCCCTGGACTCTTTAATTCTTTTCTAGGTAGAGCTAGATCTTCTCCCTCTATTGTCCTTCCAATGGTAGACTAAAGCCTTTTTGTTTAGGCAGTCTTTTAAAACAGAGTTTTTAAGAACGAGCCAGGGGTTTGGCGATTTTTACCTATTTCTTTTAATGTAATTTTAAATAACTTGCTTTAATAATTGTATGTTTTAAATTCTATTTTAATTAAATTTAAGTTGTATTGTTTTAAGCTTTTGAGTTGCTTTGGGTTTCCATCTAGAGGAAAATCAGGGAAAATCAGGTCCCAGTTTCAAATCTAGGGAGCAGAGTGAGCGCCTGCTGTTAGCTCCAGCTTCTGCCAACCTAGCAGTTCGAAAACATGCCAATGTGAGTAGATCAATAGGTACCGCTCCGGCGGGAAGGTAACAGCGTTCCATGCAGTCATGCCGGCCACATGACTTTGGAAGTGTCTACGGACAATGCCGGCTCTTTGGCTTAGAAATGGAGATGAGCACCAACCCCCAGAGTCGGACACAACTGGACTTTACCTTTACCTTTTTATTACTACTACTACTACTACTACTACTACTACTACCACTACCACGCCAGTCTGTCAACCCCTTTGAACCTCTGCTTCAAGAAGACCAGATGGCTGTTGAAAACTTTGTAATCATGACTGTTGGTTTGTTTGTGGGATTCTGTTTGGGAACCATGATCAGCGGAGGTCCCACAGCTTGTCCTACACCAAATCAAGTTACCTACTGCCCTTGGGTATGGCGACATTACACATTTGTGAGTACTGACAAAGCTCAGCTTTCAGTCCAACCAGCTTTCTTGCATTAATTGAGTGGGTGTGCCATCTTCTCCTTTGTCTCAATAAAAGGAAAGATGGGTCAGCCCTCTTATTACTGCAAACAGTGAAGTTTATAGTATGGATGCCTTGCCAATGAAATTAATTGCAGTGGATCTAAATTAGATGCCCCAACCAGAAAGAAAATCCAAGCAAGAATGTAAAAAACAAGCCATGATGATTTGTTTGAGAGACAGCTGCAATGTGAGTAAACAAATCAGTCTTAATGAAAGAAATGAATGACAAAATGAATGTGCTTTTAACAAATGAACAATTAAAGGAAAGAGGATTTTAATAATGAAAACAAATGGAAATGTGAAAGCAAATGGATTATTTCATACCCCAAACAATATAAGAGACGTGGCTAAAGATTCCTGTTTGGTGAAAGCATCTGATTAATGTAAGGTAAGTCAAAAGAATTTAAATGTGAGTAGCAATATTTCCCAAGATCTCTTTCTCTACTTCTTTGTATGTATGACCTTAGGTATCTTCAAGGTTAGAAGTAACAAGGAATGACATGTTTACTTGTAACTCATTGCTGCATTTCAAAACCAGCTTTACAAGTAAGCAGAATATTACTTTTGCTGTAACAAATAGTGTCCAGAATCCTATTGATGCAACTTATATTGTCATTACCCAACAGAAGCAGCTTTGTCCAAATTTCAAATGTCTGCACTCAGCTAAAAGTTGTAGAAGCACATCCATCCAGCACTTTATTTCTATCTCACTCTTCTCCCAGACTGGGATTTACCGCTGCCCGCCAAAAAAAAAAAAAAGAACAATGCAATTAAAGTACATATTGTTATAAACATAGACTGTCTTATCCTCCAGTCTATAAATGTCCCAGGAATCAAGTGGCTAGAATGGAAGAGCAGCCTAGAAGTTATTTCAGTGAGGTCAATAGTAGCTTATCCAACAAGATAATCTAGAAACAAGAGAGTAGTTGTCACCAGGTCCAGAAGGTGTTATAGCAAGGCAGCAAATCAGATACATGAAACCAGCATGTAGTCAAAGCATAAATGGTCCAATGGTACCGCATCATGGGAGTTGTAGCTTAGTGAGGCGCTATCTGGCAGAGAAGGCTGATGTAGAAACTAGAGCTGATGTAGGCCTATCCAATGCAATTTTCTGAATCAGAACCCCAAACAACCAAAGCGAATCTAAATTTGACCAAAAACTGATTCACAACCCTTTTGGTACTAATGTTGGGGAGTAGTCCCTGGTCACAGTGGTCCCTGGTCAAAAAAAGTTTGGGAACCACTGTTGTAAAAGCATAACTTCCATGATTCCAAAGCATTGTGACATGCCAGTTGAAATATTCTCAAGCGACATTAATTCTGTAGCATAGATGCTCCCTAAGTTCCTATGAATTTAATGTCTCAGTTCTATTTGGAACCTGTTGAAATTAAACCAGTGATGAGCACATTTTGGGACTGGAATCTATTTATTGACAAATATTTCCTAATAGGAAGTGGTTGGGATGGTCCTGGAGTGAAAGGTACCATCAAAAAATCAATGTCATTCATGGGCTGCAAGTCTTTTTTTGGCGATTCCTCGTTGTCCGTGTATGATTGTCTTCCAGGCGTAGTGTCCTGGCAGTGGACTGGAGAACAAGCCCTATGAGAAGCGGCTTAAAGAGCTGGGCATTTTTAGCCTGCAGAAGAGAAGGCTGAGAGGAGACATGATGGCCATGTACAAATATGTGAAGGGAAGTCATAGGAGGGAGCAAGCTGCCCTGCAGACTAGGACGCGGAACAATGGCTTTAAACTACGGGAAAGGAGATTCCACCTGAACATGAGGAGGAACTTCCTCACCGTGAGAGCTGTTCGGCGGTGGAACTCTCTGCCCCGGAGTATGGTGGAGGCTCCTTCTTTGGAGGCTTTTAAGCAGAGGCTGGATGGCCATCTGTTGGGGGTGCTTTGAATGTGATTTCCTGCTTATTGGCAGGGGGTTGGACTGGATAGCCCATGAGGTCTCTTCCAACTCTATGATTCTATGATTCTACGTAGGTTACTGTAGAGCCCTATTCTTGACCCACATGTTCTTCCACAGTGAGGACATCAGTTTCCAGTTGGAAGGCAGTCCCGATCAGGGTTTGCACATTTCTCCCCTTCGCATTCGGACAACGTGGCCAGTCTAGCGAAGTTGATGGCGTAGGATCATCGCTTCAATGCTGGTGGTCTTTGCTTCTTCCAGCACGCTGACATTTGTCCGCCTGTCTTCCCAAGAGATTTGCAGGATTTTTCTGAGGCAATGCTGATGGAAACTCTCCAGGAGTTTGGTGTGATGTCTGTAGACTGTCCACGTTTTGCAGGCATAGAGCAGGGTTGGGAGGACAATGGCTTTGTAAACAAGCACCTTGGTATCTCTACGGATGTCCCGAACATCAAACACTCTGCTTCATTCTGAAAAATGCTGCACTCGCAGAGCTCAGGCGGTGTTGTATTTCAGTGTCTTTGTCAGCAAAGATAATAGATTGGCCACAATTCCTTTCCTTCATTTCAGCTTGATTAAATGGCAGCTAATTAATAAGGGAGGAACATGAACAGGGTGTTGCATTTCTCATATCCTTATGCTTCACCATTCTATTTCCAGCATTGCCGGTGAAATCCAACAATGTACCCTGTTTTATGAAAGGTTCTTTTTTATTCAGATTACATAGTGGTTGTTCTTTGAGAGTAGAACTTCCAGAAACTCATCAAGAAACATAAGAGGGAGAAAATAATCCCAAGGACATTATAAAATAACAACAGTTACATACACAGCACACACCCCATCTACATTCTGACATTTAAACTGGAAAAACACAAACAACAGCTTCATTTTATTCTTTTTCATCCTAAAGCTTGAGCTTATTGTACAAAAGCTAAATAGATGAGATAAAATGAAAGATGTGACTTTTTATTCATCTGTGCATCCATTCATTTTATGACTTTACTGCTTTTCTCTTTCTCTGGCTTTGTGATGGTATCAGCTATCACTTTAAGTAATGTGACTAAATGTCAAAGAATAGTGTTGTGGTTGTCTAACACCATTCTATTCTCATCTTTTTAAAAAAAGGATCGTATTAGATGTTCTCTAGTTTTGGCTCTTTTTTAAAAGAGCATTTAATTTATTTTATTTATTATTTATTACATCATTTCTACCCTGCCCTTCTCACCCATCAGCGGACTCAGGGCAGCTTACAATATGAACATATACATCAAAACAGTTTACATCACATTTAAACATTCATTTAAATTAAAAATTACATTAAAATTAAAAGCTTACATTAAAAATATAAATAATTATACATATAAATATACATCCGGGCGCATTTCAAGTCCAAGTGGGGTCTATCAGTGAGTCGTATAGTTATCATATCTCATTTCTGCTGCTACTCTTGCTCAAAAGCCTGGTCCCATTATGAACTAGAATTCAAAACTTGCACAGAACATGTTGTATGGATCTCACTATAATTCCAGTTATAGAGAATGGATAGTAGGCTAAACACTATAATCAAAATTGAGACCAATGTTTGATTGAATAATAAAAAGGTAAAGGTTTCCCCTTACATTAAGTCCAGTCATGTCTGACTCTGGGGGTTGGTGTTCATCTCCATTTCTAAGCCAAAGAGCCGGCGTTGCCCATAGACACCTCCAAGGTCATGTGGCCAGCATGACTGCATGGAACGCCGTTACCTTCCTGCCGGAGCGGTACCTATTGATCTACTCACACTTGCTTGTTTTCAAACTGCTTGGTTGGCAAAAGCTGGATGTAACAGTGGGAGCTCATTTTGCTCCCCGGATTTGAACCTGGGACCTTTCAGTCTGCAAGTTCAGCAGCTCAGTGCTTTAACACACTGAGCCACCGGAGGCTCTTTTATGATGGAATAATACTTTATCTGAATTTGTCCAACTGGCAACCAGTGTCTTTGTCCATATTGTCTCCTTGATCCTGGGAGTCTTGCCAGCATTATCTCAGAGACTGTGGGATTGCTGTGAGTTTTCTGGTTTGTATGGCCATGTTCCAGCAGCATTCTTTCCTAACATTTCAGCTGCATCTGTGGCTAGCATCTTCAGAGGAGCCTCTGAAGATGCCAGCGACAGATGCAGGTGAAACATTAGGATAGATTGCTGTTTATTTTGTTTGGAAGATATTTTCATTGACTTTGTATCCCTGAAGCCTATATACATTGGAACCAATATCAAACTTGGATAACTTTTATGTTAGAGCTGTTGCTCCTTTTCATTTTGTCTGGTACTCCCAAACTGAGCTTTGTATGGGGAACTTTAATAATACTATATGCTATTTGGACATATTTTCTTTGTACATAGACCATCTTGTGTTTGTGCAGTCTATCATTTGCCATGATAGGCCCTGATTTTGGATAAGCCGTCAACTGTGTATACTCCCAGATCCGCTCTTACTGGGGCAGCTGGGGTCGTCCTGTCCACTCCTAGAAAACTCACAGCAGGTGCTGTGATTGTGATTGCTTTAATAATGGTACCTGGTTTAGACCTCAAACTTCGGCTCCATATAAAAGCATGGGGGTAACCTTCGCTTTATACACTTTAAGAAGTGGGTCTAAAGATCCTGGTTGGCTGTGATATGAATAAACATAACAGTACCAGTAAGACCTTCTCACGGACCACCCTGAGAATTTCGGGGAGGGGGGGCTCAAGCCCCCCCCCCCGGGCTACATGCCTGATTGAACAGAATCCACATAGTAAATGAACATATGACATTTGCAATAAAAGTTCATTGTCACACACTCAGTTCACCTAGCATAATGATTTTCTACCAACTGAACAATGTGGGACAGAGAAATTGTAACAGATGGACGCAGGTAGCTAGAGATGGTGGGATGGAATATGCATTAATGTTGTTATGGGTTTGGAGTGCCTGTTTCCCCTAAGAGAAAGCTAAAACAGCTGTCTGGTTCTTATAAACCCTAAGAGGAAATGCCACCTCTAATCCAGATCTGCTTTCCATTTACTTGTCTCTGAAAAAAAAAAATCGAAAACAGCATCCGTTGCAACTTAAAACAGGTTATTTGCCCCTGCTGAGCCGAGGAGGTGAATTGAATAAATAAAGAGAATAGATGTTTCTGTGGAGTTTAGCAGTTTGGACTTGATAGATTGCATGTGAAAAGGGAAGCTGCAGCTGGCAAACAACACTCTACAGCCTTGTAGCATGAAAGCAGCAAATGTTTATTAAAAATGAAGGCACAAAGCAGTGATAATCTTTTTATGGCCTGATTGTGACAAGCCATCTTTTCTCTCACATTCTTTATCCAAGAGCTGATTATTAATACCTTGAACACTTTGGGCTGAAGTTAGGAACAAGTCCTAAGTTGTGAAAACACATTTCAGTTCTTAATTTTCAGACTTCCCATATCAGTCTTGCAGCATAATAAGTACTACATAATAACTACATAATAATGGGAACACTGCAGAAGCAGCTTTGGCATCCCTGGGCAGTTTACAAGATCTAATAAGTGTGCTTGTTCTTCTCTTGAACTCCCAGTGCTGGTTCTCTTCTTTTGTTTCTATTGCTTTCTTTTTTGTGGCCTTTGTAAAAAAAAATGGGGCTGAACAAGATCAAGAAGGACAAGACAATGTTTAATTGGGCATCGAGGCCATACTTACACAGTTTAATTAAAGTGGACTTGCTGTGCAGCTGCTGCGGGGAATCCATATGATGCACTGCAAGATTAGCAGAACACCCATTGTATCCAGTCTCTAATCCAAGATCCAGAGGGAAAGATCTATTTTGGAGTTGGGGACAGCTGGATTAGCCTGGATCTTGTATGAACCACTGCCCACACTGCCAATTGACCCATCACTGTGTTTCCAGCAGCAAGCAGCTCAATTCCATAATTTCTTGGAGCACCAAGCCATGAAACCAGAAATGTGATGCCTTCAGCAAGAGCAAGAAGGAGCCCCGGTGGCGAGGTGTGTTAAAGCGCTGAGCTGCTGAACTTGCAGACCGAAAGGTCGCAGGTTCAAATCCCGGGAGCGGTGGGAGCGGCCGCTGTTAGCTCCTGCTTCTGCCAACCTAGCAGTTTAAAAACATGCCAATGTGAGTAGATCAATAGGTACCGCTCCGGCGGGAAGGTAATGGCGCTCCGTGCAGTCATGCTGGCCACATGACCTTGGAGGTGTCTACGGACAACGCCGGCTCTTCGGCTTAGAAATGGAGATGAGCACCAACCCCCAGAGTCAGACATGACTGGACTTAACATCAGGGGAAACCTTTACCTTTACCTATTCACCCCATTAGCGATAAATTGTGATGTTGGCAAGACCCCATGTGAGCCGCCCCGAGTCCCTTCAGGGAGATGGGGCGGGGTACAAGAATAAATTATTATTATTATTATTATTATTATTATTATTATTATTATTATTATATTAAGATACTTCCAATTCTCTAGTTCCTTTTTTATTTCCTTCCACTTCCTTTCGTAATTGTTTTCGAGCAGTTGTGCATTCTTAGCTGTCATCCAGATTCCCAGATATTTTATCTTGAACACAATTTGTAGACCGGTCTTCTCTTGTAGTTCTTCTTGCTTCTTATTTAAATACTTGGAGAGATGTAATTTTGAAGATGAAATATTTTCTGCTGCTTCAGAGATTGGTGCATAGAGCAATGGATGCAAACTACAGTAAAAGAGATTCTATCTAGACATTTTTTTTTTAACTTACTGATGGTAACTGCTGTGCAACAGTGAAAAATGTAGTGGAGTCTTGTTCTCTAGTGGTTTTTGAACAAGGGCTGGATGGCCATCTGTCCAGATACTTTGGTTGTGTGACTTCATCAGATTACACTGGGAAGTGTTCAGAAGAAAAGAGTTCAGTCTAACTCCATTCTGTTATAAAAAAGGAGTTTTTCCCTATAATCACAATGTTTAGTGCACTCAGTTGTCTTGCATATTTTTCAATGAAGAGGTTTCCACACTGCAGACATTTGGCCTCGCCCACCATCCCTCTCAGTGCTTTTTGGTACTTCAACTCCCACAATTCCCAACAGCCAAGAGGGTGAGGCAGAGAGAAGGGGTGGGAATCCCATTTGGAACGGCAACAGCACTGGCCCTCTCAACACAGGACACAGACAAATAATAAAAGGAAGGAAAAAGGTACCCTAAAAGGTTATTTTATTTTTTTGCAAAGTGGAAGCGTTATGACATAGCTTACAACCAAACCTTCCTGCTTGGGGAGCAAAAGGAAATCGCCCAAAAAAGTTTATTTTGACTCCTCCCTCATTTCTCCTCCCACAAATTGGGTGATCCTAACCTGAGAGCAATGAGTGCGACTTCATTCAAAATTTGGCAAAACATCCGGAGTTTTGAGAAAAATCCATTTCCTCACCTCTTCCTGATATGTTGGGAAAAAATACTGCCCTCGATGTTTAAAAGACTCAAAAACTGCACTTTAACCAAAATGAATGTAGTGGACCCACAGAATACTAGATTTTAAGTGTAGAACTCAGTGGAAATATGTGATAAAGTGGAAAGAGAAAATCTTCCTAGCTCCTGGCTTAGAAATAGAACAAATGCAAGAACAGGCATGTTATCCCATAGTACATTTATATCCTTTCCCCAAATTGCAGACCAAATGGTTCCCAAAACAACAACTATGTGCAATAAGCCTGAAAAATCACAGTTGGCTCAAGATTAACCATTAAGGTTTACAAGATAAAACTTGTCTCTGTGGCTTACCCCAATGGGAAATGAGACAGCTATCTTAATTCTCAGTGTGAGAGATGTTTGTTTGTTTATAACTATGCCAAAACCAAGGACTCTGAAGGCTTTTGTCTTTATCTGTCCCTATGCAGAAAAGACACTCCATAGGTTGGTGGATAAAATCCACTCTGGAGACCAAGTTCTGCAGAAGGGAAAGAGTCCATGACTTGCGAGTGTGGAGAAGAGCAAACTATAGACCACCTATTACAATGCAATCGGAGCCCTGCCATATGCACAATTGAGGACCTTTCCTTCTAATAGCAACACCAGAGGCACTCCAAGTGGCCAACTACTGGTCAAAGGACATTTAGTATAATGCAGAGTTTTCAACTTTGTGTTTTAAATAGATTACAAATGTACGCCTGGTTTGCTTCTGATACGATAAATAAGTGGGGCTGTGTCATAAAACTATAGAGAAACTGTTGCACCCCAAGGCAGTGTGAACATTGGAAACTAGACAGAGACCAATAATCATATAATATCTTTATTAAAGCAAATATAAATTCAAGAATGCATAAGCAGAAAGGATGAGTGGGAAACAGTCCTTTGTGATGAGGTATGAATAAGTCCAAAAAGATGAAGGAAAATGTCCAATATTATTGTCCAAAGTCCAAAAACCGAAACCTGCTCAAACTGTTGGGAAGTTTGAGCGGGGAACAACAAGAAAGCAAAGCTGAATAACAAGGTCCCCAGTCACTAGGAGATCGTGGATATCAAGGCAGGAACAAGATGAAGTGAAGATCAAACTTGATTCAGGAACAAGGCAAGGAAGTGAAGTTACTCCGGTTTAAATCGGGAGTCGCGGCTTGGCTTGGCCACCAGAAACAGGAGGCTTGGCTTGATGAAATCAGGGAACTGGAGTCGGTGAAGTTCTCTCAGGAAAACGCTACGTTGACACCGCAAATTGTCTTCAGTGCCAGGCACTTTTATGGAACGAAGATTAGATCCCAACGAAGGGAGACCAAACTCCCCAAAGGTTCCCAAGGAAATCTTCTTATCCACAATCCCCTCGAGATGCCAAGCGGTTACTCCTTCTAAGCCCTTGTTTCAATGATCTCTGGCGATGCAAAAACTCCTTTCGGTTGAAGGGCACAGTCTCTGGGGAACTCTGGACATCTGGTTCAGCCACGGGAGTAACATCTCCAGTATCTCTCCCAATTAAGGAAGCATCTGAACTATCAACAATCAGCAGCTGTATCTGAAAGGAGCTCGGAGAACTGGGCAAAAGGTCAGAATAAGCTTCATTCTATCAAAGTTCATTTCTGGATCAGGTTCAGAAGCCAAATGTGGCTGGGGTATGACAGAAACTAGTCCATGCTTCCTTTTTGCATTGGACCAATGGGGGAAGCTGTGTGGTGGATGCTTCCCCTCCTGGGATGAGCTAGAGGTGAAGCAGGGCAATGTGGTTCATGGGGTGACAGGTTCCCCATGCCCCTTACCAGACACCACAGGATTCGCCACAATGTGTGATGATTCCGGCGGCCCATCTGATGAGGTTGTTAGAGTTGCCCTAAGTCTGAAATGACTTAAAGACACACAACAACAACAACAACAACAACAACTATGAAAGCTATGAAAGCCTTCGAATTGACAACATTTCCTCTACTCTATAATAATAATAATAATAATAATAATAATAATAATAATAATAATAATAATACTTTATTTATATACCGCCCTATCTCCCGGATGAGACTCAGGGAGGTTTACAGTCATAAAAGCAACACAAACATTACATAACAACATAATACACATTATTAAACAAAGTAAAATAATAAAATTATAACAATAAATCACACTTACATGACCAGATCAAGGGGATGGGAACCATAAACCCAATATATTAAAATGTATCATTTTAGGCAAGGGAAATCTTGTGCAATATATTCAGGCTCAGAAATCAGCGGTAGTCAATGTAATTACTCAAAAACCTGCCGACACCACCAGGTCTTCAGTTCCTTACGGAAATTGGATAATGTAGGGGATTGCCTGATCTCTTTTGCAATGCATTCCATTTTGAAAATATGTAGGTATGTTTGTTCCTCAAAAGCTCTGACATGGTTTGATGGGTCTGGGCTGAACGTCATACACATAACTTTTATGGTACCTTAAAATATTGGCGAGGTTAGTATGTTTAATACGAATGGGCTCCTGAGTTAGTAAGCTCAACATAAATAGCCCATATAGACAAAAATAGAAAATAAATAAGTTCAACAAATAATTTGACTGTTAAACAATCTGCATAATTTTGTAGTCCCCAAATTCAGTTTGGAGTAAGGGCAAATGGTGTCACAATCCACAGTTTAACAAGCAATACCATAGAAGATATAGGGAGTGTTTTAATGCATAAAAATATTTTTGACATCTGGGATTTTGCAAGTGTTTGTGGTCTACACTTTGCTAGCCTCAGGTGGGCACCGTGAGCCTTTGGACGGCTGTAGCTTTGTTTGCTCAGGCTAAACTCTGTATCAGCGAGAAGCCACCCCTTCATTTCTTCTCATATAAGATTGAAATTGCTGCAAAAGGACCAGCTTTAATCTCTTGTTTAAATGCGGTTTCTCACTTGTAATTTCCATATTTCTTCAAGATAACATGAATACTAATTGGTTCCTATGACAATTTAGCCATGTTCGTTTGGCGCAAAATGAAGTATTTATACTACCCATGAGCATCTTTTTATGGAATTCTCCTTGATGGGAGACAAGGAAGATAATTGAGAGAATAATGAATTTCTGTTTGCCTTTTGCTGTTTTCTTCCAAATATAAAAATCACTGGAGCTCAAGGCTCTAGTAAGAAGCCTCCTTGTCCCTTCAGGCGTAATCTTACGGCTTATTATATGATCTTTGTCATTCTTCTTTCCAGAGAAATGTGCACTGTAAGTGGAGTTTACAGTCTGTGTCTTCAAGTACTACAGAACATTGATTTTTCGGTAATCAACTGAAGGGATTATTAGAACAGATATTGTCCATTTAAATAATATGGTCCTATATTATCCAGAGATGATGTTTTCATATCCCTAAAACAAACAAACAAACCCGTTCTGCAAAATGCTCCCTCTGAAATTACTTCTCTGCTTCCTGCTTATTGTTTCCTGTTCAGTGAAGTCAAAAGACTAATAATGAATTTACTCCTTTTGTAACCTTTGTTACAATGTGTTAGCTGCTTTTTCTAGGGATGGTGTGGTGCAGAGCAAATATTGGAACAACTGGTTCCTTTTATTCTTCCCTCTGTTACTTTTTATTGCATGTTTCACCAGTGGCTGAGGATGTGATTTCCTAGTAGAATTTCCTAGACTCCATTTGGAGTGTTAAAATGAAAGAAGAAAGCCCACTCTTAAAAGAAAAGAGCAAGGGAAGGCAGAGGACACACCAATAATGGACATCTGTTGGAGAGGCTTTGATTGTGCTTTTCCTGCATGGAAACAAGTTTGGACTGGTTGGTCCTTGGGGCTGGGCTGTGGCGCAGCTGGCTAGTAACCAGCTGCTATAAATCACTACTGACCGAGAGGTCATGAGTTCGAAGCCCGGGTCGGGTTAAGCCTCCGACCATTAATAGCCCCGGCTTGCTGTTGACCTATGCAGCCCCAAAAGACAGTGCATCTGTCAATTAGGGAAATTTAGGGACGCTTTATGTGGGAGGCTAATTTACAACACCATAAAACTGCTAGCAAACACGAGGAAAGGAATGAGGAAATACAGCCACTTCTGGACGGTGAAGCAACAGCTCCCCCTGTGGCCGGAATCGTGAAGCTGGAAAAATGTTAAAAATGCCTCTGAGTCTGTCTAATGTATGTTGTTTGTCTGTTGGCATTGAATGTTTGCCATATATTGTAATCCGCCCTGAGTCCCCTTCGGGGTGAGAAGGGCGGAATATAAATACTGTAAATAAATAAATAAATAAATCTCTTCCGTCTCTATAATTCTATGATTTGTTCGTTTGCATATTTACCTTTTAATGGACTGATGTACAGTATTTTAAATCACACTCTAGCCTTAGACCTCAAAATGGCATACAGTAATATTAATCTAACAAATGTTAAATAGTGTGAAATATAAACATAATTTTAAAAGGTGAAAAGTAGATTAAATAATTGACTCCAGTATAAGCCGAGGTGGTAAATTTCAGAAATAAAAATAGATACCAATAAAATGACATTAATTGAGGCATCCGTAGGTTAAATGTTTTTGAATATTTACATAAAGCTCAAATTTAAGATAAGACCAACTCTGATCAAATCATTATTCTCATCTTCTTCAATGTAAATGTGCTTATGTATCCTTTTAATAATAATAGAGTAAAATAATACATGTACAGTTGGATAAGTGAAACTCTACTATAATAATAATAATAATAATAATAATAATAATAATAATAATAATAATAAATACATACATACATGTAATAATAAATAGAGTAAAATAATAAATGCAAAAATAATAAGATCAGAGTGAAATAATAAATGTATTATTAATACAGTAGAGTCTAACTTATCCAACACTCGTTTATCCAACGTTCTTGATTATCCAACACATTTTTGTAGTCAATGTTTTCAATACATCATGATATTTTGGTGCTAAATTCGTAAATACAATAATTACTACATAGCATTAGTGCATATTGAACTACTTTTTCTGTCAAATTCGTTGTATAACATGATGTTTTGGTACTTAATTTGTAAAATCATAACCTAATTTGATGTTTAATAGGCTTCTTCTTAATCTCTCCTTGTTATCCAACATATTCGCTTATCCAACGTTCTGCCGACCCGTTTATGTTGGATAAGTGAGACTCTACTGTAATAATAAAAAAGAGTAAAATAAATGTAATAGTAGCAACAATAATAGAGAAAAATAATAAATGTAACAATACCAATAGTAATAGAGAAAAATAATAAATGTACCATATATTCTCGAGTATAATGCTGACCCAAATATAAGCCAACCAGGACCCCCACCCGAGTATAAGCCGAGGGGGTTTTTTTCAGTCTTAAAAAAAGTGCTGAAAAACTAGGCTTATACTTGAGTATATACAGTAAGTCCTATTTATTTGCTTGAGATAAAAAGAATGGGGCAAGACCACTTTCATAATCTTCGTGGCTAGAAATGAATGAAAAATCCTAACAGTAGCCGACAATTTTGGATGACAGAGTACATGAGCATTACTTTCATTCTTATTCAGAAAGTTCAAGGAGAATGTGAGAATGGAGAAAAACGCTCTGCCCCAACTAGACAAGAACCATCAACTCACTTGCCAATTAGTGATGCAACATGTTAATAAATCTCATTGATTCCATTATCTATTCTGGACTCTGGCCAAGCTGGCTGGCTGTTAGTAGCATGGTTCTTGCGCTGCTCCAGGTTTGCAGGATTTATTATTACCTTTAAACCTCTAAAGATTCAGAAGGATTCAACAAGGGTAAAATCACTGTCACTGTTGGAATGATAGCGCTTACAAAGTTGAAGAATCATAAAAGATTTATCAAGGTTGGCTAGACAGAAGGTTCTCCAAACAAAAAAACGGTATTTACAACGTGATTAATAGGGCCTTTGATGGCCCATAATGAACAGTGAGCGAGGAGCTCCTCAGTTGGAGACTTTTGACTTTATGGGAAGTTGAAGGGAAGGAAGACAGGATGTGATTTTTATGGTGTTATACTACCATCTAGAGGAGCTACAAATCTACAGAGAAATATGAGAGGCTGACTTTTTTTTCACCTGTAAGTGCCAGCTTTCCCTTGATGATCTTCTGAAGATTGAACATTGTCCTTTTTTAAGAAATTCTGCAGAAATCACTGGATGAGATCAGAGCTATGACCAAAGAGGATATAAAGCATTTGAAGAAAAAATTGGAAGAAAGAGGTGAATGGATTAAATGAAGCTGTAAAAAAAAATTCATGGAGCTGGAAAGACGAAGTAATGATAAGGGGGAGTAATTTGAATGCTAAATGTGAAATGATAGACAAAGAATGGGCAAGGATGCTTTACCCCACATTACTACAAATCAGTTCTGTGCTGTCCCCGCTGGTTTGCTTTTAATTACTCTGATTTTATCTGCTTGGATTTTAATGTATTGTCTATTATTTTATTTTGTGTATCTTTGAAATGTTTTAAGTTTTGTCAAATGCTATGTCGTTGTTTGGGGCTTGTCCCTGTTGTGATCCGCCCCGAGTCCCTTCGGGGAGATGGGGTGGGATATAAAAATAAAGTTTATTATTTATTTTATAACTTGCAGACCGAAAGGTCCCAGGTTCAAATCCCGGGAACGGAGTGAGCGCATGCTGTTGCTCCAGCTTCTGCCAACCTAGCAGTTCGAAAACATGCAAATATGAGTAGATCAATAGGTACCACTCTGGCGGGGAGGTAACGGCATTCCATGCAGTCATGCCGGCCACATGACCTTGGAGGTGTCTACGGACAACGCCGGCTCTTCGGCTTAGAAATGTAGATGAGCACCAACCCCCAGAGTCAGACATGACTAGACTTAAAGACAGGGGAAACCTTTACCTTTACTATAATCTTCATTGATTTTACACAGATTAAAACATTGATAGTTTCAGAAAAAAATAAAAGCTCAGAAGTTGAAATCAGAAAATATAGTTTAGGTAGACTAGTGAATAAAGGAGAAAAGGAAGGAAGGAAGGGAAGAGAAGGGAGGAAGAAAGAAAGGAAGAAGTTTAAAAACAAGCATAAAAGTGACTTCCCGGTGTCTTCTTCAAGGTGTTCACCTTTTCTTTCTTCCTTAAGTTTTCTTTGTTTTCTTCTCCTTTTCTTCTTTTCATATTCTTCCTCTGGTGGGTTATCCTTCCTTCTGTCATATCCTTTCTTTCCTTCCTTTTTTCACTTCTTGTTCCTTCCCTATCTCTTCTATCTGTTTTAAATATTCCATCATTCTATTCCAATTTGTTTCTTTTATTGGTTCTCCTCTGTTTTTTGCTAATAAAAAGATAGGTCTATCCATGTTTCTTATGTCCGCTGTTCCACTAGGGGTTCAATGATGATGATGATGATGATGATGATGATGATGATATCAAAAAATCAGCTGATGACTCAAAATGCAGACTGTACAAGGAAGCTGACAAAACCATTGATCATCTCCTCAGCTGCTGTAAGAAAATAGCACAGACAGACTACAAACAGAGGCACAACTATGTGGCCCAAATGATTCATTGGAACTTATGCCTCAAGTACCACCTGCCAGCAGCAAAGAACTGGTGGGATCACAAACCTGCAAAAGTATTGGAAAATGAGCACACAAAGATACTGTGGGACTTCTGAATCCAGACTGACAAAGTTCTGGAACACAACACACCAGACATCACAGTTGTGGAAAAGAAAAAGGTTTGGATCATTGATGTTGCCATCCCAGGTGACAGACGCATTGACGAAAAACAACAGGAAAAACTCAGCCGCTATCAGGACCTCACGATTGAACTTCAAAGACTCTGGCAGAAACCAGTGCAGGTGGTCCGGTGGTGATGGGCACATTGGGTGCAGTGCCAAAAGATCTCAGCCGGCATTTGGAAACAATAGACATTGACAAAATTATGATCTGCCAACTGCCAACTAGATTCCATGACCAAAATTGTGTTGGTCCAACCACGCATGCAGTGTTTAAATCATATATTAATGGAGAGTCTGCAAATGAGTACTGCTTGAATGGGTCTACTTTCATTAGGACTATCAACCATTTAACAACTGCTAGATCTGCATTTTATTTTTATTCTAATGAATTTTATTTCAGTAAATTCATTTGGTGTTATTACTTAACATAGCCACATGAGAGCAGTATAGGAACACTATTTGATTGGGTAGAAGGACTAAAAAAATGAATTAACAATGTTCTCACAGTGTTGTTGAAGGATTTCATGGCTGGGATCACAGGGTTGTTGTGTGTTTTCCAGGCAGTATGGCCATGTTCCAGAAGCATTCTCTCCTGATGTTTCACCCACATCTATGGCAGGCATCCTCAGAGGTTGTGAGGTATATGAATATGTGACCAAAATATGCATATATGATATGTGGTATGAATGGAAGAATGAGTGAGTTAGTAAATTTGAAGACACCAGTCTGTAGGCTAAGGCCTGTAAACCATTAACTACCTGTTCAGGAATTGTAATTAAAACCTGCTAATGAGACCTGAAATAGTTGACCTGCCCAGCAAACTGTGATAACTGTGACTGATAAGAGAAATGTTTACATCTGTTAACATCTGTCAACATTGGCTGACTTGATGAACTTTTGGGGCAGAACTGCTTGTGTTTGCCAACACCAATCAAGGAGATTCAACATCTGGTCCAGGAAACTGAGGATATTCCAGGATGGAGGACGTCTATCATTCATTTACAACTTTGAGATAACATCAGCAAAATATTGCTATATAAGTTACCTCATGACAATCCGGAACGTGTGACAGACAGCGACGCTGTTCATCTGCCATGCTCAGTGGAGATGGTGTACTTGGGAGCGGCAGATCTGCTATGGGAAAGCAGGATTCTGTTCACTTTTTGGGGCCTCCTTTTCTTATGGGAAGAGAAAAGAGTGTGTTTTGGAGATGTTCTTTTTGAAATTTTGGCATTTTGGAACTGTGTCTTGGCAGGCAGCAGTGGAAGCTGGGTCTGGCCTAAGCAGATGCTTCTCCAAAGAGGGAGAAAGGATATGGTAATTGGCAGGGAGTTTGACTGGATGGTCCATGAGGTCTCTTCCTACTCTATGATTCTATGGCATTAACTCATGTATGATGGAGAAATGTTGCTGTGGGTGAGGTGGGCTGCGGGGCATGAGGCTCACCCTGCTGTCCCTCCAATTCATCACAGAGGATGATGAATCACCCCACTGCTCCTCATCCATTTGATGAGGTCCATAAAGTCTCAATCAATTTGACATAGTTTGTGGCAGCCAAAAAAAATGAAGATTCCAGAGTATAACTACTACTTTAAAGTAAGTACAGTAGAGTCTAACTTATCCAACATAAACAGGCCAGCAGAACGTTGGATAAGTGAATATGTTGGATAATAAGGCAGGATTAGGGAAAAGCCTATTAAACATCAAATTTCATTATGATTTTACATATTTAGCATCAAAATATCATGTTTTACAACAAATCAACAATAAAGGCAGTTCAATATATGGTAACATTAAGTAGTAATTTCTGTAAAAAAAAAAAACTTGCCATACTGCAATATGCATCAGGCCTCTCCACACAACAGGCGCTTGCCAGGAGGGAAGAGATGCAGCCGGTGCAGGCTGGATGCTGTGCCTGACAGGAAAAGTCTGCACTCATTCGGGTGAGTGCCCAGCACAGGGAGAAACCTGCTGCATGTTGCTGTCTAGAGAGACTTCTCTAGGCAGCAACATGCAGTGGGCCTCTCGCCCCTCATGGCAAGTGCCTGGCAAGTGGAGAAGCCTGCTGCATGTTGTTGCCCAGAGAGATTTCTCTAGGCAGCAACATGCAGTGGGTCTCTCGCCCCTCATTGCAAGTGCCTGGCAAGTGGCGAAGCCTGCTGCATGTTGCTGCCCAGAGAGATTTCTCTAGGCAGCAACGTGCAGTGGGCCTCTCGCCCCTCATGGCAAGTGCCTGGCAAGTGGAGAAGCCTGCTGCATGTTGTTGCCCAGAGAGATTTCTCTAGGCAGCAACGTGAAGTGGGTCTCTCGCCCCTCATGGCAAGTGCCTGGCAAGTGGAGAAGCCTGCTGCATGTTGTTGCCCAGAGAGATTTCTCTAGGCAGCAACATGCAGTGGGTCTCTCGCCCCTCATGGCAAGTGCCTGGCAAGTGGAGAAGCCTGCTGCATGTTGCTGCCCAGAGAGATTTCTCTAGGCAGCAACGTGCAGTGGGTCTCTCGCCCCTCATGGCAAGTGCCTGGCAAGTGGAGAAGCCTGCTGCATGTTGTTGCCCAGAGAGATTTCTCTAGGCAGCAACGTGAAGTGGGTCTCTCACCCCTCATGGCAAGTGCCTGGCAAGTGGAGAAGCCTGCTGCATGTTGTTGCCCAGAGAGATTTCTCTAGGCAGCAACATGCAGTGGGTCTCTCGCCCCTCATGGCAAGTGCCTGGCAAGTGGAGAAGCCTGCTGCATGTTGTTGCCCAGAGAGATTTCTCTAGGCAGCAACATGCAGTGGGTCTCTCGCCCCTCATGGCAAGTGCCTGGCAAGTGGAGAAGCCTGCTGCATGTTGCTGCCCAGAGAGATTTCTCTAGGCAGCAACGTGCAGTGGGCCTCTCGCCCCTCATGGCAAGTGCCTGGCAAGTGGAGAAGCCTGCTGCATGTTGTTGCCCAGAGAGATTTCTCTAGGCAGCAACGTGAAGTGGGTCTCTCGCCCCTCATGGCAAGTGCCTGGCAAGTGGAGAAGCCTGCTGCATGTTGTTGCCCAGAGAGATTTCTCTAGGCAGCAACATGCAGTGGGTCTCTCGCCCCTCATGGCAAGTGCCTGGCAAGTGGAGAAGCCTGCTGCATGTTGCTGCCCAGAGAGATTTCTCTAGGCAGCAACGTGCAGTGGGCCTCTCGCCCCTCATGGCAAGTGCCTGGCAAGTGGAGAAGCCTGCTGCATGTTGTTGCCCAGAGAGATTTCTCTAGGCAGCAACATGCAGTGGGTCTCTCGCCCCTCCCAGCGAGCGCCCAGTTAGCAGAGGCCCGTTGTGTGTTGCTGCCCAGTGAGGTTTCTCTAGGCACAACGTGCTGTGGACCTCTCCGCGCATGCCAGGAGGGGCAAGAAGTGGCTGGTGCAGGCTGGACGCTCAGACGGGAGAGGCCCGCTGTGCTGGAGAAACAGCTGAGCTGACTGCATTGAATAATCCAGAACGTCAGATAAGCGGAGGTTGGATAAATGGGATTCTACTGTACCTCACAATTAAACAGAAAATAACACTTTCAAACCAGGAAGATATTTTTTTTCCTAATTTTGTTATATAGTGTAATGCAACACACTGAGAAGACCTGTAGGAAAATCACATACAAAGCGATAAACCTCTTCAGGTTCTCTCTAAGGAAACAGGTTGAATTCTCTTGAAATCAATAGCAAATTGATATGTTCTCTGCCAACAATTTCAATAATCAAAACTCAGAGAGTTGTAGTCTAGCAAGACCTAGCAGGGCTGAAGGTTCTCCAGTTCTTGAATAAACTGTCTCCATGGTATCATCTCAGCTTTTCCTATTCTGCATACATTGATGGAGATATCTCAGTATACCCTTTACCTCTTTCAGGCAGAAACAGTTGGGCAAAAGTGATCCAGCCAAAGATGTCAATCCCTGGAAATTTTAAAAATAACTTACCACATTGGCACACTTATAATTTTGGTATGAGGAATTAACTAGTATTTTAGACATGGCACAAAAAAGCCAGCTTACAATGAAGTGGTAAGAGGAACACTTTGAGTATGCCTATATTTAAGAAATCTGAAACTCTAAGGTTGGTTTTGTGTGCACCACTGAACATTGTTGGGTTTTGATAATAATACTGGTCATGGTCCATGAAATGCGCTTGGCAAGTGCTTTTTAAACATACCAGTTGCTGTTCCCACCACATGGATGATGTTGCTTTCCATCTTAAGATGAGACATACTGTAGGAATATTGTACCTTAAAATAATTGCTTCAGAAGTGAAATGTCAATTACTGACTATCTGATTTGAAGTGCTTTAGCATAAATTGGACATGGGAACCAATTACCTTAAAGTTACTAGATGCCATCTGGTCTTAGTTAGGACTCAGATAGGAGACCACCATAATGAAAGCTATATTTCAAAGGAAGGAACTGGCAAATTTGCCCATTTCTTACCTTATAGAACCATATGAAAGTCTGAGGTCTTCCTAAGTCAATGGGCAACTTGAAGATACATACACACATATACAGTAGAGTCTCACTTATCCAAGCTAAATGGGCCGTTAGAACCTTGGATAAGCGAATATCTTGGATAATAAGGAGGGATTAAGGAAAAGCCTATTACACATCAAATTAGGTTATAATTTTACAAATTAAGCACCAAAACATCATGTTATACAACAAATTTGACAGAAAAAGTATTTCAATACGCAGTAATGTTGTCTTGTAATTACTGTATTTACGAATTTAGCACCAAAATATCATGATGTATTGAAAACATTGACTACAAAAATGCCTTGGATAATCCAGAATCTTGGATAAGCAAGTCTTGGATAAGTGAGACTCTACTGTATTCATATATGAACCATGGCAGATAGAGAAAAGTTAAATTTCTCCCTATGTTCACAAAAGTTGGGGCCGGGCTGTGGCGCAGGCTGGTGAGCAGCCTGCTGCAATAAATCACTCTGACCATGAGGTCATGAGTTCGAGGCCAGCCCTTGGCGGGGTGAGCACCCGCCAGTTAAAAAAATAAAAAATAGTCCCTGCTCGTTGCTGACTTCACAACCCGAAAGATAGTTGCATCTATCAAGTAGGAAATAAGGTACCACTTATAAAAGTGGGGAGGCAAATTTAACTAATTTACGACGTTGGAATGAGGAAGTGCCATCAGAGTGGATGATGAAGCAGCTGCTCCCCCCTGTGGCCAGAATCGAACATCCCCTCAGGAGAAGGTTAAATTGCCTCTGTGTCTGTCTCTGTCTCTGTTCTATGTGTATATGGGCATTGAATGTTTGCCCTATATGTATATAATGTGATCCCCTTTGGGGTGAGAAGGGCGGAATATAAATACTGTAAATAATAAATAAATACAAAGTTTCCCTTTAACTTCTAGGTGCATAACAAAACAAAACCCAAAATGCATGCTGAGCTAGCATTTATGCAATGAATGTCACAGTCCGTTTGCAATGTCAGCCAAACGTGATGTCAATACACTGTTCACTTCACATGTGATTCAGAAAAGCTCAGTATTTGTTTGGACTCTTTAATGAGAACCACTGCTCTACCAATTAAAGCTGTGTCATAAACCAGCTTAACTTCAGTGATTTCCTAGATGCCATGTCATTATAGCAGAGCCCATCCCTGTTCTCTCCCATCATAGACAGCCCTTCCCAAATTTCTTTGCTGGTTGTACATTTTGGTTTTTGATCCAAGTACATTCTTAGGAAGCCACAGTCCCAAAGATGTGCCCTTTCCTCCCTTCCTTATTTAGTCTCCAACCAAGCTGGTTTATGCAGAGAGCCAATCCATGGCTTGCAAAGGTTATAATTTGGTATAAATAAACACAGCAAAACAATTTGCTAATGAGATTTGCTTACTTCTGTTTCTTATGAATGCTCCTTTGAACTGTGTGTACTCATGAGCACTTTGTCTTTTTCTTTGTAGCTCTGAGATCCTATAAAATCCTGATATCTGAAATAAACTTTTATCTATCTCAGCCAGTCATGTGAGTAGGTGAGGCTGAAAGCACATATTGGAATGTTGATAGATCCTTGGGCCAAATGTATTATTTGTTGTCTGTTTGCCTTCCTGCTCAGGGCACATCTTAGCTTCATGTTCCACCTGGAAGGATATAGTAAGTCTGGTATTTCAGCCTTAACCCAAAAGCTGAACCATGGCAGTGTATGGAAAAACATACAGCCGTTTTTATATATTAACTAGCTGTGCCCGGCCACGCGTTGCTGTGGCGTTGTCTGGTGGTGTCAGTGAGAAATTGTTGAGGTAGTGGTGGAATTGAATGTCTGTTGTATGGTTGTCTTTATGTTTAGTATGCACACTGAAGTGGATTATATGGCAGTGTGGAGTCAAGATAATCCAGTTCAAAGCAGATAATATAAGATTCTAAATGGGTTATATACCTGTGTCAAAGGGCCTTGAGTCTACACTGCCATATAATCCAGATAAAATCTGATAATCTGTGGAAGAGGCCTAAGTGAGGCCTAACTGTGCCTGTCCCCTGGACTGAGTAGGTTGCTAGGAGACCAAGTGGGCGGAGCTTAGCCTTCAAACTGGCAGCAATTGGATAAAAACTATTATTCCTCTCCCTGTAATTAGGACTTTATTTTTCTTTTCTTTTTGTT
Organism: Anolis carolinensis; assembly: GCF_035594765.1. Classification (NCBI taxonomy): domain Eukaryota; kingdom Metazoa; phylum Chordata; class Lepidosauria; order Squamata; family Anolidae; genus Anolis; species Anolis carolinensis. Next base: position 22,633,437 of record NW_026943820.1, read on the forward strand.
GTATCAACCTAGAGCCGTGAATGATGGGTTGTGTTGTCAAATTTCGAGGTTGGGGGGCCTGTAATTTTGCTGTTTTGTCCGCTGCCCTGATGCCATCACTCTTTTATATATATAGATAAGGTATGTGAATAGGCCCCTGGTGGTGGCGAAGTGTGTTAAAGCACTGAGCTGCTGAACTTGCGGACCAAAAGGTCCCAGGTTCAAATCCCGGGAGCGGAGTGAGCGCCCGCTGTTAGCCCCAGCTCCTGCCAACCTAGCAGTTCGAAAACATGCCAATGTGAGTAGATCAATAGGTACGGCTCCAGTGGGAAGGTAACGGCACTCCATGCAGTCATGCTGGCCACATGACCTTGGAGGTGTCTACGGACAATGCCGGCTCTTCGGCTTAGAAATGGAGATGAGCACCAACCCCCAGAGTCGGTCACGAATGGACTTTATGTCAGGGGAAAACCTTTACCTTTCTAAGGTATGTGAAATTGCATGAGACAACAAAGATTCAGTTGACATTGCTCTGAATATACACTGAGGTTCCATATTTTATTAAAGACTTGTAAAAGTACCAAACATAATGAAATAGTTAAGAGTATTTTTATTATAAAACTTATAAAATAATTAAATAGTACAGTTTATACTTTGCTCTTTTTTCCTTTTACACCATAATCCATATTTTTATGGAACTCTTTTTTACTGTATCATGGCCACTTATGCAGGAAGCAAGTGATGAAATAAAAAGAAGGGAGATGAGAGCTACGTATTAATAAATTAAGTTTTTTTTACAGAAAAATAAAGACGACAATTCTAAAACCAAACTCGGCATTTATGAGGAGAAAGCCCACTCCCCTCCTTTGAAAGTTTGTGTTTAAATTGTTGAATAAACTGAGTATTTTGGACATGCTTCTATTGATGGTTTCTTAAACAAACAGTGCATGTGTGTATATATGTATGTGTTTTCTTAATCCGTTAGAAAAGCCACTGCTAATCTTAGCTGACCACGGTCTGTGATTAGTGCTGATGTGGCTAATTTTAGTTTGGTAACAGTGGCAATAAAACTAAACTACATTCATCAAATCAAGCTGTGGGTTTGGGAGGAAAGATATTTTTAAGCAGTCCTTTTTAACTGTTCCCCAGAAAATTGGATCAGAAAGCAACCACATTTCTGCCATAGGGGGTTTGGCAAAGATAGAGTGGATGTTATTTTTCCTTGTCCCTAACTTGAAATTTTCACATTTAAACCCCATTGTGTCTTGAGTGCTCTGGATTACGAATCTACAAATATTCCCAACATAGCAGAAAAGTCTTAAATGCAACATGTGCACACCAACAAGTTCTAATCATTTGAAGCAGGTGGTTTCAAGCACAGATAATCATGTATAAAAATGATTTCTTTCTTCATTATGTGATGATATGGTGGTATCACAGTTTTGTACATTGCATGGATTGCTTTTTTCTCTGATCCAAACTATAGGTGACAAAAGTAGAACGCAGAACTGAATCCAGCACCTCTGAACATATATTGGGGATGGAGACTGTGCATTCCTCCAGATTTTGATGAGCTACAGCAGGGGTCCTCAAACTTTTTAAGCAGAGGGCCGGTCCACGGTCCCTCAGAGTGTTGGGGGGACAGACTATAGTTTAAAAACAAATATGAACAAATTCCTATGCACACTGCATATGTCTTATTTGTAGTGCAAAAAAAAGGCCAACGAAATGTTATGGTTTGCAAAGGCACTGTGCTATATTTGTGTGTTAACTGGAAAATGAAGTCGATTGCCTGAACCTGCAAAGACCTGTAATTTGATTTGAAACTGTTTCTGTTCTGCTGCTGGAGAACCGGTTTGAACAAGTTTTTGTTCAGTGTTAGTCTGTGTGGTGACTGAGTACTGCCCGGGGAAGATGGCTCTGTACTCAGAGAGTGCTTGCTATTTCTGAGGACTGTATTCTTCACTGAAGCAGATTTATGGACTGAAAAGGGACTGTTTATGACTGCTGGGTTTCTGTAAGCAGTCAGAGGGACCATTGTGAATACCATTGCTCTTTGGATCTCTTGGAATTAGTAAAGTTCTTGTATTATTTGTTCTGCAAATCTGAGTGGTGCGTCATTGTTCTGCAGGGTGACTCTGGGCTCATGGGCACATGTAAGAGCTTCCGTTTACCATCTACAATGCACAACACAAAAGAACAATACAATATTTAAAAATAAGAATAATTTTAACCCACATAAACCTACCAGGATTTCAATGGGATGTGTGGGCTTGCTTCTTGCTGATGAGATAGTCAAGTTAATTAGGATGGTTGTTGTTGTTGTTGTTGTTGTTGTTGTTGTTGTTGTTGTTGTGTGCCTTCAAGTCAAAGTCTAAAACTGAGGGCGGGGGCCAGATAAATGATCTTGGAGGGCCGCATGTGGCCCCCTGGGCCTTAGTTTGGGGACCCCTGAGCTACAGCTTTCTTCATCTTTCTCAACAGTTAACAGATTTGTTTGAATATTTGAGCAGTTATATTTGTAGTTTTTAATTAAAATATCTGCCTTTTTTTGTTCCTGGAGAGCTTAAACCCTTGTGCCGGCTGAATTGCTGACCTGAAGGTTGGCAGTTCGAATCCACGAGACAGGGTGAACTCCCATTTGTCAGCCCTAGCTTTCTTTGAGAACGGACGATTTTCTCACACCAGAAGCAACTTGTCTCAATTCGCTTCTGACACGATAAAAAAGTAGGAATTTATCCTGATCGTGCAATTGGTTTTTTTGGCTCCAGACCACGGTTTTATACTGGACCAGCAACTGCTGAAATGAACCTCATGATTTATTATTTCATCTACTGACAAAAATGAAATAACAACATTGAATTCATTGATCCTCTTGTAGCTTCCAAAAACTGGTTCACTGGTTTCATGCCATTTCTACTTTGTTGTCAACAGTTTTCTTATTTATGTTTCATGTTTGGAAACTCAAATTTTGTGCTTTAAAAAATAAAGCTACTGCCAGCATGCCATTCAATATTGCCTGGACTTATGATACCACAACATTTGGGAATCAATTTTATGGTTGTTAATTGTTGGGAATCACCCTGGACTACTCAAGTCTAAATGTAGTCAGATAGAGGATAGAGTTAGATTGAGGGAATCCTTTCCCTGTTTCCAAAGCATGCCTAGATAGGCTTTACTGTGTTTCACTCTATCCTGTTTACATCACATCCCTTACTTTGAAGTTAGTAGAAATGTGAATCTCTAGGGAGACTAACTCATTGGTCAGAATGTCTTTTATGGCCCCAATAAACTGGACCATAAGGTTGGAACCATTTTGGTTCTCTCTTCTCCCTTTGTTCTTCTAGCTAATAAGCAGCATCTTGTTGTCTCTCCTGGCAAGATGTAACTATTTAGATGTTTGTAATTTTTCCTTTCTTATTTTTCCTTAGAAACCAGTCTAGAGTAGACTAGACAGCTCCCAAGCCTTTCTATCTACAATGGAGTCCTTTTTACCTAAATAAATACTTTTTGAACTTTTACTGAGACTCTGCAGTCCATTGCAATCCTAAATGGTCAAAGGCTTCTCTTTGCTCGCCCCGTGTAAGTAACTATTGCATTTGAAAGCTTTTGCTTTTGCTACTCTGCTAATTTTTGGTGGAATCTCCCCCAGAGAGGGTTAAATTGAGTCTAACCGCTCAGAGATTACCACAACAGAATATAGCCCCAAAATGTACATCTTAAACTGGGCAGTGCCTAACTAGAGAATTTTCAAGAGGCGGCAGTTTTGGATATTGAGAAATGAAAGACCCATGATGTTTCTCTTCTCAATGGATTCCATGGCTGGGAGACTGCTCCAGTCACTATTTCTCAATGTTCCATTTCTTAGTTAGGTTATTGCACTACCTGGTTTCAAAGGTAGCTATTAGACATGTCCAAAAAATCGTTTTAAATTGTATATCGGAATTATTTCGGATTGTTCTCACTTTTTGATATGCATTCCGAGACATTGTCTCACAGCGCAACTGGCAATGTAATTCAAACCATTGTTGGCCCATTCTCTAATTGTCTCTTAATGTTTCGTTAATTTTTTTCCCTCCCAAAATTTTTTTAAAATATATTTTTAAAAATATTTTTTTAAATTTTGTTTTGTTTCTGCAACCTACCTAGAATGGGAGCTTAGTGCAGGCTAACATGGCTGCCGCTCCCCGGCCAATCAGAAGCTTCCACGATGGATGCAAAGGTGGGGGCTAGGGTTGATGAGGATAGCTCAAGAAATGGGGGCGGGAGAGCCCTGTAAAAGTCCCCCCCCAGGTTCCTTTTTTTTGGCAATTGCACATGCGCGCCTGCCATTTTAGAAACATTTAGAATCATTACGAATTTTCGGAAATATCCGAAATTTTTGAGTGAAAAAATCGGAAATACTTTCTATATCGAAGCGCCAGCGCCCCCTACTTTAGAAACGAGAATTGAAACATTTTTTTCATCGATCAGACATGCCTAGTAGCTATATCTGAAGATGGTGGCACTAGCAGGAGTAGTTTAGATTATGGAGTTTGTCATGGTAGCTATATCTGATGAGGCAGAATCTCAGCCTATATTTTCACATCCCAGTTCTACAGGTTCTTTATTAAGTGTGTTTAAAATTGTGGGATTCTGACAATAATTATGTTCTAGCACCAACAATAATGTGCATGACAGCAAATGTGCATAATTCATATGTTAGCTGAGGTATGAAATTCATACTACACAGCCATGCTAGAAAAAAACGCATTGTTCTTCTGGATGGAGCAACTCAATGAGTGCCTGCCTCTCTAGTGGTTCATAAACCTTGCCTGAGTACTATTCAAAGTGGAAAGGTGAACAATGAGTGCCTGCCTCTCTAGTGGTTCATAAACCTTGCCTGAGTACTAATTCTTGCTTTCCCAGCAGCAAGTGAAATTGAAAAGCACATTTTATCTCAGGAGTGGGAGGCATTTTCAAACTTCAGTTACCAAAAGCTCTAATTATTACAGTAAACACTAAGGAATTGTGAGACTTTTAGCTGAAAACAGCAACCTCAAGTTACTTGCTGTGGGGACTGGCAATCCTCTCCCCAATATGTCAAGCACCAGTACCATGTTTCAAGTTATTGGCGTCTACTTGCTCTTTCTGTCCTGGAAACTTGTGTGGTACTATCAGCCAATGACTCATGGATTCGTACCAGTCCATGTGCCACATCTATGAGTAGTAATGGTTAGAAATATAGAAAGGTGCCCCAGCTTTGATTTATTTAGATAGTGCAGCATATGTGATTATTGTGGATACCATAAATCCTTTGTTAGGGAGCACAATGCATTGTCTCCATGGCCACTAACGGAATTTATCTTGATAATTTTCTCCTTCTTTCAGAGAACTCACATCAACAGTCATAATTCATAATTCACCATGCCAAACATGCCAGTTCATTCTGGAGACTGGCTTCGGCCATCAACAATGCAGTTGATTTTCTTCTCTCTTTCAACAGAGAACATCAGAAAAGACAGAAAGCACCTAATCTGCTAATGTTCAGCAACACCCTAGGTGTTTGGTAACAGCGCAGATTTTCTGTATGTCTCATTCAGCACAAAGTTTACCAGAGCAGATACTGCTCTATAATACCCAAAACACTTTCACTGGCAATCTCTGTGACATTCAGTTCTAGAAGCCTCACAAAACATTTCAACATCAGCAGAGAGGAAGACTCGATAGCACCAAAAAGTCAGACTCAGGCCATTTAAATCAGTTCTTCCATGTACATGATTTGCAGCATTGTTTGCCGTAAAACTTGTGATTGCAGACACCGTGTTGGGGGACAAGGTGGCACCAAGCGAAGAAATCCACACAAGAAGGATCATCTGCAGTAAGAAAATTGGAGATACATTTATTTTACAGTATTGCATACTGAAACCTAGCAAACTGATAGTAATGGAAATTTAATTGTCCCATGACGAATGAAAATAATTGCCCCTGCTGTTAAATACAGTAGAGTCTCACTTATCCAACGTTCTGGATTATCCAACACATTTTTGTAGTCAATGTTTTCAATACATCATGATATTTTGGTGCTAAATTCACAAATACAGTAATTTTTACATAGCATTACTGCGTATTGAACTATAGTAGAGTCTCACTTATCCAACATAAACGGGCCGGCAGAACGTTGGATAAGCGAATATGTTGGATAAAAAGGAGAGATTAAGGAAAAGCCTATTACACATAAAATTAGGTTATGGTTTTACAAATTATGCACCAAAACATCATGTTTAACAACAAATTTGACAGAAAAAGTAGTTCAATACGCAGTAATGCTATGTAGTAATTACTGTATTTATGAATTTAGCACCAAAATATCACAATGCATTGAAAACATTGACTACAAAAATGAGTTGGATAATCCAGAAGCTTGGATAAGCGAGGCTTGGATAAGTGAGGCTTGGATAAGTGAGACTCTACTGTACTTTCTTAGTTTGTTTGTTTTTAAGGAGACCCAACATGGTTTACAACAAGGTTTAAGATAAGCTGATATAAAAGTTTAATAATAAATTTGCTATTCTGTAAAATATTATGATTTGGCACAGTATGGAATACTTTAAAGGGCCTAACAATTACACTGCGCCTCCTCTTCCAACTTCCCCTTCTTCCTAAACTATTAAACCCTCAGATGTTAATTCAAATAAAAATGTCTTGACCTGCCAGTGTTCAATTGTCCCAACAAACTACCAATTCTAGAATTCTATACCATGTCGCCATGGGCAGTTCATGTGGAATCAGGACTGAAGATCTTAAAACTCAAGTCTGGACACATAAGGCTTTATTAGTCATAACCAACATTATGAATTGTGGCTGAACATGAACAAGTAGCCAGATTTTTTCATATCAGGAGCGACTTAAGAAACTGCAAGTCGCTTCTAGTGTGAGAGAATTGGCCATCTGCAAGGACATTGTCCAGGGGATGCCCGGATATTTGAAGTTTTTACCATCCTGTGGGAGGCTTCTCTATGGAGCTCATAGATAGGAGCTCACCTTGATCTCCACAGTTTCAAACCGCCAACCTGTCAGTCAGCAGCCCTGCCAGCACAAGCCACCAGGAACTCCTACAACCCTATGTTGAGGGAATATTCAGTTGTACCTAGATTTATGGAAGCAACTTGCATGGGAGGTTATCAAGGTGTGTGCTATCATAGCCAGATCTGACATCTCCATGAATAGCAGAGATGGTACAGTATTTTAGGCCACTGCTGGGCAGCCAGGCTCAGCTCTGAATCCAACATTATACATAAGACGCAGAGCTGAGATTTCAGGGGAGAATGCAATCCCATCTCTGTCCTTTCTTGAAGTTGGTTTCAGGAAAACATCTGGCTCCTGCTTGGGCCCTCTCCCCGTTTGGACCCAAGCAGGTCCAAATCCCGGGAGCGGAATGAGTGCCTGCTGTTAGCCCCAGCTCCTGCCAACCTAGCAGTTCAAAAACATGCAAATGTGAGTAGATCAATAGGTACCACTCCGGCGGGAAGATAACAGCGCTCCATGCAGTCATGCCGGCCACATGACCTTGAAGGTGTCTATGGACAACGCTGGCTCTTCAGCTTAGAAATGGAGATGAGCACCAACCCCCAGAGTCGGTCACGACTGGACCTAACGTCAGGGGAAAACCTTTACCTTTACCTAACATTCAATCAGATCTCTTCTGTCATTGAATAGGATGATATCCACATGTTTTACACACCATGGGTATCTACAGGGTTACACTATAAGATTAGGAAATAGATAGTTTGAAACATTTGACAAGCCCAACTCCACTCAGGTCCCTTTCACACTGCCCTATATCCCACGATCTGATACCAGATTATCTGATTATCCCAGATTATTTGACAGTGGAGACTCATATAATCCAGTTCAAAATAGATAATATGGGATCCGATCCTAGGATATAGGGCAGTGTGGAAGAGGTCTCGGTTGCATCAACTTCAGATGAACTATTGGATGAGAAGCTTGTTCTTTCTTTTATGTTTGGTTCATGTAGGGTACACATAACTTTCCTTTAAGAAATGTTTGCTTTTCACATCCAAAAAAAAACCAAGTTGACTCAAAGGCTCTCAAGTCAAATGATGGAAATGGGGGGAAATGAGCATAAGAGCAGGTCCAGCTTCCTTAGGGAACACATGTTAACTTTCCACGAAAGCCTCATTTCTTTCCGATGATCTCTCCCCAATGATTCACTGGGTTGAAACTATGTGGTGGGTAATTGAAAGTGACTGGTTTCAATACCGTTCCAGCACAGCTGGCTGTGTGCAATGGTGAAGACAGAGACTTAGAGCCTGGTGAAGAGGTAATTGATCTCCAAGGCCCCAAAGACAGTTGCAATAAAGTCAAAAGGACTTCTACAGCTGTAAGGAGAGGGGAGGGTTGGGGCCAAAGCAAATCAATAACAGACACTGGATACAAACTTTCCAATAAGAGGAGAGAGGGAAAATAGGGAGAAATTGTATCCAACAACTATCATGTCAGACTACACAGAGAAGCCATTGAAATCCACAAGTATGTGGACAACTTCAACAGAAAGGAGGAAACCATGAAAATGAACAAAATCTGGCCACCAGTATTAAAAAAACTCAAAAATCAAAACAGTAGATGGGAAGCAACACTCTGAGGGCAGAGGAGCCCCAAGGACGGCTAATGACTCTGAACAAAGGATGCCCCCCAGGCAAGAGACAAACCTTTCCAATGCTAATTAAGGTGATTAACTGAAACATTAACGCTGGCTTCCAACTGACAAAGGACTCTTGTCACACCCTGGACTCACCATCTATATATATAAAAGAGTGATGGCATCACGGCGACCGACAAAACAACAAAACTACAGGCCCCCCAACCTCGAAATTTAACAACACAACCCATCATCCATGCCTCTAGGTTGATACAACAAAAAAGAAAAGAAAAATAAAGTCCTAATTAGAGGGAGAGGAATAATTGCTTTTATCCAATTGCTGCCAGTTAGAAGGCTAAGCTCCTCCAACTTGGTCTCCTAGCAACCCAATAAAAAATAATAATAAACACTAAAAAATAATTAAAAACACTAAAAGATTAATACAATAAAATACTATAATAACAGAAAATAACTAAAAATAATACAAGAAAATAATAAAATATAATAAATAAAAAGATAACTTACAATAAAATTAATTAAAAAAATACAAACAACGTCAAATAAAAATTACACAACAATTTTTAACCAATACCACCACCACTTTGCCACAGCAACGCGTGGCCGGGCACAGCTAGTAGATATATATTTTTGGCTTTGAGTTTGATTTGTTCTGATACACATTTGTATTTAAAAAGTAATTCTTACTCTTATTTTACCTTTCTTTTCAGGAACAAGGCAGAAGTTAGTATTGCAGGCTCTGGACATTGCAGGTTGTTGATGAGGAAGGCAACCTGTAGCTATCTGGCCCTGATAAAGACACTGCACCATCCGTGTTTGTACTCCACCGCCACAGGTCACTGAACACTGCAAAGAGGAAGATTTTTTTTTAAATGCCCTTTACACATTCATTCTGAACTTTTCAGTGACTATCTCATTGTTGCTACTGCTGCTGTTGCATGCCTTCAAATAATTTCCAACTTATTGCTTGAATTCCCACCATCAAATAAAGAGGCCAGACACAAGAACATGGAGCTAAAGTGCCATTTCTTGGCCTATTTATTTGTTTACTATAACTCCTGGGAGAATCTGTAAACTAAAATAACCTGTAAGGGAAAGAACTTGTAAGGAAATAGCCATTTATGTTGTGGATAATCTCTTTCAGACAGGTGTCACTTCCTTTGATCACCTCCAAGGACTGTTTTTGTACTAATACCATAAATTCCAAGAGCCACCCAAAATATCTGGCTGGACACCTTGGCCGATCTTGGACTCTGGAGTCCAACACTCAAGCAACTATGTAACATTGGCTCTCTGCCTTTAATCAAAGGTGGAAAGTGACCAGTCCATATAATATGCCCGTGGCAGGGTGAGCACCCGTCAATTAAAAATAAAAAATAGTCCCTGCTCGTTGCTGACTTAGCAACCTGAAAGATAGTTGCATCTATCAAGCAGGAAATAAGGTACCACTTATATAAAAAAAAATGGGGAGGCAAGGTTAACTAATTTACGACCTGGAATGAGGAAGTGCCATCAGAGTGGATGACGAAGCAGCTGCTCCCCCTTGTGGCCAGAATCGAACATCCCCTCAGGAGAAGGTTAAATTGCCTCTGCGTCTGTCTCTGTCTCAGTCTCTGTTTGATGTGTTTATGGGCATTTAATGTTTCCCCTATGTGTGTATAATGTGATCCGCCCTGAGTCTCATTTGGGGTGAGAAGGGCGGAATATAAATACTGTAAATAAACTGTAAATAAATTATGCTCAGTGGATATTCAAGCAATGAAGCACTGACTATGTGACCTTTAAGGATATCAGGTCTACACCAACTGGCTATGAGGCTTAAACACTAAAGTTGAGTGTATGTCCTATCAAATAAAAGTTTCACATTTACTGTACAGTAGAGTCACTTATCCAAGCTAAACGGGCCAGCAGAAGCTTGGATAAGCGAATATCTTGGATAATAAGGAAGGATTAAGGAAAAGCCTATTAAACATCAAATTAGGTTATGATTTTACAAATTAAGCACAAAAACATCATGTTTTACAACAAATTTGACAGAAAAGCAGTTCAATATGCAGTAATGTTATGCTGTAATTACTGAATTTACGAATTTAGCACCAAAATATCATGATATATTGAAAACATTGACTACAAAAATGGTTTGGATCATCCAGAACGTTGGATAAGCGAGGCTTGGATAAGTGAGACTCTACTGTATAAATTGTCTAGCTTTGTGCAGGTTTTTGACATTTGTTTACAACGTAGATATCATCTTGCTTTATACATCATTATGCACGTGTTGTGTTAAGTTATATACTGGAAATAGATACGGATACTGATATGTCCAGAAATCTGGGCTACAACATCTACAAATCCCAGTTGTATGGCCAATGACTGAGTATTAAGGAGCAGGGTGTGCGCAGATTTTGTTTCCTCCATTTCGTATGAATATATGTGAATGCCAGCAACTGGGATTCCCTTTTATTTATTGCAAAGGCTAGCACATTCATCAACTTGCCTAATTAAAATTTAGCAATTAATGAGCAGGGGCGAAATGGTACTGTGAGGTCAGGAACAACCTAAGCAAACTTATCATAAATATGGATCATTTCTACTCTACTCTACTCTACTGTATTGGAGAAATTTAAATCTTTATTTGTATGTCAATCTTAAGCACAAAAGCTTTCATGTATGTACTGTCAAAATGCTTATATCAGGGATACACAAATCTTAAGCACTTAGACTTACATGGATGAGCTTTCAAATAAATGCTTGTGTCCAAGATATGTGACTCATAGAGTCAAGCAGGTTCCAAAAAATACAGAAGCTTATTGCAAAACTGGCAAAAATGTACAAACTGAGGCACTAATCAATCAAACAATTTCAGGAATTCCAGACAGTCTTTGTAAATCTCTACGGATGTTGTGTACAATGATTTGTAGGTTCAGCCACACTACAACCCTCTGAAGAACGATATGGAAGACAGCATTGCTGAAACAGCAGGAGCACTTTTATGTAAGTGACTATCAGTTTCCAGACAAATGAGTCAGTGAGAACAATATGCTGTTTCTGCTGTTCTTGCTGTTCCTACACTTGACACAGCAGGAATCCCGGCAAGACTACCCCTGCCATTAAACAGAATATGTTGGCTGTCTTATCTAGATATTTAGATATTTCTCTAAATTTATATTTAAATAAATATCTAGATATTTCCCTTGTGAAGCACAATTAAAGATTACCGTATATACTCGAAGATAAGCCTAGTTTTTCAGCCCTTATTTATGAGCTGAAAAAGCCTCCCCCAGCTTATAATCAGATCAAGGTCAAGGCCAGCAACGGAGCCTGCAGGCTATTGCTTACAATATGTGATCTATTTCTCTCTTCTCCCTTATCAGTGTGTTTTCTTTTGCAAAGCCTCACGCTCTTAATCAAGGGAATGTTTTGAAAAGAGAAAGACACCCTTGCAAGTCAGGAAGAAGAAAAATATATATTCATTAATCTTATGAAAGCATTTCCCCCTGAAATATTTGTTAAACTCTCCTACAGATATATCAGCATTAACCCATGTTATACCATACCAAACCTGAACTTTGTATTGGCTTGATGTTAATTTTGAAATACAGCAATGAAATGTAAATTTAAAAAGTAAGGGCAAACTATGTACTTTTATATGTGTATCTATCTATATACATTAATTTTATATATGAATTTGCCCTCATATGTTTGCAGATCTTTGCAAATCCTTTATACATATAGATCCATGTACCTGTGTATCTGTAGCCATACATATACATTATTTTATATGTGAATTTACCCTCATATGTTTGCAAGTCTCTGCAAATATCTATATAAAGAGAGATGAATATATTCTTACCTACCTATATATAGGGCTTGCAAATATTACAGGGTGGAAATGAACACACAAATATATATAGACATGTCTTTATATATATATATATATATATATATATATATATATACATACATACACATATATATATATATACACAAACACACACACAGTAGAGTCTCACTTATCCAACACTCGCTTATCCAACGTTCTCGATTATCCATCGCATTTTTGTAGTCAATGTTTTCAATATATCGTGATATTTTGGTGCTAAATTCGTAAATACAGTAATTACTACACAACATTACTGCGTATTGAACTACTTTTTCTGTCAGATTTGTTGTATAACATGATGTTTTGGTGCTGAATTTGTAAAATCATAACCTAATTTGATGTTTAATAGGCTTCATCTTAATGCCTCCTTATTATCCAACATATTTGCTTATCCAATGTTCTGCCAGCCCGTTTATGTTGGATAATTGAGACTCTACTGTACTTTTATATATGTATATCTATCTATATACATTAATTTTATATATGAATTTTCCCTCATATGTTTGCAGATCTTTGCAAATCCTTTATACATATAGATCCATGTACCTGTGTATCTGTAGCCATACATATACATTATTTTATATGTGAATTTACCCTCTTATGTTTGCAAGTCTCTGCAAATATCTATATAAAGAGAGATGTCTGGATAGATATGAATATATTCTTACCTACCGATATATATAGGGCTTGCAAATATTACAGGGTGGAAATGAACACACAAATATATATAGACATGTCTTGATAGATATGAATATATATATATATATATATATATATATATATATATATGTATGTATGGCTTGCAAATATTGTAGGGGAAATGCACACACACACACACACACACACACACACACACACACAGAGGGGATTTGCAAACGTTTCAGGGGGAAATGCATATGTGAAATTAGTGTCTATAATTAAAGATCTATATCTAGCTCTGCATTGTTTATATAAGCATTGAATGTTTGCCTGTTACTGTGTTGGAAGCCGGCTTGAGTCCCCATGGGGAGACAGGGTGGGATCCAAATGAAGTTTGTTGTTGTTGTTGTTGTTGTTGTTGTTGTTGTTATGTTATTGTTGATACCGTATTGTTTTTGTTGCCCCTACTTTTCCACTTATAGAGCTAGTTTATTGTTTTTCTTTGAAATACGCTAAATATTCAAAAACATTTAACATACTGATGCCTCGATTAATGAAATTTTATTGGTATCTTTTTTTATTTTGAAATTTACCCATAGCTGCTGCATTTCCCACCCTCGGTTTATACTCGAGTCAATAAGTTATCCCACTTTTTGGGGGTAAAATTAGGTGCCTCGGCTTATATTCGAGCATATACGGTAAGTTTATCCAACCAATTGTGTAGCCATGAATGTATTTGCTGATTGAGCAAAGGCAAGTGCAGTGGCCGAATCTTACAGAATTCTGGTGTTAGGAGTGCCATGACTTGAAAATGCTAATCAAGATTTCCATATGAATTTGCATCTTTTACCTGTTGCCAAGGTGAAGAATACCATCCAGACACTCTACTGTACAAATGGTGCAGGGGACATGCTCCTCGGTTGCACACCTCTTCTAGTTCAATGTGTGGCTTCTTGAGATTTCGGCAACGTCGGGGTGGGAAAGTGATCAATTTGCCACTGATGCTTTTCTCACTGCATTGCATCTCTCGCCTCCTTAAACCTGGGCCACAGGTAACTGAACACTGGATGGCAAAGCACACAAGAATGCTTCAATTAACAACATTGATGTGTTCCTGGCTATTGCCTCTTTAACCAAAAAAATGCTACCAAAGGCAGAAATCATATAGAAGCAATAAGAAAATATTCCTATACCACAAAGAAGAAGAGCAGTTCAGTATGTTTCAGAAGTAATATTATGTCAATGCAGAGTCAGGGGTGGCTATATAAGCATATAGGTAGATAAATAGATGGCAGATAGAATTGTGGACTTTCTAGACCAGGGGTCCCCAAACTTTTTAAACAGGGGGCCAGTTCACGATCCTTCGGACCGTTGGAGGGCCAGACTATAGTTGGCCACCGAGCAATAATAATAATTAACAACAACAACAACAACAACAACAATAATAAAGAGGGTTGGAAGAGACCCCTTGGGCCATTTAGTCCAACCCCCTTCTGCCTTTATGCACCAAAAGCACAAGCACAGCAACCCTGACAGATGGCCACCCAGCCTCAATGTTAATAATAATAATAATGATGATGATGATGATGATGATGATGATGATGATGATGATGGGATTTGGAACACAATACTCCTGACCTAACAATTGTGTTAAAAAACAAAGTATGGATTGTCGATGTTGCAATCCCAGGTGACAGAAGGATTGAGGAGAAACAACTGGAAAAGCTGACACGATATGAGGATTTAAAGATTGAATTACAAAGACTCTGGCACAAGCCAGTCAAGGTTGTCCCAGTGGTGATCGGCACACTGGGTGCAGTGCCTAAAGACCTTGGCCTGCACTTAAACACAATCGGTGCTAACAAAATTACCATCTGCCAGCTACAGAAGGCCACCTTACTGGGATCTGCAGCGTTATTCGCCAATACATCACACAGTCCTAGACACTTGGGAAGTGTCCGACATATGATCCAATACAACAACCAGAAGAGTGTCTGCTGTGGACTCATCTTGTTGTGTTTCTAATAATAACAACAACAACAACAACAACAACAACAATAATAGCTTTAAGAGAAGAAGAGACCCTTGGGTCATTTAGCCCAACCCCCTTCTGCCCTTGTGCCGTGGGGGCCGGATAAATGGCTTCGATGGGCCACATCCAGCCCTCGGGCCTTAGTTTGGGGACCCCTGTTCTAGACATTAGGGTTGTTGTATGTCTTTCGGGCTGTTTGGCCATGTTCCAGAAGTATTCTTTCCTGACGTTTCGCCCACATCTATGGCAGGCATCCTCAGAGGTTGTGAGGCATGGATAAACTAGGCAAGGAAGGAAAAAAATATATATCTGTGGAGAGTCCAGGGTGTGACAAGAGTCCTTTGTCAGTTGGAAGCCAGCGTTAATGTTGCAGTTAATCACCCTAATTAGCATTGGAAAGGTTTGTCTCTTGCCTGGGGGGCATCCTTTGTTCAGAGTCATTAGCCGTCCTTGGGGCTCCTCTGCCCTCAGGGTATTGCTTCCCATCTACTGTTTTGATTTTTGAGTTTTTTTAATACTGGTAGTCAGATTTTGTTTATTTTCTAGACATTAGTTGAAGTCTTCTTCCAAAATGCATCCAGAGATGACTTTTTCTTTCAACATTCCCAACTTTTAAAAAATGTTCTTCAATTTTGCAGCCAAACTAACAAATCAGAATGCTGGGATAGCTGCTAAGGCAGGTTTGCCTGTCCTCTTTCTTTTGCTATTTCCATATGCTCCATACAGAATTCTGGAGGAAGGTGACATTTATTTTGCCTTGCACATACAGTAAGACTGGCTAAAGTAGAATCCTTTTCATTGTTAACTAATAAGGTGGGACAAGAAAGTAGATATTGCTTGGAAAACTTACCAGATGTCTATTTCATGAACCATACTTTTCTAAAATTTGCAAAAGAATCATTTGTATTTGAAAAGTGGAAGCAAAAGTGGGCCCGGGCTGTGCTGCAGGCTGGTGAGCAGCCAGCTGCAGCCAGCTGCAACAAATCACTCTGACCAAGAGGTCATGAGCTCGAGGCCAGCTCGGAACCTACGTTTGTCTTTGTTCTATGTTAAGGCATTGAATGTTTGCCTTATATGTGTAATGTGATCCGCCCTGAGTCCCCTTTGGGGTGAGAAAGGCAGAATATACTGTAAATAAAATAATAAATAAATAAATAAAAAGAAGTGTATCAGACAATGTCCACTTTATAGAAAAGATCAGCAACCTCAATCTAAGCACCAAGGACATCCTGATCAGCTTTGATGTGGTGTCCCTTTTTACCAAAGTCCCAGTAGCTGACACCCTCACACTAATCAAACAAAACTTCCCAGAAGACATCACAGCCCTGTTTCACCATTGCCTCACCACTAGCTACTTTCAGTGGGACACTGGATTCTATGAACAGAAGGATGGAGTGGCCATGGGGAGCCCTCTCAGCCCAGTAGTAGCAAATTTCTATATGGAATACTTTGAAAAACAGGCCCTAGAAACAGCACCAAAAAAGCCAACTGTTTGGTTCAGATACGTAGATGACACCTTCACAATTTGGAGCCATGGAGAGGAAGAACTCAGCAAGTTCCTGGATCATCTTAACAGCATCCACCCAAACATCCAATTCACCATGGAAAAAGAAAAGGAAGGAAAACTGCCATTTCTAGATGTTCTGGTCATCCGCAAACCCAATCAACAATTGGGCCACACAGTTTACAGAAAACCTACACACACAGATAGATACCTTCATAAAAACTCCAACCATCACCCAAGTCAAAAAAGGAGCACAATCAAAGCCCTGACAGACCGTGCACAAAGAATCTGCGAACCTCACCTCCTCCAAGGTGAACTAAACCACCTAAACTGGGCTCTACAGGCCAATGGAGACTCCACCACAGACATCAGAAGAGCTGCAAGGCCAAGAACAAGCCATGAGAATCAAGACAAAGATCCACCCAGAGGAAAGGTGTTCTTACCATACATCAAGGGAACTACTGACCGCATAGGCAAATTGATGAAAAAGCACAACCTACAAACTATCTACAGACCCACAAAGAAAATCCAACAAATGCTACGGTCAGCGAAGGACAAGAGGGATCCTCTCTCCTCTGCAGGAGTCTACCGGATACCATGCAGCTGTGGACAAGTCTACATAGGGACCACCAAACGCAGCATTGCCCAAACACGAGTCAAAGAACATGAAAGGCACTGCAGACTAACTCAACCAGAGAAATCAGCCATAGCAGAGCACTTGATGAACCAGCCTGGACACAGAATACTATTTGAGAACAGAAAAATGCTGGACCATTCTAACAACTATCATGTCAGACTACACAGAGAAGCCATTGAAATCCACAAGCATGTGGACAACTTCAACAGAAAGGAGGAAACCATGAAAATGAACAAAATCTGGCTACCAGTATTACAAAACTCCAAAATCAAAACTGTAGATGGGAACCAACACAATAAGGACCTGACTGAACAAAGGATGCCCCCAGGCAAGAGACAAAACATTTCCAATGCCAATTAGGGTGATTAACTGAAACATTAATGCTGGCTCCCAGTGACAAAGAACTCTTGCCACACCTTGGACTATACACAGATATATATTCTTTCCTTTCCTTACTTAATTTATCCATACCTCACAACCTCTGAGGATGCCTGCCATAGATGTGGGCGAAACGTCAGGAGAGAATACTTCTGGAACATGGCCACACAGCCCGAAAGACATGCAACAACCCTGTGATCCCGGCCATGAAAGCCTTCGACAACACAATGTCCACAAGGTTGTTTCAATATGTGTGCCGCTGAAAATTACTCATACACACCATTTGAATATAAAAGGGGGATATTTTTGTGCAGACTCTCCACCAAAAGATCAAAATCTAGTGTAACACTAAATAAAATGTGGAGAAATAGAAGGAAACTTGGCAAATTGGTGCCATTTTCTTTATCTGGTGCTCCAGATATTGTTGAACTCCAAGTCCTGGAAGCTCTGTCTAGGAAGTGCAATGTTGAGGAATGAAAAGAGGTGCACCCCGAGAACGTCTGGAGAGTATCCTTATCCCCACCAAACTTCCTTGGTTGTGAGAAAATCATCAGCAATACAATACAGGATAATCAATGGAAAAATTCACGGAAGGTTCCTATCACGTTCTCATATCACCTTAATATTTTCCATTAAAGTGATATTAATATCACCTTAAAATTTTCCACGGAGCCCCCGATAGCGTAGTGGATTAAAGTCTCATGACTTGAAGGTTGGGCTGTTGACCTGAAGGCTGCCAGGTTCAAATCCCACCCGGGGAGAGCGCGGATGAGCTCCCTCTATCAGCTCCAGCTCCATGCGGAGACATGAGAGAAGCCTCCCACAAGGATGGTAAAAACATCAAAACATGGGCAACATCCTTGCAGACGGCCAATTCTCTCACTCCAGAAGCAACTCAAGTTGCTCCTGACACGAAAATATATACAGTAGTCTCACTTATCCAACATAAACGGGCCAGCAGAATGTTGGATAAGCGAATATGTTGGATAATAAGGAGGCATTAAGGAAAAGCCTATTAAACATCAAATTAGGTTATGATTTTACAAATTAAGCACCAAAACATCATGTTATACAACAAATTTGGCAGAAAAAGTAGTTCAATACGCAGGAATGCTATGTAGTAATTACTGTATTTACAAATTTAGCACCAAAATATCATGATGTATTGAAAACACTGACTACAAAAATGGGTTGGATAATCCAGAGCGTTGGATAAGTGAGTGTTGGATAAGTGAGACTCTACTGTATATATATTTTTCCATGGGTACAGTCTCATCAGCTGCTCCACCACAATTCAAAACAAACGGATTCTATGCAATCTCATCTCAAAGGGACACTATAATTAACAAGAGCAGTTTTAACAACAGATGTTGCCAGAAAATCATGCCTTTTATTTCAATAAAAAATTGTTTTATAAATAAACACTGGCTTGTTAGTATCTGAGCCCGTATAAAACATGCAAGTTGTTTTACCTCGCTCCATGAAGAAATTACCCACTGAAGCCGATCATTTTTGGGACACCGTCCCAAAACACACATCTGTTGTGTTTCTGGTTTTGTTCTGCTGTTGCACATATTCTCTGGCAGGATTTTCAGTATGGAGGGTCCTGCACTTTTGCAGAAAACATCACGTTTTATAACACCTCTTCCACATGTTTTGGAACACTTTATAGGGATGGGAAAAAGTTTGATGTTAATGACTTAAATTATTTTCAGTGCAGTTTTAAGCTGTGTCATGATTCCTCAGAATGATGCATGATTGAAAGAAATATATATCTGCCATTATTCTGAGTGTTGGTGTAGAATCATAAAGCCCATCTGCATGGGCCAAATGAATTGAAGAGGAGATGAATGGCCTCTGTGGTGTCTACATGATGCATAGGGTCCATTCACCTTAAAGCAGTCTTGTTCCACATTAAAAAAAAGTCTCTGAAGTTCCAAAACTTGCCCACACTCTGTAGTGATGTGAACAGTTGGGATGATTCCTATTTATTTATTTTATTTATTTATTTACGGGGACTCAGGGCGGATCACATTATATACATATAGGACAAACATTCAATGCCCATATACACATAGAACCGAGACAGAGACAGACACAGAGGCAATTTAACCTTCTCCTGAGGGGATGTTCGATTCTGTACAAAGAAAGGATTCCCTGAAATGCACAGGCAAGAGGCCACTATAGCTAGAAATGTAATCCAATAATATGAACTATAAAACAGTAATTAAACCAAAACATAATCCATGTGTTACCAACACACATACATTCATAGAAAGTAAAACTCTATATTCAGACTAAAGTAAGTGAATCCTTTTATGAAATCCAATGTTTTAGACTTGTTTAAAACATTGGATTTCATAAAAGGATTCACTTACTTGGACGTTTAAATTTGGACTCACAATTAGTGACTTATACAGTCCTCCATGTGGAACATGAACTCTGGTGGGCATTGGACTCACAAACTCTGAATATAGAGTTTTACTTTCTATGAATGTATGCGTGTTGGTAACACATGGATTATGTTTTGGTTTAATTACTGTTTTATAATTCATATTATTGGATTACATTTCTAGCTATAGTGGCCTCTTGCCTGTGATGTTCGATTCTGGCCACAGGGGGGAGCAGCTGCTTCATCATCCACTGTGATGGCACTTCCTCATTCCAATGTCGTAAATTAGTTAAATCTGCCTCCCCACTTTATAAGTGGTACCTTATTTCCTACTTGATAGATGCAACTATCTTTCGGGTTGCTAGGTCAGCAGCCAGCAGGGACTATTTTTTATTTTTTAACTGACTGGGTGCTCACCCCGCCACGGGCTGGCCTCAAACTCATGACTTCATGTTCAGAGTGATTTATTGCAGCAGGCTGCTCACCAGCCTACGCCACAGCCTGGCTCTTTTTCTCCTTTTAGACTTTCTTTTTCTCTCATAACTTAATCATTCCAACTAGTATCACTACAAGCAATGAGCAATGACTACCATCAGCTTCACAGAAGTCCTCTCCTGTGTATCTGCCAGATGAACTAGTGACAGTGGTAGAACAGAAAGAAGAATCTCCCCAACTGATCTCAAAGCATGGGCAGGTTTTATAAGAGATAGTTTGGTACCTTGTAGACAAAATTTTGGAGTGGTCCAACATGGTCCAACTATGTTCTTATCTATAATAACACTCTGTAACTAACATTGGCTATTTCTCTAAATTACCTGAGACCACGGTCCAGGACTCCATTCCGGCAGACAGTCTTGAGTATTACATGTTTGTATCTGTGCTGGAGTTGTAACTGGGCAAAGTGCATGAGGCACAATGTTCTCCTTCTGAAAAGCCCTTTTCTGGACACACTGGATCTGACGACTTTTTTGTCCTCCACCACAAGACCTGCTGCAAGCATTCCACTCACCGGCTGACCAGCTTCAAGAAAGAATGTATTTGTTATCCAAGAAACAAACAATAGATTCAAAAGAGGGGTTGAGGGCTACAGAGCAGCTATGCACTAAAAAAAACAATGACAGGAAGAATATAAGGATTATGTTCTGGTACAGCTGTACCAGAAACTTCAGCTTTATTTTCTTTCTGCAAAAGTTTGTAAAAATAGGACAGGCCACCTGTCAATCACCATTAAGTTTGGTTCTGTCCCTTGTTCAGGGCTCTGGGAGGGAAGGAGCCATTTTTAAGTTAGTCTCACTTAGGAAGCTCAGCTATAGGACGTAGACCAGCTCGTCCCGTAAAAAGCTTCATATTTCAAAAACACCAGGGATAAAGACCGTCCAGGGATACAGAACAACAGCACAGAAACATCTGCAAGCCTTGGCTGGTAGGTCCACTCGACAACCAGATGCACTTGGGAGTCGGCAGTGGGTCCCAGACCAGCTAGGCCCAGATAATAGATAGCCTGGGAGAGGTTATAAGAGGGTTTTCACAGTTATTCAAAGCCAATCACCTGTCCTGTGGGGACAAGACTCCTTGAAGATTTATTATTTGTTCGTCAATAAAGACTTTGTTATTTCTTTAAAGACTTCAAGGCCATCTTTTCAGGGAAATTCCTGACCTTTCTTTAGGCACCCTGGCTTCCCGCTGGGCGTAAAGCGTACGTCCTGTATAATAGACAATCAGTCACAGGCCCAGCGTGTGACAGAACAGATTATATTTATATATATATTTATTTTTATTTTGAAATTTACCCATAACTGCTGCATTTCCCACCCTCGGCTTATACTTGAGTCAATAAGTTATCCCAGTTTTTTTGGTAAAATTAGGTGCCTGGGCTTATATTCGGGTTGGCTTATACTCGAGTATATACGGTAAATTGAATGACCCATATTGTCCCTTCTGATTCTATGGTTTTGTGATTCCAGGATTTTGAGGAGAATGAGATACTTTGCATTATCTGATATAGAGAGCTCTGCTCTACTCCACATCCGGGAAAGAATTTTAAGCCTCAACGAAACCACATCCCATTCAATGAAGCCATGCCAAGAAAAGTAAGAACACAATGATACAATGTTATAATGTGGATATACCTATGCTCTCAGGCTGGTGTAGTTCTGATGCTGGTTATGAGGATACAAAGCACAATTTTGAGACCAGATTTCAACCTCTAAAGCAGGGGTCCCCAAACTTTTAAAGCAGCAGGCCAGTCCACAATCCTTCGGACTGTGGAGGGGCCGAATTATCATTTGAAAAAAAAAAAGAACAAATTTCTATGCGTACTGCACATGTCTTATTTGTAGTGCAAAAAACAACAACAATGAAAGAACAATACAATATTTGAATATAAGAACAATTTTAACCAACATAAATTTATCAGGATTTCAATGGAAAGTGTGGACCTGCTTCTGGCCAATGAGATAGTCAAGTTGTTGTTGTTGTTGTTGTTGTGCACCTCCAAGTCATGTCAGACTTTGGGTGAGCCCGAGTCTAAAATTATTCATTTATTTATTTACTACATTTATTTACTACATTTATATCCCACCCTTCTCACCCCAAAGGGGACTCAGAGCAGCTGTATGTACATACAATATATTATATTATTAGCATAGCATATATATTACTATATATTGAACTATACCACTGTACTGTAATATTATATGTAATATATAACATATAATTTAATATTATTATATGGTATTATTATTAGTATTATATTGTATAACATATTTTAATCAAAATTATATGTATATATAATATATTATTAGCATAGCACAATATTAGCATTATATATTACTATATATTGAACTATACCACTGCACGGTAATATTATATATAATACTAGCTGTGCTCGGCCACGCGTTGCTGTGGCGAAGTATGGTGGTATGGGAAATAAAGTATTGAGGAATTGGTGGTAGTTAAGGTAAAGGGTAAAGGTTTTCTCCTGACATTAAGTCCAGTTGTGTCCGACTGCACACTGAAGTGGATCATATGGCAGTGTGGACTCAAGATAATCCAGTTCAAAGCAGATAATATAAGATTATAAATGGGTTATATAGCTGTGTGGAAGGGCCTTGAGTTTACACTGCCATATAATCCAGTGCAAATTAGATAATCTGTGGAAGAAGCCTAAGTGAGGCCTAAGTCTGCCTGTCCCCTAACTGAACCCTGGCTCTCCCTTGGCTGAGTCGGTTGCTAGGAGACCAAGTGGGCAGAGATTAGCCCTCTAAACTGGCAGCAATTGGATAAAAACAATTATTGCTCTCCCTCTAATTAGGACTTTATTTTTCTTTTCTTTTTGTTGTATCAACCTAGAGGCGTGGATGATGGGTTGTGTTGTCAAATTTCAAGGTTGGGGGGCCTGTAGTTTTGTTGTTTTGTGGGTTGCCGTGATGCCATCACTCATTTATATATATAGATATAACATATAATTTAATATTATTATATGGTATTATTTTTAGTATTGTATTATATTTTTATCAATATTATATGTATATATAATATATTATTAAAACTGATATAAAAATATTATAAAACGGAGGGCGGGGGCCACGTAAATGACCTTGGAGGGCCGCATCCGGCCCCCGGGGCCTTAGTTTGGGGACCCCTGCTCTAAAGGAACGAACTTTGAACACAGGGTGATAGGATTGCTCTTAAAGCCTTTAATGTATTGATTTAATTTCATCTTTCTCTTCTCTTTCCTCCAAGGCATTCAAGGCAATATCTATGTTTTCTCTACCACGTTTTAACTTGAACAACCAATCAATATATTACAAGAAGGGTAAGAAATATGTAGCCTTCAAGACGAATTGAGACTACAACTTTCTTCAATCTTGACCACTTGCCAATCTGACTGAGACTGATGGAAACTGGAGGTCAGCAATATTGAAATGGCCACAGTTGAGTGTCATCTGGTAAGGTTCAAGAACTTGGATCTAAATCCAACTAAACCACATAGTCTCTCACCAAGCTCTTTTCATTTGACATCCTTCAAATCAAGGAAGAAATAAATAGTTGGCTATACTGAGCAACCTTGTCATTAGACTGTGGAAGATTTAGACAGTGATCGCTGGTGGATAATTAAAAATGGATTTATTTTAAAAGAAGACAGCAAATTATTAATCCAGTGACCACTGGCAGACAAATATATCTTTAAGAAATGCCAGAGGCTTCAGAAATTTGACATACAAACTCCTCAAACTATGACTCTTAAAAATGGGATTTAAGGTCAAAAGAACCTTTCAAAGTATGATTGCACACTCTTGGTATTTATTTTATTTATATTGTGCCTTTATCTCAGAATGGGGAGCCAAAATGACTCTCAAAATATTTTTACAGGGGTAATAAAATATAACCACCTATTATATTAAAAATGATGGCAGTAATGAAATTATCATATTAAAACAACAGAATTCACAAGGAATTTAAAATTGCAACAGAAAAATGCAAGGCACATCATTTTTCTTTTAAAGACCCTCCTTTCAGTAGCTGCCAAAAGCTTTCCTTAAAAAAACCCTTTTGCTTGTTAAGGTGATTTTAGCCTTTCCTGGGTCAAGAATTCAATATCTGAGTTCATTGAATTCAGCAGTTTATTGAACAACACTGCACTTGATGGACTAGAGCTTGAAAACCAAGAGATCCTGAGCAAGCAATTATGTTTACATAGAATAAAAATCTATGACATATAAACAACAATAAGGATAAAACATACTTCTAAACTACATATGCCACACTTGGTCTTTCTTAAATGTAAAACCTTTCTAAGGACCAAATAAAATACATTATACAGAAAACTCTAGGATCTCCAAAACCAGGAAGGACATTGAGAAACAAATTGGAAATAAAGAGTGGAAATAACTTCAATGTATTAATGTCATTATATCTTGGAATGTCATCAGGAAAGAAGTGTCTATAGACCTTGAAATGATTGCTAAATTATCTCCTAGAACAGTGGTGACTAAGTGTTGTTTTATCTCAGCTGCCAAAAGGTATGGAAGACAATTTGAAATGACACAGCAGTGGAAGTTACGGAGATCTGAGAACCTGCAAAAGTGTCATGCCCTATCTACACTGCCATATAAAATACAGATTATCTGCTTTGATCCAAAGGAGGAGACTCATATAATCTAATTAAAACAATTAATCTGGATTATATGACAGTGTAGATCCAGCCTGAGAGAGGAAAAGAGTCCCACCCCTGGTCTGAAGAAAACATACACTCTTAATTCAGTAGGAATAGACACAAGCCTTAGCTCAAACCTTGTTAATTAATTAATTTATTTATTTACTACATGTATATCCCGCTCTTCTCACCCCGAAGGGGACTCAGAGCGGCTTACAAATCAAATGAACATACAATATATTACTAGCATAGCACAATATAAGTATTAAATTACTATATTGTACCATATCATTATATGGTAATATTATTAGTAATATTACATCTATATATATAAAAGAGTGATGGCATCAGGGCAGTGGACAAAACAACAAAACTACAGGCCCCCCAACCTCGAAATTTCACAACACAACCCATCATCCACGCCTCTAGGTTGATACAACAAAAAGAAAAGAAAAATAAAGTCCTAATTAGAGGGAGAGGAATAATTGTTTTTATCCAATTGCTGCCAGTTACAAGGCTAAGTTCCGCCCACTTGGTCTCCTAGCAACCCACTCAGCCCAGGGGACAGGCACAAGAGTTTGGAGAGACCCCTAAGGGCCATCCAGCCCAACCCTTTCTACTATGCAGCAGGACACAATCCAAGCATTCACAACACATGGACAACGTATAAATACTATACAATACTACACAGGGACATAGACCCCCTCTACCCTCACCACTTTCACAGTACACAAACAACCAAATGCATACTCAACATAAAGACAACCATAGAACAGACATTCAATACCACCACTACCTCAACAATTTCTCACCAACACCACCAGACAAAACCATAGCAACGCGTGGCCGGGCACAGCTAGTTTAATATATAATATATAATTAATATTATTATATTGTATTATTAGTAGTATAATATTATATTCGGGCTGTGGCGCAGGCTGGAGAGCAAGCCAGCTGTAACCAGCTGCAATGAATCACTCTGACCAGGAGGTCATGAGTTCGAGGCCCGCTCGGAGCCTATGTTTGTCTTGTCTTTGTTCTATGTTAAAAGGCATTGAATGTTTGCCTATATGTGTAATGTGATCCACCCTGAGTCCCCTTCGGGGTGAGAAGGGCAAAATATAAATGCTGTAAATAAATAAATAAATATGTACCGTATATACTCAAGTATAAGCCGACCCGAATATAAGCCAAGGCACCTAATTTTACCACAAAAAAACTGGGAAAACATTGACTCCAGTATAAGCCAAGGGTGGTAAATTTCAGAAATAAAAATACATACAGTAGAGTCTCACTTATCCAACATTCGCTTATCCAACATTCTGGATTATCCAACGCATTTTTGTAGTCAATGTTTTCAATACGTCGTAATATTTTGGTGCTAAATTCGTAAATACAATAATTACTACATAGCATTACTGCATATTGAACTACCTTTTCTGTCAAATTTGTTGTGTAACATGATGTTTTGGTGCTTAATTTGTAAAATCATAACCTAATTTGATGTTTAATAGGCTTTTCCTTAACCCCTCCTTATTATCCAACATATTCGCTTATCCAACATTCTGCCAGCCAGTTTACGTTGGATAAGTGAGATTCTACTGTACCAATAAAATTACATTAATTGAGGCATCAGTAGGTTAAATGTTTTTGAATATTTACATAAAGATCAGATTTAAGATAAGACTGTCCAACTCTGATCCAATCATTAGTCTCATCTTCTTCAATGTAAATGTGCTTATGTATCCTTTTAATAATAATAGAGTAAGATAATACATGTAATCATAATAATAATAATAATAATAATAATAATAATAATAATAATAATAACAGGAAAATAATACATGTACTAATAAATAGAGTAAAAGAAAAATGCAATAATAATAATAAGATCAGAGTGAAATAATAAATGTATTATTAATAATAATAAAAATAGAGAAAAATCACAATGGAAATCACACTTTCACTTTGGTCATGCAAAGTTCTCGAAGGAGAGCTACCCCATGTTGTGAAGGATGCTTTATTTATTTTGAAACTGCTGAATGCTCTAGTTCTCAGTCTGAATTTTAAACGAACTGTCCAAGGTCCTAAACCAATTTAAGGGACAGATTTGGGATACAGGTCTGGCTTAATATCTAGAACAAAGAGAGTCCTCAGCGATTACAATTCAGTTTTGTCTGGAGAGTTTCAGCTGCACCAAGCACATTTATGATCTACCCACACAGCTTCAAAGTGCACATGCCGTATACAATGAAGGCAGAGGCATGCAACATTCACTACTTGTGTGGCTTTTGCATCAATTAAAATAAATGCTATGTTTAAGAAGTTGCCAAGGGAAAAGCAGCAGGAAATGTAATAGAAGGCTTTTCTGTCTGCAAGGTCCAGATACCATGGATAGTGAAATAAATGTCTGGCAGAAGATTAATCACAGGAAAATAGATTATTTGGCTAGGGATATTACTTCAAATTAGTTTGCAGACAATGGTGTAGGCTTAAGGCAAAGCAATGAAATTGCTGAAACTATCACAGGACATCTTACCCTAGTTAAATCTTATCGCTGCTTTCTTGTGGTTCTACCATTATTCCCTTTTAGATTTTATGCAGTATCTGCCTCTCTTCTCTTCTCTTTTTCTTTGTGTCCATATGTTTGTTTAAATGCCTAGATCTCTAGATGTCACTAAACATAAATAAGCACATGCATCCACACATATCTGCATGTTAGTGAAATAGTTTTTAGTATATAAATATAACATATTTGAGTCATTTAAAGCTGATGAAGCATTGACGGATAACATCACAGAAAAACCCTGAGAAAGCAGTTGCCATCATTTTGTGACCCAATTGGTCCAAGTATGGGATGGGCTTTGTCTCCCACCGGAAATAATCCCTTCAAAACACATGTAAAATATTTGCACAATCTATATATATAAAAGAGTGATGGAATCCTGGCGACCGACAAAACAACAAAACTAAACACCCCACAACCTCGAAAATTGGCAGCACAACCCCTCATCCATGCCTCTAGGTTGATACAAAGAAAAGAAAAATAAAGTCCTAATTAGAGGAAGAGGAATAATTGCTTTTATCCAATTGCTGCCAGTTAGAAGGCTAAGCTCCGCCCACTTGGTCTCCTAGCAACCCACTCAGCCCAGGGGACAGGCAGACTTAGGCCTCACTTAGGCCTCTTCCACGCTGCCTATAAAATACAGACACCACCAGACAACGCCACAGCAACGCGTGGCCAGGCACAGCTAGTATGATAATGTTTCCTTTGATGAGCAGTTTAGAGGTCAAGCCAACTACAGTAGAGTCTCACTTATCCAAGCCTCGCTTATCCAAGCCTCTGGATTATCCAAGACATTTTTGTAATCAATGTTTTCAATATATTGTGATATTTTGGTGCTAAATTCGTAAATACAGTAATTACTACATAGCATTACTGTGTATTGAACTACTTTTTCTGTCAAATTTGTCGTATAACATGATGTTTTGGTGCTTAATTTGTAAAATCATAACCTAATTTGATGTTTAATAGGCTTTTCCTTAATCCCTCCTCATTATTCAAGATATTCGCTTATCCAAGCTTCTGCCGGCCCATTTAGCTTGGATAAGTGAGATTCTACTGTACTTAGGCTGCTCCTTTTTTTACTCTGTTGTAGCCACTTGAAGCCTCGATTCCAACCCTGGATAGATGACATCAGATCTTAAATAATGAAAGTTAAATGTAGATTTATGGAATAGATGTATACGCATAACACTTACTAGGCTGGACAAGGATTTCCATTACATATTTTTGTCTCCGTCAAAGGTTTGGTCTTTGGGCCACAGAGGGAGGAATTGACTCGGGTTTGATGATCCTGTAAACATACAGCTTTCGATATCAAGTGTCCTAAGAAAAAACCCAAGAGAAATAAGATGAACACTAATTGAATGGAGACATGTAAGAATAAAATGGAGCCTCCGGTGGCTCAGTGTGTTAAAGCGCTGAGCTGCTGAACTTGCAGACCGAAAGATCCCAGGTTCAAATCCCGGGAGCGGAATGAGCACCTGCTGTTAGCCCCAGCTCCTGCCAACCTAGCAGTTTGAAAACATGCCAATGTGAGTAGATCAATAGGTACTGCTCCGGCGGGAAGGTAACAGCGCTCCATGCAGTCATGCCGGCCACATGACCTTGGAGGTGTCTACGGACAACGCCGGCTCTTCACCTTAGAAATGGAGATGAGCACCAACCCCCAGAGTCAGACATGACTGGACTTAACGTCAGGGGAAACCTTTACCTTTACTTATGTTATTTTTACTCCTTTATCTAGCGTCAGGCCTGTAGCGAGGGGGGGGGGATTAGGGATTCAACCCCCCCCTGAAATGTTTCAGGTTAAAAAAAAACCTGGTTTACTCATGAATTTTAACTAGTTAACCAAATCCCCATGCTAAGTCTATGAGACGTAAAACATTAAGAGTCCCTCCAGGCACTATCTCAAGCAGATATTGACAGGTCTGAACCCGGGGGGCGGGTGGGTTAGGGGTTCAAACCCCCCCCCCCCAAATTTTCAAAACCCCTCCCAAAAAATTTTTCTGGATACGGCCCTGTCTAGCGTACTAAGCATAATAAAATTAAAACAGACACAACACCCGAGCAAGTGATAACGAAACCAGGGGAAAAACCTTGTTGTGTACCAGTTCTTGTCGTTGCAAAGCCAATGAAGAATTCCTTTGAATATAGAAACTGTTATCTTGGAGACTGAATATCTTTACTACAATTGACATTGGCCCAAGATTCTACGCAACTCCAGGAATTATATGGACTTGGTTGTCTCTTTATGTCTGTTATTTACTCCTGATATAGTATACTTTGTGAGATTATGACATGGAAATTGTACCTTTGTTTATGATATCCTGAAAGCAATTTTGTTATATGCAATATAGTTTGAAGAGAATTACTCTAATATAGAGTTGTAGAAACCTGATTTGTATTACATTTCTTGGGATTTTTACAAGAGTGTATATACACATACAATATTGTTCTGTATTATTATAGATATTTGTGCATTATCAGCTGGTCTCCTCACAACTACTTTAGGTAAAGGTTTTCCTCTAGTCATGTCCGACTCTAGGGGTTGGTGCTCATCTCCATTTCTAAGCCGAAGAGCCGGTATTGTCCATAGACATCTCCTAGGTCATATGGCCGGCATGACTGCATGGAGCGCTGTTACCTTCTCTCCAGAGCAGTACCTATTGATCTACTCACATTTGCATGTTTTCAAACTGCTAAGTTGGCAGAAGCTGGGGCTAACAGCAAGAGCTTACTCTGCTCCCTGGATTCGAACCTCCAACCTTTCGGTCAGCAAGTTAAGCAACTCTGCAATTTAACCCACTAAGTCTCTGTGGGGGGGGCAAGTTACTTAGTTGTATTTTCTAGTTTAATAGGTCAATAAATGACCCTTTATTTTTCTCCATATACAGTAGAGTCTCACTTATCCAACACTCGCTTATCCAACATTCTGGGTTATCCAAAGCAATTTTGTAGTCAATGTTTTCAATATATTGTAATATTTTGGTGCTAAATTTGTAAATACAGTAATTACTACATAGCATTACTGCGTATTGAACTGCTTTTTCTGTCAAATTTGTTGTATAACATGATGTATATGGGGCCGGGCTGTGGCGCAGCTGGCTAGTAACCAGCTGCTATAAATCACTACTGACCAAGAGGTCATGAGTTCGAAGCCTGGGTCGGGTTAAGCCTCTGACCATTAATAGCCCCGGCTTGCTGTTGACCTATGCAGCCCCGAAAGACAGTTGCACCTGTCAATTAGGGAAATTTAGGAACACTTTATGCGGGACGCTAATTTACAACACCACAAAACTGCCAGCAAAACACGAGGAAAGGAATGAGGAAGTACAGCCACTACTGGACGGTGTACGAAGTACAGCCACTATTGGACGGTGAAGCAACAGCTCCCCCTGTGGCCGGAATCATGAAGCTGGAAAAATGTTTAAAATGCCTCTGAGTCTGTCTAATGTATGTTGTTTGTCTGTTGGCATTGAATGTTTGCCATATATGTGTTCATTGTAATCCGCCCTGAGTCCCCTTCGGGGTGAGAAGGGCGGAATATAAATACTGTAAAAAAATATGTTTTGGTGCTTAATTCATAAAATCATAACCTAATTTGATGTTTAATAAGCTTTTCCTTAATCTCTCCTTATTATCCAATATATTCGCTTATCCAACATTCTGCCGGCCCGTTTACGTTGGATAAGCGAGACTCTACTGTATCTTGTGTCTGGCCTCTTTATTTCACGGTGGGAATTCAATACTAAATGTGAATTTGACAGAGTTAAGTTCCAAACTGCAAAAATTCTAATCAGTTTTTATCATGTGTTGTCGAACATGGCCATACTGCCCAGAAAACACACAACAACCCCAATCTTTATCATGTTTTCACAACATTTTTGTACCATTTTCCAAAGGTTTTCAATGTTCATTCTATCCCTATAGGATAGTAGAAGAAATAAAAAAAATGTATGAGTCACATACAGCCGGAACAGTTGCCTAATATCTAGCAGCAGCATTATCAAATTAACCATTCCTCGGGGAATATTGCAAAGTCCAATTTCTGTCTCTCTTAATCATCCTTTTTTCAGATTGGCAATTTTCACTGCCAACATTGCACACAAAAGTCTACGTGTCACATTCACAGTAAAAGAAAACAATGGAAAATGTGATTAGACACTAGGCTCTCAGTTTAATATTGATGAAAAGATGTGACACACTCATATATTATCAGTTTGCGAGTAAGAAATTTGCTGAGGATATAGAATGTGAAAAAGGCTTAATCTAAACAAAAAAAAAAACCCTGATTACTTGGATGAATGATGAACAATTCATGAAAGAGCTCATGGGAGTGGATTTTTAAAAACTGGAAAGAAATCATGGAATCATGATAATGGGCCCGCTTGGGAAATTATCTAAAAGCCATTAGAGTATTACTTCTTCAAAATAAAATTATTTTTTGTAAGTATGGTGATGCCCATCATTCTACTTCCATTTTGAGATAGTTTTTTTTTCTCAACACAGAGCACCTCATGAAATTAAAGGCAAAACAAGCATTTAGGGGATTTGTAAGTAAGTAAGAACCTTTTCAGTTTCTGCTCCCAAACCTTGGCAATCCTTTGATTGACAGGTCAGGCTGGCTCCATCTTGCTCTTCTTCCACTGTTAAGTTAAAATAGTCCTATCCCATCAGGCTTTTAGAATCAGACTACGGTGTATTTTTCATGTTGTATTGCAATGTTCTATGATTTGTACATAAATAGTAATTTCATAGACGTTAATGTTTTTAACTTTATACATTACAGTATTTGTCTTTTAAAATATGTATTTACAATTGTATTGAATATTTTATTTATTTATTTATTAAAGTATTTGTATCCTACCCTTCTCACTAATAGGGGACTCAGGGTGACTTAACAATAAAAACACATATATTTTGAGTAATTTTGAATCTACATTATATTTATTTGTTGTAACCTATCACTGCCAACATTGCAGTGATAGGCACAGTGTGTTAAAGTGCTGAGCTGCTGAACTTGCAGACCAAAAGGCTCCAGGTTCATATCCCGGGAGTGGAATGAGCGCCCGCTGTTAGCCTCAGCTCCTGCCAACCTAGCAGTTCGAAAACATGCAAATGTGAGTAGATCAATAGGTACCGCTCTGTCGGGAAGGTAACGGCGCTCCATGCAGTCATGCCGGCCACATGACCTGGAGACGTCTATGGACAACACCGGCTCTTCGGCTTAGAAATGGAGATGAGCACCAACCCCCAGAGTCGGTCACGACTGGACCAACATCAGGGGAAACCTTTACCTTTTACTTAACCTATCTTGAGTCCCATTACTGGGGGAAAGGCAACATATATGATGATGATAACTACTACTTAATTGGCATTATTTCTCTAGATACCCATGAGATACTCAACACTGTGAACCTGTCAAATATTTTTATAATGACATTCAGAAGCTTGTTCTCAATTATCACAAGATTTATCCACTTATAACATCTTGTAACACTTTTTAAATGTTATTTTAGCGAGTCACACTTTTTAAAAAAATGTTTGTGTGCTGTCTGTATACAGATATCCTTAAAAGAACTATCAACATTAGAAAGGATTTTGTGTTTTCTCACATTTTTTTTATGGATGAGTCTTTGAAAGCATGGGTGAGAGGTTTAGTATTCAGTTGTCACTGTCCCTTTTAAGGATATCTGTATACAGACAATCAATTGTCCCTGCCTGAGCCCCGGTGGCAAAGTGCGTTAAAGCACTGAGCTGCAGACCGAAAGGTCCCAGGTTCAAATCCCGGGAGCGGAATGAGCGCCCGCTGTTAGCTCCAGCTCCTGCCAACCTAGCAGTTCGAAAACATGCCAATGTGAGTAGATCAATAGGTACCGCTCCAGCGGGAAGGTAACGGCGCTTCATGCAGTCATGCCGGCCACATGACCTTGGAGGTGTCTACGGACAGCGACGGCTCTTCGGCTTAGAAATGGAGATGAGCACCAACCCCCAGAGTCGGTCACGACTGGACTTAATGTCAGGGGAAACCTTTACCTTTACCCTGTCCCTGCCTACTATTGGTGGGCAGTGGATCACACATACAATTCAGGTTTTCTCAGCAGATGACTTACCCCCACCACATGTGACTGAACACTCAGACTGCACTGTCACCCACATATAGCTGTGTCTTTTTGTGAATATTTTATTCTTGTTGATCATCTTCGAGAAGGTGTACTGCCAAGCAATTCCTGGGTTTTTCCCTTGTAACAGGATCTAGATAGTTTGGAGAGAAAAACAAGATCAAAAGAGAAGGAAATGAATCAATTCATTAAAATTGTGACATCATATTACATTTATATCCTTTAGCTCTGAATGATCCTGACATTCTGGATACTCCAGATATATCTGAAGACCTCTTGCCCCACATGTCTGCTTCAAGGGAATATATGGAGCAATCTCCTAGTTGTTGAAGGCTTTCATGGCCGGGATCACAGGGTTGTTGTATGTTTTCCGGGCTGACAAAGAATCTGCAAACCTCACCTCCTCCAAGGTGAACTAAACCACCTAAACTGGGCTCTACAGGCCAATGGATACTCCACCGTGGACATCAGAAGAGCTGTAAGGCCAAACTGTTGTAGGTTGGGCAATTTTGCCCATGTGATGAGGTCACTGGTCTTTGGAAGTCTTTAAAAGGATACTGGAAGGACATGTGAAAGTAGAAGCTAGGCAAGCCTTTTTGGTGCCAATCACATCTCAAACTATTTTGTGAAGCGGGGAATATTGGGGAGAAAGGATACACAAACTAAGGCTAAATTTTGACAAAAGGCAGTTGGGGACAATATAATCTAGAGCGATAGGGGAAAGATTGTTTAGAGATAAGGAAAAGCTGTAATAGTGATAGGACAGACACAAATGAAGTCTATAGCACTGCTGGCGTTGGCTGCATGGAAAGTGAATGGGTATATACATTCCTCATTTGAGCCTCTAAGGATTGTGAGATCGAATCTGTACAGTAAGGACACCAATATAGCTCCAGCTTTGTTTCTTTGATGGTCACGGGACCTCCATCCGAAGTCAAACATGTTTGCATCTGGTGGGATATTGGTAGCTGATGCAATCTTCAATATAGAATCGCCCAGTCTTGCATTAAAATCACCCAGGATGATAATTTGTGCTGCAGGGAACAGGGTGGTAATTTCCTCCAATGCCCCTTCGAGGATTAGCCATATATCCCGTGTACCCGACTTTGCTGATGTAGGTTGTATGTAAACATTAAGAAGGATGATAGTTGGACCCCTTTTTGCCAGGGGGGCAGACATATTTGTTAATTTGACTGTGAGAATATTAATACAGTTTATAGTGCTTTTTAATGGAATTTCTTCACCCTGCCAACCTAAATCTCCCTTAATTAAGGTGGCAATGCTACCACTAGGTCTGCCATATTTT
Organism: Anolis carolinensis; assembly: GCF_035594765.1. NCBI lineage: Eukaryota > Metazoa > Chordata > Lepidosauria > Squamata > Anolidae > Anolis > Anolis carolinensis. The sequence continues at coordinate 22,668,695 of NW_026943820.1, forward strand.
GATAGTTTACCAAAGAGCCCTTGACACTGCGGCACAAAATGACCTTATGATCATAGCACAAGCTAGAGCCACTCCATACCTGGCTAAATTTAAAAGCAATGTGGGCATGGAAACCTATCTCTTTTTTACACTCCCACTATATATTAGAAAACTTTTTACTCGAGCTAGATTTGAGCAACTCGACATTAAGTCTAAGCTAGGTAGACGCCAGAATATCCCTTATGCAAAGAGAACCTGTGTGTGCCGTGATGTTGTTGCAGAAATGGAGGACTCAGAACACTTTTTCTTAAGATGCCCCTATTACAACAGGATTCGATCTCTCTATTTAGAGCCTCTGCTGGAGAACCACACTCATTTAGAGAATAAGGAGAAATTGCACATCCTTCTACGGGGTTCAGATAAAAACTCTATTTTAAAACTGACCCTTTTTACACAAAAAGCGCTGGCCATCCGCGAGAAGATGGAAGCAGACAGCTGTGATATTAATGTCAATAACAAAATCCAAATTTAAAATTTTACTATGGACAAGCCACTAGTTTTACTTACCCTTGTCCCCGCTTAAACCTTACCTTAAGGGAATAATTAATTTTAATTTTCATCTTTTTATTCTGTACTTGCACAACTACCAAGGAGTGGGTTGGTAGGCTAATAGGCCAGGATGCCTTGTTTTTACATGGTTTTACTGTTTTACATGATTTTACTGTATGTATGGGTAAGGGTGTACGTTTTGTATGTTTTACATGTTCTGATATGGTCAAAACTGACTAATCAACAGAGGCGGCCCAACCATAAGGCGAACTAGGCACTTGCCTGTGGCGCCAACGTCCTGGGGGCGCCATCATCCCTGTTTTCAGAGTGTTATTCTTTATTTGTTGTCCTGATTTTAGAGTTTTTTTTTAATACTGGGTGCTATCTGGGTTATCTAAGTCCACACTGCCCTATATCCCTGTTCAATGTTTGGTGCTAAATTCACAAATATAGTAATTCCTACATAACATTACCATGTATTGAACTGCTTTTTCTGTTGATTTGTTGTAAAACATGATGTTTTGGTGCTTAATTTGTAAAATTGTAATGTAATTTGATGTTTAATAGGCTTTTCCTTAACCCCTCCTTATTATCCAACATTTTTATCCAACATGCTTATTCCAATGCTTTTATTTTTCAGTGATTGGTTTGGGGGGGGGGGCAAAATTCTGTTTGCCTACACTTGAAAATTACCTAGGGCCGGCTCTGCTAATCAATAAAGAGTTGTTGTTGTTGTGATAGGACAGACAGCCGGAATTGAAAATTGAATAGACTTCTGGGGAGTTATGAATGATTAAATAGTTTAAGGGTTCATGTGGTGCCTGGCTGTTCCTGTTAAATTTTGATAAAGAGTCTTGTCATGCATGCTTCCATAGGAAAATGCCACTTAGCTTTTATTTTCATTGCAAAGACAAAACTATTGGTAAGTTATCATTTGTAAAGTGATGAGAACATAAAACATTATCTCTTCCTACAACAGTGTCAAGTGTTTGGTTGAAACAGCTCTCTAGGGCAACCCAATATCTACCATTGGCAAACACTACCATGCTATTAAAACTATGAATTTTGAAAGACCTCCGGCGTTTCAGTCTACTTAACTGGACAAGTTCCAGAAACATCCCAGCCAATTGGCATTTGCTTCTGAATTTACAGCTGGCAAACAATCTCCTTAAACATTTCCAGGTCTTCCACAGAACTGTTTAATGCAGGGGTCCCCAAACTAAGGCCCGGGGGCCGGATGCGGCCCTCCAAGGCCATTGACCTGGCCCCCGCCCTCAGTTTTAGACTTAGGCTCACCCAAAGTCTGAAATGACTTGAAGGCACAACAACAATCCTACTTGATGATCTCATTGGCCAGAAGCAGGCCCACACTTCCCACTGAAATCCTGACAGAAATCATTACAGTATGTTGGTTAAAATTATTTTTATTTTTAAATATTGTATTGTTTTTTCATTTACCAATATTATAAATGAAATATTGTAAATGAATATGGTAATAATATAATATAATGTAATAAAAATAAATATTGTGTATACATATAATATTGATAATAAATATTTTAATGTAATACAAAACAATATTTATTTATTTATTTATTTATTACAGTATTTCTACCCCGCCCTTCTCACCCAATAGGGGACTCAGGGCGGCTAATTATAATAATACAATATAATAATATTGTATAATATAATAATATTAATTATTATCTATATATATAAAAGGGTAATGAAATTTCGGCTTAGGACAAAACAACAAAACCACACATCCCAGAAACACTAAACTTGGCAGCACAACCCCTCATCCATGCCTCTACATTCATACAACAAAAAGAAAAGAAAAATAAAGTCCTAATTAGAGGGAGAGGAATAATTGTTTTTATCCAATTGCTGCCAGTTAGAAGGCTAAGCTCCACCCACTTGGTCTCCTAGCAACCCACTCAGCCTAGGGGACAGGCAGAGTTAGGCCTCACTTAGGCCTCTTCCACACTGCCTATAAAATACAGATTATCTGATTTGAACTGGATTATATGGCAGACTCAAGGCCCTTCCACACAGCTATATAACCCATTTATAATGGACTTAATGTAAGGTAAAACCTTTACCCTTTACCTTAACTACCACCAATTCCTCAATACTTTATTTCCCATGCCACCATACTTCGCCACAGCAACGCGTGGCTGGGCATAGCTAGTATGTTATATATTAAATGTAATATTACTAATAATATTACAGTATAATGGTATAGTACAATATAGTAATATATAATGCTAATATTGTGCTATGCTGATTATATAATATATTGTATGTACATATAATTTGTAAGCCACTGAGTCCCCTTTGGGGTGAGAGAGGGTGGGGTATAAATGTAATACATAAATAAATAATTGTTGCTGGGTTTTTTTCTTTTTGCACTACAAATAAGACATGTGCAGTGATCATAGGAATTTGTTCATTTTTTTCCCAAATGATAATTTGGCCCCTCAACAATCTGAGGGACCATGAATCGGCCCTCCACTTAAAAAGTTTGGGGACCCCTGGTTTAATGTATGCCTTTAACACAACAGCCACCTGACTTCAGACACAACACTCAGCAGTTTTGACCACAAGGCATAGAATTATGAAATTTACAACTTTGTATATTTAAAAAAAAAAACCACAGACTCAACGGCTAAGATTTGCCAGTTCTATGTGGAACATTTGTTTGCTTAGGGCATAAGACGGTGAAAACAATGAGCATGTTCCAATCTATTAAATAAACAGACGTTTTCTTTTTATTTCAAAAATAAAACTAAATAAATATCTGTAACCACCTTTTTGTCTATTTCTCTGTTCCAGACATCTCTCATTTTTTCACTTCCCTATTATAAAGGTGCAAGTGGATATACAGTAACGGTGCCTAAATATATGACCATGCTTTCATTCGATTGATAGCTTCCTATAGTGTTTTTTTATTGTCAACTGTCAACTTTCTTTTTTAAGTAGTACAGTAGAGTCTCACTTATCCAACACTCACTTATCCAACGTTCTGGATTATACAACGCATTTTTGTAGTCAATGTTTTCAATACATCGTGATATTTTGGTCCTAAATTCGTAAATACAGTAATTACTACATAGCATTACTGCATATTGAACTACATTTTCTGTCAAATTTATTGTAAAACATGATGTTTTGGTGCTTAATTTGTAAAATCATAACCTAATTTGATGTTTAATAGGCTTTTCCTTACTCCCTCCTTATTATCCAACATATTTGCTTATCCAACGTTCTGCCAGCCCGTTTATGTTGGATAAGTGAGACTCTACTATAATCATATCTGGCTCATTAAAATTAATAAATCATTTCCTATACACTTTGTTAAGAAGGAAGGTGGAGGAAATTAGCTCCGATCACCCAGAAAGAGAGTGTGCATTGCATAAAGCAAAGTTCCATTTATGAGATTCGAATGTAAATGTAAAGGATAAAAGTGAAAGAGATTAGCTGGGCTGATCACTTAAATGGGCGCATTTAGCGCATAATGTTTACAAAAGCATACAGTGGACCAAATTATTCAGTGTAAATAACTGAAGTTAGCTCTACAGACCAGGTATGATCCCAAGAGTGCAATTAATAGACAACCGCAAACTTACTTCAAAGACGAGGGTCTCATTTGTTGGCCCAGATGCAATGAGCCTTTCTGGATGATTAAAAGAGCGCTGATATTCAAATACTGTTCCAGCAAAGTAGAATTTTCCAGGCCAGTCAATAGTCCACTCTTTTGTTAAGTAATATCTCTTATTCAAGTTACGCACTGCAAGGTAGCTGCTAGACATCTGCAATTCCTGGACTTCAATGCTATAAGCGCCTGCTGGAATTGTAACAATAGGGTAATAATCTAAAAAGAAAGAAAATGTAGCATTTTGTTCCAGTTGTACAATAGGGGACACAGGATTCCATGAAAGTGAAAGAACACAAAGAAAGAAACAACTACAGTAGAGTTCCGGTTAACCGACTTCCGGTTAACCGACACTCCATATTATCCGACGTCCCAGGCTCCTTGGGAGGCGCTCATGCACGTTGCTAGGTAGCTTGCTATCTACCTAGCAACGCGCACAGGCGCCTCCCAAGAGGCAGGGCGGTGAGCAGAGAAGCGCCCGTGCGCGTTGCTAGGTAGATAGAAAGCTACCTAGCAACATGCACCGGAGTTTCGCTAAGCCGAGTGCTCGCTGCTCTGCCCCTTGGGAGGCGCCTGTGCGAGTTGCTAGGTAGATAGCAAGCTACCTAGCAACATGCACGGGCGCTTCCCAAGGGGCGGAGCGGTGAGCACTTAAGAAGCACCCCTGAGCGTTGTTAGGTAGCTTGTTATCTACCTAGCAATGCGCACGGGCGTCTCCCAAAAGGCAGGGCAGAAGCGCCCCTGCGCGTTGCTAGGTAGCTTGCTATCTACCTAGCAATGTGCACGGGGCACTTCCTTCAACCGGCTTGCTGGATAATAGGGTCTCCCTATTATCCGTCAGATCCAGTTATTCGACATTCAGCCCGCCCGTTTATGTCGAATAACCGTAACTCTACTGTATTTTTAAAACTGAGAGAACAACTTTATTGAAACTTCTAGGTTTTTCAGCATGACTCTGTGGTCAACGTCTAATGGAAACTGCCCCTATTACAACAGGATTCGATCTTTCTATTTAGAGCCTTTGCTGGAGAACCATCCTCATTTAGAGAATAAGGAGAAACTGCACATCCTTCTACAGGGTTCAGATAAAAACTCTGTTTTAAAACTGACCCTTTTTACGCAAAAAGCACTGGCCATCCGCGAGAAGATGGAAGCGGAGAGCTGTGATATTAATGCCAGTAACAAAATCCAAATTTAAAATTTACTATGGACAAGCCACTAGTTTTACTTACCCTTGCCCCCGCTTAAACCTTACTTTAAGGGAATAATTAATTTTAATTTTAATCTTTTTATTCTGTACTAGCTGTGCCCTGCCACGCATTGCTGTGGCCCATTGGAATTGCACTGAATAGCTCTGGTTTTTGGGGGGTTTTTGGGCCCTGTGGAGGTTCGTGACATGATATTTTTTGGTTTCAACCTCGAGGCATGGATGATGGATTGTGTTGTGAAATTTTGAGGTTGGGGGGTGTTTAGTTTTGCTGTTTTGCTCAGTGCCAGGATTCCAGCACTCTTTTATATTTATAGATTTGCACAACTGCCTAGGAGTAAGTTGGTAGGCTAATAGGCCGGGATGCTTTGTATCTATACATGGTTTTACATGGTTTTACTCTATGTATGGGTAAGTGTGTACGTTTTGTATGTTTCATATGTTTTGATATGGTCAAAATTGACTAATCAATAAAGAGTTGTTGTTAATGGAAACTGAACACAGACTCGCCTTGGAGGACCTAGAGGTTCCTAGAGAGAGGTTATCCCAGGAGGCAATCCCCATACACCCCATACCTGCAAAAATCCAGACTTTACTGGAAGGTCCAAATCTTTGCAGTTATTTTTAAAACCTGAAATAAACCTGGATAATCAGGTTTATTCCAGGTTAAAATGAATTACCCTGGAGCGTAATTTGAACATTCAAGTCTAATTCGTTTCCGATGACACATTATATGACAGTGTAGATGGGGCCTCAGTTTTCCAAATCTACAATCTTAAAGCACAAGGAGAAGCAAATGAACACCTGTCTTAAATCTCATGGGGAATTTTCTTACTCTTACCATTCATTTTATGCTGTATCAAATAACGGCCTGAAAAGAAGGTGCATGTAGAATTATCTCCTTTGCAAACTCCACAAGCATCCAAAGTAGTGTTAGAGCCGAGCTGATGGTCACACCCTACTTGCTGTAAGAAAGAAAACTAGTTTGAAAGACCAAAAAAAATTGCAAAGTAATTGCTGCTTTTAATAATGGGCAAGGTTGGTTTCCAAAGAGTTGGTTTACCTTGATGTAATTTCTCAATAGGATGTCAGCTGAATTATGAAAAAAGTTGGGGAGAATTTTATTTGCAAACAAAAAATTACAAAGGAAGGGAAGGATGCACATAAAATGGGTAATTTGTGGAAAACACATTCAAACCTATGAAGATTTCCATGAGTTTTTTTAAAATAAAATAAAACCTCGAAATTCAAAATGAACAAGAAAATCAAGGAAGCTGATTTTTCTTTTCCAGATTTGTCAGTTCTAATTGTAAAATGACTTTATTGACTCAGGCCACGGCTCCACATAAGATGGATTAAATACAGTAGAGTCTCACTTATCCAACATAAACGGGCCGGCAGAACGTTGGATAAGCGAAAATGTTGGATAATAAGGAGAGATTAGGGAAAAGCCTATTAAACATCAAATTAGGTTATGATTTTACAAATTAACCACCAAAATATCATATTTTGCAACAAATAGACAAAAAATGAAGTTCAATACACAGTAACGTTACGTAGTCATTACTCTATTTATGAATTTAGCACCAAAACATCACAATGTATTGGAAACATGGACTACGAAAACATTGGCTACTAACAAATTGACTACAAAGGGCTGGGCTGTGGCGCAGCTGGCTAGTAACCAGCTGCAATAAATCACTACTGACCGAGAGGTCATGAGTTCAAAGCCCAGGTCGGGTTAAGCCCCCGACCATTAAATAGCCCGGCTTGCTGTTGACCTATGCAGCCCCGAAAGACACTTGCATCTGTCAATTAGGAAAATTTAGGTACGCTTTATGCAGGGAGGCTAATTTAACTAATTTACAACATCATAAAAACTGCCAGCAAAACATGAGGAATGGAATGAGGAAGTACAGCCACTAGTGGACGGTGAAGCAACAGCTCCCCCTGTGGCCGGAATCGTGAAGGTGAAAAATAATAATAATAATAATAATAATAATAATAATAATAATAATAATAATAATAACTTTATTTTTATACCCCGCCCCATCTCCCCGAAGGGACTCGGGGCGGCTTACATGGGGCCTAGCCCGATAAAACAATCAATATCAGTAACACAGTATAAAACAATTATACCAGTAAAACATCAATAGCAATAAAACAATCGTTAAAACCGGCAAGAAGCATACGAAAAACATACAATATTAAAACAGGAGACTAATTCATAAAAAATGTTAAATGCCTCTGTGTCTGTCTATGTATGTTGTTTGTCTGTTGGCATTGAATGTTTGCCATATATGTGTTCATTGTAATCCGCCCTGAGTCCCCTTCGGGGTGAGAAGGGCGGAATATAAATACTGTAAATAAATAAATAAATACAAATAAAGATAGCATTGCATAAAATGAATTTACAGTAACAAGATTGTCAAAAATTAAATCTGTAAAAAGTTCAGTCCTTGCTGCCTAGAGAAACAGCTGTGGATCTGGGCAGGAAGCCGACTTTGTTGGATAATCCAGAACGTTGGATAAGTGAATGTTGGATAAGTGAGACTCTACTGTAAATGCAAATTGACACCACGTTCACTTTCCTGGCTCAATGCTCTGGAATTTTGGGGTTTGCAGCTCGGTGAGGTACCAGCACCTTGTAAAACAATGCCTCCCATGATTTCATAGCACTGAGCCATAGCTGTTAACGTGGTGCCAAATTGAATTGCAGCTTAAGATTCTCATCCTTATCTACTGCTGGGTTGCCCTGAAATGGGAAATATTTAAGCTGAATCTTACCTCACAGATCCCATCAATGCACACGTCATGGTTGTTTGCGGAGCAGGGGGTTCCATCTTTCACTTGATTAGACATTGCAAAGAAAAAATCAAAGTCTTCTGCTGTGCAGTACAGCTTGCAGAAATCTTTCTCTGAAAATACATTAAGGGAGTGGTTAATAAAATGTAAAAGTAGTATTGATATCCCAGTCAGAGGAATTCTATGGGTCTGTTGACTTATGGTGACCCTATGTTTCAACCTGTATGACATTACACTCATTCCTAATACATTTTTTTTCTAATTTTGAGATTATAATTAAAAACACCTTCAGCCTAAATTCAGTTCTGAGTCCTCACTAGATTAAACCCAATTTAGCAATGTCTAATTGGGACACTTCTTTTTTCTTCTTTCTAAGCTATTTTTTCTAATGAAGGGGTTAGAAGGCTGAGAGGAGACATGATAGCCATGTACAAATACGTGAAGGGAAGTCATAGGGAGGAGGGAGCAAGCTTGTTTTCTGCTGCCCTGAAGACTAGGACACTGAACATCAGGAAGAACTTCCTGACTGTGAGAAGGGCTGTTCGACAGTGGAACTCTCTGCCCCGGACTGTGGTGGAGGCTCCTTCTTTGGAGGCTTTTAAGCAGAGGCTGGATGGCCATCTGTCGGGGGTGCTTTGAATGCGATTTCCTGCTTCTTAGCAGGGGGTTGGACTGGATGGCCCATGTGGTCTCTTCCAACTCTACTATTCTATGATTCTATGATTCTATGAATTGTGACTGTCATTTCCACAGGGTTTTGTTTTGGGCATCCTCAGGTCTCAGGTTGGCAGCACGGATGTCTCAGTTGATGTTATCCATCCATCTTTTCTTTGACTGTCCACAAGGTCGTCATCCTGCAATCTCCAAATGTAGTTATTTGTGCTACTGATGTCCTTACATTTCGGAAGAGCCTGAAAACTTGGCTCTTCCAACAGGCCTTTGGCGACCATAGTAAAGGATCAACCTGTTGCCTATTTTATCTTTATTGCTCTCCAATTATTTAGCCGGCAATAGTTCCAGCACTTTAATGGGAACGATAGCTCTGATGGTACTGACACTACTTGCACTTTTAGCCCAGTTCTTTTTGGAGCCAACCCAGGATTTTATCAGTATATTTATTGTATGCGACCTCATTTGTTTTATGATTTGTTTTATTGTTGATTGACTTGTTTTATTGCTATGTTTTTATATTGTCTGATTTCTGGGCTTGGACCCATGTAAGCCGCCCCGAGTCCCTTCGGGGAGATGGGGCGGGGTATAAAAATAAAATTATTATTATTATTATTATTATTATTATTATTATTATTATTATTATTATTATTATTATTATTATTATGACACAGCAAACAAGATAGACATGCTGGATTTCGTATCACAAAATCACAAGTCGAACACTTCCCAAGTGTCTAGGACTGTGTGATGTATTTTCGGATGATGCGCGCAGATCCCAGTAGGGTGGCCTTTTGCAGTTGGCAGATCATAATTTTGTCAATGTCTGCTGTTTCCAAATGCCGGCTGAGATCTTTTGGCACAGCACCCAATGTGCCCATCACCACCGGGACCACCTGCACTGGTTTCTGCCAGAGTCTTTGAAGTTCAATCTTGAGGTCTTGATAGCGGCTGAGTTTTTCCTGTTGTTTTTCGTCAATGCGACTGTCACCTGGGATGGCGACATCAATGATCCAAACCTTTTTCTTTTCCACAACTGTGATGTCTGGTGTGTTGTGTTCCAGAATTTTGTCAGTCTGGATTCGGAAGTCCCACAGTATCTTTGCGTGCTCATTCTCCAATACTTTTGCAGGTCTGTGATCCCACCTTTACTGCTGGGAGGTGGTATTTGAGGCATAAGTTCCAATGAATCATTCGGGCCACATAGTTGTGCCTCTGTTTGTAGTCTGTCTGTGCAATTTTCTTACAGCAGCTGGTTTCATCGGTTTCCTTGCACAGTCTGCATTTTGGGTCATCAGCTGATTTTTCGATCTTGGCCTGAATTGCCTTTGTCCTGATGTCTTGCTCCTGGGCTGCAAGGATCAGGCCTTCTGTCTCCTTCTTCAGGGTCCCATTTGTGAGCCAGAGCCAGGTCTTCTCCTTATCAGCTTTTCCTTCAATTTTGTCAAGGAACTTTCCATGCAATGTTTTGTTGTGCCAGCTGTCAGCAATAGTTTGTAGTGCGGTTTTCTTGTACTGATTCTTTGTCTGCTGTGTTTTGAGGAGTTTCTGATTTTTGACTTCAATCAAAGCAGGTTTTTCACTTTGCTTTACATATTCTGCCAGGGCATGTTCTTCTTCTTTGACTGCTTGTCTTACTTGTAAGAGTCCTCTGCTTTAAACAGAGGACTCTTTAAACTGCTTTAAAACTGCTTTAAAAGTTTTAAAACTTTTGTAAAGCTGATCTGTTACAAAGGTGAGGCAAGATATCAAGGATTTCCATAGACAAGTCACAATATGAAAGAAATGACTGGGCACAATTACTGATTTACCTTCTACTTTGGTGTAAGGTTTCCATTTGTAGTACCACCCACGGAAAGGTTTGCTGTTATACTCGGCACATTGCTGGGCACGGAAATTGGGGCTACCAGATGGGCAAGGCTGAGTATTGCAAAGCTGATAAATGCGACTTGAGCCCTGACAGAATTTGCCCCCATGCTGAGGCCTACAAAGAAAAAAAGGAGAAAAATTGCAGTGCCAAGCACAGAATAGATATCCAGCTGTTAAACTTATTACAATGGACTGTAAAACACACAGATGCATCCAATTATTCTAAACCAGGCTTTGCATGAGATTCTGGCTTCTATTTCATTTCCTAGAACATTGTAGCTACTAAATGCTATCCCATAAATTCAGCAACAATGGGCTGTAATTTCATAAATTATTGCCTATTTAAAAGTCTTTGATGAGCTAGAAAATACTCCCTTACTATCCAAATATCGGCTGAATTGACATATTGTATCTACCATGGACAGGCTCCTAAACCTCTGAATTAGTGTAAATAGGTGAATATATCAATACAATCACAATTAGTTCATTTTCCCCAAATTTAATTTAAATGTATTATTTTTACATTCTTTGACTAGAGTAGAAGTACAGTAGAGTCTCACTTAACCAACATAAACTGGCCGGCAGAATGTTGGATAAGCAAATATGTTGGATAATAAGGAGGGGTTAAGGAAAAGCCTATTAAACATCAAATTAGGTTATGATTTTACAACTTAAGCACCAAAACATCATGTTATACAACAAATTTGACAGAAAAAGTAGTTCAATATGCTAAGTAGTAATTACTGTATTTACGAATTTAGCACCAAAATATCATGATGTATTGAAAATATTGACTACAAAAATGTGTTGGATAATCCAGAACGTTGGATAAGTGAGACTCTACTGTACTTGTGACCTCTATGCCTTCATTTCTTCCATCTAGGTCACTTTTCAAAGCTGCTCTTCATCTTGATAAGTAAGACATAATGTTTTAGGGCTGGAATGTTTAGAGCAGCCAATATTATGAGTTTCAGACTAAGATCCTGGGAGACTACGGTTTGAATCTCTGTTCAGCAATGGAAACCCACTTAGTGACCCTGAGCAAATCATACGTTTTTGGCCTTTCAGAAAGGCCATGGTAAATCTGTTCTGAACACATCATGTCAGGAAAATCACATTATAGATCCAAATAAATAAAATAAAACCATAAAAATAAAATAATTTATGATTTCCACGTGTCAGATGCAATTTGAAGACGCACAATAACAGCAAAACAGCAGGAGAAATAACAACAGAGCCACAGACCAAACAAAAAAGCAGTAGCATCAAGCACACTTAAACCTGTGAAAAAAATCCATAACTTAATTCTTGGAAGTCAGGGTAAGACTACCAGGGTAAAAATTAAAGGGGAGGGGGAGAAAAAACAAGGATGCAATTGTGCATTATTATTGCTTCTACTACTGTTGTGCTACTTGGGGCCGGGCTGTGGCGCAGCTGGCTAGTAACCAGCTGCTATAAATCACTACTGACCAAGAGGTCATGAGTTCAAAGCCCGGGTCGGGTTAAGCCTCCGACCATTAAAAAAAAAATAGCCCCGGCTTGCTGTTGACCTAGCAGCCCCGAAAGACAGTTGCATCTGTCAAGTAGGGAAAATTTAGGTACGCTTTATGCGGGAGGCTAATTTAACTAATCTACAACACCATAAAACTGCTCACGAGGAAAAGAATGAGGAAGAACAGCCACCAATGGACGGTGAAGCAACAGCTCCCCCTGTGGCCAGAATCGTGAACTTGGAAAGATGTTAAAATGCCTCTGTGTCTGTCTAAAACTGAATGTTGTTTGTCTGTTGGCATTGAATGTTTGCCATATATGTGTTCATTGTAATCCGCCCTGAGTCCCCTTCGGGGTGAGAAGGGTGGAATATAAATACTGTAAATAAATAAATAAATACTACATACCCCCAAGCTGGACTGAGTATTTGGATAATGTCTTCCTGAACAGATGACCACACATTTAGAAGGGAGAGATGAGGGGGATTTCAACTATCTTGATATTTGTTGAAAGTGAAATCATATGTACATATGGCAATGAACCATGTAATGAGTTGTTGAACTCTGTTATGAAGTGTGAACTGCCACTGACAATAATCAATGTTAATTAATCAGCCATAAACTATCATCTAAACATGTGCCATATATAAAAAGGTAAAGGTTTCCCCTGACGTTAAGTCCAGTCATGTCTGACTCTGGGGCTTGGTGCTCATCTCCATTTCTAAGCCAAAGAGCCGGCGTTGTCTGTAGACACCCCCAAGGTCATGTGGCCGGCATGACTGCATGGAGCGCCCTTACCTTCCCGCCGGAGCGGTACCTATTGATCTACTCACATTGGCATGTTTTCGAACTGCTAGGTTGGCAGGAGCTGGAGCTAACAGCGGGTGCTCACTCCGCTCCCGGGATTTGAACCTACGACCTTTTGGTCTGCAAGTTCAGCAGCTCAGTGCTTTAACACACTGCGCCACCGGGGCTCTTATATTGAATGCTTCAATATAGTGAGTGGGCACTCACTCCGCTCCCGGGATTTATACTCATGCATAAATCGACCTCATGTATAAGAAGACAGGTATTGGGACCAAATGTATGAGTTTTGATATGACCCTAGGATGAGACAATGGTCATTTCTGGAGAGAGGATAAATCTTGGTTTATTTATTTGTTTGTTTGTTTGTTTGTTTACAGCATTTATATTCCACCCTTCTCACCCCAAAGGGGACTCAGGGCGGATCACATTACACATATAGGCAAACAGTCAATGCCTTTTAACATAGAACAAAGACAAGACAAACATAGGCTCCGAGCGGGCCTCGAACTCATGACCTCCCGGTCAGAGTGATTCATTGCAGCTGGTTGCAGATGGCTTGCTCTCCAGCCTGTGCCACAGCCCGGTTGCCACTACCATTTCCCTATCCAAGAATTCAGAAAGGATAGGCGGCAACAAAGTATGTCCCAAAGAAAAAGAAAACCAAGAAGGCAAGATGGTTGTCTGCTGAGACACTGGAAGTAGTCCAAGAAAGAAGGAGGGTGAAAGGAAACAGTGATAGGGGGAGATATGCCCAACTAAACGCACAATTCCAGAGGTTAGCCAGAAGAGACAAGGAACTATTTTTAAACAAGCAATGTATGGAAGTGGAAGAAGACAAGAAAATAGGAAGGACAAGAGACCTCTTCCAGAAAATCAGAAACATTGGAGGCAAATTTCAGGCAAAAATGGGCATGATCAAAAACAAAGATGGGAAGGACCTAACAGAAGCTGAAGAGATCAAGTAAAGGTGGCGAGAATATACAGAAGATCTGTATAGGAAGGATAATAATATAGAGGACAGCTTTGACGGTGTGGTGAGTGAATTAGAACCAGACATCCTGAGGAGTGAGGTTGAATGGGCCTTAAGAAGCATTGCTAACAACAAGGCAGCAGGAGACAACGGGATCCCAGCTGAGTTGTTTAAAATCTTGGAGGATGATGCTGTCAAGGTGATGCAGGCCATATGTCAGCAAATATGGAAAACACAAGAATGGCCATCAGATTGGAAAAAAATCAATTTATATCCCCATACCCAAAAAGGGAAATGCTAAAGAATGCTCAAACTTATTTCCCATGCCAATATCCTATAATGCTCAAGATCCTACAAGGCAGACTCCAGCAATACATGGAGCGAGAGTTGCCAGATGTCCAAGGTTGGTTCAGAAAAGGCAGAGGAATGAGAGGCCAAATTGCCAACCCCATTCACAACTCAGAATAAATACGAATTTATTTCGAGGTATGACGATTCCGATTAATTCGTCCATACCTAATATGTATATATGTTGAAGCAATTTTGTTGATTTGGTGTTTTAAGGTACATGGCTATCTAAAATTGCATTCTAATATTTTCATGAACAATATGCTATCATAAAGCAGGTAAGACTCAATCCCACAGATATGAGGAACTATGTGCTTTCGTCTCCTGGGCACTCTTCACATTCTTTACAGTCAAGCTAGTAAATTAAGTAATCTATTTCTTTCTTGAGAGAAAAAAAACAAGATTGTAAAATGTTGTGATGCATGGAAAACAGATCCATGGATTTATGCTGCAGCAGCTAGTACAAGCTTAATGATTTCAGCAAATCTGTATAGGTCTGTTGTACTGTGCATGACCTCTAAAGGTGTTGGATGCTGTAAAGATGTATCTAATGCTGAGAAATAGTCAGAATACCACAGTCATTTTTCTTACAAGCTCAACACATTCCATTTGTATTCTACATGATTATTACATATTGTTCTTTATGTCAGGCAAAGACATAAACCCAACATTTGACACAAAACAGTAATGAGAACTGGGGAATCCAAAGAATACATTTCCTCACCACATGGAGCAATGATGTGATAAGAATAAACTAGAATTGGGATGTGCGGAATGGGTTCAAAATTGAATGGACTCTAGAGCACATACCTGTTAGGATTGTGCATTTTGGGTAAACCCTAACCTGTTTTTTCTCCTGGCTTTCGGTGGAGGCCCCAATCCATTTTTGGGAGCCTCTCAAAATTGGGAGGGAAGATATCTGCTTTCACCATTATGGGGGGGGAGGGGCTTCCCACCCAGGCTCCCCTTCTTAATATACTTTAAGGAACAGGAACCTCTTGGGGCCGGGCTGTGGCGCAGCTGGCTAGTAACCAGCTGCTATAAATCACTACTGACCGAGAGGTCATGAGTTCGAAGTCCGGGTCGGGTTAAGCCTCCGACCATTAATAGCTCCGGCTTGCTGTTGACCTATGCAGCCCCGAAAGACAGTTGCACCTGTCAATTAGGGAAATTTAGGGACGCTTTATGCGGGAGGCTAATTTACAACACCATAAAACTGCCAGCAAAACACGAGGAAAGGAATGCGGAAGTACAGCCACTACTGGATGGTGAAGCAACAGCTCCCCCTGTGGCCGGAATCGTGAAGCTGGAAAAATGTTAAAAAATGCCTCTGAGTCTGTCTAATGTATGTTGTTTGTCTGCTGGCATTGAATGTTTGCCATATATGTGTTCATTGTAATCCGCCCTGAGTCCCCTTCGGGGTGAGAAAGGCGGAATATAAATACTGTAAATAAATAAATAAATAAATGTTCAAGCAGCTCCACTGGCTGCCGATTATATTCCAGGCCCAATTTAAGGTGCAGGTTATTACCTATAAAGCTCTAAACGATTCGGGACCTGCCTATCTTCATGACCGCGTCGTCCCCTATGAACCCACCCGGTCGCTGAGATCTTCCGGGGAGGCCCTCCTTTTGCTTCCGCCCTCCTCACAACTGCGTTTGGTGGGGATGAGAGAGAGGGCCTTCTCGGACGTGGCTCCCCGACTCTGGAACTCCCTCCCCAGGGAGATTAGGTTGGCTCCCTCTCTACCTTCCTTGAAGATTTGGATGTTTCGGCAGGCCTTCGGAGATACAGTCATTAATTAATCAGCCCCAGAGGGTTTTTAATAATCTATCCCGTTTTTATTACGATTTTACCATTTATGTGTTTTAAATGCAGTTTTTTATCCTGTATTTTTGTTTTAATTGATATATTGTATTACTGTTTTATCTTTTTACAGTGTGATTTGTATTATGTTGCCTATGTTTTGTTCTATGTAGTTTGGGCCTCTGCCCCATGTAAGCCGCCCCGGGTCCCCACAGGGAGGTGGTGGCGGGGTATAAATAAAGTTTTATTATTATTATTATTATTATTATTATTATTATTATTATTATTATTAAGCTATTTCTTATCTGCTGTTCATACTCTAGAGGAGGCACTCAGCTGCAGGCCCTGGCAGGCGTGGGCACTCCTGCATGCCACACATGCACTCTCCTTGGAAAGAGAGTGAGTGTGTGGCATGCAGGCCCATAGAGATGGTGGCGGGGTATAAATAAAGATATTATTATTATTATTATTATTATTATTATTATTATTATTATTATTATTAAGCTATTTCTTATCTGCTGTTCATACTCTAGAGGAGGCACTCAGCTGCAGGCCCTGGCAGGCGTGGGCACTCCTGCATGCCACACATGCACTCTCCTTGGAAAGAGAGTGAGTGTGTGGCATGCAGGCCCATAGAGCCCACCCATGTCAGGTCTTGCAACCAAGCGCCTCTTACTCTACAGTAGCTCAGGGAGCTGGATATGTTTCAAATGGAGGAGAGAAGATTGAGATCAGCCATGATAGCCATGTTTAAATATTTAAAAGGATGTCACATTGAGGAAGGAGCAAACTTGTCTTCTGTTGTTCCAAAGACTAAGATATGAAGCTTTTTGTTCAATCTCAAGGAAAAGAGATTCCACCTAAACATTTGGAAGAACTTCTTGATGGTAAGAGCCATTTGACAATGGAATATGCTGCCTGATATGCTCCAAAGTCTCCTTCTTTGGAGATTATTAAACAGAAACTAGATAGCTATATGTCAGCAAAGCTTTGATTGTTATTCCTGCACAACAGAATAGGTTTAGACAGGATGACCCTTGTAGTTTCTTCCAATGATATTATTCTATTTTCTATAATGCCCTGCTTGATTTTATTTAAATTCCCAGTATCCTGTAGTCTGGCTGGTTGAGACCTCAAACAGGAGTCTTTTCAGAAATGGGTCTGAAATAATTGGTAGTGGTCACCTTTTATTACATCTTCTGTCCTCCTACAGAACACAGAGAGATAACATAAATATCTAACGAATTGCCTTTCTCAAGAGAATCACAAATAATGATAAAAGCAATACCTTTTTAAACCAGAGTCTTACTTTGGATTGTTGCAGTTCCTCTCTTGGTATGTAACTCCAACCCCACAAGTTCTTGAGCAATCCATCCACTTAGACCATGTGGACCACTGGCCATTAATAGGTTTAGGACCATAGTCTCCATATCGTACACATTGACCTCGTCGACACCACTGTAGGAAAAAAAATGGTTTAATAACCCAACAATAATGCTTATAACTTGTCATATTGTTCAATATGCTTTTAATCTGTTCAGATTAGCCTGTTTTAAATTATTTTAGGTTGGATCTACACTGCTCTATATGCCAGGATCTGATCCCAGATTATCTGTTTTGAACTGGATTGTATGTGTCTAAACTTCTAGATACTACTATATCCCACGATCTGGGATTTGATCGTGGGATATAGGTGTCAGGATGTGATAGCCCAGCATTCATAACAACTGTACTCTCCACATCCTGCCAGAGCAATGGGGTGGGTGGGAGATAATCTAAATAATAAGGACCATCTGGCCAGGGATGGGTTTTATGGCCAGCTCTGGTTTTTCAAGCCTGGGAAAAGGGTCATATAACAGATACATGTGAATGTGGGGAGGGGGAAGGTAGGAGGTGGATATACTCAGGGTTTGGTGGGAATACATCAGTTCCAGCTTCGTTTTCATCTTGTAAAGAAGGTCCTCAATAAAGCGTTTCCACGGAGCTGCCTGTGTGAGCCTGTTTGAGTCTGATAGCTTTCAAGAGCTGACAATAGGGCAGTGTAGATACAGCCTTTAAATGTTTAAATTGATCCTTACATATAGGGCAGGATGAAGATGATCACCACCATCAACATCTCTATAATCACTATAACATTGCAAAGGAGCAGGAATGCACCTTGGTTCTGCCCATTAGCTGAACGTATCCAACACCACAAAAGACCTAAGAGGATCTAACAGCATACTGGGATGTAAGATCTGAGAGTCACTGGCTCAATTGTGTTCTAGTTTTTGACTTCTATAAATGAACTACACCCCACTGTAATGTTTCACTTTTATTTAATAGCACTATAGGTCTTCTTATAATTAACATAGCTTAAGGCCTTAACATAGCCCTGGCTAGGACACTAATTGTAGAGATTCAGGCCATGTACAGTGCATTTTATGGACATTTATATTTTACCATGTGGTGCCCATGTACAAGTATCTGATGGCTTTATTTCTACTTGGCCCTGTCACTTAACATTAAGGTATCTCCTTGGGCTTTTGCAAAAATCTCCAGGGTGATTAACTGCAACATTAGCGCTGGCTTCCAACTGACAAAGGACTCTTGTCACACCCTGGATTCTCCACAGATACATATTTACCTTCCTTGCCTAGTTTATCCATGCCTCACAACCTCTGAGGATGCCTGCCATAGATGTGGGTGAAACATCAGGAGAGAATACCTCTGGAACATGGCCACACAGCACGAAAGACATACAACAACCCTGTGATCCCGGCCATGAAAGCCTTCGACAACACAATGTCAAAGAGAAGTTTCTTCCTGAAGTGCTAGATTTCCAAGTTACAAGTGCAACATACTTCAGACCAAAAACCTCAGCCAGATCTTACAAATATTTATCCAAAAAGAAACATTGACCCACTAGAAAATGTGTAACTTACCATGCTTATCCCACAAGGGGTTCCTTCTGCAGCTGGCATAAATTTTGTCTCACATCGATGGCCTATTTTATGGCACCATAACGATTTACATATATCCTGAAAATTTTAAATATATACATATGCATTATTAAGCCTTTGGTTCTGGATTAAGCCAACATTTTAATTCCCAGCATCTTTGATACTAAAAATAATGAGACCAGGAAGGCAAAGAGAGCTTCAGTGCTTACTTTATTTTAACTACGGGACTTTATTGGAGAAGTTATGTATTTTTCTCCAGTGCTTTACAGTCTTGGGGAAGACCCTAGAGAACAAAGCATCATGTCTTCCTACTTTGGGGCTTTCCAGAGCTGTCAAAATGGGCACAACAGAGTGTTAGAAATTAATTCTTATTTCATCTAATCGTCTTCAGCTTATCATCTCATGAGACATTAGCTACTGAATCAGCCAGAAATCGAATGAGTCATTTTTGTTGTGATAGCCATAGCTAAAATTCACTCTTTGGTGGAACAAGAACAGCACTATGATCTAAGCAACGGGAAGGGGAAGGTGCATTATTTCCTTAGAAAGGTTAAGGTAAAATACAGGCAAGTTACAAATATCTGACTTGGAAATGACTCATAGTTAAGGACAAGGGTGAGACAACAATAAGTGAGAGAAATCTAACCATTGGAAGGGTAATTCATGGGGAAAGATGTCTCAACTGAAGCTTCATTATATTTGTCCTTTGTTTAATCTCTGTTTTGTGTATTTTAATATGTATTTTATAGAAATACATTTTAATATGTGCGTTCATGGTATTTTTACAATGTGTATATGTTTTACTTATTCTGTAACCCACCTCAAGCTATGAGGAGAGGCGGTAAGACATAACATCATCATTATTATTATTATTATTATTATTATTATTATTATTATTATTATTACACAGCAAACAAGATAGACATGCTGGATTTCGTATCACAAAATCACAAGTCGAACATTTCCCAAGTGTCTAGGACTGTGTGATGTATTTTCGGATGATGCATGCAGATCCCAGTAGGGTGGCCTTTTGCAGTTTGCAGATCGTGATTTTGTCAATGTCTATTGTTTCCAAATGCCGGTTGAGATCTTTTGGCATGGCACCCAAAGTGCCCATCACCACCGGGACCACCTGCACTAGTTTCTGCCAGAGTCTTTGAAGTTCAATCTTGAGGTCCTGGTAGCGGCTGAGTTTCTCAACAACAGTTTTTCATCAATGCGACTGTCACCTGGGATGGCAACATCAATTATCCAAACCTTTTTCTTTTCCACAACTGTGATGTCTGGTGTGTTGTGTTCCAGAACTTTGTCAGTCTGGATTTGGAAGTCCCACAGTATCTTTCCATGCTCATTTTCCAATACTTTTGCAGGTTTGTGATCCCACCAGTTCTTTACTGCAGGGAGGTAGTACTTGAGGCATAAGTTCCAATGAATCATTTGGGCCACATAGTTGTGCCTCTGTTTGTAGTCTGGCTGTGCAATTTTCTTACAGCAGCTATGATATGATCAGGATATGATCCATGGTTTCGTCATTTTCCTTGCACAGTCTGCATTTTGGGTCATCAGCTGATTTTTCGATCTTGGCCTTAATTGCATTTGTTCTGATGGCTTGCTGCACTTTGTTGCACTTGGTCATAAGACTGGTCAAACAAATTATTATTATTATTTTATTATGACACAGCAAACAAGATAGATATGCTGGATTTCATATCACAAAATCACAAGTCGAACACTTCCCAAATGTGTGATGTGTGATGTATTTTCGGCATTTGGAAACAATAGACATGGACAAAATTACGAACTGCCAACTGCAAAAGGCCACCCTGCTGGGATCTGCACGCATCATCCGAAAATACATTATTATTATTATTATTATTATTATTATTATTATTATTATTACTCGGGGATTGCCTGTATATGGCAGTGTAGGGCCTGAAACTTAAGAGTACAATCATAGACAGGTGTATTCATAGTTAAGTGCCACTGCCATTTAATTCAATGAGGATTATTTCATGAAACCAGATATAAGAAAGCACACTGCAGCCGCATTTGTCTTAAGCTGAAGTTTGAACCTGCTCTCACCTTCCTAACCCAGTTCCTCAATTTACTTCAATTAAATTCCACATCCTGGCAGCACAATCTTTTCCTGCAGCCATGCTGGACCACCTTGACTTCCATCCAAACCCACACCTTCAAAGTAAGCATTGGCTTTGCCAAGCAATTTACAGTTTAGAAATAGAGCAAAGACCCTGAAGCCCATTGGAACCCCTCCATTCATTCATAAACTTCTCATCTGTAGCACACTGTTCTTCCCGGGTGCAAGTCCTGACACTGTCTGCAAGTTATCAAAAGGAGGGTAGTGAGAAAAGAAGTACCTTCACAAAACTCAGGTTGCAGAGTTTTGCTTTTGCTCCAAACTGCCATTTGCATTGTGTATCAGCATCATAGATCTGCCCTGGGAGTTTATCGGGGTATTTGTATTGTCCTGCCTGTTTTGGTTCATCTATCAGGCAAGCTGCTTGAGAAGTACTGTAAAGGAAGAAAATTACCTATTTAATCAGTTTGCTATTGTTTGCAGAATCACAAAGTGACCTATCTAGGTCAATTGTATTTGTCAATCCCCAATCAACAGGTGGGGCCAAATATAATCCAATGCACATAGCAACTTCATCCCCACACATTTATTTATTTATTTATTATTTACAGTACAGTAGAGTCTCACTTATCCAACATAAACGGGCCGGCAGAATGTTGGATAAGCCTATTAAACATCAAATTAGGTTATGATTTTACAAATGAAGCACCAAAACATCATGTTAGACAACAAATTTGGCAGAAAAAGTAGTTCAATACGCAGTAATGCTATGTAGTAATTACTGTATTTATGAATTTAGCACCAAAATATCACGATATATTGAAAACATTGACTACAAAAATGCGTTGGATAATCCAGAACGTTGGATAAGCGAGTGTTGGATAAGTGAGACTCTACTGTATTTATATTCCGCCCTTCTCACCCCGAAGGGGACTCAGGGCGGATTACAATGAACACATATATGGCAAACATTCAATGCCAACAGACAAACAACATATATAGACAGACACAGAGGCATTTAACTTTTTTTTCCAGCTTCACAATTCCGGCCACAGGGGGAGCTGTTGCTTCACTGTCCACTAGTGGCTGTACTTCCTCATTCCTTTCCTCGTGTTTTGCAGGCAGTTTTATGATGTTGTAAATTAGTTAAATTAGCCTCCTGCATAAAGCGTACCTAAATTTCCCTAATTGACAGAGGCAACTGTCTTTCGGGGCTGCATAGGTCAACAGCAAGCCTGGCTACTTAACCCGACCCGGGCTTCGAACTCATGACCTCTTGGTCAGTAGTGATTTATTGCAGCTGGTTACTAGCCAGCTGTGCCACAGCCCGGCCCTTTCTTTAATCAAAGAAATTAAATTTCCCCCCACTATTCCTTGCATACAGGTGGCTGAACATCAACAGCCTTTGAAAAAAGATTGACACTCATCAAGGCAATTAATGATTCTCCTTTCTTTAACGTGGCAATTGCAGGCATTAAATTGCAGGCAGCGGGGCAGCAAAGGCTGAGTTGGTTTATTTGAGAGTTATAAAAACTTAAGTGTGGTACCTTTATGTCAGAACCCTGCTACTAGAGCCTGTATGTGGCTCTGAGTTTCAGGGTCACTGACATTGATAAGACACCTGCGTCTCAGGACTCGGAGAAGAAACGGCTGCTGGACTTGGCGGGGAATTTGCGCGGGGTTTTACTGAGCGGGAAGAGACTTTTCAAATGAGGGGGAGGGTATATAAAGGATGGTTGGCCGGAGTCTCCCATTCTTGGCTTTTCTGATGTTTATGTTTCCTGCAGTAAAGTTTCTGGTGATATCACAGAGAGTCTCGTGTGTTCATTCAGGAGCGGCTGTGGTGAGCTGACACTAAGCCAAGAATATAGACACCATCCCGCTGTAGCGGTGAGGTGTAACATGCAAGTGGAGGATGAAGAGCTCTTGGGCGCAGGAGGAGGAAGGTCGGGAAGGGCCACTCCCGAGCCGGACGCTGAGTTCCACCAGCTGGCGGCCCTGGCGTCATCCACCGCTTATGCCCAGCCAAATGGGGTAACCCAGAGGCGTGGAGTGGTGCGGGGAGACAGCACCGGAGGAGAGGAAGGTTCACCTTCCCCAGGCCCACAAAGGATGGTGTTTCTGGAGGAGAGGATGTCGGCGATGGAGACCACCCTGGCAGTAATGTCGAGGGCGATGGAGCGCCTGGCGTTTTTGGCGGAGCCAGAGAGAGGAAGGGAACTTCGGGCTGGCTCAATGTGGGACGTGAGCGTGGGAAGCAGCCAGGGCTTTGCAGACCTCCCAGCACCGAAGGGAAGGGAAATGCGAAAGGAGCCCGGTGCCCGACCCAAGACCCAAACAAGCCTGACGCAGGTGGAGGAGAGTGACGACGAAGGGGAAAAGCCTCCGAGAATCCCGGCTACGCTCCCAGCTGAGACCCTAGTGCCCCTGGCGAATGCCGGGCGTGGCACAGGGCAAAGAGAAACAGCAGCGGGGCCCACTGGTCCGCAAGGGGGCTTGCGACGGGCGGAGAATTGGGGATTGCCACCACAGGGACCCCTACCGAGACGAGAGGAACTAAGGATCGAGTTTGGGGGAGAGTCCTCTGAACTGGATTTTTTCCTTACCACGGTGAGGGGCTATATGGAGGACAATGCTCACACTTTTAGAACGGAATCCAGCCGGATACGGGCCATTGGTGCAGTGTTGAAGAGGGGAGCGGCTAGCTGGTACGTTCAGCTGCACGCGCGGCGCGACCCATGTCTGGGGTCAGTCCGACGCTTTATGGGGGCCCTGGAGACCCTTTTCCGAGATCCATTGGAGCAGATCCGGGCGAGGGAGAAGTTGAAGACCGTCTCCCAGGGGCAGAGGTCGGTATCTGAGTATGCGGAGGAATTCCAATGCCTCGCCGAAAAGGTGCCGGAATGGTCTGCAGTGACAAAGATGGAACTCTTCAAAGAGGGGCTCAGGCGGGAGATCCTCTCCTGGGCGGTGCATCGTGATGAGCCTGACACACTGCGCGGATGGATTCAGCTGGCGGGGCGCGTCGAGACATCGCTGGCCCAGGCGAGGAGGCACCGAGGAGCGCTACAGCAACGGCCGCAGATGAAAGAGGGGAGCCGGAAGGAGGGATCAGCCCCAGCCGGGAGGAGAGCGGAGCCGACAGGGAACGTGAGCGCCAGCAGGAGTGGCTGCTTTGTGTGCGGCCGGTTGGGCCACAGAGCTGCCGAGTGCTGGCAGAGAAAAGGGGAAAGCGGGGGCCAGCCCAAACCAAGAGCCGTGGCAGGAAAACGCGCCGAGGAAGAAACACCGATGAGGCACCATTCGGGGGGGTTGGTAAGTCAGGACAAAGCTATGATAGTGGTCCCCATTCAGCTTGAAAATGGCAGCAAACAAGCAACCTGCAAAGCGTTTGTAGATTGTGGATGTTCCAGGAACATCATTTCCCCTGAATTAGCCGAGGGATTGGGATGCGAAAGAACGAACCTAGAATCCCCAATAGCATTTTCGCAGTTGGACGGATCCACAGCATCAGGATCGTTAGCTAGGTACAGTGCCGAAGATGTAAAGTGTAAGATAGGGAGTTGGGAAGGAAAGGTGTCATTTGTGATATCACAAATAGCCAGCTATAATGTTATACTAGGCATGCCGTGGCTGGGGCAGGCCAACCCGCAAATCAACTGGGAGGATAAGAGCATGATTTTCGGGATGAGTTTGGAAGAAGGGAGCCAGGAAGTTGAGAGGGAGCCGGGGAAAAGGGGGGAGGAAGACTCTATCAGAATAGCAGAACTGGCAGATAAATTACCCCCAGAGTATCGGGATTTTGTGGACGTGTTTGACGAGAAGGAAGCAGACAATTTCCCACCGAAGCGGAGAGTTGAAGTGAAAATAGAGCTAGTCCCAGGAGCAGAGCTTCCCAAGGCAAAGATATACCCGATGTCGGCTAGGGAAAAGGAGGAACTGAGAAAGTACATTGATAAAAACCTAGCGAGGGGTTTCATAGAACCTTCGAACTCCCCGTTAGGGGCACCTGTGTTGTTTAGGCGGAAAAAGGACCAAACGCTGAGGCTCTGCATTGACTACAGGGGCCTGAATGCAATCAGTACTGTAAATAAATACCCTCTACCCTTAGTGAAGGACTTGATCGCCCAGTTATCGGAGGGACAGATATTCACTAAATTGGATTTAATTGAGGCTTACCATAAATTGCAGATCAAACCAGAGGACAGGTGGAAGACGGCCTTCTCCTGCGCCTTCGGATTATTCAATTATTGTGTGCTCCCATTCGGTTTATGTGGGGGAGGGGCCGCGTTCATGCAATTAATCAACGAAGTGTTGCATCCATTATTGTACAAGGGAGTCTTTATTTTTTTAGATGACATATTGATAATGTCTCGGACTAAGGAGCAACACGTAGAACTAGTCAGGGAAGTCCTACAAAAGTTGAGGGAAGCGAAGCTGTATGCGAAGCCTGCCAAGTGCGAGTTCAATAAAGACCAGATAGACTTTCTGGGGTATAGGATTTCCTCCCAGGGAGTGGCGATGGACCCTGCGAAGGTGGAAGACGTAAGGGGGTGGGAAGCCCCCAGAACACGGAAGCAGCTGCAATCCTTCCTGGGGTTCGCAAACTTCTATAGAACATTTATCAAGGACTTTGCGCGCCTCACTTTGCCGTTAACGGATTTGTTAAAGACTAAAGGCAGGGGAGAAACAGCCAAAGTGAAGGCCCCAGGGGCCAAACTGACCTGGACAATAGAATGCCAGGAAGCTTTCGAAGCCCTTAAAAAGCGTTTTACTGAGGAGCCTGTCCTACAGCACCCTGATATGTCTAAGGCCTTTGTACTACATTGCGATGCGTCAGACCGGGCATATGGGGCAGTTCTGCTGCAGAAAGACGAGGGGGGGAACCTGAAGCCATGTGGCTATCTGTCGAAAAAGTTTAGCGATACAGAAAAAAACTGGCCGATTTGGGAGAGAGAAGCCTTAGCGATTCTGAAAGCACTAGAGTGCTGGAGACACTTTCTGGAAGGAAGTGGAACACCGTTTGAGGTGTGGACTGATCATAGAAATTTACAGTATCTGAGATCCCCTCGTAAACTATCAGCGAAGCAGATTAGATGGGCCCAATATTTCAGCCGTTTTGATTTCAGACTCAAGTTCTTCCAGGGGAAACACAACATACTCGCTGACGCTCTCTCTCGGATGCCTCAGCACGGGGGAGGAATTCAGGAATCTGAGGGGAGCCTTTTCCTAGATAAGCAATGGGGCCTGGCAGTACTGACTCGAGCACAAGCGGCCAAAGAAAACAAACGTACTGCCATTTCCACGGGGGGAGGAGAAATATGGGAGGAAGAGTTGAAGCGAGCATATGGAATGGACAAATGGTTACAAACGAACAAAGAACAGGGAGAACTGTGTGGGGATTTGGTGTTTGTTAATAAGAAATTGTATATTCCTGAATTTTTAAGACAAGAAATGTTAAGGAAATGCCACGATAACAAGGGTGCAGGTCATCTAGGCCCCACCAGGACTATTAAACTGTTGGCCAAACAATGCTGGTGGCCCGGAATGAGGAAAGACGCCAGGGGGTACGTCACGCAGTGTGAATTATGTGCAGAGGGAAAAACACCACCTGGGAAGCCCCAGGGGCTATTGCAGAAGGTGGTGGAGCCCATGAGGCCATGGGAATGCGTGGCAATGGATTTTGTAGGCGAACTACCCCCCAGCAGAGGCCACAGATACATTTGGACAATATTGGACCTATTCTCAAAACAGGCACACTTTGTGGCCCTGCCAAAACTCCCCTCGGCTGAAAAGCTAGCTGATTTGTATGTGAAGCATGTATATCGCCTACATGGGTGTCCCGACAAAATAATTAGCGACCGAGGAGTCCAATTCACTGCAAAATTTTGGGGAAAATTCTTACAGCTGTTAGGAGCGGAAAGGAATCTGAGCTCGGCTTTTCATCCCGCAACCAACGGGGGGGTCGAACGTACCCAACAGACACTGTGCCAATTCTTGAGGATGTACACCAATTATAGACAGGACGATTGGGCGGACCTTCTTCCGTTTGCTGAGATGGCTTTTAACGGGGCCGTACATTCGGCCACAGGTCGTGCCCCATTCGAAATAGTATACGGACAGGAGGTGGCACCTTTCCCCAGGCTACCCGAGTGGAAGGAAGGAGAGGGCCAGACCGACAAGGAATGGCCGGCCAAAATTAAGCAAGGGTGGCAGACCGTGGTGGAGGCATTGCGGGAAACACAAAAGAAGTACAAGCTCTTTGCAGATCGTAGGCGCCGAGAGGGGGACAAATTGGGCGAAGGAGATCTGGTTTGGCTGAGCACAAAAAACCTGAAATTGGGGTTCCCATCTAAGAAATTGGCTCCACGCTATATAGGGCCGTTCAGGGTAGCGAAAAGAATAAACGAAGTGACCTATGAGCTGAGGCTACCCAAGGACCTAGGAAAGGTACACCCGGTATTCCATTGCAGCCTGTTAAAAAAGTATAAAGGAACTCTGGACAGCGGAGAACAATAGTTGTGTTTAATCTTTTCCTTCCAGGACGAAGGGGAGGAGGACGCCATGTCAGAACCCTGCTACTAGAGCCTGTATGTGGCTCTGAGTTTCAGGGTCACTGACATTGATAAGACACCTGCGTCTCAGGACTCGGAGAAGAAACGGCTGCTGGACTTGGCGGGGAATTTGCGCGGGGTTTTACTGAGCGGGAAGAGACTTTTCAAATGAGGGGGAGGGTATATAAAGGATGGTTGGCCGGAGTCTCCCATTCTTGGCTTTTCTGATGTTTATGTTTCCTGCAGTAAAGTTTCTGGTGATATCACAGAGAGTCTCGTGTGTTCATTCAGGAGCGGCTGTGGTGAGCTGACACCTTTAAGTAGCTTAATAGAAGATCTACTGGTACTTTAAAAGATGGGGACGATCATATTCGTTATGCACAATCCATTTAGGTAATATTTATTTATTTACAGTACAGTAGTGTCTCACTTATCCAACATAAATGGGCCAGCAGAACGTTGGATAAGCAAATATGTTGGATAGTAAGGAGGGATTAAGGAAAAGCCTATTAAACATCAAATTAGGTTATGATTTTACAAATTAATCACCAAAACATCATGTTATACAACAAATTTGACCGAAAAAGTAGTTCAATACGCAGTAATGCTATGTAGTAATTACTGTATTTACGAATTTAGCACCAAAGTATCACAATGTATTGAAAACATTGACTACAAAAATGCGTTGGATAAGTGAGTGTTGGATAAGTGAGACTCTACTGTATTTATATTCCACCCTTCACACCCTGAAGGGAACTCAGAGCGGATCACATTGTACACATACAAGGCAAACATTCAATGCTATATGAATATAGAGACAGAGACAGAAACAGAGGCAATTTAACCTTCTCCAGCTTCCCGCTTCCTGAGGGTATACTCGATTTTGGCCACAAGGGGAGCAGCTGCTTCATCATCCACTGTGCAGCCGACTTCCTCATTCCTTTCCGCATGCTGGTGGCATTTTTATGGTGTCGTAAATTTAGTTAAATTGACCTCCCCACATAGTGGTATCTAAATTTCCTACTTGATACATGCAACTATCTTTTAGGTTACTTAAGTCAACAACGAGCAGGGGCTATTTTTTATTTTAATTGTTGGGCGCTCACTCTGACATGGACTGCCTCGAACTCATAGTGATTTATTGCAGCTGACTACTAACCAGCCTGCGCCACAGCCCGGCCTAATAGGTGCTATGGCTGCAATATTTATCGATTGTCCATGATCTATTATTGTCCACTCTTATATCTTTAAAATGTTACTAATGTATATGCATGTCAATAAACAAAAATAAAAATAATAGTATTGTTTTAACATTTTAAGACATTGAAAATCAGTTAGACCTACCTGAGAAATTTGTTAAGATACTGTCGGCTGCAAACTGACCACGAAAAAACACCATTGTTTCCTGTGAGAGTGGGAGACATGATGTTACCTTCAGCTTTCCTGCAAGGATTTCCTTCTCCATCATGAATCATGCCCAAGCTAGAAAGAAGGATGGATGGAAAGAAGGAAGGAATGGCTTACAAAGTGTAAAACATGTGAGAACAGAAAATTGGATTCTATTATGGTAAATTATTATTAGAACATGCCTCTGTGGGAAAGTATTTGTAAACTAAATATGGATCATAAAGCAGTAGCAAGCACATTAACAAAATCAGAGGTGTGAAGCACAGAGCATAGAATAGTGAAACTTTCTATCTTCTGGTTAAGTTCCAAACTCAATTAAATGAGTAGATTTTTTTTAAAGCCAGGTTATCTTAACAATAAACTTCCAATTTGCAAAGGTAGCACGGTCCAGGATGTTATTTTTATTTTATTTATTTCCATCATTTCTATCCCGCCCTTCTCACCCGAAGGGACTCAGGGCTGCTTACAAAACTGGCAGAATTCGATGCCAATATACAGCAATACAAACAAATAAAACATAAGCAATTAAAAACAGATTTAAAATAATACAAAATACTTGAGCCATTCATCCACAAAGCCTTGTACATAAACCTTAGTCCAGACCGAGTCGAAGCCAATGAAACTTATTCTTTGAACGCTTGCTCGCATAGCCAGGTCTGCAATGTTAGATTGGGTATTGGAAAACAAAGGTTTAGAAAAGCATAATAAAGTTGTGTTGTCGAAGGCTTTCATGGCCGGGATCACAGGGTTGTTGTATGTCTTTCGGGCTGTGTGGCCATGTTCAAAACAGTGGATGGGAACCAACACTCTGAGGGCAGAGGGCAGCTAATGACTAACAAAGGATGCCCCTAGGCAAGAGACAAAAACCTTTCCAATGCTAATTAGGGTGATTAACTGAAACATTAATGCTGGCTTCCCAGTGAAAGGACTCTTGCCACACCCTGGACTCTACACAGATATATATATATATTCCTTTCCTTACTTAGTTTATCCATACCTCACAACCTCTGAGGATGCCTGCCATAGATGTGGGCGAAACGTCAGGAGAGAATACTTCTGGAACATGGCCACACAGCCCGAAAGACATACAACAACCCCATAATAAAGTTGTAGTTCAAAATAATAAAAGGAAATGAAATGGTATCATTCTCATAGGTGGAATAAGTACATTTTCCTCTTTATTCTAAAATGTTACTTTAAAAAAGCATTTTAGGCAGTTTAAGAGGTATTTCAAAGTTTGTGCTTCTCTGTTGTAAATCCTAAGGATTTATATAAGGAACAAGAAGCACAATGAGTTTTAGCAATTAACAGTGGCCATGCTCGTTGGTTGTAATTAATTATAAACCACCACATTGCAAAGAACCAAAAAAGTGGACTGGATCCAGCACTGCAGGTAAAATACTTGTTACTCTATGTTCTGTTTTAGATATAAGTTCATTGTTGCTGAGTATACCAACTCCTGAAGAAGGGGATTTTCTCCCTGAAACAGGGTACAAAAATACCCGGGAACCCCTGTAGACTTGGGACTTTATTTGGACTTTACTTGCGAAGACTTTCTTGAGAGCGGTGCTCCATCTTTATTTTCTTCATTCCAGTATACAGCAACATGACCAACTGTCTGTTTACTTTGTTTGGAAGATATTTTCATTGACTTGGTATCCCTGAAGCCTATATACATTGGAACCAATATCAGACTTGGTCATCCGGAATTTTGGAGTACGGTGCCATCTCTACGCGGATGACACCCAACTCTACTACTCTTTTCCACCAAAATCCAAGGAAGCCCCTCAGATTCTGGACCAGTGCCTGGCCGCTGTGTTGGCCTGGATGAGGGTGAACAAACTGAGACTTAATCCTGACAAGACAGAGGTCCTCCAGGTCAGTCGTATGTCTGATCGGGGTATTGGGTGGCAACCTGTGCTTGACGGGGTCGCACTCCCCCTGAAGACGCAGGTCCGCAGCTTGGGGGTCCTCCTGGATTCGGGGCTGACGCTTGAGGCTCAGATGTTGGCCATGGCCGGGAGGGCCTTTGCACAACTAAAACTTGTGCGCCAGCTGCAACCATACCTCGAAAAGTCTGATCTGACCATGGTGGTCCATGCCTTAGTTACCTCTAGACTGGATTATTGCAATGCGCTCTACGTGGGGCTGCCTTTGAAGACGGCCCGGAAATTACAATTAGTACAACGTTCGGCAGCCAGGCTTTTAACCGGAGCGAATTACAGGGCGCATTCTACGCCTCTGTTTAAGGAGCTCCACTGGCTGCCGTTTACTTTCCGGGCCCAATTCAAGGTGCAGGTTATTACCTACAAAGCCCTAAATGGTTTGGGACCCACCTACATTAGAGACCGCATCTCCCCCTATGAACCTGCTCGTTCTCTTCGTTCGTCGGGCAAGGCCCTCCTCTCGCTTCCACCACCTTCGCAGTCGCAGTTGGTGGGGACGAGAGAGAGGGCCTTCGCCGTCGTGGCCCCCTGACTTTGGAACTCGCTCCCCAGGGAGATCAGGCAGGCCCCTACCCTCCTCTCCTTCTGGAAGAGCCTAAAAACCTGGCTTTTCCAAAAGGCCTTCGGCGATTAATTACTAGGTTGAACTATCTGCCCATCCAACTACAGGATTTTCTGCCACTACTACTGTGCACTTTATGGACTACTTTGACCAAGAAATTACCTCTCCCATTTTGATATATTCTACACTTTGGCCCAGATCCTTGTTTTAGTCTCTTGTTTTTAACATTTTATGCTGTATGTTGATTTTTATGATGGTTTTATTGATATTGATGTTTTACTGTTGGAATAATTGTTTTTTCGTTTTATTGCTGTATGTTTCGGGCTCGGTCCACATGTAAGCCGCTCCGAGTCCCCACTGGGGAGATGGGGCGGGGTATAAAAATAAAGTTAATATTATTATTATTATTATTATTATTATTATTATTATTATTATTATTATATATTACTTGGATAACTTTTGTGTTAGAGCTGTTGCTCCTTTTCATTTTGTCTGGTACTGCCAAATTGAGCTTTGTACGGGGAACTTGAATAATACTATATGCTATTTGGACATATTTTCTTTGTACATAGACCATCTTGTGTTTGTGTGGATCAGACTATCACCACATTTTAATGTGATTTCCGATGTCACATTTTAAAACATTTTAGGTTGCTCAGATTCTCAATCTATAAAGCCTTTGCTTTTCATAATCCAATTTGAGCCTCTTTGTCCTATCCTGCACTTCATAAGGGAGGAAGTTCGATTAAGCCTGAAGTGATTTATATGACAAAGAAAAAAAAACTCTTTGCTTGTTTCAAATTTGCCCTCCCGTCTGTAATTACTATCTAACTGCTAATAGGATCATTAGGCAAGACTTCTGAAGATCGTCTGCCCGCAGGCATCTGAAAGACCATGGCTGCCAATTTCCCATATTATACAGCTGAAAAGGTACATGTTTGGAAAAATGACAACGAGGGAAAGTTTGAACAGTTATTGCCAAAGGAAAGCACTGCAATCTTTCCTGGATACTTTCTTTGGAAGGCATTTCATAAATCCTTCCTGTGCGGATATCAGCACTTGTATGCCAAGTTCCAGAGGTTATAATAGAAAAGTGGAAACAACTCTCAGATAAATGACAAACATTGCCACTTTACTGGAAAAGCTCCTAAATCTATATACCCCCCTTTATTATTTTGTCGATTCCATTCCAATGAGCACAAGACAGCATACATTGTTTTGTTTCTCCCTGTTTTCTCCTCAAAAGAAATAAGTGATTTAATTTTGGATGAGGGAATGAATGATACAGAGACACCCAATGAATTTCATATCTCCCTTAAGGATTAGAAACTGACTCTCTCAAATCCTATCCAAGGGGAAGAAAGCAAAGCTGAGGTTCTAAATACAGTAGAGTCTCACTTATCCAACGTTCTGGATTATCCAACACATTTTTGTAGCCAATGTTTTCAATATATTGTGATATTTTGGTGCTAAATTCGTAAATACAGTAATTAATACATAGCATTACTGCGTATTAAACTACTTTTTCCTATCAAATTTGTTGTATAACATGATGTTTTGGTGCTTAATTTGTAAAATCATAACCTAATTTGATGTTTAATAGGCTTTTACTTAATCCCTCCTTATTATCCAACATATGCGTTTATCCAATGTTCCGCTGGCCCGTTTATGTTGGTTAAGTGAGACTCTACTGTAGTATACAGGGTGTTTGAAAAAGAACTCCCTAGTTGTAAGTTAAAACACATTAAAACTAGGGAGTTCTTTTTCAAACACCCTGTATTTTGAAACAGCATCTCTTCATAGGGCACAATTCATTAGAAAACTTTAGTGTCCTGGGCCATTTTGCAGCAAAATGTGAAATTAATATCAATCAATCACATTTTATTGATTAGCCCATTGACCGTATCAAAACATTTAGCACACAGGCATACATACAACATACAACCCGCAGTACAAAAGAAGTTAAAATAAACAAGGTGTTAACAAGATTCCGTTC
The DNA here is from genome assembly GCF_035594765.1 of Anolis carolinensis. Lineage (NCBI taxonomy): Eukaryota > Metazoa > Chordata > Lepidosauria > Squamata > Anolidae > Anolis > Anolis carolinensis. The sequence goes on from NW_026943820.1 coordinate 22,702,351, forward strand.
AGGATTCTGGCCGGCCTTTTTTTTTTTTTTTTTTTTGGCATAAAGAATTAATGAAGTTTATTTGTCAAAAAGAAAGAAAGAAAGAAACCCAGAATTAAAGTAAAATACATGATTGATGAAAGAAAGAGGGGAGGTTTAGCTACACCTGATTTAAAACTATACCTTGAGGCGGCAGCACTATTGTGGGCCAAAGATTGGGCAAAACTTGAAAAAAGCAAAATTTTTGAATCTGAAAGGAATAGACCTGAGATTAGGGTGACACTCTTATCTCTGGTATGAAAAAAAGATAGAAAATAATTTCATTTTATAAGGTCCTCAATTCTTAAGATATGGGAGAAATATAAAAAAAGTTATACGAAAAAACACCATTATGAATATCACCATTAGAGACCTCCCAAAGAAGAAGAATAGGGTGGGAAAATTGGCTTAAATATAAAGATCTATTAATAATAAAAATGGGGAAAAAATGGCAAGATGTTATAAAAAAATTACAAGATAAATGCTGGAAATGTCAAACTCAGGAGGGGTCTTTCTTTCATATGTGGTGGACATGTAATAATGCAAAAAAAATTGGACAAAAATACATGGGAAAATTCAAGAAATAATAGGATTGAAATTTCAAATGAAGCCAGAATACTTTCTTTTAGGAATGCCAGATTTTGAAATGGACATAAGCAAAGACATACTATTCAATTACTTGGTGACAGCGGCTAGAATAATCTATGCAAAAAAACTGGAAATCGAAAGAAGTTCCCCAGATTGAGGATTGGAAATTGAAAATATTAGATATTATGAATATGGACAAACTAACGCAATGCCTTAAAAGAAATCAAGGTATACCTAAAAAAAATCAGCCGATTGGACTCTTTTGAAAGAATTTTTAAAATAAGAGAAAAAGAAAAAGTTGATTCCCAACTACAGAAAATAATTCTAGTAAAGGGGAGGTTATTTTCTATTAAAGAAAAGAATTGTATATTTCTTTATAAGTATATGAAACTTAATTTCAAACTTCTATGGAAGAGATCGGAAGTCGACAAACATGTTTTTTTTCTCTTCTCTTTCTTCTTTCAATTTTCCTACTTTTCTTTACCATTTATGTTCCCCCACTTTTATTGTAATGAAAAATACTCGAGAGTGCAAGTATATATTTATTTTTTTCTTCTCTCCCTTTTAATAAAAATGAATTTTTTAATAAAATGGGAATTGGACACTAAAAACACAACAGGAAATGAATAAATTAGATAAAAAGTGAAATCAATAGGTGAGGGGAATGTTCAGCTCCACTCTATCTCCTGACTTTATGCCTTTTTTCTAATGTTCTCAGGATCCTAGAATACCCTTGCACCATACTCTTGTGTTAGTCCCATTGATTTCAATAGTATATTTCCTTTTCTACAAAAATACCCTTGGCCTACCTGTGGATAATATAAAAATCCATCATTTCAGCTCCTAGACCTTCTCTCAACATATACAAGAAGTCAACTTGTACCGTACTCTTTATGTCAGTTACATTCTAACTTCTTTATCCCTATTTCTCCACTTTCTCATCACTGAAAAAATTCTGAATCCTATAATTTTTTTAATATTGTTGCTACCTTACATCCACTCCCCACCCCAGAAATCCAAAGCAAAATTACCCCTGGTTATAGGATTAGCCTTTAAGTCCTCATTTCCTTTCAGATGGACAGAAAGCCGCAAAAGAGGCCACTCTTGGTAGACATGAGGTCACAGCAGATGGTTTACAGCATATTTGCACAATGACAACTGAAAAGCTTGAAGCAGTCATGCAGAATCAGATTCATGTAACACATAAATGGGATGACAGCAGCATGCCTACTGACAAAAGCGGGTGAGCTGAATGGAACTGTCAGCAAACAAAGGGGAATTTCTATGTGCGATGTATTTCCGTACAGTTTCCTGAACAAAGGGAATTCTGGATTTAATCTCGCCTTCATGATCAGTACGACAGTTAGTCTGCTACTGATACCTTGGGAATGTAACATCGTGGCAAATATTAATTTGCTTGAAGGCATTATGAACCATCCCTTTTCTGAAAAAGGTAAGTTAGGTAATCGTAGATACAAAATCTCAAATGTCAAATAATCCGTCAAAATAGCCAGCTGATGCCATATGCTAGATTCCAAAACATTGAAGTATGATGTCAGTATAAATATATAAGAAGGGATGTATTAAACCAGAAGAGAAACCTATCTTGTCCAGAGATCTTCTTCTCTGAGATGTCATTCATATGCCTTCCAATAAATCCATGGGGAGGAAGACAACAAGGAAGAGCTTGGGGACTCCTTAGCATCTTGCATTTAATAACATATCTCAGAAGAATCAGGCTTCTTGTAGCTACCACAGCTTGCTGTTAGTGAGAAGACCTACTCTCCATATCTATTCTAGTATCTATTCTAATCCTCGATGGATTGTCACCTTGACGTGGTGAGGGGGCTTGCGTGTTCCAATGAACCTGTGGGCCCAACTATGGGAGTCACACACTCCCAGGAGTGGCCACAGGGGAGGATCCAGACCAAGAACAATCTGAAAACCCAAAGACCTCAACGGCAGACCAGGCGGAGGATAACATGGTACATGTTACAACGGCTGTGAAGGCGGAAGAAGGCTGCAACAGACTGAGAAGCCACTCTCGTTGTGTTAATCACACCACTGCTGGAACCTCAGTCTGTGAAGACTGAGTGTTGACTGGCCGTGCACCGACCTCCACACATTAAAAAAAATCACGCACAGGCGTCTTCCAAGAAATGGAGGACCATCATCCTTGAACTACGAGGGATCACCGAAGAAGTCTAGGGCTGTAGTCTATTGGACTACAATTCCCTGCCATTCTTCAACACTGTCTTTGCTAGCTAGAGGCAGTCTAACAACATCTGGACCAATGGATGAAGCCCTTGAAGACCAAGTTCAAGGTTCATGTTTGTAGAAGAACAGAAAGTGTATGGTCTATGACCCCTACTTTCTTTTTGTTTAGTAGACTCGAGGAGGAAAACACATCACATTATCGCTTACTTTTAGTCTCCTCTAGACTTGTTCTTCTTATAATATCATCTAAAAGCCCAAACAGATGTGCAGATATATCCGTTCCGTGCTTTCAAAAAAACCTGCTCCTAGAAATGCTCTAAGTGAATGGCCATGCCACAGAGAAGAGGGGAAGCTGCTAAGAACCAAAAGATCAAGTCATCTATGTCAGAGTAATAGCAGCGCAGCAGTAGTTGGATGGAGTCAGAGGAATGGATAATGAAGAGACATCAGAGACAATGGTAAAACTATATACAAAGTTTTACTGTACAAGACAAACAGACTTGCAGACAATAGACACAGGACTCTCACTCTAGGCAGACAGAACAGAACTGAACTGATGTAATCAGTAATGCACAAACACTTATGTCTGGACACTCCCCAGTTCCAGCCACACATCAAGGTCATCACAGCTTCTCAGTAATTAACTCTTTACAGACTATAGTACACTCTGGATGATGCAATCAGTATGCAATACAAACCAAGACACAAATTGCATTTAAACACTATCAATACACAAATCCCACATTAACAATTTATGCATTAAAATGCCACAAAGAAGACATTTCCTCTTCTAGAAGCCTCCAGACAATTTGGTCAATTGTCAGAAATTCTGGAAGGGGGGGGGGGTGACCAAGACTGGGAACCATAGATTCAAGTGGGAAATAAATTGAATTAGTTAATAGAAGTATATTCACATATCAGTTTAATTATCATCATCATGCTGAAGTAGCTTTCAGGGAGAAAGACTCACGAGAAATCGCTTACTTGTGTCCAGATTCATGAGCAACAGTAAATGCCAGACCGAGCCCAGTGTCTTCGTTGATGGTACAACTGCGGTATTTGCTGCACATTCCGCTGATTGGAGCAAAGCCTGACAAGAAGTGATGAAAAATGGCAGAATTATAGGCGAAAGCAACAACACTGTGTCTGTGTATACACACAGAATATCCCAAAGACAAACAGACAGAAAGACAGACAGATAAATAGAAAGATGGAAAGACTTTAATGGCTAATAGTAGTTGATGGTGTCAATTTAAAAGCTAAGCAAATACATTTACAGTTAATAATTAATATTATGATTATTATTTAGTCAGAGTTACAAATTCCATCTTAAAATACGATTTCATGTCATGAAGCCAAATGATCGTCCCTGTGCAACAATGCAAAAATTAGCTCCTGCTAATTTTTGCATTGGGGTATTAAATAAATTTTTCCAGAATTATAAGATGTTAATGTGTATATATATTGGGGGACATAACTTCACGCATTCTAAGGCTGAATCTACACTGCCATGTAATCCATAATATAAAATCAGATAATCCACATTATCTGCTTTGAACTGGATTATATGTTGTCTACACTGCCAAATACCATAATCCAGTTCAAAGCAGATCATCATCATCATCATCATACTTTATTTTTCCATCCCACTTCCATCTCCCCACCCGGACTCGGGGCAGCTAACACGGTTCCAAGCCCAAATAACAAATAATAAACAAAAACACATTAAAACCATAGTAATGCAATATAATACAATAAAACACTAAAATAATAAAATGATAACATGCAAGGACCACCATTCATTAATAAAGTCAATAAAATGGGAGGGCGGCCTAGACAATAGTGCAAAGATATGTATTGTAATGCCATTTGGGAGCATAAATGGACAAAGTGCTAAAACATTCTCTAAGAGAATTGGAGTGAGGTAGGAATTCAAGTTACTTCTAACAAGGAGCAGAATAAAGTGCAAAATATAGCAATTATAATCTGGTTTTTATCAGGCAATGTAGATCCAGCCTAAAACAGAGATATGACTTGCAAGACTTCGGAACACATCTAGTTTTGTCAGGTAGATGGAATACAGGAATCAAACTCCTAGGCACATGGTAATGTTGGGCCGGATCCAAGAAAAAAGGCATTCTGTCTGCAGCAGCTGGCCTACAAAACTAACAGGGCTCATTTTCTCTGCTGACTCAACATCAGTCCAGTCAGCTGGGAAAGTTATTTTGAAAAGGGGCGCCAGCTCTTTTCTGAAGGTCAGCCAGAAAGAACAAGCATGCCAGAGATATTTTATAAATCTAAAACAACATGAGTGAACTGTAGATTCCCCAATGCCCATCCAAAATGAGAGGACTTCTTTTTCTTGGATTCTAAATCCTAATGAGTTGATAATAACTAGAGAAGAAATGTGTGAAAAACTGGCATCACTTTGTTACTTTCTTATTTGCTTGCTTTTTCACACCAGATTGTCCTAGTAGTCAGATTAATCACAATAGTAGTTGCGCAGTTGGATAGAGCCTTACTAAAAAGTTTGATAGTTCTTGAATGCTTTATCAATTTGCTTTTATTGAGTCCTCATGGCACAGTACAAGAATTTTTTTTTCGTGTCAGGAGCAACCTGAGTTGCTTCTGGAGTGAGAGAATTGGCCGTCTGCAAGGACGTTGCCCAGGGGACGCCCGGATGTTTTGATGTTTTACCATCCTTGTGGGAGGCTTCTCTTATGTCCCCGCATGGAGCTGGAGCTGATAGAGGGAGCTCATCTCCCCAGGTGGGATTCGAACCTGGCAGCCTTCAGGTCAGCAACCCAACCTTCAAGTCACAAGGCTTTTATCCCCTAGGCCACCGGGTTAATGCCTATATATATGTAGGAGAGTTTAACAAATATTTCAGGGGAAATTCCATTCCAGATATTATACAAAACATTCTCTAAACCTTTACAGGACAATAGTAATTGAAAACAAATGCATCAATCGCTTTTCTTTTTGGCTATGCTTACCTGCATGTCTACTGGCGGGTGATTTTAACTGGGGGGAAAAAACACACAAACAAACCCACAATCAACCAGTCAACTGTATTGCAATACAGTGTTCCCTCACTACTTCACGGTTCACTTTTCGCGGATTTGCTGTTTTGCGGTTTTTCAATAAAGTCTAAAAAGATTATTATAAACCATAAAAAAATTACAATTTACAGCCAAAGGAAGGGAGGAAGGAAAAGCCAAAGGCAGAGAAAAGGAGCCCAAGTGGCAACAGGAGGAGAAGGAGGTGATTTATCAACACACAATTGGTTGATAAGACTTAAAATAGTGTATAACTACTAAAATAATGTATAAATATTAAAATAAATATAGTGTCCCTGCTTCGTGGATTTTCACTTATTGTGGGTGGTCCTGGAACCTAACCCCCGCAATAAGTGAGGGAACACTGTATTTGGCAATACTGGATTGAAGTTACAGTTCTGAATAATCATGTTACTTGCTTCCGAACAAGAATATCCATTCACCACAGAATATGTCCTTGTCATACCTAAAGTGTCACATGGCTCATTCTTCCAGGAGCATATATCAAATCCAGTGAGCAAGATGGCATGATCATGACGTTTTCCATTCTTTCCAACCAAAGCTGATTGCCACTGACAAAAGCTGTTTAATGATTGGTCTGCATGATGGTTGATCACCAGTCCACCCTACAAATAATTCATAGACAAATATAAAATTTAACTGCCATCACAAAATAAAGTATGCTTGGAAGGGCTTGGGCATGGGCGAATTAAACGGAATGTCATAGATCGGAATAAAATCATATTTATTTCGATTTGCGAATGGGGTTCCGACGCGCATTAGCACGTCGGAATTAACCCATGGTTTCGAAGCGTTGGAGCCCATTCATTTAATGGGCTTTTTATTTGTTCAGAAAGCATTTTGAAAGCAACCAAACTTTGTTTGCAGGGAGGAGCAACCTAGCCTGGGCTTGCCTCCCTGACTAATCGGTGTGGATGTTCATGTAAGGGGAGGGGTTTGGACGTCCTCCTTCAAAAGTGTCTGCTGCAAGCCAAGAGGCTCATTCTGTTTGTTTGTTTGGCCTCCCCAAAGCCCTGCGTGACCCATCATTTCCAGAAACCCTCTCTGCTGGATTCCCCAAGTCTGGGGAGCCCAGCCACGTTAAACATAGTTGAATCCTTTTTTGGGTTCAACCCCTTTCCTCCTTTTGGGTTTATTTGTTAGTTTCAGCCACAAAAACAAAGTTTCTGAAGTAGAAGAACAACTTTCAAAGTAAAGACAACCCAATGAAACAGGAAATAACACTTTCAAACCAGGAACAGATGTCTGTAATTATTTAAAAAATGTTTTTTTATATAAACTACGAAAATTCATCAAAAATCAGAGGAAAAGGGAAAACCACTGAAATTTGGTTAGCTAACAGTGGTAAATGTGTTCTACCACTGTAGCAAGTTTCATCACAATAGCTCAAAAATGAGGGTGGGAGAGTCCCCTAAAGTTTCTCTCCCAGTGCTGTTTTTTGCTATTGCGCTGCACATCCGCCATTAACGAATGAATTACGTATATTCTGAAACTTCTGGAAGTTTTGAATTTTTTGCTTCAAAATTTGGAAATGACTTTAGAAACGAAGCACCAGTGCCCCCTCTTAAGAACCATTTTTTCCTGGATCGCACATGCTTATTGCCTACATAAGTCCAATACCCAGATCATCCGAAATAGACCACAAGCTGTCCTCATGATGCACATTAGCTTACAATAAGTATCTTAGGGAGTGGCTAAAGCTGGAAATTCTGCCCCACTTTTGCTGGAAATTCTGATATATAGCAGGGAAATTCTTTCCCTGCTATATATCAGTGCAGGAAAGGGGAATGGATTGTGCTCATTTTGCTGCTATTCCTCATGGAGCTCTAGCCATGTTCCTGGCTGTCATGGGCTCCTCTGGTGGTGTTAAAATGGGACACTTGTGTGACCAGTCAGAAGACAGGAGACATGCAGAATATAATTAAAATCAATGAATGAAACTTACAGGTTCTTGCTCCAAAAGAAGAAGGCTCACAATCACAATATTAATATCACTTCCGATTGTGCCATCCTTGAAAAGACTTGATACCTATGTAAAGCATTAACATGGACAAGAAAGTAAGGAAAAGAAAGTCATAGTAAGGACAGCACCCACTACCTATATACGGCAATATATAATTGTCCTATACCTGCAGGACCAATATCTGAAGTTTCATTTTCCCATATCTGACAAAATATATTCGCTCTAGAAATTTGTGAGGTTCTCCAGATAATTCTATGGAAGGGCGCATCGACAGTTTCAAACCAACATAGAAGACAATGTTTTCAGAGTGCTGATGATTACATTGGAAACTCTGTAACTGGTTCAAGGCTCGGATAGAAGGTCTCCACTTTAGGAGGATTCTGGAGCAAAATGGGGATTGGAGGGGCAACAGTGTCATGTCCTGGTATATCAAGAGACAAGTTTCTACAGAAGATAGTCCTCAAGCAGACTGCCCTCAAGGCAATTTATTGGTCAAGACCAGCACTTTGAATTATGGTGGTGAGCAAGCTGAGAATCTGCACTACAGCTGATATTTCTTCACATCTTCTCCATCTTTCCCTCCAGCTTGAGGTCCAGCTTTCTCCAAACCATCTTTCATTAATAATGCCTGATTGGACTTATTTCCAGAGAAATGGGCATTCAGACTTCTGAGCAAGTCTCTAGCCAGTGTAAGCAAGGAGAGAGGTCAGGAGGGGAAGAGGGAGCAAGTTCATAACCTCCTTTCCTTCCTCATACCAGAGCAGAGCTTAATCGCTCGAACAAGGCCTTGGGATTGACTGCATTGTACTATTTAATTTAAAATGACACCACTCCTTCCAAGTACAAAAGCTATGCACAGACCAGGCCAAGGACTGCTGTGAAAAGGAAATGGTTTATGAAAGAAAAACACGTCTCCACAAATATATTTCACTCTATCTTCACTATGCAAGTCTATCAGGCGGTGTTTAAAGCAAGCTTTTGCCAACGATTCTGTCATTTCCATCCATCTTCTTCAAGGAGCACATTGGGCACAGCAAATCACGTTAGAGAAAGGGAAAAGACTCTCTTTGTTGAAACTCTGATTTGTTTCAGTTTTCTTCTGTGTGTTCTTTCTTTGTCCAACCTTCCTTCCTTTGGCCTTGCTGTACGGTTTCTCACACTTTCACCAGATTTGTGCAGTGTGCATTTGTAAAGGTAAGATTGACACCGCATGTTCCCTGCTGTTACGTTGCAGCCACAGTCACATATGTTTGTAAATATTTTCAATTCACACTGCGGGAAGAAAACAATTTCCTGGAAAGCTCATCCCAGAATTTGTGTGTACATTTTGCATCATAAACAGGAGATAGAATCATAGAATCAGAATAATAGAATCATAGAGTTGGAAGAGAACTCATGGGCCATCCAGTCTAACCCCCTGCCAAGAAGCAGGAATATCACATTCAAAGCATCCCTGACAGATGGTCATCCAGCATCTCTTTAAAAGCCTCCAAAGAAAGAGCCTCCACCACATCTTTCATCTTTGAACTGTATTGTTATTGTTGTTATGTCCCTTCAAGTCAACTGCTATTACAGTGACTCCTTCCTAAAGTTTTCTTGACAAGGAGAATTATTCAGTGAAGCTTTTCATTTTCTTCATCTGAGGTTAAGAAAGTATGACTTGCCCAAGGACAGCCAATGGCTTTCACAGCTGAGTGGGAATATTTGGACCCTGCTTTCCCAGGATCCTAGTCGAATATTCAAACCACTAAATCACATTGGCTCTACTTTCTGAACTTTATTGTCAAAAAATGTAACTAAGTGGCATGAATATAGTCAGAGGCGGTTCAACCACCAACTAGGCAGTTGCCTGTGGCGCCATCGTGTTGGGGGCGCCATCGAGGCAACTCCTGTCTCCTGTGGCCTGCCTCTGCAAGGTATTGAACTTCTTTTTCTGTTGATTCGTTGTAAAACATGATGTTTTAGTGCTTAATTTGTAAAATCTTAATGTAATTTGATGTTTAATAGGCTTTTCCTAAATCCCTCATTATCAAACATTTTCGCTTATCCAATGCTTTTATTTTTCAGTGATTGGTTTTTTTTTGGGGGGGGGGCAAAATTCTGTTCGCCTACACTTGAAAAATACCTAGGGCCGGCTCTGAATATAGTTAGCATACTTCTAGCCTTACCATGTTCATCACTGTTAAGATGTAGGTTGTAACATTCTCCTTATTGTGTTTCTCCAGCATTTTCTTATCAGCCACAACCAGAGTTTCTACATTCAAAGTTCCACCTTTCTGGCTTTTAATAGGAGATCTTTTCAACCTTGTCAAACTTCCATATTCATCAGAAAGAATGAATGTTTCCTCTGCTGGTGGTTTAGGTGCATCTAAAATGAAATAGGAAAGACATGGAAAAGCTCAGAACGAGTTCTTTTTTCAATAAGCAGTTTGGACCAGAACTATAGGACTAAGGCGTAAGACCCTTGAATGAGTCTACACTATTGTGATGAATGCCGAATACAGTAGAGTCTCACTTATCCAACATAAACGGGCTGGCAGAACGTTGGATAAGTGAATATGTTGGATAATAAAGAGGGATTAAGGAAAAGCCTATTAAACATCAAATTAGGTTATGATTTTACAAATTAAGCATGAAAACATCATGTTAGACAACAAATTTGACAGAAAAAGTAGTTCAGTAGGCAGTAATGCTATGTAGTAATTACTGTATTTATGAAGTTAGCACCAAAATATCACGATGTATTGAAAACATTGACTACAAAAATGCATTGGATAATCCAGAACGTTGGATAAGCAAGTGTTGGATAAGTGAGACTCTACTGTACTATTAAAACATGGAATTCCTTTGGTGTCCCAAATCAGCCTTCTTTGTTAAAAAAAAAGTCAACATATAGATATGAATACATTGACTGAGTTCCATATTTGTGGTCATAAGCAACATTCTGGGTTTTCAGTCCCATCCCTGAGAAACAAATTCCAAACTTGTATTCATTGACTTCAATCACTGTTCAATTTGTTCTACAGAATTACAACAGATTGGAATTTAGCAATCCACAAATAAAAATTGTTTCCCTACTCAAGGAAAGGGGTTGAACTAGATGACCCATGTGGTGTCTTCCGACTCTGACCCCTTCCACACAGCTGAATAAAATCTCACATTATCTGCTTTGAACTGAAATATATGGTAGTGTGGACTCAGATAATCCAGTTCAAAGCAGATATTGTGGGATTTTCTGCCTTTATATTCCGGTTTATATGTATTCTACTTTCATAGTCCCTATGTAATGATATTTCTGAAGAAATGTTCTCATGGACACACCAATTAATGAAATTAATGAAATTAATTTGATGATAACGCAAGATGAGACCTTTCCTATGATGTTGGTACAGGTAATACCAAATATCTAGTGATTATTCCATTTATTTAGATTTTTTATGTCTAGAATAGGACAGAACTAAATACAGTAGAGTCTCACTTATCCAACACTCGCTTATCCAACGTTCTGGATTATCCAACGCATTTTTGTAGTCAATGTTTTCAATATATCATGATATTTTGGTGCGAAATTTGTAAATACAGTAATTACTACATAGCATTAATGTGTAATGAACTACTTTTTCTTTCAAATTTGTTGTATAACATGATGTTTTGGTGCTTAATTTGTAAAATCATAACCTATTTTGATGTTTAATAGGCTTTTTCTTAATCTCTCCTTATTATCCAACATATTCACTTATCCAATATTCTGCCGGCCCGTTTATGTTGGATAAGTGAGACTCTACTGTAGTCTGTTAGGGTTCATTACAACTGTAAAATGTGTGATGGTTGATTTCCATGGTAAAAGTATGCAAAAAACTGTAGTCAGAGACTCCCTTTGACATAAATTTGACTAGACACAAACTACATGGTCATGGGGACAATCACATTTGCTGTACCAAAACCATGAAGAACTACTTGATAAAAACCTGAGACATTTGTTACCTCATTGTTTTCCTCATCTCATGCATCAAATGAAGTCCATGAAAACTCTCATAACTAATGTCTTAATCATCATCATCATCATTTAATTACTTATTAATCGCCCTCCATGCAAGATGCTCTAGGCAATTTACAAGATAAAATTGTAAAGGATAAAAATACATACATACAAATATTGATAAAATTAACATAGATTAAAAGCTCTAGTAAAGAGCCAGGTCTTGAGTGCTAGGGTAAAAGGCCTAAATACTAAAGGAAAATAATACTAAAGGGAAATAATCTAATCGTTTTCCTGGGGGGGAGGACACAAATCAACAATAGGATCAGGGAAAGAACATTCTCAAACCAGAAGTCAAATGGTTGAGCTACCCGCATAAGTATTGCAGACTATAGACCATATAGGATACATCCTACTCTATAAACTTGCTGAAAGTGATTTTTTTTAGGTTTCATATATACATCCTTTCTAGCTGCTAGGGACAAAATTTGGGATCTTACATATAAAAATGTGTGCTTTACAACTAAAGTATAACTACTTCCCATTGAAAGGGTGAGCCTACATTCAAACATTATGGTATTTTTCTAATTGCTTTCTATGGTGGAAGATTTTATTACAGACAATCCCCGAGTTGCAAACATCTGACTTACAAATGTTAAGAACAGGGGTGAGACAACAGGAAGTGAGAGAATTCTACCCTTTGGAAGGGAAATCCACTCCTGGACGAGTTATTATCACGTGAGAAAGGGGGGCTGCACTAAAGCTTTCTCACCAGTTCTTATTTACACAAAAAGCCTTTTTTTTTTCAAAATCCAATTCTCACAGGGACAGAAAATGAGGTGAAATTTTCTTAACAGGTGCACAGACAGCAAATAAAAAACACCACAGGAGTGTTAACCCTTCCCTATGCAATCCAATCTAATCTATATACATCTATATATATAAAAAAGTGATGGAATCAGGGCACCGGAAAAAACAACAAAACTACAGGCCCCCCAAACTTGAAACTTGACAACACAACCCATCATCCACGGCTCTAGGTTGATACAACAAAAAGAAAAAAAATAAAGTCCTAATTCGAGGGAGAGCAATAATTGTTTTTATCCAATTGCTGCCAATTAGAGGGCTAAGCTCCGCACATAGACCCCCTCTCTCCTCACCACTTTCACAGTACACAAACAACAAAATGTATACTAAACATAAAGACAACCATACAACACACATTCAATACCACCACTACCTCAACAATTTCTCACCGACACCACCAGACAACACCACAGCAACGCGTGGCCGAGCACAGCTAGTACTGTATATAAAAGGATAATGGTGTCGCTCCACCGGGCAAAACAACAAAACTAAAGGCCCCCCAACCTAGAAAATTGACAGTACAACCCCTCATCCATGTCTCTACGTTCTTACGCTCAACAAAGGATCCCCCCCCCCTTCAAACAGGGAAACACCCACTCTTTGAAGCTCCAAACCCATTTGGTACTCATCACTCTTTCATCTCAAAACACAAAATAAAGAGCAACACTCTGAAAACAAAGGAATTCCATCCAGGAAACAATCAGGGCCACCTAACACCTCCCAACAAAGGATTCCCCCCCTCTAAGACACGGAACCACCTAAAAAAAGCCACAGCAATGCGTGGCCGGGCACAGCTAGTACTGTATATAACAAAAGTCAAAGTTTGCATGTTTGTGGGCAATGGATTTCCAAGACACCTCCAACTTCCAAAGAGCATTGTGACTCCCACCGATGACAAATCTGACCCAAACTTAGCACACATAACCAACATGACCAACAGAAAATACTGGAGGGGTTTAGGAGGGATTGACCCTAGAATTTGGGACTTATACTTCACCGACATCCAAAGACAATTCAGAAACTAATCAACGATGGATCTGGACCAAACTTGGCATGCATACTCAACATGCCCAACTTTGAATCCTGGTGAGATTTGAAAGGCATTGACCTTAGATGTTGGGAGTTGTATTTCACCCAGAGGCAGTTCAACCACCAGGCCAACTAGGCAGTTGCCTGTGGCGCCATCGTGTTGGGGGCGCCATCAAGGCAACTCCTGTCTCCTGTGGCCTGCCTCCGCAAGGTATTGAACTTCTTTTTCTGTTGATTTGTTGTAAAACATGATGTTTTAGTGCTTAATTTGTAAAATCTTAATGTAATTTGATGTTTAATAGGCTTTTCCTTAATCCCTCCTTATTATCAAACATTTTCGCTTATCCAATGCTTTTATTTTTCAGTGATTGGTTTGGGGGGGGGGGGGCGCCAAAATTCTGTTCGCCTACACTTGAAAAATACCTAGGGCTGGCTCTGATTTCACCTACATCCAAAGAGCACCGAGAGCTCAAACAATGATGAATCTGGACCAAACTACTAGCATAGACATACCAGTCAATAGTATGGCGGCCACCATAAGTAGAAGCATCAAGTTCTAACACTCCTATATCATCTATTCTTTATGTATTGTAATTCCATCCACAAAATATATGTTGAGCATGAGAATGCACACTTAGCCCTTCCATTCACACTTAATATTCACTGCTAGGCATCTCTTCTCTTCCTTCTCTTAGAGTGTGTCTTCATTGTGTCTCCTTCCATAAGAGCTCATACTTTACCTAACCCAGTATTTTAAAGGGTTCCCCTGATCCTTCTGAGAAGCTTTCATGAGACATGAGGTAATAGAGAAAAACCTGTTGCGTTAAGTGGTTTTCCAGTTCCACGTATTTATTTGTTTGAGTTGTAGCCCTGCCTTATTTGTAGTGTTCTAGCTAAAAGATTTGTTTAGGTAGGAGAAATATGAGCTCATATAGGGTTCACCAAAAAAAAAATAGAAATTCATCCTGTGCAGTAGGCAACCTTTCCAAGTCATCTTTGTTATGAGATTAATTTTGTCTTTGCTGTTCCTGTTAAGGAGAAGGGAGAGTTATTTATAAAAAGGGAAGGGTATTACTAAAGCGTGACTCACTAAACATAATCCATTTGGCATACTTTCCCTGTTGTACTGTACCTTGATATAAGAAGCTTAAAACCAGTGCTGACTAAGGCTGATTTTCATAAAAGCTACTTGATACTATAAGGCCTACTGCTTAAAATGGATGATGTTAATATATGTGAACAGCTGATCTATTGTATATGTGTGTATGTGTGCATGCGCTTTCATGTTGCCTGTTGACTTATGCGACCCCATGGATTCACAGGGTTCATATTAGACAAAGAGTACTCAGTAGTTTATCACTGCCCTCTTCTAAAATACAAGCAAGAGCACTTAGTATTCCTTGGTGATTTTCCAGACAAACCTGCCCAGACTGTTTAGTTTTTGAAATCAGATAGTATCTGGTGCCTTCAGGGTATTTTATCTGGGTTAATTAATACAACTAAATTGTGTAGAGAGGGGCAGTATGTTAGTTTCAACTTCTGGGACTCCTCACTATTAACTATGAGCTGACTAGGATTGTGTTTACACTGACCACTTAAACCAAAGCAAGTTCTGAGGGTCATGTCCTGGACTGAGCATTATGGTGGCCAGATGCAACGGGTTGAACACTATGGGGCAATGTGTTGCTGCCAAGATTATCCAGGTAGAGACCACACAGGCTTCAATAAATCATCCTTGACTTTTATGTCACTGCTCCCTGTTGTCCATGAGGCTCTCTACAAGTGCCTAACCATCTATCTAGACAAGGTTTGAGCTATCAGCATTTTAGAGAATTCATGGGTTCTTGGAATACTTCTGGTGAAAACCCTTTATAGTGTCTCTGTCCACTATAACAGCTAGCTGTATAGATTAAGAAAAATGTTAGACTTGGATGAAACTTCCTTGATATATAAGGTAAGCTAGGTCACAAGCACTTTACTGATACTCATGGATATATGAGGGCTATCCACAAAGTAGGTTACGTTTTGGATTTTTAAAAGGACAAAGTATAGGAGAAATCATTTACCATACGCAGCGGAAAGATACATCCCAATACTACCATCTCACATAATCCCCATTGAAATCTAGGCATGTCTCATATAGATAAATGAGTTTGAAAAGGTCTGCCCCAGTAAATTTGCCGCCTCTCTCCTCCATTTCCAACAATGGGGGCGTGGCTGGCAGCACAGCGTTTTGGCTACGCTGCAGGAAGGGAGAAAGGGGAAGAGCTGAGGACCCAAGTGGGGAATTTACTGGAGCAGTACTTTTCAAACTCATTTATCTATATGAGACGTACCTAGATTTCAATGGGGATTACATGAGATTGTAGTATTGGGATGTGTCTTTCAGCTGCATATGGTAAATAATTTCTCCTATACTTTGTCCTTTTTAAAATCCAAAACGTAACCTACTTTGTGGATAGCCCTCGTATTACTCTGTGAATGTTTTGTAAAGATCTGTCACCCACCCAGTCCATATGGTAAATAGTCCTTTTGTGTGCACCAGGTCTCTACTATAAATTGGTCTTCTGAAAATGTTCTGGCAAAATATTCATTCAGTACTAAAGGAACAACTGAAAAAGTCATCACAGCTACCACAAACACATCAGTTTCAGTGGTTGGTTATTAGAAGACCCCAGCATCAAGGGCTGAGCTGGTAAAGTCATTAACACAGATATGAATTAACAAGTTTAAACCTGTTTCCCTAACAATAAAATGGGAATGCTAATTATGTTAATTAACTATTGTAAAACCAGTTGAGGTAACAATCAAAGTTCTGGAGTGCTTTTAAGCACATATGTATTTTTACAATATCAGAGCAACCCCTATATACTCCAATATCCAGGCTCAACTGTACAAATTGTAAACTCATAATAGCTACTGCTACCATTCAAATAAACGGAAAAGGACCCGATTTCATGACTCTCCATGTGTTCATAATATCTATCCATACATTCATCAGAACTTTGAGACTTTGACTTAATTAATGCCATGACAGATTGTTCTCTTTATTTGGTCAGTTTACAGCATGTAGTCATCAAAGTCATGACTGCAAACCAGTACCCCCAAAAAGCACCTAATTATCTATGAACGTCTATATTAAAAAAGAGAGAAAGTTTCCTTACATACATTTCTTGTGACGTCCACAAAAATGCTGCTTTTGAAACCTTCCGTGGTGGTAATCATTTGCTCGAACCTGGTACTTGTGGGCAGTGTGATTTCTGTGATGGCCAAGGGGAAAGTGATGGGGATGTGAATCTATTTTGTACCGGTGCACTTTGTCTTCTGCTGTCCGTTTGTACAATACATGCGGATGGTGCCCAGCGGGTGGCGTGTAGTTGTGTTCCTGTGCTAGGTGTTGAGGTAATGGAGATATAAGGAAGTCATTCTCCTGTGTCCTTATCAAACCTGACTAAAAGATAAATATAAAAAGAAGTGAAGGTTACAAATAAGCTTAGTTAGACAACCATTCTCAGATGTAGCCACAGGGTAGATGACCAAGCACTTCATCACACAGTCTTTAGAAAGTATCCTAGGACACTTCCAGGACACTTACCGTATATACTCGAAGATCAGCCGAGTTTTTCAGCTCTTATTTATGAGCTGAAAAAGCCTCCCTCGGCTTATAATCGGGTCAAGGCCAGCAACAGAGCCTGCCGGGCTATTGCTTGCAATATGTGATCTATTTCTTTCTCCTACCTTATCAGTGTGTTTTCTTTTGCAAAGCCTCCCTCACTCTTAATCAAGGGAATGTTTTGATAAGAGAAAGACACCCTTGCAAGTCAGGAAGAAGAAAAATATATATTTATTAATCTTATGAAAGCATTTTCCCCTGAAATATTTATTAAACTCTCCTACAGATATATAGGCATTAACCCCTTGTAAGCTTTTGCCATCTCTATGTACCTTTATATGTGTATCTATATACATTAATTTTATATATGAATTTCCCCTCATATGTTTGCAGGTCTTTGCAAATCCTTTATACATATAGATCCATGTACCTGTGTATCTGTAGCCATACATACACATTATTTTTATATATGAATTTACCCTCACATGTTTGCAAGTCTCTGCAAATATCTATATAAAGAGAGATGTCTGGATAGATATGAATATATTTTCACCTACCTATATAGGGCTTGGAAATATTACAGGGGAAATGAACACACAAATATATATGGACATGTCTAGATAAAGATGTGTATATATATTCATCTCTATCTCTCTCTATATATATGGCTTGCAAATATTGTAGGGGAAATGCACACACACACACACACACACAGAGGGGATTTGCAAACGTTTCAGGGGAAATGCATATGTGAAATTAGTGTCTATAATTATAGATCTATAGCTAGCTCTGCATTGTTTATATAAGCATTGAATGTTTGCCCGTTACTATGTTGGAAGCTGGCCTGAGTCCCCATGGGGAGATAGGGTGGGATCCAAATGAAGTTTTTATTATTATTATTATTATTATTATTATTATTATTATTATTATTATTATTATTATATTATGACACAGCAAACAAAATAGATATGCTGGATTTCGTATCACAAAATCACAAGTCGAACACTTCCCAAGTGTCTAGGACTGTGTGATGTATATTATTGTTGTTGTTGTTATTATTATTATTATTATTATTATTATTATTATTATTATTATTATTATTTTATTGTTGACACCATATTGTTTTTGTTGCCCCTACTTTTCCACTTATAGAGCTAGTTTATTGTTTTTCTTTGAAATATGGTAAATATTTATTTATTATGGTATTTATTTACCCATAGCTGCTGCATTTCCCACCCTCGGCTTATACTCAAGTCAATAAGTTATCCCAGTTTTTTGTGGTAAAATTAGGTGCTTCGGCTTATATTCGGGTCGGCTTATACTCGAGTATATACAATACTTGATGGAGCCCACTGAATGCCATTACATGACATAAGGCTACTTCTGGCTGGGCTCCAAAGAGGAAGCATCCTGGCAACATGCTAGGATGCCTCCCAGAAAACACGGTAGGCTTCCCGTGTTCTCATTCAGAAGAACAAAGGAAGTTGGGCCATGACGCTTCCCCCCCCCCCATAGGATAGGTAAGGGGTGCAGTAGGTAATGTGGGGCAATGGTTTCCCTTCCCCACTGCCGGCCAGATTGGCCACGCTGCGTGGTGAATCTCCCCACTGCTGTTCAGCTTATTGACCTCAGTGCCATGAGGTCCTAAGTTAGCTTTTCTGACTTGTGGGCCACTTAGTCATATTATGACCTTTGAGCATAATGTCCCATCATCCTTGACTAATGGTTGGGATTCAAGCACCTCAGTAGGAACCACTGGTTAAAGGTTGGCCTATCTCCCTCCTCAATCAAAGACTTGTCTTACAGCCACTAGCACTTTACCTAAGTTACAAGTGCCTCTCAACTTACTCCAAGTACCTCATTTCCTCAGCGACACATATGGTCTTCCATCCGTATTTCTATCTGAATGAGGCTAGGATGACCCACTATTTTAAATTTTCCATAATACCCAAGATATAGCATCACTGTTAAAACAGAGGATCTTTGGCCACTAAATATTGTTGGACTCTAACTCTGTACTCCCTAGATAGCATCATTAATGGCCAAGAATGCTAGCAGTTGCATTTCAACATATGGAAGGCCACAAGTTCCACATTCTTGCATTAGACAATATTAAGTTCTGGAAGCTTCTCAAAGCACCTATGTCCATCATGTTTTGTGAGTGAGGGTTGGTGGGTACACAGCAGTGCTATCTTCTAGTCTAGTAAGATCGTCAAGAAAATTCAGTAAAAAAACATAGATAGAAAGAGAAGAATATGATTCAAGTGCATCAAATCTATTGAGGAAATGGAGGGTCTCACTTATCCAACACTCGCCTATCCAACATTCTGGATTATCCAATGCATTTTTGTAGTCAATGTTTTCAATATATCATTATATTTTGGTGCTAAATTCATAAATACAGTAATTACTACATAGCATTACTGCGTATTGAACTACATTTTCTGTCAAATTTGTTGTATAACATTATGTTTTGGTGCTTCATTTGTAAAATCATAGCCTAATTTGATGTTTAGTAGGCTTTTCCTTAATGCCTCCTTATTATCCAACATATTCGCTTATCCAACGTTCTGCCGACCCTACTGAGACTCTACTGTACCACAATAGCAACTTACCATGGTTTAAACATAATACCTGTCAGAATGTATAGTTGATTCAATGGTTTAAAAAAACAGTACAGAAGACTCAAATTAAGTAGATAAACTCAATACTAGCAGTGATATTCTACAGTTGGTAACGTTTGTATGCAAACAGTAATTTATATCTATCTATATCCATAAAAAGTGAAAATATGTATGTGTGGGGCTGGGGTGCCCACTTCCACCTATGAGAGACACCAAAGGCCCTCCCTCCAATGACATTGTAGGTTATAGCGAGTGCCATGAACATGTACAAGCCTTGCCAATGTCCCCTACAAACACAATACTGCCCACCACCAAGTAAAAGCTTTCATACAGGGACAATATCATCCTAGATGTTATGTGTTTTCTCCACCACAGACATCTTACTGTTTCTGACTCTCTCCATTGGTGTGGAATTTGCATGATCTCTCCCATTGCCTCTTCCATAACCCTTTCCTCCTCTTTTCTGCAAACAGCACAGAATTTATCAGCAACTGCACATACTGGAGGGCATTGGGGGACTGACTCAACATGGTGGAAGTTGCAGATCACCCTGCATCAAGACAGAGCACTGTGACCCCCACCGACAATAGACCTGGACCACATTTGGCACACAGAACCCCCTTGACCAACAAAAATACTGGAGGTCTTTGGGGGAAAATTCACCTTGATTTGGGGGAGTTGTAGATGACTTACATCCAGAGCCGGCCCTAGGTATTTTTCAAGTGTAGGCGAACAGAATTTTGGCGCCCCCCCCCAACCCAATCACTGAAAAATAAACGCGTTGGATAAGCAAAAATGTTGGATAATAAGGAAGTATTAAGGACATAGAACCGAGACAGAGACAGACGCAGAGGCAATTTAACCCTCTCCTGAGGGGATGTTCGATTCTGGCCACAGGGGGGAGCAGCTGCTTCATCATCCACTGTGATGGCACCTCCTCATTCCAACGTCGTAAATTAGTTAAATTTGCCTCCCCACTTTATAAGTGGTACCTTATTTCCTACTTGATAGATGCAACTACGACTTGGAATGAGGAAGTGCCGTCAGAGTAGATGATGAAGCAGCTGCTCCCCCCTGTGGCCAGAATCGAACATCCCCTCAAAAGAAGGTTAAATTGCCTCTGCGTCTGTCTGTCTCTGTTTTATGTGTCTATGGGCATTGAATGTTTGCCCTATGTGTGTATAATGTGATCCACCCTGAGTCCCCTTCGGGGTGAGAAGGGCGGAATATAAATACTGTAAATAAATAAATAAATATAAATAAATAACTATCTTTCAGGTTGCTAGGTCAGCAATGAGCAGGGGCTATTTTTTATTTTTTAATTGATGGGTGCTCACCCTGCCACGGGCTGGCCTCGAACTCATGACCTCATGGTCAGAGTGATTTATTGCAGCTATACTATTGAAGCTGACCAACCAAAGATTCCCCTAGGTAGCAAGCAGCCAGGATTTGAAGTAGTGAGACTATTCATTGCAGTTCTAGCAGCCCAAAAAACCATTCCTCTGGAATGGAAGTACCAAGCCTTCCTAGCAGCAAGCCTATTCCATTGCATTCCAAACAAGGATGCCCAAAAGAAGAAAACAGCCAGGCTTTGAGGCTGCAAGGCTATTCACTGCTATTCCACCTGGCCAACAAATGATTCCCATAAGCCACAGAAACGCGTGATCAGACACAGCTAGTTATTATTTTAAAAGGGAGGTTTTCATTTAAGAAATAGTTACCTTTGGAACAATGTATACTGAAATAAGTTATGTATGGCAAAAATAGTTAATTGTTGTGATGTATCAAAAATAATTTTTTTTTAAAAAAAAAGGAGGTTTTCACAGCTTTTCTCACAACAGAAAGGAAAATGCTAAAATTACTCATTGCTTCCTTTGAGAAGAGACATAGTTAAGAATTGCATATCTAATACTTGGTTAAAAAGGAAAACTATAAGATAAGTGTGTGAATATGCATAGCAATTGTAAAAACATACAAAAGTTTTGGCATTCTGTAAACGATGAATGCTATAGAAATGACAGTCTTTGGTCATTTTGTGGAGAATATGTGTTTAGTATAATGACACAGCTTTCTGGGACAGTATGTATTTTAAGCCTTCAAATGCTAAGCTGCATTGCACGACATAGCATTTTCGTTCACCCACAAATTAAAGGGATCTTCAGCAAGATGAAAGGACCATTCAAACATCAGTTTTGTTCTCTGGCTACAAGACTGTTCAGCTGAAGTTATTCCCACAGGAATGGGCACTCGTTCTAAATATTCAGCACCAGTTAAAAGAAGGTACCGAACTAGCCTTCCTACTAATTTTCAGATATGAACACAGAAATGAGGTTGCACTCAATGTTCTCTTTGTGCTTTGGCAGTTGGCTGGACATTTTGAAAGCATGCCTGAAATATCCGTTTCCATCTTTGTGCAGCAAGGATGTAGTACAAAGATATCTCTGGTAACAAAACCTCTGACTAAGAAGCTCTTTTCTTGCAACATCTTTGCACACTCAGCCAGTGCTGCTGATTGTTGCATGATATTTTAAAAATTAAATGTACCAGATATGCTTGAGTATAAGCCAGCCCGAATATAAGACGAGGTACAGCACTTGACAGCTGAGGGAAGGGAAGCCAGCCTGGTTCAGGACGCAAGCCAGGCGAAAATGTTGGGGGGGGAGGGCTTTTCAAACACTTATATCGCTATGATAACTGCCTAGATTTCAATGGGGACTATGGTGAGAACTAGTATTTGGGTCTGGCTTTCAACTAAATATGGTAAATGTTTTCTCCTATACTTTGTTTATTTTTAATTCCAAAACGTAATGAACTTTCTGGATAGCCCTCGTATTTTGGCCACATCATGAGGAGACAGGAAAGCTTGGGAAAGATCACGATGCTGGGGAAAATGGAAGGAAAAAGGAAGAGAGGCCGACCAAGGGCGAGATGGATGGACGGTATCCTTGAAGTGACTGGCTTGACCTTGAAGGAACTGGGGGCGGTGACAGCTGACAGGGAGCTCTGGCGTGGACTGGTCCACGAGGTCACGAAGAGTCGGAAACGACTGAACGAATGAGCAGCAGCACCACCACCAACACTTATTTGGGAAAAATAAAAGCAAACTTCCCTCCAAAGAAATCTTGCTGAGAAATCCCTGTGATGGGTTTATCTTAAGGTCACTTTAGTCAGAAATCACTCAAAGGCACACAAATGATGCTGACAAAAGTTCTCAGCATGATCAGCAGTACTGAAGGAGCCAAGTTTGAAACATATTTCCATTTGGGATTGCAGCACCTCATGGAAAGGGGCAGATATATTCTTCTTCACATATATTTCAGGTGGGGTACAAATCTGATTAGAGTTCCAGCTTGCTTTTCCAAAGCAATATCCCGAACAGTTGCAGTTACCAAAGAGAAACAGACCTAAGAGAAGTTTGTTATGAGGAGGGGACACATTTGGGTAAAGCAATACAGGCCAAACCTCTCGATATTTTATTACTAATGACAGCTCCAACATGCATTGCAAAGTAAACAGGAAACCTTGGGATAAGAATATTAATTCCTAATGTTTTGTTGTGAATTGATACTCATGCACTAACAAGAACAAACAATGAAATGTTGGAATGTAAATTAATGATAAAGAAGATGTCATAGAAAGGGCAGAAATAAACTAATCCCTATAGTCACAGCTGGAAAATCAAAAGGAAATGAAGCAATTTTCAAGACAAGCATAAGAAAATAATAGAAAGAAACTCCCCAAAACTTTACTTTTGGATAATATCACTCCTTACAATATAAAACACAGGTGGCGAGACAGGATAGAAATAGAACTTAAATTTGTCTCTGCAGAAACAAGAAAATATTGCCATGTGAAAAAGACACTCAGGGTTTTGTAAAACATATATTTAGAGTTCTTGCTCTAGATACAGTAGAGTCTCACTTATTCAACGTTCTGTATTATCCAATGCATTTTTGTAGTCAATGTTTTCAATGCATTGTGATATTTTGGTGCTAAATTCGTAAATACAGTAATTACTACATAGCATTAATGTGTAATGAACTACTTTTTCTGTCATGATGTTTTGGTGCTTAATTTGTAAAATCATAACCTATTTTGATGTTTAATATGCTTTTTCTTAATCTCTCCTTATTATCCAACATATTCGCTTATCCAACGTTCTGCTGGCCCGTTTATGTTGGATAAGTGAGACTCTACTGTAATTACTATGTAGCATTACTGCATATTGAACTATTTTTTCTGTCAAATTTGTTGTATAACATGATGTTTTGGTGCTTAATTTGTAAAATCATAACCTAATTTGGTGTTTAATAGGCTTCTCCTTAATCTCTCCTTATTATCCAACATATTCACTTATCCAACGTTCTGCCGGCCCGTTTATGTTGGATAAGTGAGACTCTACTGTATATATTTTTAAAGCAGCCATGTAAATTTATAGGTAGAATAAAATTCAGGTTGAGTAACACCTTTTGGATTGCTTAAATGGCACAAATAACATGAGCTTTTGACTTCACCAAAACTTGGGGCTTAGATGACTGGAGAAGGAGTAAGAATAAATCCTAAATTCTTGAGAAATTTATTGCTCAGTTATCCCAGAGGAAAAGGGATGCAGATATTTAATCAAAATTAATCAAGTAATCAAATTTTAAAAGATTTGTCAGAAAGCAAACCAACGGGGCACACACCCATCCAAACAAGTCAGTGAGGAATGCACATCCTAAATCTATATATATAAAAGGGTAATGGAATCACGGCACCGACCAAAACAACTAAACTAAACGCCTCACAACCTCGAAAATTGACAGCACAACCTCTCATCCATGCCTCTATGTTCATACAACAAAAAGAAAAGAAAAATTAAGTCCTAGCCACAGCAACGCGTGGCCAGGCATAGCTATTAGTTGCTAAATAGAGGTGTCCATTCTCCCTTCAGTCCTCTAAAGCAGAATCTATTTTGCAAGTCACTTCACTGTGAACTACTAGCTTCTGTTTCAAACTTTCAGAGAAGCATATGGCATGTCAGAATCAGGGCAAATAGACATGATCTTGATTTCCACTATCCTATCCTATCCCAAGCTTTGCTTTCTCATCATAATAGAATCACAGAAGTAGGAAGAAACCATGAAGGCAATTGAGTCCAACTTCTATCTATGCAGTGTCATTGTGTCTATGTGTCTTTCTATGTGTCATTAGGAGTCGGTTAACATTCCTACTCCTCAAAAGGGCTCTGTTTTGCTATGCTTCCAAAATGGAACCCCAATGAGTCCCACCAGAAGTTGCCCTGCATCATGTGCTGGACTCTTTTGGACTGTTTTGGCAACATGGTGAAATGGAGAGAAGATATAGAGAAGACTGTATCTGATGAGGTCATCAGTCTTTTCTTCTCAAATTTAAATCACCCCAGCATTCTAAGTTGTACTTCATAAGACTTGGGCCCCTTCTACAGTGTTCTTATATCCTAGGATCTGGTCCTAGATTATCTACTTATCCCAGATAATATGGCAATGTAGATTCATATAATCCAGTTAAAAGCAGATAACCTGGGATCAGATCCTGGGATATAAGGACAGTGCAGAAGGGTCCTTGGTTTCTAAATCTCTAAGCATTCTTGGTACTGGAAACAATATCTTTTTCCCCAGGACAATATGTGTTGGAAATCTGTGTTGGAACACTCTGTACCTTCTCTGGAACATCTATTCTTATCTTCAGAAATCTTTTGCTAAAAATAAGCATTGTGGTTAATTTATGAGATCTAAATGAGAGAACTGATGAACACATATGAAAAGTCAAAGCAAATTAGGAGACAAAGCTCTATCTACTAATTGATGGTCACTTGCTTTATTTATTTTCTGACACGTTTCAGCTGCTAACAAGTTGGCCCTCTTCAGCGGCTACACTAAAAAATACTAATATAGTTACATCTAAGATTATAATAATACACATTTGTACTACAGATATTATTTTTAATGCTCTATTTAGTAGGGCACATTGTGTTCCTCCACTCTTCTGTGCCACTATCCCACGTGGATCAGTTGCAAGTTATGATTTTGTGAATACATGATGTTTGTTTGGTGATGGTTGTCATGCAAAGTATGCCATCAACTTTGTGAGAGGATTCATTTGTTTTTTGTTATACACAAAGGAGATCAGTCATAAACTCGCCTACAAAAAAAATCAACATTGAGAATGACAGCTCAGATGAGGGACACCGCATAGAGAACATGAGATCTCAACTCCCAACCCTACCCGCACTCTTTGTTTCTCAGATGTTTATAAACAAGTCTGGGGATGGAAAGCTGGGTAGAGGGAGTCATGATCAGTGAACATTTTCCTTCCATATGGCAGACATGTATTCTTTTATTACTATTTTTGTTTCAAGCTTATAAATACAATTTCTTGATGAAAACCTTGATTTTGGAGTTTGTCCAAAATGTACTGTCTAGAACTGCATGTTCTCAAAAGATGATCTCCAGAACCACCAGTAAACTGGGGGTGTTCTTGGATTAGCCCAAAAACACCACAAAGTAGGAGCAAGGGGAAACAGTTGTGAGCAAACTTTATAATTTGCATAGTGCTGTAAATCATGGGCGGACAAATAGCGAGCTTCTGGGACATACCTCACCTTTCATTATGACTTGAGATTTATTTATTTATTTATTTATTTATTTACAGTATTTATATTCCGCCCTTCTCACCCCGAAGGGGACTCAGGGCGGATCACATTATACACACATAAGGCAAACATTCAATGCCCATAAACACATCAAACAGAGACCGAGACAGACAGACGCAGAGGCAATTTAACCTTCTCCTGAGGGGATGTTCGATTCTGGCCACAGGGGGGAGCAGCTGCTTCATCATCCACTCTGACGGCACTTCCTCATTCCAGGTTGTAAATTAGTTAACCTTGCCTCCCCACTTTTTTTATAAGTGGTACCTTATTTCCTACTTGATAGATGCAACTATCTTTCGGGTTGCTAGGTCAGCAACGAGCAGGGGCTATTTTTAATTTTTAATTGACAGGTGCTCACCCCGCCACGGGCTGGCCTCAAAATCATGACCTCATGGTCAGAGTGATTTATTGCAGCTGCTCAACAGCCTGCACCACAGCCCAGCCACAAACAGGCATCAGGTTCACAATAATAGTAGGAATGCTCTAACATGTGCTCAACCAAGGAAAATTTGGAATTGATACTGCAACCAAAACAACACGTTCTTTCACACAAAGATCCATTCCCGGTTCTTCTCCAACAATTACTTCTCAGCAACCTAATTTAGGGGATATAGGGCAACACTTGGATTTTGGTCATTGTTAAATAATTGGGAGAGGGAAATTGCTCATCTATTTATTTATTTATTTATTTGTTTACATCATTTATATTCCGCCCTTCTCACCCCGAAGAAGACTCAGGGTGGATCACATTACACATATTAGGCAAACATTCAATGCCTTTTAAACACAGGACAAAGACAAACAAACATAGCTCCGAGCGGGCCTCGAACTTATGACCTCCTGGTCAGTGAGTCATTGCTCTCCCGTCTGTGCCACAGCCCCGGGCATCTACTGAAAATCTCCCAAAAGAACTCATTCTATCATCTGCTCACTCTTCACCAGAAGCATTCAGAACCCTCCACATCCATGATCGTCCATCTATATATATAAAAGGGTAATGAAATTTCAGCCTAGGACAAAACAAGAAACTACACATCCGAGAAACACTAAACTTGGCAGCACAACCCCTCATCCATGCCTCTACGTTCATACAACAAAAAGAAAAGAAAAATAAAGTCCTAATTAGAGGGAGAGGAATAATTGTTTTTATCCAATTGCTGCCAGTTAGAAGGCTAAGCTCCGTCAGGGGAAAACCTTTACCCTTTACCTTAACTACCACCAATTCCTCAATACTTTATTTCCCATTCCACCATACTTCGCCACAGCAACGCGTGGCCGGGCACAGCTAGTATTATATATGCAGGGGCTAACTTTAAGACAACAGTTGGCTCTTGGCCTCCCCTGAGGTTTAGTTCCAGGACTGCCACCATCACTCCATTGATACCCAAATTAGTGGATGTCCAAACACATTATATACAATGGCATAGTAAAATGAGATCACTTATATAAAATGGCAAAATCAAGGTTTGCTTTTGGAAAATTGTTTTCAATATTTTTAAGCTCTGGATAATTAACTCACTGGATACAGAGGGCTGACTGTATTCAATAAGTTCTTAACACAAGCAACATTTTTCTTCTTCAGTGAGCACACCACTCATTCATCTTCTTTTTATGATACATTATAAAACACATTTTGCTGTCACATTCAAATAGAATGAAAACATTATGTGGTTGTTAGCATCAGCTCACATTACAACAGGATTCAGTGTGAAAATACACAGACCTATTACAAATTTGAAAGAAGCATGGAAATTGTTTACAATTGGCGCAATCTATGCAAACTAGAACGGCTTTGGATCTCAAGTATAGTAGAGTCTCACTTATCCAAGCCTCGCTTATCCAAGTTTCTGGATTATCCAAGCCATTTTTGCAGTCAATGTTTTCAATATATCATGATATTTTGGTGCTAAATTCATAAATACAGTAATTACAACATAACATTACTGCGTATTGAACTACTTTTTCTATCAAATTTGTTGTATAACATGATGTTTTGGTGCTTAATTTGTAAAATCATAACCTAATTTAATGTTTAATAGGCTTTTCCTTAATCTCTCCTTATTATCCAAGATATTCGCTTATCCAAGCTTCTGCTGGCCCATTTAGCTTGGATAAGTGAGACTCTACTGTAAAAGGATAGTTCACTGGAGAAAGGGTTCCTATTCGACTCTAGTAAGGAAAACAATGAACAAGTGATCAACATGGTTAATGGATAATGTTAAGGCCATGCTTTCTCTCTTATTATGGATTCAAACTGAAGAAAAGAATACTGTCAAACACAGGACTGCCCTCTGACAGATCTATTGATAAAGAACCGACATTTCTATGGAAGGACACATGGCTATTCTAAGAACATTCTTGATCTTCAAAACTATATTTTGGTTTTCATCTGGGTAAAGGTGTGCTGTATGCATTTCATATAAGTTGTTACAAATCAGTAAATCATTTCACAGATAAGTGTTGAGCTCTGAAAACTATCTTGTCCTTTGTTCTTGTTTGGGTTTACAATCATTCCAATACATTTGGCAAAGAAATATCTAGCTCTCCAGATGTTGCTGGATCATCACAGCTGCCTTGCCAATATAGAAGGAGGATTGGAGAGGCAGTCCAACATGATCTGAAAGCATGTTCAAGCAATATACATCTGGGCTATGTACATTTTATACATATTTAGCAATAGACTAAGTAAGACTTCCATATATTTGAGCAGAGGCCGATGGCCATCTGGTAAAAATACTATAACTGCAGATACCTCTATTTAGGGTTTGGTATTTTAGACTAGATGATTTCATAAAATCCCATTCCAACATTAAAATTCTACAGTAGTGTAACCCAACTTTCTTCGACGGAGAAGCCATTTGCCCTCCAGATGTGCTGAATTGCAGCCTCCAATAACTCCAGCCAGAACTGAAGAATTTTGAACTGATAGTTTGCCATTTTAACCAGTTTAACTCTGTTTGCATATTACCATATCTATTTTTCAGATGCAGAAGATGTGAGTGAAGTTTGCATAATGTATCCCAGGCCAAAAACCAACACAAGCAGCCCCCAAGTTACAAAAGGTTTGTTCTTAAGTTTAATTTGCAAGTTGGAACAGGTATGTGTGTGTGTGTGTGTGTGTGTATATATAGGCTGTGCCCGGCCACGCATTGCTGTGGCTAGGACTTAATTTTTCTTTTCTTTTTGTTGTATGAACATAGAGGCATGGATGAGAGGTTGTGCTGTCAATTTTCGAGGTTGTGGGGCATTTAGTTTAGTTGTTTTGTCCGGTGCCGTGATTCCTTTACCCTTTTATATATATAGATATATACACACACACCCCACAGCATACATCTGTATACACACACACACACATGTATGCTGTGGATCGCATAGGGAAGGGTTAACACCCCTGTGGCATTTGTTTTGCTGTCTGTGCCTCTGTTCAGAAGATTTCACCCCACTTTCTGTTACTGTAATTATTGGATTTTGAAAAAACTGGATATGGAAACAAGGATTGGTGAGAAACTCTCAGTGGAGACACCTTTTTCCCATGATAATAACTCTTCCAAGAGTGCATTTCCCTTCCAAGGGCTAGATTTATCTCACTGTCTGAACCCCGTTTTGAATTATGAGTCATTTGTAAGTCAAATGTTGGTAACTCAGCTACTGCCTGTACATGCACTTAAACCACATTATATATGAACACGATTTCACATATCAGGTGAAATTACATCATCCCGTCATCCACAGGACTGGATTTAAGGACAGGTGATCCAAACAAAGCCACCTATAGCACTGGCAAAAGTGGCACTGGTGTCCAAGAGAGTTATATCTGTTATGAACAATTTATTCACTTATGTATCCAGCATCAGAGATAAATACAAATAATTCATCTTCACCTGTGTGGTGTGCAGGTGTCATGGTTAACCTGTATGGTGAAATGCTCCTTTGAAATTCAGATTTTCTGCGCATGTTAATGATGATCAGGTCCACATGCTCAAATAAATAAATCACATATGCTGATCAGCATCCTAGACAATGTCACTGCACATGACAAGCGGCAGACACTATCCATGTCACCCATTGGCCACCACAATGACAAGAAGGAGAAAGAGAGATGGTGAGTGTCATTCCATGTCCTCAGGCGACCCAAGATCTGAACTGGCCCAAATGCTTACAGAGTCCCAATTTGCTCCAGATTCTTTGAGAGAATTCAGAGCAAGGCTGTGTGGACCTGAATCAACTCCACAGCACAGCTAGTCTTTTATAGAATCACTAGCTGTGCCCAGCCACGCGTTGCTGTGGCGAAGTATGGTGGTATGGGAAATAAAGTATTGAGGAATTGGTGGTAGTTAAGGTAAAGCGTAAACGTTTTCCCCTGACGTTAAGTCCAGTCGTGTCTGACTCTGGGGGTTGGTGCTCATCTCCATTTCTAAGCCGAAGAGCTGGCGTTGTCCATAGACTCCTCCAAGGTCATGTGGGATGACTGCATGGAGTGGTGTTACCTTCCCCTCCGGAGCAGTACCTATTGATGCACTCATATTTGCATGTTTTTGAACTTCTGGGTTGGCAGAAGCTGGGGCTAACAGTGGGGGCTCTCTCCGCTCCCCCAATTCAAACCTGCGGCCTTTCGGTCCAGAAGTTCAGCAGCTCAGCGCTTTAACACGCTGCATCATCAGGGGATATTATTTCCTAAAGGTTGTGAATATACAATATTTCTGATTTTTTTTTTGTCTGTTGGAAGCAAGTATGAATGCTGCAATTAGGAAAAATGATTAGGATGTAATGGCCCTGCAGCTTTAAAGCCTGGCTGTTTCCTCAAGTCAAGATAATCCAGTGCAAAGCAGATAATATAAGATTATAAATGGGTTATATAGCTGTGTGGAAGGGCCTTGAGTCTACACTTCCATATAATCCTCTAAACTGGCAGCAATTGGATAAAAGCACTTATTGCTTTCCCTCTAATTAGAACTTTATTTTTCTTTGCTTTTTGTTGTAGCAACCTAGAGGCGTGGATGATGGGTTGTGTTGTCAAATTTCAAGGTTGGGGGGCCTGTAGTTTTGTTGTTTTGTGGGTCGCCGTGATGCCATCACTCATCTATATATATAAAAGGGTAATGAAATTTTGGCCTAGGACAAAACAACAAAACTAAACACCCCACAACCTCGAAAATGGACAGCACAACCCCTCATCCATGCCTCTACGTTCATACAACAAAAAGAAAAGAAAAATAAACTCCTAATTGTTTTTATCCAATTACTGCCAGTTAGAAAGCCAAGCTCCGCCCACTTGGTCTCCTAGCAACCCACCCAGCCCAGGGGACAGGCAGAGTTAGGCCTCACTTAGGTTTCTTCTCCACTGCCTATAAAATACAGATTATCAGATTTTAACTGGATTATATGGCAGTGTAGACTCAAGGCCTTTCCGCACAACTATATAACCCTTTACCCTTTACCTTAACTACCACCAATTCCTCAATACTTTATTTCCCATACCACCGTACTTCGCCACAGCAACGCGTGGCCGGGCACAGCTAGTTTATATATATAGATAGGGCTCCCATAGCATATCAAGTCTAACCCTCTCCTCAGTGTAGGATCTCAAGCTAGAATATCTCTAGCAGACACTTTTTCAAGACATCCAGAAAAGACTCTGGGAGTTTTCCCTAATACATCACAGTGGTCTTCTTTGATTGATTGATTTATTTATTTCCAGTATTTATATTGTGTCCTTCTCACACATCTAATGCCTCCCCAAGCTGCACATTCCCGGATAACACATGATATTACCATGGTAGTTAAAATGGAATCATAGCAATATAATTGAAGTAGATTTAGGGCGGATCACAATGCACATACATATGTATACATGGCAAACATTCAATACCATTAGACATACATCATATAGACAGACACAGAGGCCATTTAACATTTTCCAGCTTCCGGCTTCATGAGGGTATGCTTGATTTCGGCCACAGTGGAGCTGTCACTTCACCGTTCACTTGTGACATCAAGTCTTAGATGGAGTACTTCCTCATTCTTCTGAATGCTGCTGGAAGTTTTTATGGTGTTGTAAATTAGTTAAATTAGCCTCCCACATAAAGCGGTACCTAAATTTTCTACTCGACAGATGCTGTCTTTCGAGCTTCATAGGTCAACAACGAGCTAGGCTAATGGTCGGGAGCTCAATCTGACCCAGACTGGCTTCAAACTCATGACCGCTCGGTCAATAGTGATTTATTGCAGCTGGCTACTAACCAGCTGCGCCACAGCCCGACCCTTCTTTGATCCAATTGAATAATCTGTTTTTCAGTATGTTTAACAAGTTGTTTTCAGAAATTTTAGGAGGAACCGAGACTGCTTCATACTATTATTTCTCAATACTGATATCATCTAGAAACATATATATCAACACTTTGTTTCTTCCAAGATCTGACAACCTGTCTCTGCCTGAAGATAGCAGTTGAAGAAGGTGGAGGAATATCCCAGCAATTGACATTTTCTCTTATCTGTTAAAGCCTACACAAAATTCTCATTTGACTTAATTTTGATCTGTACAATTTCCAACTTCATAAGACTGATTTTTTTTAAAAATCCTACAATTTTGTGCAAATGTTACACTTTTCTACTACTTGAGCTTTCAGCAGTCTACAGTACAGCTACTCAAATCAATGTCAGTGTATGTCAGTACAAAATGCTTACTGTGTGCCTTAAATGTCAGTGTATACCTGCCAAAAGATCATTTGGCAAGAAAAAGGAAAAAAATTCCCTTTCCCCACAGACAGAATCAGAAAAGCAGACAGTAACGTAATCAGCTGTTTTCTTATCCAAGAAATCTATATTGTGGCTGTGTCTAAACAGATCATGATTTCATTACAAGAATGAGGTTCCTGCTTACCAGCATTGTCCCAGTTTAATCCATAGGAAAAGGAACACAAATGAAGCCTACTATATAATATAATACTATATAATAATGGCACTCCATGCAGTCATGCCAGCCACATGACCTTGGAGGTGTCTACGGACAACGCCGGCTCTTCGGCTTAGAAATGGAGATGAGCACCAACCCCCAGAGTCGGTCACAACTGGAATTAATGTCAGGGGAAAACCTTTACCTTTACCTATATAATACTGCAAAATAAGGTAGCCTTCATACCAGTTAAAGCAGAGTAGTCTGCTTTGAAATATAAGATGGGTATATTGATCCTCCAAGAGACCTTAAAAACTACGCTCCACAATACCTATCCGTGCTAAAGAAATCATAACATTATTTGCCTACAACCCCATCTAAACTGCCTCATAGCACATTATGTGGCGTTTTGGATGGGGCTGTAAGCAAATAAGCAATAAGCATAACAATTGCATTAGCCTGGGTGTGACGGCGTGAGTGGCGCCATCTATATGTCGAACTGTAAGTTGCAAGACTTGAATTGTATCATGGCTGATTTTGCCTCTACCCTGTAAATGTAGTTGGATTGATTGGTTATTTATAGCTGTCAATCAATGTTGTTTGCACTAGTTATATTGCTCCTTCAGCTCAATTGTTTGACTCCACCCTTTCCTTGAGTGGGTCAGTGTTTCCTTTTTCATTCCACCATCAAGCTTTCTATCAGATGGACGTGAGAGAGAGACTTGGCTCTAAAAGCCCTTGATTAAGTTACCTCTTAGCATCAATTCTGAGGTTCTTACCCTTGAGACTTATGCTTCATATTCAGGCCAACCTGGACGACGTTGAGGAGTCTCAAGTCCTTCAGATCAGCTCTTTGGCACCAGAGGAAGACTCTGTGTCTTCAAACATAGCCATTTGGACTGAGGCTGAGGACTGCTCCGGCATTCACAGTCATTGAGAAAGAGGGACCTGGAAAAGCTTCTCAGCTGCAGAGTTCCTTGGACTTAAGACAGAGACTGTAATGTATATTTTCCTTTACCCCTTTGAAACTTCCAGCTTATTGCCTTAAAGGGATAACCTTTTAAAACAATAAAACCAGTTTTGAGTTATCTACAGTGTTTTGATCCTTGGGAGTTCCAGCTTCCCTAAAGGAGGGCAAGAAGCAATCCCCTGGGGAAAGATGTCACGTCCATGCCTCTTTCGCTAAGAGTTATAGCCCCAGGCGCGACGACACACTGAGGCATCCAAACAATGCACCAGGCTGATGTGTTTTAACCCAGAACAAACCTGTTCATCAAAATTTATTTTGTGTTTAAAAATATGTGCAAAAATCTGAATCTTCCAGGAAGATCTGGACCTTTGTGGGTATGGGGCCGTGGAAACTGCCTCCTGGGATTACTATCCACAATTCCAGGAGGAGTGGCCACCCTACCCTCTCTGCCCCCTGATTTTCCCCCAAATAGAAGAAAAGCCCTTTCTACCAAGGCACGAGGCTTGCCTTAGCTCTGTGGCACTGATAAATAATGTGTCAGAGCTCTGGAGAATTTACCAGAAAACCTACTTTATAAGATTATTATAGTAATATATAAAAGGTAAAGGCTTCATGTCTGACTCTGGGGGTTGGTGCTCATCTCCATTTCTAAGCTGAAGAGCCGGCGTTGTCCGCAGACACCTCCAAGGTCATGTGGGTGGCATGACTGCATGAAGAGCCATTAACTTCCTGCCAGAGCAGTACCTATTGTTCTACTCACATTGAGAATGTGTACTTGTGTAAAGTAGAATAATGATGTGAATAAGTCACGTGGGCAAAAGCTACAGATCTTTAGTTATTTTTTCCTACTTAGATTGCAAACAGTTTTCTTCTCTCTCCCCCTAATCATCTCTGTGGGCAAAAGCAACAAGCAAACAACCAAATAACGGTGTCCTCTCAGTTCTCTCTCAATTTCTCTCTCACATACATACACATAGACACATGAAAAAGTGAGATCAAAGGAGCCCTGCAGTCTATTGAAATACAATTGCTTCCAAATCACATTGCGATGCTCCATGCTTGAAAGAATGGGTCACTCAGTTTTCTTGCAGGGAAGCTACTGCTAATGAAAGGAACAATGAAAAGATTAGTGCTACCAACCATGTAGAAGCAACACCACTTTCAGTTTAATTGTGGCAAACCAAGCAAATAGGAAAGAAGGGCAACCGAGTGATGCGATGAAGCTGGGGGCAGGGGGAGCAGAAGAGGAGATATTTTACTCTATTTTATTATTAATAATAATACATTGATTATTTCACTCTGATCTTATTACAGTAGAGTCTCACTTATCCTAGCTTTGCTTATCCAAGCCTCTGGATTATCCAAGCCATTTTTGTAGTCAATGTTTTCAATATATCGTGATATTCTGGTGCTAAATTTGTAAATACAGTAATTACAACGTAACATCACTGCGTATTGAACTACTTTTTCTGACAAATTTGTTGTATAACATGATGTTTTGGTGCTTAATTTGTAAAATCATAACCTAATTTGATGTTTAATAGGCTTTTCCTTAATCCCTCCTTATTATCCAACAGATTTGCTTATCCAATGTTCTGCCGGCCCGTTTATGTTGGATAAGTGAGACTCTACTGTATAATGCTTGGCAAAATGGAAAGAAACAAGAACAAAAGACTATGTGCATGGCCTTCCTCAAGAAAGCCAGGTCTCGTAATCTGTATGACCTGATCAGAGCTGGATTAATAACAGTGTCTCATTCATAAGATTGTCATAAATCAAAACCAATTACAGCCAGTCCCCGAGTTACAAACATCTGACTTACAAACAACATAGTTACAAGCAGCAGGAAGTGAGAGAAATCTACCCCTCGGAGGGGAAATTCACTCCTGAAAGAGTTATTATCATGTGGAAAAGGTGTTTCCACTGAAGTTTTCTCTCCAATCCTTGTTTCTACAAGCCGATTTTTTTCAAAATCCAGTTCTCACAGGGACAGAAGATGACGTGAAATCTTCTGAACAGGGGCACAGACAGCAAAACAAACACTACAGGGGTGTTGTTCAGTCTTCCCTACGCGATTCAAAGCTAATATACAGTATAGGTATATTTTTGGCTGGAGATACACTTCAAATGTACCTGTTCCAGCTTACAATCAAATTCAACTTTAGAACAAACCCAGGTAAAGGTAAAGGTTTCCCCTGACATTAAGTCCAGTCGTGACCGACTCTGGGGGTTGGTGCTCATCTCCATTTCTAAGCCAAAGAGCCGGTGTTGTCCGTAGACACCTCCAAGGTCATGTGGCCGGCATGACGGCATGGAGCGCCGTTACCTTCCCGCCAGAGCGGTACCTATTGATCTACTCACATTTGCATGTTTCAAACTGCTAGGTTGGCAGGAGCTGGGGCTAACAGCTGGCACTCATTCCGCTCCCAGGATTTGAACTTGGCACCTTTTGGTCCGCAAGTTCAGCAGCTCAGCACTTTAACACACTGTGCCATCAGGGGCCCCCAGAACAAACCTACAAAACCTATATAATTTGTAACCTAGGGACTGCCTGTATATGGCAAGTAATGGCACTGTTAGGGTGGATCAGTGATAGACCCGTTCCATTTGGTTATGGACTCATTGATGGCTGATAGCTTCCATGTCAGTGGAATGCTTAACTCTCCAGGTTTTAGACTGAAGTTCAAAGGAGCTATCCAAAGTTCTGAACACAAAGCAAATACTAATGAATACCTTTAGCAATTTTCATCTTGCTGTGAGAAACTCTTAGAAACCATGCAGTTTTCAAAGCCTGTTTGCAACTTGGTACAGTACAGTCTCACTTATCCAAGCTTCGCTTATCCAAGCTTCTAGATTGGGAGCTCACCCCGTCTCGCAGATTCAAACTAGCAACCTTCAGGTCAGCAACCCAACCTTCAGGTTAGCAGACCAGCTGGCACAACACAAGCATTTAACCCATTGCGCCACTCGCTCTAGTGATAAATCAGAAAACAAATGATTTCGGAAGCAAAGGCTACAAACACCGTGTGATGGGTGCTAATGCCACGGGATGAAACATCACGGTAATATGATTTCCCCCAGCCCCATCGCCACCCCCGATGGGATGAGGACCTTAAATGAACACTGCTAGAATAATAACTACATGAAGAGTAGGAAAAACAAAATTTACGAAATGGCAACCCTATAGCAAATCACCTTCCTTTATCTAACCCACTTGAAGCCACACACTCAACTTGCCTGATCTCATTTTATTCCATCCATAAGGAACAGAACCTTCTTCTTTTCCCTATAAATATAAATGGGAATCGCATTATCCTCCAAATGTTGTTGGACTACAGCTCCCAGCATTCCTGGCTATGCTGACTATGGCTGCTGCTGCATGCAGTCCAACATAACCTGGATGGCTATGTGATTCTCACCAATGCTATAAATCAGATTCCAGATCCCACATATGTGGGATATGTGCTTGCAGAGCCAAAGGGCTGAGCTGAAGATACACAACCATGCCAAATCCAATCAGGGCACATAACAAAATGTAGACACCCACACCCCAGGAAGCTGAGTGCCTGACATCACAAAGCAATCACTGTGAATAACAACTGAGATTCATGTTGTAAATATGGTTCATGTAAGTAAATCTATATATATAAAAGGGTAATGAATTAGCCCGGGGCTGTGGCGCAGATGGGAGAGCAAGCCAGTGCAATTGACTGCAATGAATCACTGACCAGGAGGTCATAAGTTCGAGGCCCGCTCGGAGCTATGTTGTTTGTCTTTGTCCTATGTTAAAAGGCATTGAATGTTTGCCTATATGTGTAATGTGATCCGCCCTGAGTCCCCTTCGGGGTGAGAAGGGCGGAATATAAATGCTGTAAATAAATAAATAAATAAATAATGAAATTTTGGCCTAGGACAAAACAACAAAACTTCACATCCCAGAAACACTAAACTTGGCAGCACAATCCGTCATCCATGCCTCTATGTTCATACAACAAAAAGAAAACAAAAATAAAGTCCTAATTAGAGGGAGAGGAAGAACTGTTTTTATCCAATTGCTGCCAGTTAGAAGGCTAAGCTCCACCCACTTGTTCTCCTAGCAACCCAATCAGCCCAGGGGACAGGCAGAGTTAGGCCTCACTTAGGCCTCTTCCACACTGCCTATAAAATACAGATTATCTGATTTTTACTGGATTATATGGCAGTGTAGACTCAAGGCCCTTCCACACAGCTATATAACCCATTTATAATGGACTTAACATCAGGGGAAAACCTTTACCCTTTACCTTAACTACCATCAATTCCTCAATACTTTTATTTCCCATACCACCATACTTCGCCACAGCAACGCGTGGCCGGGCACAGCTAGTATGCAATAAAGCAAAAGTAGGAACTGAGAGTATGCATATATTATGCATACTTATTCAGCAGGAATGAGGAACGTATGGCCCTTCAGATGTTGTTGGCCAGCAACTCAAATCAGACGTAGCCAAAGTAGCCTAAGGTGAGGGAAAAGTTGCCATCCAACACATTTCTTCTCCCTGATGCTGACACATAGGCAGAATCTGGAGCACTTCCAGCCAAGTACACACTTTTTGCATACATATGTTGTGCATACTGGCTGCACAAAAGACATTAACATCTGCTCTCAATGTATTTTCATTAAGCCTGCCTCTTCGATACCAAATTGAAAATAGCTACTGGTTTAGCATGGAACAATATCTGGTAACCAAAGCTCTCTTATTGGAAAAGTTTTAGAGTAAGCATGTTGTAGGACCTTGATAATTACAGTATGTACAGTAGAGTCTCACTTATCCAACACTCGCTTATCCAACGTTCTGGATTATCCAACGCATTTTTGTAGTCAATGTTTTCAATATATCGTGATATTTTGGTGCTAAATTCATCTGTTATTTGAGTGATTATACTGCTCCTGTTTATGTGATTGTCTTAGTCAATTGTTATGTGGGGTTTTTTTTTTGTATTTTTATAGTGTTTTATAGTGTTTTCGGTGTTTTATTGTACAATGTTTTATGCTGATTTTATATTGGAAACTGCCCTGAGTCCCTTTTGGGAGAGAGGGCGGTATACAAATAAACTTTTACTTACTTACTAAATTCGTAAATACAGTAATTACAACATAACATGACTGCGTATTGAACTACTTTTTCTGTCAAATTTGTTGTATAACATGGTGTTTTGGTGTTTCATTTGTAAAATCATAACCTAATTTGATGTTTAATAGGCTTTTCCTTAATCTCTCCTTATTATCCAAGATATTCGCTTATCCAACGTTCTGGATTATCCAAGCAATTTTTGTAGTCAATGTTTTCAATATATCATATTTTGGTGCTAAATTCGTAAATACAGTAATTACAACATAACATGACTGCGTATTGAACTACTTTTTCTGTCAAATTTGTTGTATAACATGGTGTTTTGGTGTTTAATTTGTAAAATCATAACCTAATTTGATGTTTAATAGGCTTTTTCTTAATCCCTCCTTATTATCCAACATTTTCGCTTATCCAACGTTCTGCCAGCCCGTTTATGTTGGATAAGTGAGACTCTACTGTACTTGTATACGTGGGCCTTATGTATAAGCTAAGGGCAGGTCTGCAAGCCAAAATTATGGATTTTGATATGACCTGTCGATAAGACAAACATGCCTTCAACTTATACATAAGGTCGACTTGTACGTTATTATATACAGTATGCACAGTATTTAAAATAATCTGCTGAACTGTGATTATATAATTCAGGCCTAGTACAGAAATGGATGACAGAAATACCTAATAAACAAGGGCCCGCACAACTCTAATGGGGTTTTAACAGGGGCATGTGGCACGTTTACTCCAAAACCAAATCAAATGTATGGAGGCTAGATTATACGTAAAGAGACAGTACATACTTACCAAGCCTATGCATGTAGATAGGGCAACCGAAGAAGAGCTATAGTTCCTTATAAATCCTTGATAGAAACACTGTTCGATTTCATGTTCTTTAGAATCTATAATTCCATCTTTCCCAAACACCTGAACCATCAAATTGTTACTAAAAAAGACAGAGGGTTCAAGCTCCAAGTGTAGCTCCTGTCCAAATGCTGAAAATCTGTAGTGCAAGGAATTCCTTGAGCTTGGAGCAGTCCTCTTTTTCCTAGTGCTGTGCAAAACATTGTGCGAAATG
The DNA here is from genome assembly GCF_035594765.1 of Anolis carolinensis. NCBI lineage: Eukaryota > Metazoa > Chordata > Lepidosauria > Squamata > Anolidae > Anolis > Anolis carolinensis. The sequence continues at coordinate 22,743,047 of NW_026943820.1, forward strand.
TATGATCCGCTGGAGTCCACCTCGACGGGGGTGACAAAGATGTAATCTGGAAGGAGAAAGTGTTGAGTTAGCCATACACTGTCATTATTCAAGGGGGGCTGTTTGTTTGTTTACCTAAAAAGGATAAATCTCTGTGAGGCATGCAATTTTTTTTTTTTTTAAATCAGGTTTACGGTAGAACATGGCCACAAACACCCTTTGTGGAATGGAATTTGGAACCGGTGGTCCATGTTGATACAGCCATGCATGCAGAAATATTCCCGAAGCAATTTCAGCAGGTAAATCATTAGGGTCATTGTGATGAAGTACGAATTTTGGTTTACAGATGTTATGTTTAATTGTGTGTTTATGTTTTAAAAGGGTGAGTATTACAGTTATTGCATCTCAGCACTCAGAGGCTGGTTGCCATGAAGAAGTAGGCGGAGCAAACTGCCGTTTAGTTGAAGAAGTGCAGAGTTTTAAAAAGTCAGTCAGTCTGTGCTCTGATGAGGCACAGGGAAGATTGATTCCAGGTTGATGGGATCGAGGAGACTCAATTGTCTCCTCGATCCCATCAACTGCAAAAGGCCACCCTACTGGGATCATCCGAAAATACATCACACAGTCCTAAACACTTGGGAAGTGTTCGACTTGTGATTTTGTTATACGAAATCCAGCATATAGATCTCGTTTGCTGTGTCATACTGCGTCTTTGTGTCAATAATAATAATAATTTTATTTTTGTATCCCACCACCATCTCCCCAAAAGGACTCGGGGTGGCTTACAAGCGGTACCAAGCCCAGCAAACAGCAGAGTTTACCAACTAAAAACACAATTAAAACATAAAGTATGTCCTCTGCATTGGCTGGTTTAGGCTTTCTATGTTTTATCATTCACCCTGAGTCACTAGGGTTCATCTACACAGCAGAGTCAATGCAGTTTGGCACTATTAACTGCCATAGCTCATTGCTATAAAATCATGGGAACTGAAGTTTGATGAAGTACCAAATATTCTTGAACAGACAAGACAAAAGGCCTTGTAAAACTCCAGGTCCTTATTAACACTCCTAGCAAGCACATCAAACTTCCATCTTTCTGAGCTACAAAGCATTCACAGCTGTACCTTCAGCAGCAATGAAACAAAACGTCTTTAAGGTGGTTCAGAATTCTTCTTTATCACCTTATGTGCAGAGCTGCATAAAAAGCATTGCATAAGACGGCTGGGCTGAGCTATCATTCCGCTGGGGAAATGTGCTTTCAATACATTAATAAATGCATAAATAAATAAATGCATTTTCAGTTCCCGTTGAAATTGAGGGGGTTGCATTTACATTGTAAAATTAATACAGTGCGATACCACGTAGGGACCCCTGGTGGCACCGTGCGTTAAAGCGCTGAGCTGCTGAACTTGCGGACCAAAAGGTCCCAGGTTCAAATCCAGGGAGCGGAATGAGCGCCCGCTGTTAGCCCCAGCTCCTGCCAACCTAGCAGTTCGAAAACATGCCAATGTGAGTAGATCAATAGGTACCGCTCCGGCGGGAAGGTAACGGCACTCCATGCAGTCATGCCAGTGGCCATATGACCTTGGAGGTGTCTACGGACAACGCCGGCTCTTCGGCTTAGAAATGGAGATGAGCACCAATCCCCAGAGTCGGTCACGACTGGACTTAACATGACTGCATGACTGCATGGAGCGCCGTTACCTTCCCGCTGGAGTGGTACCTATTGATCTACTCACATTGGCATGTTTTCGAACTGCTAGGTTGGCAGGAGCTGGGGCTAACAGCGGGTGCTCATTCCGCTCCTGGGATTTGAACCTGGGACCTTTCGGTCTGCAAGTTCAGCACACTGCGCCACCACCAGGGGCCCCACAACACTCCTGACAGGAGACAATCAGGACCAGCTGACATCTCCCCAACTAAGGATTCCCCCAGGCAAGAAGCAGCCAGGCTTTGAAGATGCAAGACTATTCGGTGCTAATAAACGCTGGCCAGTTGCAACACTTACACTTGCCTCAGGCAGACAAGAGTTCTTTCTCCCACCGATATATAAACCCCACTTAGATAGTTTTCCAACAGATGTCACGACCTCTGAGGATGCCTGCCATAGATGTGGGCGAAACGTCAGGAGAGAATACTTCTGGAACATGGCCATACAGCCGGGAATACATACAACAACCCTGTTGCCTTGGACAACACAGAGACAAGTGTGTCATGCCTAAGGATGGAAAGGGAAGGTACGAACCGTGGCTGGAGCCTGCGAGGCTGCTGCTGTCCCCGGGGAGCGCCGCCGCCGCCAAAGACGCGCAACAGAAGCAGCACAGTTGCAAACCCTGCAAAGAAAGGGAAGAGACGGAAGGAGAACGGGGCCGGCGAGCCCCGGAGGAGGCGAAGGGAGGCGGTGGGGGGCGCTTCCTGCCTACCTTGGCCAGCATCGAGGAGCCGCCGATAAGCGCCGCGGACCAAGCCCACGGGAGGAAGAAGGAGAGCAGGCGAGGCATGGGGCCCTTTCTCCGGGGGACATCGGGCTCGGAGGAGGCTTCACCTGCCCCGGCAGACGCCTCCCCCTCCTCCGCCTCCTTCGCCTCCTTCTCCTTCTCCAGCCACGTGCGGAGGCAGCTCCCAGCCCCGCCGCATCTTTACGGAGCTGGGGCTGAGCCGGCTTGGCACCCCGCGACGGCACCGCCCACCCCGGGCACCGGGGCAAGGCGGCCCATCCGGACTCAGAGAGAGGGAGGGGACTGAGGGGGAGCAGGGGGAGGGGGCTGCTGCTCCCTCCTCCACTTCTTCCTCCTCCTCCTTCCTTCTTCCTCCTCTCCTTCTTTCCCTTCCTCTCCTCCTCCTCCTCTTCCACCTGTTTTTCCTCCTCCTCCTTCTTCCTCTTCTTCTTCCACCTCTTTCCCTTCCTCTCCTCTTTTTCCTCCTGTTTTCCTCCTCTTTCCCTTCCTCTCTTCTTCCTCCTCCTCCTCCTCCTTCCTTTTCTTCTTCCTCCTCTCCCTCTTTCCCTTCCTCTCTTCTTCCTCCTCCTCCTCGTCCTTCCTTTTCTTCTTCCTCCTCTCCCTCTTTCCCTTCCTCTCTTCTTTCTCCTCCTCCTTCCTTTTCTTCTTCCTCCTCTCCCTCTTTCCCTTCCTTTTCTTCTTCCTCCTCTCCCTCTTTCCCTTCCTTTTCTTCTTCCTCCTCTCCCTCTTTCCCTTCCTCTTCTTCTTCCACCTCTTTCCCTTCCTCTCCTATTTTTCCTCCTGTTTTCCTCCTCTCCCTCTTTCCCTTCCTCTCTTCTTCCTCCTCCTCCTTCCTTTTCTTCTTCCTCCTCTCCCTCTTTCCCTTCCTCTCTTCTTCCTCCTCCTCCTTCCTTTTCTTCTTCCTCCTCTCCCTCTTTCCCTTCCTCTCTTCTTCCTCCTCCTCCTTCCTTTTCTTCTTCCTCCTCTCCCTCTTTCCCTTCCTCTCTTCTTCCTCCTCCTCCTTCCTTTTCTTCTTCCTCCTCTCCCTCTTTCCCTTCCTCTCTTCTTCCTCCTCCTCCTTCCTTTTCTTCTTCCTCCTCTCCCTCTTTCCCTTCCTCTCTTCTTCCTCCTCCTCCTTCCTTTTCTTCTTCCTCCTCTCCCTCTTTCCCTTCCTCTCTTCTTCCTCCTCCTCCTTCCTTTTCTTCTTCCTCCTCTCCCTCTTTCCCTTCCTCTCTTCTTCCTCCTCCTCCTTCCTTTTCTTCTTCCTCCTCTCCCTCTTTCCCTTCCTCTCTTCTTCCTCCTCCTCCTTCCTTTTCTTCTTCCTCCTCTCCCTCTTTCCCTTCCTCTCTTCTTTCTCCTCCTCCTTCCTTTTCTTCTTCCTCCTCTCCCTCTTTCCCTTCCTCTCTTCTTCCTCCTCCTCCTTCCTTTTCTTCTTCCTCCTCTCCCTCTTTCCCTTCCTCTCTTCTTTCTCCTCCTCCTTCCTTTTCTTCTTCCTCCTCTCCCTCTTTCCCTTCCTCTCTTCTTCCTCCTCCTCCTCCTTCCTTTTCTTCTTCCTCCTCTCCCTCTTTCCCTTCCTTTTCTTCTTCCTCCTCTCCCTCTTTCCCTTCCTCTCTTCTTCCTCCTCCTCCTTCCTTTTCTTCTTCCTCCTCTCCCTCTTTCCCTTCCTCTCTTCTTCCTCCTCCTCCTTCCTTTTCTTCTTCCTGCCGGAACGGTACCTATTGATCTACTCACATTGGCATGTTTTCGAACTGCTAGGTTGGCAGGAGCTGGGGCTAACAGCGAGCGCTCATTCCGCTCCCGGGATTTGAACCTAGTTCAGCAGCTCAGCGCTTTAACACACTGTGCCACCAGGGCATATCAACTAATAAAACAAAATAGCACAATAATGTAAACCTTAGTTTGCTTCCCACATGCCAAATTCATATTCACCTCAGCAGGGCTGACAAGCATGCAAAACCAATAAGCTGTCCCTCAAAATGCCCATGTATTTACTTTGGCATCTTGGTGAGAACAATTTTTTCACTGTCCAACACATTGGCAATCATGGAGTATATCTAAGCAAATAACTGGGAAGTACTCAGTTATGTGACAAAGACGTCCGCATTGTCTGACACCGATTCATGTCGGCCAAAGCTGTGATTCTTGCCAGCCCATTTTTATCAATCAGAGCAGTTCAGGACAATTGCCATGAGGAATAACTTTACTTTTAGGCTGAGTGAGGCAGAAGCCTCAGGAAGCAGATGGCAAGAGGGCAAGTAAGGAACAAAGCAACCCCGGTGGTGAAGTGTGTTAAAGCGCTGAGCTGCTGAACTTGCAGACCGAAAGGTCCCAGGTTCAAACCCCGGGAGCGGCGGGAGCGACCGCTGTTAGCTCCAGCTTCTCCCAACCTAGCAGTTCGAAAACATGCAAATGTGAGTAGATCAATTCCAGTGGGAAGGTAACGGTGCTCCATGCAGTCATGCCGGCCACGTGACCTTGGAGGTGTCTGTGGACTTATCTTTTCTGGCAGGCCTACCCAGTCAACTTTCAATCATGAGTTTTGATTTCCATTCTGTTGCCATTATATGGAAATACTGTAGCTGTGTATAAGTTTTGACATACAGCCGCTTTGCGTCTCCTGCGGGAGAGAAAAAAAGTGTATAAATGCATATAATTATGAAATTATTGAAACTGGCGTATAGCTGTCCAAATTTGTAGGATTAAGGGATGGTTTTTTCAAAAGCGGTCTCACCACGACTTCTTTCAAGGCTGTGGGGACCTTGCCTTGATTTAATGAGGAATTGACAAGTTCCCTTATCCAGGACATAGTCCCCTTGGCCTGCTTTACCAGCCAGGATGGGCAAGGGTCCAATTTGTAGGTGGCGGCCCTCACTTCTCCTCAGATTTTGTCAGCATTCGTGAGCAAAACCAACTGAAACAAATCCATTAAAACCGGACAAGACAGCGCACTGGCTACATCCACCGGAGCTACCAAAAGAGTGGTGTCCAAATCATCTCAAATCTGGCTGATCTTATTTGCGAAATGGCAAGCAAAGTCCTTGCATTGATCTTCAGTGTGGGGTAGGTTGACTTTTGAGTTCATTATTATTATTAGCAGAGGACTCTTACAAGTAAAACAAGCAGTCAAAGAAGAAGAACATGCCCTGGCAGAATATATAAAGCAAAGTGAAGAACCTGCTTTGATTGAAGTCAAATATCAGAAACTCCTCAAAGCACAGCAGACAAAAAACCAGTACAAGAAAACCGCACTACAAACTAGAGCTGACAGCTGGCACAACAAAACATTGCATGGAATGTTCCTTGACAAAATTGAAGGAAAAGCTGATAAGGAGAAGACCTGGCTATGGCTCATGAATGGGACCCTGAAGAAGGAGACAGAAGGCCTGATCCTTGCAGCCCAGGAGCAAGCCATCAGAACAAATGCAGTTAAGGCCAAGATTGAAAAATCAGCTGATGACCCAAAATGACAGACTACAAACAGAGGCACAACTATGTGGCCCAAATGCTCACAGAAAACCTACTTCTGCTTTGCTAAGGTGACACATATTCATTCAGGTACTTCATAATTAAGTCTGATTTTGTTTATGGCTAATTGATTCATTTCCTGACATAAGTCATGGCCCCTCTCAGGCCACACTGACAATCATGTTTAAAAATAACTCAAATTTAGCGGACATAGAAACAGTCAAACAAAAAAAACATATGCAGCTTGATATGGTATGGTTCCTCCATTAATTTATATTATTTATGAGCCAGAAAATCTCCTAGAATAAAATTCCAACCATCTCCCCAGTCTCTGTATAAAATTCTACGTTCTGCAGAAGCCCCAAAACTTAGAAGTGGAGCTGTTTCCCCCAAAGAGCTCTAAACCTCCCCATTTCTGGGACTGAGACCAAACAACGTCTGGCAAACTTTCAGAAAGGAAGAGAAAATCTGCACAGATATATTCACCATATTTCACCATATTTACTGTGCATTATTGTCATTATTGTTGAATTAATTGCACATAGCTCTCACCATAGAGTATTTACTGTGTGTGTGTTTTTAAAATTTGTTTTTATTAATTTATCAATCCAAATGTACAAGCTCACATTTTCCTCATTCTACAATATCTCAAACACATCACGTTGCATACAATCCGACAGCAAAAAAAATCAAGAGCATATTTGCCATCAGTCTTTTAACTTTTCCATTACAACTTCACTATACATCTCTCCACTACACACCCTTCATCTACCTATACATGTTTTATTATCAATATTATTATTATTAATTTATAATTCAACATGCATAAGTATACATTCTTTCCTCATTTTACAGTATCCCAGACATATCACATTGTATGCAATCCAACAATAAAGAAACATCAGAATCAAAACATCTTTATGCATACATTTCTTATCAGTTTTAGGCTTTTCCATTACAACTTTACTACATATCTCTCTACTACACCCTTTTATCTACTTATTCATATTTTATTTTTTTATTATTATTATTATTATTATTATTATTATTATTATTATTATTATTATTATTATATTATGACACAGCAAACAAGATAGATATGCTGGATTTCGTTTCACAAAATCACAAGTCGAACACTTCCCAAGTGTCTAGGACTGTGTGATGTATTTCGGATGATGCGTGCAGATCCCAGTCGGGTGGCCTTTTGCAGTATACAGATCGTGATTTTGTCAATGTCTATTGTTTCCAAATGCTGGCTGAGATCTTTTGGCATGGCACCCAACGTGCCGATCACCACTGGGACCACCTGCACTAGTTTCTGCCATAGTCTTTGAAGTTCAATCTTGAGGTCCTGAGAGCGGCTGAGTTTTCCAGTTGTTTTTTATCAATGTGACTGTCACCTGGGATGGCGACATCAATGATCCAAACCTTTTTCTTTTCCACAACTGTGATGTCTGGTGTGTTGTGTTTGTCAGTCTGGATTTGGAAGTCCCACAGTATCTTTGCGTGCTCATTTTCCAATACTTTTGCAGGTTTGTGATCCCACCAGTTCTTTGCTGCTGGGAGGTGGTACTTGAGGCCACATAAGTTCCAATGAATCATTTGGGCCACATAGTTGTGTCTCTGTTTGTAGTCTGTCTGTGCGATTTTCTTACAGCAGCTGAGGATATGATCAATGGTTTTGTCGGTTTCCTTGCACAGTCTGCATTTTGGGTCATCAGTTGATTTTTCGATCTTGGACTTGATTGCCTTTGTCCTGATGTCTTGCTCCTGGGCTGCAAGGATCAGGCCTTCTGTCTCCTTCTTCAGGGTCCCATTTGTGAGCCATAGCCAGGTCTTCTCCTTATCAGCTTTTCCTTCAGTTTTGTCAAGGAACTTTCCATGAAATGTTTTGTTGTGCCAGCTGTCAGCTCTAGTTTGTAGTGCGGTTTTCTTGTACTGGTTTTTTGTCTGCTGTGCTTTGAGGAGTTTCTGATTTTTGACTTCAATCAAAGCAGGTTCTTCACTTTGCTTTAAGGTCTTCTCCTTATCAGCTTTTCCTTCAATTTTGTCAAGGTACTTTCCATGCAGTGTCTTGTTGTGCCAGCTGTCAGCTCTAGTTTGTTATTATTATTATTTAGTTTAGATTATTATTATTATTATATTTATTATATAATAATTATATAATTATTATTATATAATAATAATTATTATATTATTATTAGATACCACTCAGTGGACCATCCTGGATCAATGCGCAGGGGATAGCCCTGACAGGGACAGTGCATCACCACAGTCACACTTATGTAATCATGCAAATGCTCCATCCCCAATCATAGACCAGGAGCAACAGGAACATCCTTGGGAGAGTAATGGGCTCTCGGATGTATCTCAAGGGATTGTCATTGATGAATGCACTGGGGATGTTGAGGAGGAGGACAACACTTTACACCTACATGATTCACTTCAACAGGAACACTCTTCAGGGGACATACACACTGTCTTGCACAAAAGGGACCCTGTCAATCCTCAAAGGAAACAGGTCTTGGTAGTAGGTGACTCCCTCCTTAGAGGAACGGAAGCCATCATTTCCAGACCGGATGGGATGGCTCGAGAAACATGCTGCCTCCCGGGGGCAAAAATACACCATATCACTCAGAGGCTCAGCAGGCTCCTAAAGCCCCATCACCCTCCCCACCTTATGTTGATTCATGTAGGTACCAATGACACCGCTAGGCATACTTTTCAAAAGATCACAAATGATTTTCGAGCTCTGGGAACAAAGCTAAAACTGTATAATGTACATGTGATCTTTTCATCCCTCCTCCCCGTTGTAGGACATGGCTCTACAAGGGCCGGAAAAATAGTACAGGTCAATAACTGGCTCAGAAAATGGTGTCAAGAGGAGCATTTTGGCTTCCTTGACCATGGTCTACTCTTCCAAGAGGATGGACTACTGGCAAGCGATGGGGTGCATCTCACACAAGTAGGAAAACATCTTTTTGCACACAGACTCACAAACCTCATCAGGCGCACTTTAAACTAAATCCACTGGGGGAGGGGAACAACAGCCTGGCGAACACTATATTACCCACGACCACAGGGAACCGCCGTAAGGCTAAACGGAGGGCTGCACAAACACAGCAAGGACCAAGTACAGAGAGCACAATAATCCCAAATAAACAGTTCGAGGGGAGGTCACAGGGGCTTACATGTCTTTACACTAATGCTCAGAGCATGGGAAATAAGCAAGACGAACTCCAACTCCTAGCACAGCACCACACATACGATGTCATAGGCATCACTGAAACCTGGTGGGATGACTCCCATCACTGGAATTTAACCATTGAGGGCTATAACCTCTTTCACAGAAATAGAACAAAGGGGAGAGGAGGGGGAGTAGCTTTATATGTCAAAAACAGTTACGTTGCAGAAGAAATGCAAGACTGTAATCCGGGAAACCAGCTTGAAAGCATCTGGATAAGAATCAAGGGAACCGGGACTCAAAAAGATCTTGTCGTGGGTGTCTACTACAGACCTCCGAGTCAGGATGAAGGACTTGATGAAGCCTTCTGTCAACAGCTGACCAAACAGGCACAAAGAAGAGATATAGTAGTCATGGGCGATTTCAATTATCCCGATATCTGCTGGAAAACAAACTCAGCCAAGAGTACAAAGTCCAACAAATTCCTCACTTGCCTTGCAGATAATTTTATGGTCCAGAAGGTAGAAGAGGCAACAAGGGGATCAGCAACTCTTGATCTAATCTTAACAAATGTGGAAGACCTGATCAATACAGTTGAAGTGGTTGGATCCTTAGGGGCAAGTGACCATGTGCTCCTGCAGTTTGCAATACAAAGGAATGCTGAAACTAAGACAAGTCAAACACGCATTCTGGACTTTAAGAGAGCTGACTTCCAAAAAATGAAGGAATTACTGAGCGGCATTCCATGGACGCCGATATTAAAAAACAAGGGAGTTAAGGATGGATGGGAGTTTTTCAAAAGTGAAATACTCAAGGCGCAAATGCAAACAGTGCCAACAAAGAAGAAAAATAAGACAAGTGCAAAGAAGCCAGAATGGATGTCCAAAGAACTTCTAACTGAGCTAAAGCTCAAAAGTGACATGCACAAGAAGTGGAAAAGGGGAGAAATCACCAAAGAAGAATTCAAACGTATAGCCAACTCCTGTAGGGAAAAGGTTCGCAAGGCTAAAGCGCAAAATGAGCTCAGGCTTGCCAGGGACATAAAAAACAACAAAAAAGGTTTTTTTGCTTATGTTGGTAGAAAAAGGAAGAAAAAGGAGGCGATAGGGCCACTGCAAGGAGTAGATGGGGTGATGGTGACAGGGGATAGGGAAAAGGCAGAACTGCTTAATGCCTTCTTTGCCTCGGTCTTCTCACAAAAAGAAAGCCATCTTCAACCTCAGCAACATGGAATGGACGAAGGATTGGGGGAAATCCAACCCCAAATAGGGAAACAAGTTGTCCAGGAACACCTGGCCACTCTAAACGAATTCAAGTCCCCAGGGCCAGATCAGCTACATCCAAGAGTATTGAAGGAACTAGCGGAAGTTATTTCAGAACCACTGGCAATCATCTTCGAGAGTTCTTGGAGAACAGGAGAAGTCCCAGCAGATTGGAGGAGGGCGAATGTGGTCCCTATCTTCAAGAAGGGAAAAAAGAACGACCCAAACAATTACCGTCCGGTCAGCCTCACATCAATACCAGGCAAGATTCTGGAAAAGATCATTAAGGAAGTGGTCTGCAAACACTTAGAAACAAATGCGGTCATTGCTAATAGTCAACACGGATTTACCAAAAACAAGTCATGCCAGACTAATCTGATCTCTTTTTTCGATAGAGTTACGAGTTGGGTCGATACAGGGAATGCCGTGGATGTAGCATATCTAGATTTCAGTAAGGCCTTCGACAAAGTCCCCCACGACCTTCTGGCAAACAAACTAGTAAAATGTGGGCTAGACAAAACTACGGTTAGGTGGATCTGTAATTGGCTAAGCGAACGAACCCAAAGGGTGCTCACCAATGCGTCGTCTTCATCATGGAAAGAAGTGACAAGTGGAGTGCCGCAGGGCTCCGTCCTGGGCCCGGTTCTGTTCAACATCTTTATTAACGACTTAGACGAAGGGTTAGAAGGCACGATCATCAAGTTTGCAGATGACACCAAACTCGGAGGGATAGCTAACACTCCAGAAGACAGGAGCAGAATTCAAAACGATCTTGACAGACTAGAGAGATGGGCCGAAACTAACAAAATGAAGTTCAACAGGGACAAATGCAAGATACTTCACTTCGGCAGAAAAAATGGAAATCAAAGATACAGAATGGGGGACGCCTGGCTTGACAGCAGTGTGTGCGAAAAAGATCTTGGAGTCCTCGTGGACAACAAGTTAAACATGAGCCTACAATGTGATGCGGCAGCTAAAAAAGCCAATGGGATTTTGGCCTGCATCAATAGGGGAATAACGTCTAGATCCAGGGAAGTCATGCTCCCCCTCTATTCTGCCTTGGTCAGACCACACCTGGAATACTGTGTCCAGTTTTGGGCACCGCAGATGAAGGGAGATGCTGACAAGCTGGAAAGCGTCCAGAGGAGGGCAACTAAAATGATTAAGGGTCTGGAGAACAAGCCCTATGAGGAGAGGCTTAAAGAGCTGGGCATGTTTAGCCTGCAGAAGAGAAGGCTGAGAGGAGACATGATAGCCATGTACAAATATGTGAGGGGAAGTCATAGGGAGGAGGGAGCAAGCTTATTTTCTGCTGCCCTGCAGACTAGGACACGGAACAATGGCTTCAAACTACAGGAAAGGAGATTCCACCTGAACATCAGGAAGAACTTCCTCACTGTGAGGGCTGTTCGGCAGTGGAACTCTCTCCCCCGGGCCGTGGTGGAGGCTCCTTCTTTGGAGGCTTTTAAGCAGAGGCTGGATGGCCATCTGTCGGGGGTGCTTTGAATGCGATTTCCTGCTTCTTAGCGGGGGGTTGGACTAGATGGCCCTTGAGGTCTCTTCCAACTCTACTATTCTATGATTCTATGATTCTATGATTCTATTATTATTATTATTATCATCGTTATTATTGTTATACATTTTCACCCTCTTCCCTTCCCCTTATTTTGTGCCACCTTCACTTAACTGTGTGTTATTATGAAATTAATTGCACATATATTTTCCAGTCATGTTGTTGGAACCGATCTTGAATTCGACATTCCATTTTGCTCCCTGGCTAGCTTGTAAAATCAAAAGGCATTGAGTGTTTACACTACGACTTGGTCCAAGGATGCTGGTTTGCGAGAAATGTTTTTGATTATTAATATTAAACAGAAATTTTCTGCTTACATGAATGGCTCTGTATTGCACAGCATGGCCATTCTAATTTGATTAGTTCTACACATTTATTTATGTTTGCTGGGTACCCCTCTCTCCTGGCACCAGGAATGAAGTTCCAGCTATCCTGCTGACATCTCTGCATTGTATTTGCCATGCTTGGCTGCCCGATCTGGATTCCAGGGCAGAAATAAGCCTGTACCTCCATGCTGAGCACTTAAGAGCTAACACGCAGGGCCTCCTCTGAGATGCTGTCCTCGCTCAGCGATTGCTAAAGGCTAATTCTTGGGTTAGAAATGAGATTATCCAACTTGCTTTTCCAGTGTCACCACCACCAGTGCTATGTGTGTGTGTTTAGAGGAAGGGAGGGAGAAAACTAATAGGGGAATTCTAAGCCCAGAAAGCAAAGGATACATCCTAGAATATGAGCAAATACCATTCCTTTGGAAAGGTTCCAAATATCACAAGTTTCTGTCTTAATGCAACCAACATTTTGATGGCTGAAAAAATGAACAAGCAATGATTCTGGGCTCTTTCTCTTGCACACAAAGAGAAAACTTTTTTTTCAAATAGCTATCAATTAGCAAAGAAGTATGGTGAAGAAAAATCAGGTGGCATTGTGGGTGGCCTAAATTGTGCTATTTTTCTTCTTTTTCATGTGCTCGATTTTAGAGGAGTTTCCTGGAAACCTGCCCAGGGTAATTAAAGAACAGGTAACTCTGAATTCACAGAACGATAATAAAAAAGCTCTCCTTTTTTTTTTTTTTTTGTTCACTTCATTGAGTCGTCAGCATGCCAGAATGCCTCTCTTTTTGTATAATGGGATGGAAAGACACAAATTGACTCGTGCCTTTGGAGAGACGAGAAAGCATCATTTGGAAAGGCCAGCTGCAATACTTTTGTGGGAAATAGAACTGAGCCATTTCTCAACATTCATATTCAGCAAGTGGCAGTCACAATATTCACTCCTGGGGGAGATAGAAAAGGACCACTCTACATGGGCACATAAATCCAAGGACAGACCAGAGCATTGCTGCTTTGAACCAGGCCCAATTCGGCTTCTGAACTATGGAATTGAGGTGGTTCTTCCCCAGTGGACAGACACCCCTACCTTTGCTGTTGTTTGCCATCATTTCAGGGGTCAAGTGACATCTCAGATAAATTCTATTCCCTTTCCCTGCACCACTTCTTCTTTACTCGTTCAGTCGTTTCCAACTCTTTGTGACCTCATGGACCAGTCCACGCCAGAGCTCCCTGTCGGCCGTCACCGCCCCCAGTTCCTTCAAGGTCGAGCCAGTCACTTCAAGGATACCGTCCATCCATCTTGCCCTTGGTCGGCCTCTCTTCCTTTTTCCTTCCATTTTCCCCAACATCGTGATCTTTTCCAAGCTTTCCTGTCTCCTCATGATGTGGCCAAAATACTTCAGCTTTGCCTCTAATATCCTTCCCTCCAGTGAGCAGCCATTGGGCATTATTTCCTGGAGGATGGACTGGTTGGATCTTCTTGCCAAGGTCCAAGGCACTCTCTGGATTTTCCTCCAGCACCAGAGTTGAAAAGCGTCTCTCTTCCTTCACTCAGCCTTCCTTATGGTCCAGCTCTTGCATCCATAGGTTACTATGGGGAAGACCATTGCTTTGACTATGCGGACCTTCGTTGCCAGTGTGATGTCTCTGCTCTTCACTATTTTGTCAAGGTTGGCCATTGCTCTCCTCCCAAGAAGTAGACGTCTTCTGATTTCCTGGCTGCAGTGATCTTCGCACCTAGAAATATAAAGTCTGTCACTGCCTCCACGTTTTCTCCCTCTATTTGCCAGTTGTCAATCGGTCTGGTTGCCATGATCTTGGTTTTCTTGATGTTTAACTGCAGCCCGGCTTTTGCACTTTCTTCTTTCACCTTGGTGATAAGGCTCCTCAGGTCTTCCTCACTTTTGGCCATCAGAGTGGTATCATCTGCATACCTTAGGTTGTTAATGTTTCTTCCAGAAATTTTAACTTCAGCCTTGGATTTGTCAAGCCCTGCATGTCGCATGATGTTTTCTGTGTACAAGTTGAACAGGGAGGGTGAGAGTATGCAGCCCTGCCGCACTCCTTTCCCAATCTTGAACCAGTCTGTTGTTCTGTGGTCTGTTCTTACTGTGGCTACTTGGTCTTTATACAGATTTCTCAGGAGACAGACAAGGTGACTTAGTATCCCCATACCACCAAGCACATGCCACAGTTTGTTATGGTCCAGGTCCACACAGTTGAAGGCTTTAGAATCGTCAATAAAGCAGAAGTAAATGTTTTTCTGAAACTCCCTGGCTTCCTCCATTATCCAGCGGATATTGACAATTTGGTCAATATCCCTGCACCACAGAGACCAAGAAAACAAATGTTGGGACTGGCCCATGTGGTCAGCTGAAATGATTTAAATTAGAGCCAGTCCAGCTCTCCTTTAAAAGTAATATAGTTGGTTTACTCACAAACTTCATGTATTCAGCATACAGGTACTTTGCTTATCAGTCCAGTTACAAATAAATTTGAAGTAGTTACTCTGTGTAGGTAACACGGGGTAGAATTACTTAACATTTTATTGCCCTTTCTAATTAAGAATTGAATTGGATCTACTTGGGGGGGGGGGGGTTCATAGCAGTTATCACCAGCAGCCACCCTATTTTTGTAAAGTGGGAGATACTGGAGACAGGAAGGAAACACTGCCAAATTCCATCAGAAGGGAAAATCTGCAGTAGTGGATTTTTAAAACCTCTGCCAAACCCACAGAATCATAGAATCGTTGAGTTGAAAGAGAACATGGGAGCCATCCAGTCCATCTTCCTGCCATGCAGAAACACAGAAGCAAAGCACCCTTAACAGATGGCCAATGCCATGCCATTCATTGTATCAAAATAAAAACTGCTGGAAGAATAATGTACATGGAGAAATCTGGTATCTCTCATAATATCTATTTCTGCCTCCAGTAATTTTTTTTCTTTTTGTTGTCAGAAACAAATTCCTTGGAGATATACATTTCCATGCAAAAGCCCAGTCTTGTCCAGTCTTATATTGCAAAATATGGTATCTGGGTTTAATATGATGTTCCTAATTGTTCACATATCTTTTTCAACAAAACAAAACAAAATTCGGAATTTGTAAACCAAACTGACAACGAACTGTCTGGTGTCAAATCCCAGAGAGAAATGTTCTGGCATGCTGGGGACTTGAAGGTTATTTTATAAACCATTGTTTCCAGCGGTTGCTGTGACAGCACTTCTTTAATTTCTTATTGTGTCTGCATTCAGTGGAATGTGTTTGGTTTTGCCTGCCTCAGCAACTGTGAGATTTGAAATTTCACAAGGGTGGAATGGACAGGAAATGAAATTACACTGTTGTTGAGATAATGGTCCTTTCTATTATATGGCAACTATCTGTATTCATGGCAAGCAAAAACAAATTTTAAAAATTGATTTTTAAAGTGTGATGTTTGTTGACATTCATGCATATGCCTATGTGTCTGCCTGTCTTGTCGCTAGGCAAGGACAAGGCAAGGATGAAAAGGCAAGTGTGAAGGAGGGTAGCCTAGAAGACCCAATTAATAACGAATAGATGTCCCAAATAATAAAAGGTAACTGCCACCGATTAGTAGAAATGCAACCACCACTGTGTTGAGAGACACCTTTAGATTATAAACGTGCTCAACCACCCAATAGCTCAGGGGAAGCCTTTTACTTTATTCGGTGTTAAAATGGTAGCGCAATTGTGCTGAGGGAGTCTATAGACAACAGAGGCTTTGATGTAAAAAGAACAATATCAAGTTTATTCAGGCACAAGCTTGGTGGTTATAAAAGATATTTCACTTAGAGGTATTCTTATTAACAGTTACATTACTAGAATGAGATGAATCAAACTCTCTAAAGTATCACCACTTTTACTTAAAGTAGTTAAAACCTCTTCCTCTGTTCCTTTCTAACTGTTACTTCAATGGATCTCTATGAGTCCAGCTGGGATTGGTTATTTAAAACTTATTTAAAACTGACTCAAAATGAACAATTGAGTCTTCTTGATCCTATCAACCTGGAATCAATCTTCCCTGTGCCTCATCAGAGCACAGACGGAGGCCTCACTTTTAAAAACCTCTTCATTTCTCCTCCCCTTGGCAGATGGCTCCGCCCACATCTCCATGGCAACTGCCTCAGAGGAGAGCCACTAAATGGCTGCCACCGTCTCACACCTACCCAACCAAACCACAAGCACATAGTTAAACACAACAAACATAAATACAAAACTCATACTTCATTACAGCAAGGATGAAAAAAGATAGTAGGATAGATTCCAACAACTCTGCTGCAATACCAGCTCCATTTGGCTTTTTCTCTCCCACAACAACATTCTGACTGTGGATGCATCTACAGTATGGAATTAACACAGTCTGGCACTGCTTTACAATGGTTTAAATTCTTTTAATGGAACTGGGGAGCATAAAAGGTGTGATGTCTCAGGGACCTTTGGCCCATGACCCCGCAGCCATCATAGATCAAACTGAAGAGGATTTGGGCTTTTTCCCATCTCAGCAAGATTCTGTTTCATTCCAGATGTCCCCTGTTGACATTTTCGTGCCAGAGCCAATTAGGGACGCCCTTGAAACAGAGCCTGGTTCCCCGGAAAGTGTTGTGTTTGATAGGAAGGCCTTTCTCAAAACACATCGCTCCCATAAGCAGTTTCTAAGACGAAACGCGAGATTAGCGGAGAGAGACTATTGTAATTAAACCGTTTCCCTTGAGAAGTTTCGGGGAGGCAGGCATCTGGTACGATGTTGAAACAGCTTCGTTCTCTGAGAAGATTTGGGGAGTTAAACACCTGTTGGGGGAAGCTCTTGAACTTCCACAAAAGTTCTGCACTGAGCTTTCCCTATCACGGTGTCAACGTGACTATTCAAAGAAGAACATCGTCTCTTGTTCCCGAGCTTCTAAGCGGCCCTCCGGTGCGCTTACTCACAAGTAGATCGGGAGTTGCGTTTCCACTCCTGATCAAGTTTGGACTGCGTTTCAGATCCACCATGAATTTACCTTGCCTAGCCTCGAATCCTTGTCTCCCTGTGAATCCTTGCTCTTTCCCCACTCAAACTTCCAAAGAGTTTGAGTGTGTTTCGGTTATTGGATTATAGACTTTGGACTCTAATACTGGACATATAACTTCATTTATTTGGACTATTTTTGATCTTTCCTAAAAGGACAATTGCCTGACTATATACTCTGCATACTTTTGTTTTATTCTTTTATTGCATTAATAAAGATATTAGATTGTTTATTGGCCTCCGTGTTGGTTTCCAGTGTTCGCGCTGCTTAGGGGTGTTACAAAAGGTGTGTTTCAGAATAATCTCACTCAGCTCTGCTTTAAATATATACATATAGTTGCTGGAATCATATATGACATGTTATACTACATAACGTTATGCATACCTAGCTACATAGTTCTAAGAAACCCCTTTACTGAATTGCAAAGTGGTGTAATGAGACACCAGTTAGAGATCCATATTGGATATGAAAAGTATTTCTTTACCAGATACATTCTTTCTCTGGACTGCCTCATCACTGTGAAGACATGATGTGATCGGAAAGCATATTATTTTGGACTCCGGCCAGCCATCTGGGAATCCTTTGCATGTACCTGAAACAGAACAGGAGTAGGGCATGCTAAGGTGTGGAGCATCCCCAGTTCTACCTGAAAGCTGTATTGGTGGCCGCAGGCAACTTGAACGAAAGCCAAATTGAGCACCTGGCTCAGGGGCTGGATGCCTGCCAGTTTTATAGCATATTCTGTTCCTTGAATTATAGTGTCTGGGGACCCCTTTCATGGCTCATTGTTGTACATCTTTTTCAAACTAATTCCTCACTGAAAGATGTTTGAAATCCAATGATGTGTTCTTCTCTCTACCTGCTCCCCAACTTCCTAACAATTCAGAGTTGCTGACACTTGTCCTGTTAGGTCAAAGAAGAATTTATTTGAAGATGGTGGGTCTTTCTCAAAAAGTAAAATCAAATTAGTTCTTTGATCAGCCTTCCGTGAAGTCTTCCTGGAAGTTAGTTCTTATAGAAATCAATGTGATGTGCTACTCATGATTTTACTTCTCTTCCAATTATTTTAAAGGGAAATAGGTTGAGCTGATTGGGTCTTGACCCAACTCAACTAAAGAGATAGCAGGGCTTCTCATTACTTTGGGAAATATAAGCATATGTCATTTTCCCTCTCACCATCATGCTGCAGCCAATTACATTATTTATTTAGTGGGAAAATTTGAGAAAAAAATAGAA
This sequence comes from Anolis carolinensis, assembly GCF_035594765.1. Classification (NCBI taxonomy): domain Eukaryota; kingdom Metazoa; phylum Chordata; class Lepidosauria; order Squamata; family Anolidae; genus Anolis; species Anolis carolinensis. Next base: position 22,761,540 of record NW_026943820.1, read on the forward strand.
AATTCTATTTGACAAATAACTAAGAGGAGAGGGGGAAAATAGTCCTATATGTCTGTTGCATGCATTCAAGTCACTTCTGATTTATGATGACCCTCAGGCAAACCTCTCATTAGGCTTTCTTACAAGATTTTTTTGGGTGGAGAGGTTGCCTTTGCCTCTATCTGTAGCTGAGAATGAGTAGCTTGCCCAAGGTCACCCAATAGGTTTTCATGGCCAAGGAGGAATTCGGATCTTAATTACCAAAGTCACCAAATCTTCAAACAACCTCTTCCAGTAGTTTCATTTAGTGTTGAACAGTAAGGGAGATGACAAGAATCCCAAGGCTCTCCACCAGCCAACAACAAAGGAGTTCAACAAAAATCTTCCAGAACCACACTCTGGGTTCATGCCTCACACAAGGAACAGAGCCTCTGTAAGACAATGTCTCCAAAACCCATCCTAGCAAGATGGCCCAAAAGAACGTCATCATCAAAAGCCACTAAAAATCCAGTAGAACCAACAAGGACACGCTACTCCTTTTCGTTTCCAGTAAAAGAAATCTACAAAAGTCACCAAAATTGTCTCTGGGTGCATCTGCAGTGTAGAATTAATGCCATCAACACCACTTTAACTGCCATGGCTCAGGGCTATGGAATTATGGGAGTTGTACTTTTACAAGGTCTTTAGTCTTCTCTGCCAAAGAGAAGAAATGACGGACCGAATAAGGAAGAAGAAGAAAGATGACCTATCCAATATTCTCTCCATTCATTTTAAAACAATGGACCCTATTCCAAATTAGAAGTCTATTCCAAATTAGAACCTGTCACTCTATGCACCACATTACGCAACTTACTTGGGATTCCATCACATGCGGGGAAGTGTCGGTGCCTGGCTCCCTCCTATTGTCCTGAAGTCAACACAGGATGGCATATGCCATTTGCTCTCCCCTTTCCCGATGGAGCCCAGCCGGAAGTATACATGCATTGTGTAATGGGATCCATTGGGAAAGGGGAGAACAAACATTTTACGACGGGGAAAGGAGCCCATCTGATGAGGTAGCAAGGCACCATGGATTGCGAACAAGAGAATAAATCACATCACACTATTTTGAATACATCTGATTCAAGAAAATGAGCCAAGAAACCAAGTGTCAGGAGAGACGGAGCGAGCAAAGAAATTGCAACAGTCAGGATGAGCTTCCAGAAAACACAGTCTTGTTCCAAAGAAGGACAATCATTAATCGTCAAAGCCCTTCAGTATAAAAAAGAAATGCTGACTTCTTAAATGTCTAATGTAAAATTGAGAGAGTCTCAAAACTGTCTGGACAAATGAGATATTATGTACGTTAAAAAGCTGGCAAGTCTCCAAGAAAAAGAAAGTTGGTTATTATCTTTTGTTGCCTCTATTATCAGAATAACTAAGGCAATTTGACAACCAGCATGACAAATTAGGAAAGAGAAACAATTCCACAAAGTCAGAAAGGTTTTCGCACTATTTTAAATTAAAAGGTTGAGTTTATTTTCCTAAATGTACATTTGTTGCAATTAGCTACTGGCACCGGGAGAGCTTAATGATTTTTCTTTTCTTTTTTAAAAAGAGAATAGTTTAGAAGCTGTTAATAGATGGGAACGTGAGGATGATGATGCACTGCCCCCCCCCCCTCCATTGATATCAAAATATGCCTGAGAAGCATTGCTGAAAATAACCGAGAGGAATAATTTCAGAGAATACTGTATGCTTTCTTTGTTCTCTGATCACTGGCATGCACACTGGAGAAAATGGATTGAACTTAATAAGGTTCTGCCCATGATCTTATAGCACCTTAACTTCCTTCATGTTTACAAGTTTCACTCAGTGCACTTTGCCCAGTTCATCTTATGATTTCATCGCTGTGTTTTAACATGTGTTTTACAATGATTGTGGTTTTATTTTATGCCTTTTAATTTTATTTGTGCGTTTTTTCTGTATTTGATACCATTGTATGCTTGTTTTACATCTGTAAGCCGCCGCGAGTCCCTCTGGGGAGATGGAGGCAGGGTATAAAAATAAATTATTATTATTATTATTATTATTATTATTATTATTATTATTATTATTATTATTATTATTACTATTTTATTATGACACAGCAAACAAGGTAGATAATATGCTGGATTTCGTTTCACAAAATCACAAGTCAACACACTTCCCAAGTGTCTAGGTATGTGTGATGTATTTTCGGATGATGCGTGCAGATCCCAGCAGGGTGGCCTTTTGCAGTTGGCAGATCGTGATTTTGTTAATGTCTATTGTTTCCAAATGCTGGCTGAGATCTTTTGGCACGGCACCCAATGTGCCGATCACCACTGGGACCACCTGCACTAGTTTCTGCCAGAGTCTTTGCAGTTCAATCTTGAGGTCCTGATAGCGGCTGAGTTTTTCCTGTTGTTTTTCGTCAATGCGACTGTCACCTGGGATGGCGACATCAATGATCCAAACCTTTTTCTTTTCCACAACTGTGATGTCTGGTGTGTTGTGTTCCAGAACTTTGTCAGTCTGGATTCGGAAGTCCCACAGTATCTTTGCGTGCTCATTCTCCAATACTTTTGCAGGTTTGTGATCCCACCAGTTCTTTGCTGCTGGGAGGTGGTACTTGAGGCATAAGTTCCAATGAATCATTTGGGCCACATAGTTGTGCCTCTGTTTGTAGTCTGTCTGTGCGATTTTCTTACAGCAGCTGAGGATATGATCCATGGTGATTTTGTCAATGCCTATTGTTTCCAGGATTAAGCTTCAGTTTGCTTACCCTCATCCAGTCCATCACAGCGGTCCAGGATCTGAGGGGCTTCTTAGAGTTTGGTGGAAAAGAATAGTAAAGTTGAGTGTCATCTGCATAGAGATGGCACTGAACTCCAAAACTCCGGATGACCTCACCCAGTGATTTCATGTAGATGTTAAAAAGCATGGGAGATAGAATAGAACCTTGCGGGACCTCACAGGTCAATGGCCAGGGGTCCAAGCAGGAATCTCCTAGCTTCATCAACTGCAAAGCAATGCCCCCAATACCCATTCTGGAGAGCCGTCCCAGAAGGATACCATGGTCAATGGTATCGAAAGCCACTGAGATATCCAAGAGAACCAGCAGGTTGTACGTGTACATATTTACATTAAGTAATCTAATTATTTAACATTATGGATTTTAACTACCTATTTCCTTTTTCTGAAAGTACATTATAATAGTTACATCATAAAAGGAAATTGTAGTGCAACAAGTGTCATGGAATAACTATGCCTTTATTATTGCAAGACAATCATTAATTGAAAGCAATGCATGATTTATAATGAGCGTTTCCAAGCTCTGGTGAAAATGGTTAAAGAAAAGGAAATCTTGACAAGGAAAGATAATCAGAACCACATTTGATATTTTGCTCCTTTATTTTTTTTTTTTAAATCAAAGCATAGGCAAATACAATCTTTTGTGTTCAGGCAGAAGAATGCAGTGGTCTCAAAGAGCATGTTTATTTTTCAAACAAAAGAGAGATAGGCCACTAGTACAGTTTCATTTTTTCCAACGTCTTCATTGTGGTCTAATTAATCAAGTCCAAATGAATTTTAAAAAAACCTTAATCTTTGCCAAAGACATAAAATAGATGTCTGATGTTGACATTTAAATAAACAATGCTTTAAAGAAAACATTCAATTTTTGAAGGAGAGAAAATAGCTTTCACTGATTCGGTGCTTTCTATACTTTTTCCCATGCATCGTTGTCTTCTAGAGACGAAATACAAATATACCCCCCTCATCCATCATAATTGGGAGATTTTATTCAGTATCCCCCCCCCCCTAAAATTTATTTCAATGGCTGTGTCAAGTGCCGGCCTTTTTCTGAATGTGTCAGCATTCTCACATAAATGCTGACAATTCTCCAAAATCTCAGAAAAACAATGTCAGTGTTCAGAGAATATGCAGGTGATCTTGAAGATTGAGCGTATGGAATGGCTAGTGCAAATTCCCAAAGGAAACGTGCTGGTGGTAGGGAACTCCCTGTAGAGAGGAGTTTTTTGCAACCCTCACAAGATGTATCAAGGAGTTATCTCCCTGGGGCAAAGCTTCACAACAGAGAAGCTGACAAGACACATCAAGTCCACTGACTGTTACTTCTTTTTGCCCCCATGCGAATTGATGGCACTGCAAAGTATAGGCTTCAGGATATCGCACGAGAATGTGAGACTCTGGGTAGAAAGCTGAAGTGCCTTGATGCACAGGTTGCCCTTTTGTCTCTTCTCCCAGTTGAAGGACATGGTCCAGGAAGAGAATGTGGAGATGAACAACTGATCTACAATGGCGCCACCAAGGAACAATTGGACTTCTTGGGCTATGGTCTGCAGGGTGCTATCCTTTCACCCCTGTTATTCAACATCTACGTCCGACCACTTGCTGGACTAGTGCGGAGCTGTGGCATAGAGTGCAACCAGTGCAGATGATACCCACCTACTCTTGCGTCTCGAACCTGACACAACCACGATTCCTGAGAACTTTAAGCTGTGTTTGGAAGCAGTGATGAGTTGGCTGCAAGCGAGTTGACTAAAAGTGAATCCCACAAAAACTGAGATACTCTGAGCCACCAGAGTTAATCCAGTCACTGCCTGATTTTGATGGGGAAGTTCTGGTTCCATCTGCTACTGTTAAAAGCCTTGGGTTGTGTTGGACTCATCGCTGACGATGGAGGCCCAGATCACTGCCATAAGTAAGCAGGCCTTTTTTCATCTTCACCAAGCAAGGAAATTGGCATTCTACCTTTCAACAGAAGCACTGGCAACGGTAATCCATGCAACAGTCACCACTAGGTTGGACTATTGTAACGCCTTATATGCCGGCCTTCCAAAGACAAAAACCCAGAAGATCCGAATGGTCCAAAATGCGGCAGCCAGACTGCTAGCGGGATCATCTATAAGATCCCATATTACACCGATTCTGAAACAACTGCATTGGCTACCAATAGAACATCGAATCTCTTACAAAATACTGATCCTGACATTTAAAGCTCAAAATGGCCAAGGACCATTATATCTTAGGGACCGCCTCATTCCTTTTTTTCATCAGTGGTCACCTCGATCCTCCCAGGAAAATCTCCTATACGTACCGGGCCCTAGGGAGGTAGACCTGGAAGCTACAAGGCGCAGAGTTTTTTCAACCTATGCTCCAGTTCTGTGGAACTCATTGCCCCCATATGTTAGAGCAATGTCGGAGTTGCGACCTTTTGGAAAAGTGCTCAAGACTTGGCTGTTTGGTTGTACATTTAAGTAAATCAGATCTAATTTGCCAAACAGTCACTGTTGAATGTTTTTATGTTGAATGTTTTTATATTGTGGAATGATTTTTTAAATTGTAAGTCGCTCAGAGCACTCTGATGGAGAGCGACTAATTAAGAAATAAAGTGAAGTGAGGTGAAGTGAAGTGTCATGAAGATTGACTTCTGTCAAGTGATGATGCATACCGCCCAGCAGTTAGTAGGAATATTTTTTGTTAACATTATCACAAGCAAGAGGTCTTTGCATTGGAAAAAAAGACAGCATTATTAATGGCAGGAGATGCTCAAATGCTGGAGATAATTGTTATAGAGAAACCCAACTGTTATAGAGAGAATGATATGAATAATACAAGAACACCATTGTGGAAAAAAGCAGCTAGGTGGAATGACCCATGGTCATAAATATCTCTACACTAATGTACAGAGCATGGCAAAGAAATAAGATGAACTTGAACTCTTAAGAAAGGAAAGCAAGTATGATAGAATATGCATTCCTGAAACTGGTTGGATGACTTTCATGATTTGAATGCAGTAATAATGAGGTACAACCTATTTCAGAGAAACAGGCAAAAACACATACATAAATACAGATTTTCACTTTTATTATAGATATATAGAATATAGAATATAGAGAATATAGAAGATATATAGATATAGATTATAGATTAATGTGTATTTTAAATGACTTTCTGTAATTCTTTGTAATTCTTTTGAACAGCATTGAATTATTGCCATGTTGTAAGCCGCCCTGGGTCCCCTCCGGGGTGAGAAGGGCGGGGTAAAAGTATAGTAAATAAATAAATAAATTACATGTCTTTTCGTTCATGTTCTGTTTTTCTTCCTTACCTCCTTTTTGTGATTTATACTTTCTTTCAGCTAGTTATCCTGCTTTATATGATAAGCTCTCATCTTTTCTGTCACATTCAAAAGGGTTCCCATCAAGCATGTGATGCGAAATGCAGAGGGTCAAGAAAGCAGGAGAAAGAAGGAAGGAGGAATATTTTAGTATGTGGTTTTACTGAAGTAATAACCCCATAGAAGGAACCCAAACTATTCTCAATCCATCTCACTGTTTATATGTCCTTTGCAAACAGTAGGTGGGTTGGTTTGTTATAATATTACACAATGAATAGCTGCTCTAGCTTTGGGGCCCACAGATATACTGCCATACTGGAATTTGCTGTTTAACTTAGACCAGGTTTTCCTACCAGTGTTTGACTTCTATGGACCTGTGTGTTTGGGTTCATTTAGGAGAAGCAAGGCAGAATTTCAGAAGAGAAATGGGAGTCATTCTCAAGAATCTTTAGTTTCAAAGAAGTCCAAATAAGGCAGGTCTCTTGAATTTGGGGGCTGGCTCTTCTCAAAGGCATCCTGCTGTGAGTATCACCAGTAGGCCATTAGCTGCTTCAGTAGACATGAGACGACAATTTGTTTTTGTAGTATGATACAAATAAAGATTTATTAAAGAAAATAAATGTGTAGGAACCAGGGTTTTTTTTTCCCCTCTGCACATCAGCAAATAGAAGAATCTGTTTAACTTGCAATGTGCAGAGGGAAAGCCATTTCCCACTTATTGCATTGAGATAGAACAGGAGTCCCCAAATTAAGGCCCGGAGGCCAGATGCAGCCCTCCAAGGTCATTGACCTGGCCCCTGTCCTAAACTTTAGACTTAGGGTTGACCTAAGTCTACCTGGTCTTTGGAGGTCTCTTTGCTTACTTATAGCCTTATGAGATCGTCTAGATGGTCTTTGGAGGTCTCTTTACTTAGCTACGGCCGTATGAGACCATCTAGATGGCTTTTGGAGGTCACTTTCCTTACCTATGGTCATATGAGATAGTCTAGATGGGCTTTGAGGGTGCCTTTACTTATCTATGGTTTTATGAGATCGTTTTGATGGCCTTTGGAGGCCCCTTTCCTTACCTATGGTCTTATGAAACCATCTAGATGGTCTTTGAGGATTCCTTTCCTTATCTATGGTCTTATGAGACCATCTAGATGGTCTTTGGAGGTCTCTTTCCTTACCTATGGTCTTATAAGATTGTCTAGATCAGGGGTCCCCAAACTAAGGTCCAATGACCTCCCAGGTCATTGACCTGGCCTCTGTTCTAAACTTTAGCCTTAGGGTTGACCTAAGTCTGAAACGACTTGAAGGCATACAACAACAACAATCCTAATTTTGGACTATTTCATCATAGTCCGGCCCCCCAACAGTCTGAGGGACTGTGAATCGGCCCTCCACTTAAAAAGTTTGAGGACCCCTGAGATAGAAAGACTGCTCACTGGGTTGAACATTAAGAGGGCAACAACTTTCATAATGCATATTAGTCCTGAGTATATACATGCATATAATATATTATTCCTCACTGGATGTCATGTATAGTGAAAGGAGGGAAGGAGACACCGAACTCCATGGTTTCCAGTCCAACTCATGCTCAACAGAGTCTAATGCAACAGGTCATGTGGCAATGCATGCCATAATTCTCAAGACACGGGAAAGCAAAAGGTCCTTCCAAGGAGAGGAACCATACAGACATCCAAACTGAAGATTAGCATCTACTCCCACCTTTCCAAACCGTCCTGGAATCCCACGGCAACTTTTCTTCTAATATAATTTTTGCCCAAATGTCTCCTTTTCAGCTTGAGGAATGCCAGTTGTGTCAAATCATGGGAAATCTGTTCATGGTTGGCAAAGCAATCGTGAGTCAATCACACACAAATACACACAGTGGCTCATGTGAAGTAGGGGACAAACAAAGAAAGTTTTTAAAAATGCATGCAAAAATGACATGGAAAATTCCTTCCTGACACAAAAGTGATGAGCCATAATTTCTGGATTCACAGGGAATCATCCTGAAAACAAGGAAAAGTGGATAGGTTGAGCTAGTGAGTAGCATGAAATTCTAAAATACCAGGGAATTATTTTTTTTATTTGCAGTATTTATATTCTGCCCTTCTCACCCCGAAGGTGACTCAGGGCGGATCACAATGCACAACTGCATGGCAAACATTTAATGCCATTAGACATACGACATATATAAACAGACACAGAGGCAATTTAACATTCCAGCTTCCGGCTTCATGAGGGTATGATCAATTCCGGCCACAGGGGGAGCTGCCACTTCACCATCCACTTATGAAACTGAGTCCTTGATAGAGTACTTCCTCATTCTTCCACACACTGCTGGAAGGTTTTATGGTGTCGTAAATTACCGTATATGCTCGATTATAAGCCAACCCGAATATAAGCCACAAAAAACTGGGAAAACATTGACTCCAGTATAAGCCAAGATGCCAATAAAACTACATTAATTGAGGCATCAGTAGTTGAAATGTTTTTGAATCTTTACATCAAACTGTAATTTAAGATATGAGTGTCCAACTCTGATTAAATCATTATTTTCATCTTCTTCAATGTAAATGTGTCTATGTATCCTTTTAATAATAAGAGTGAAAGAATAAATGTAATAATATAGTAATAAATGTAATAATAATAAATGCAGTAAAATAATAAATGTATTAATAATAATAATAATAGAGTAAAATAAATGTAAAAGTAACAATAATAATATAGTAAAATAATAAATGTAATAATAATAATTAATAGAGTAATATAATAAATGTACAAATACCAATAATAATACAGAAAAATAATAAATATACCATACTAGCTCTGCCCGGCCACGCGTTGCTGTGGCGAAGTATGGTGGTATGGGAAATTATTGAGGAATTGGTGGTAGTTAAGGTAAAGGGTAAAGGTGTGGAGTCCAGATAATCCAGTTAAAGCAGATAATATAAGATTATAAATGGGTTATATAGCTGTGTGGAAGGGCCTTGAGTCTACACTGCCATATAATCCAGTTCAAATCTGATAATCTGTATTTTATAGGCAGTGTGGAAGAGGCCTAAGTGAGGCCTGTCTGCCTGTCCCTTGGGTGAGTGGGTTGCTAGGAGACCAAGTGGGCGGAGCTTAGCCTTCTAACTGGCAGCAATTGGATGAAAACAATTTTTCATCTCCCTCTAATTAGGACTTTATTTTTATTTTATTTTTGTTGTATCAACCTAGAGGCGTGGATGATGGGTTGTGTTGTCAATTTTCTAAGTTGTGGGGTGTTTAGTTTTGTTGTTTTGGTGGTCGCCAGGATTCCATCACTCTTTTATATATATAGATATACTCGTTTATGTTGGATAAGTGAGACTCTACTATCTATCTATCTATCTATATATATATATATATATATATATATATATATATATATAATATCTGTTTCCTTCATAGCATGGAGAAAAGTATGGCAATTATTTGTCCTCAAATACGACAGAATCATCAAATGCTGACATCTGTACTCTATCACTATCTTCAGCCATTGCGAGGCATATGTTAGTGGGTGCATCCAGAAATGAAAACATGATTTTTCAGGATACATTGCAAACTATGAAGGGATTTAAAAACTCCATATGCCCTGAGAAAATGTGTTTCCCTAAAGTGATCTGTATGTTTTTTGACCAAGTGGGATTATTACAAAGAAGATTGCATAAATTGAGTACGATAATGGGGGAAGTTGACATGCATGATTTATAAGCTTCTGATAGAATCCCACTTAAGTTCCACTCCATCTGACAGTTATTCCACAGAGACAAAAGAAGATCATTTATAACCATGAATCTGGAGAATTCCTGTCTGAAAACAATGATAATCATAGCTGTGGAACAGGCAATGTTGTCCCTGCTAAGTACGTCATGAACATGAATGAGTCCTTATTCAGACATCTGTTTATCAAGTACTTACCTCTCCATTTTGATACTGAAAGATGGCATACATTAAATCCAAGGCTATTCTTCCCTGTGTATTTTGAAAAAGTAGGGGAACCATGACTACATTTGCCAAACAACAAAAAGATGATATTATGTAACACAAGAATTTGCATTATAAATCATTTTTCCCCATGGATCATTAACATTATAAAACAGCCCTTTCAGATAGTGTTTAGCTTACTGCTTTTGAATGTTCTGAACATGATGCTTCTCTAAGTTCAACAATGTTTTATCTGCTAAAGATTGTGAACTTATCCTTCATATTGAAATGACTTATGTGCTCATAAATGCACATGTCAAGAGGAAACCTTGACAGATGTTGAGGCCCACAAGTTATGCTGAATATTATCTCAAATATATTCTTATTTTAATGAAAATATATGGTGCATGTGTCTGTGTGCAGGAGAGAGAAAGAGAGAATACCATTGTTCACTGGTTTGCTACAATATCATGAAAATTGCATGGTTCTTCATCTGATCAATAGGAATTACCCATGGCCTGGCTGTGAGGTCAGCTGATCAAAAATTGAGCCCAGAAAAGCACCTTCTTGGACTAAACCTCTCATAAATAAATGTAAATGTTTTACATATATTTGGCCACATATTTCGCTGCATATTTTGTACATATTTTGTACATATTTTGTACATATTTTGTACATATTTTGTAAGGGGCCGGGCTGTGGCGCAGCTGGCTAGTAACCAGCTGCAATAAATCACTACTGACCGAGAGGTCATGAGTTCGAAGCCCAGGTCGGGTTAAGCCCCCGACCATTAAATAGCCCGGCTTGCTGTTGACTTATTTATTTTATTTCCAATATTTCTATCCCACCCTTCTCACCCGAAGGGACTCAGGGCGGCGTACAATTGGCAACAATTTGATGCCGATACATCATTAAAAACAACAACATATAAAAATATATTACAACCAATTAAATACAGTATAAAATATAAAACATAAACATATGCTTAAAATCCGTTCGTCCAATATCCTCCAACTTTATCCATATGCAGCCCCGAAAGACACTTGCATATGTGAATTAGGGACATTTAGGTACGCTTTATGCGGGAGGCTAATTTAACTCATTTACAACATCATAAAACTGCCAGCAAAACACAAGGAAAGGAATGAGGAAGTACAGCCACTAGTGGACAGTGAAGCAACAGCTCCCCCTGTGGCCGGAATCGTGAAGCTGGAAAAAAATGTTAAATGCCTCTGTGTCTGTCTATATATGTTGTGTGTCTGTTGGCATTGAATGTTTGCCATATATGTGTTCATTGTAATCCGTCCTGAGTCCCCTTCGGGGTGAGAAGGGCGGAATAGAAATACTGTAAATAAATAAATAAATAATACTCAGTTTTTAGCTCGTATATTGATCTGAGAAATGCAAATAAGATAATTATGCAATAACCTCTCTGCCAACTATCTCCCACATCTCTGTGCCATGAATCAGCAGTGCACATTTAACAGTTTCCATGGTGTCTTGTGCTTTTAAATCAAAACTGGTATTTCTCTGCTTCCCCAATCCAATTACTGACAGATAATTCACTGCTGCTTTTTAAAGGAGATTGGATTTTACTCCTTTACAATGATGTCCTTTGGAAAATAGATTACAGTTTGCAATGAAAAAATCATTTCAGGTAACTAAAAGCACTTGTTAAAGCGAAAGATGAGCTGAGGTAGAAATGCGATTTTCAAATTAGCTGGAATATGTGTATTGTGAAATGAAATAACCTCCCAGCAGAGAGGATACATTTTTACAACATGGTCCTGTCATTTCTTGTTCTCCTCAAAGCAGAAGCATATGTTCCAGCGCTGCTTGCAGGCTATATTTCTGGAAAAGCCAATGGCATCAAACAAGGCCAGTTGCTCATGTAGCAGATTGGATTTACCTTGGATTTACTGAGAGAACAACATTTTCTCTCCACTTCCTCTGTTTCAGAAAATTTATCTTCCATGTATATCTTACTAGTTAGAAAAGTTACAAGTTTGAGGCAGTAGATTGATCAAGTAAAGCACTTGCTTTTAAATTGTATTTCAATCTGGGTGTGATGTCTCAGGCACCTTTGGCCCATGACCCCGCAGCCATCATAGATCAAACTGAAGAGGATTTGGGCTTTCTTCCATCTCAGCAAGATTCCGTCCCTTTCCAGATGTCTCCTGTTGACATTTCAGTGCCAGAGCCAATTAGGGACGCCCTTGAAACGGAGCCTGTTTTTCCGGAAAGTTTAGTTTTTGATAGAAGGGCTTTTCTCAAAACAGATCGCCCCCAAAGGCAGATTTTAAGGAGAAGCGCGAGATTAACGGAGAGAGGCGATCGTGGCTAAATCGGTTCCCTTGGGAAGTTTCAGGGAGCAGGCATCTGGTACGATGTTGAAACAGCTCCGTTCTCTGGGAACATTTGGGGAGTCAAACACCTGCTTGGGGGGGAGCTCTTGAACTTCAATAAAAGTTCTGCACTGAGTTTTCCCTATTGCGGTGTCAACGTGACTATTGAATGAAGAACATCGTCTCTTGTTCCTGAGCTTCTAAGCGGCCAACCGGCGCATTTACTCACGAGTAGTCTGGGAGTTGCGTCCCATTCCTTGCCAAGTTTGGACTGCGTTTTAGATCCACCACGAAATACCTTGCCTAGCCTTGAATCCTTCTTCTGGACTTACTTCAAGAATCTTCCTGCGAAACCTTGCTCTTTCCCCACTCAAACTTCCAAAGAGTTTGAGTGTGTTTCGGTTATTTGGATTATAGACTTTGGACTCTAATACTGGACATATAACTTTATTTTATTGGACTAATTTTGATCTTCTCTAAAAGGTCAACTGCTAGACTATATACTCTGCTTATTTTTGTTTGGAACTTTTATTGCTTTAATAAAGATATTAGATTGTTTATTGGCCTCCGTGTTGGTTTCCAGTGTTCACGCTGTTTAGGGGTGTTACACTGGGTTCCTTGAATAGCATCACATTTATAGTTAGGTAACCTGGAGCTATAGCTCTGTAATTGATCTGTATTTATGGTTCCTATATAGAACTTTATTGCACAAGGCAGGCAAATAGTAAAAATCCATCACTATCCTCCAATCTTACAACATTCCCACTTGGAACTGGTCTGGTGATGGGATGATACTGGTGGTAGCCTGTCAAAGAAGGAAGATTTATATTGTCCTTTTATTATCTTGAACTCTAATTAAAGCTGCCCCCTTCCCCGCATTTCACTAAACTGTCTCCTGATGTCATCTGTTGATCTGGACCCTTCCGTCTCAGCTTATAAACCTCATGACCCTTGTCAGGAATGCACAGAATTGGAGCTGTGAGGCCAGGCAGAAAAATATGCAACATGACAAAATTAAGAAAATCTAGCCAAGTCTGCACAGACACTGACTTCAAAAATGCTCACTCTAACACTACAATCCTGTCCAAGCTTACTCCGAATTAAGCCCTACTGAATTCACTGAGACTTTCCCCCCAACACTGTTTGTGTAAGGTTATACTCTAAAAGTGTTCCCCTTCCTTGATGGGATGGAGGGATTTCCACTAAAAGGCAAGTCAAAGTGAATAGTAGCCCATTCACATTTGCCTGTGCTGGCATCAAAAGGGATGGCATGCATTTGTAAATGAGCTGTCATCATAGATAAATCTTAGATTTCATCAGCAGCTCGGTGGTCACAAGTTCAAATGCAAGTCCTCTGATAATGAGAAATGAAATTATACACATGTACATGGAAGTATGTGTATCATCTGATGATGATGTAGCTTGAAGTTCTCCTCTGGAGTGTAGAAAACCATCATACAGTACATCAAAGTGTTTAATTCCCCATAGCTTTTTCTATCTTCTCTGACTGGCAGCAGTTACTAGGCATCTCCCATTGGGAAAAAGTGTTTTCCATCATCTTTTGGAGATGCCCAGGACTGAATTTAAGAGCTTTAAAGCACTCTACAGGTGTTTCCAGACAGTTTTGCTTTTATATTGTTGTGTCCGGGCTTGGCCCCATGTAAGCCGCTCCGAGTCCCTTCGGGGAGATGGGGCGGGGTATAAGAATAAAATTATTATTATTATTTTATTATGACAGAGCAAACAAGATAGACATGCTGGATTTCGTATCACAAAATCACAAGTCGAACACTTCCCAAGTGTCTAGGACTGTGTGATGTATGTTCGGATAATGCGTGCAAATCCCAGTAGGGTGGCCTTTTGCAGTTGGCAGATCGTGATTTTGTCAATGTCTATTGTTTCCAAATGCCGGCTGAGATCTTTTGGCACGGCACCCAATGCGCCGATCACCACCGGGACCACCTGCACTGGTTTCTGCCAGAGTCTTTGAAGTTCAATCTTGAGGTCCTGATAGCGGCTGGGTTTTTCCTGTTGTTTTTCATCTATGCGACTGTCTCCTGGGATGGCGACATCAATGATCCAAACCTTTTTCTTTTCCACAACTGTGATGTCTGGTGTGTTGTGTTCCAGAACTTTGTCAGTCTGGATTCGGAAGTCCCACAGTATCTTTGCGTGCTCATTTTCCAATACTTTTGCAGGTTTGTGATCCCACCAGTTCTTTGCTGCTGGGAGGTGGTACTTGAGGCATAAGTTCCAATGAATCATTTGGGCCACATAGTTGTGCCTCTGTTTGTAGTCTGTCTGTGCTATTTTCTTACAGCAGCTGAGGATATTATCAATGGTTTCGTCGGTTTCCTTGCACAGTCTGCATTTTGGGTCATCAGCTGATTTTTCGATCTTGGCCTTAATAATAATAATAATAATTATTATTATTATTATTATTATTATTATTATTATTATTATTATTATTATTACTGTGTTTCACTCTATCCTGTTTATGTCACATGCCTTACTTTGAAGTTAGTAGAAATGTGAATCTCCAGGGACACTAACTTCTCATTGGTCAGAATGTTTTATGACCCCAGTAAACTGGACCATGAGGTTGGAACCATTTTGGTTCTCTCTTCTCCCTTTGTTCTTCTAGCTAACAAACAGCATCTTGCTGTCTCTCCTAGCAAGATGTAACTATTTAGATGTTTCTTATTTTTCCTCTCTTATTTTTCCTTAGAAACCAGTCTAGAGTAGACTAGACAGCTCCCAAGCCTTTCTATCTACAATGGCATTCTTTTTACTTGAATAAATGTTTTTTGAACTTTTACTAAGACTCCGCTGTCCATTGCAATCCTAAATGGTCAAAGGCTTCTCTTTGTTCACCGCGTGTAAGTAACTGCTGCATTTGAAAGTTTTGCTTTTGCTACTCTGCTACATTTTGGTGGAATCTCCCCCAGAGAGGGTTAAATTGAGTCTAACCACTCAGAGATTATCACAACACAAAATACAGTTGTAATAGAATGTAAACTTAATTT
Organism: Anolis carolinensis; assembly: GCF_035594765.1. Taxonomy (NCBI): domain Eukaryota; kingdom Metazoa; phylum Chordata; class Lepidosauria; order Squamata; family Anolidae; genus Anolis; species Anolis carolinensis. The sequence continues at coordinate 22,776,974 of NW_026943820.1, forward strand.
TTTTTGGTTCAAAATTGACTGGATAGGCCTGCCGAAAGAGATGGGTCTTTAGTTCTGTTTTAACATTCTGACACAGGAGCAGCTGATGAAAAGGTCTGCAAAATGCAAGTTCTAAAAAAGCTGGTGCTTTATGTTTAATTCCACAGTATACTTTGTATCCCAAGAACACATTGCATCATGAGTGACAAATCAGAAAATTTGCAATATAGCTGCCAAAATAAGTTAATAAGTGGTTGCGCAGAGATATTGAGTTGTCCAGAAATTATGATGCTCGCTCTGGTTTGCCATGGAGAATTATTCACAAACAGGTACTACTAATATCAATGAAATTTTCTCTTACAAGAAAATGTGTGTAGGAAAATAGCCTTTGTATTGCTACCCACAACCAACGCCCTTGATGAATACTTTCAACTTAGATTATATTGCTGACCCATAAACATTCTGGGGAAAGACATAAAAAGTGCAACTCCAAGAATGTGTTTGCTCCCACAAGGACTATCAAGTGGTTTTTGGGGTGTTGCAATGTTAAAAGCATTCTTCTCTTCATACTTGTTAAGCTTGTCCTAACAAGAACTTTGAAGAGCATTTCAAATGGTTCTTGCACAGAATGTGCCCATGGAAAATCACAATGCATGCTACAGCATTTTTGTGAAGCCCCCATATCAAGTTCCAGCAAACAATAGAGATGTTTCTTAGAAATACTCTGATTAGAAAAGTAGCGGAAAGAACACCGGTCCTCTTTTGTGACTCCCTCCTTGGCTACTCTTTTGGGCAAGTCTATATGAGAGCATGATTTGACCAGAATTATGGGCTTGTGAATTTTCTTAAAGTGGTTTCTGAAGAAAAGAAGAGCATCCAGGCACAGCTTCATCATACCATTTCTCCTCTAGCTAAGGAGATGCCTCCCTTCCATTCCAATAGCCACTACTATTGAGTCCCCCTGGGGGAGAAGAGCGGAGTGAGTGCCTGCTGTTAGCTCCAGCATCTTCCAACCTACCAGTTCGAAACATACCAATGTGAGTAGATCAATAGGTACCGCTCCGGCGGGAAGGTAACGGCGCTCCATGCAGTCATGCCAATGGCCACATGACCTTGGAGGTGTCTACGGACAACGCCGGCTCTTCGGTTTAGAAATGGAGATGAGTACGAACCCCCAGAGTCGGACACAACTGGACTTAACATCAGGGGAAAACCTTTACCTAACCTATGGTCCTAGAGGAAGCAAAGAAAAACCAAGTACAGCTCAATTGTATGTTCAATCTCAGAGGTGGCAAGAGGCCCTTCCTCCATATTCCAACTGTCATTGTTCTGGCCTTTGAAAAATAGAAGAGCAGCCAAGCTTAGTCCCCCTTTCCTTGTGTGCCTTAGGAGCCTTTTTGGCTGAAGAGCAGGGTGCAAAAAGAGAGGTCTCCCTGTATTGTTGTTATTTATTTGTTCAGTCGCTTCCAACTCTTCACGACCTCCTGGACCAGCCCACGCCAGAGCTCCCTGTTGGCCATCGCCACCCCCAGCTCCCTCAAGGTCGAGCCAGTCCGTTCAAGGATACTGTCCATCCATCTTGGCCTTGGTCGGCCCCTCTTCCTTTTTCCTTCCATTTTCCCCAGCATACAGTGGAGACAGTCCACTTTCGTTGCTTATGAAAACTTACTCTTAGTTCATTTTTTTTGCTGATGGATCTGATGGTATGTCTAGAAGAACAGAAAATGTTTCATGCATTCCGAATAACCTATGAGGACTAGAAGTTTGGTATGAGATGGCTTCATACCTCATGTTCCTGCGCACAGCCAACCATTCATACCACAGCCTTCTCACATAGATTGTGGCTGCTCACTCGTTTAGTCATCTCCGACTCTTCGTGACCTCATGGACCAGTCCATGCCAGAGCTCCCTGTCGGCTGTCACCGCCCCCAGTTCCTTCAAGGTCAAGCCAGCCACTTCAAGGATACCGTCCATCCATCTCGCCCTTGGTCGGCCTCTCTTCCTTTTTCCTTCCATTTTCCCCAGCACTGTGATCTTTTCCAAGCTTTCCTGTCTCCTCATGATGTGGCCAAAATACTTCAGCTTTGCCTCTAATATCCTTCCCTCCAGTGAGCAGCCATTGGGCATTATTTCCTGGAGGATGGACTGGTTGGATCTTCTTGCGGTCCAAGGCACTCTCAGGATTTTCCTCCAGCACCAGAGTTCAAAAGCATCTATCTTCCTTTGCTCAGCCTTCCTCATGGTCCAGTTCTCGCATCCATAGGTTACTATGGGGAATACCATTGCTTTGACTATGCGGACCTTCGTTGCCAGTGTGATGTCTCTGCTCGTCACTATTTTGTCAAGGTTGGCCATTGCTCTCCTCCCAAGAAGTAAACGTCTTCTGATTTCCTGGCTGCAGTGATCACATAGATTAGGAGAGTTTTAATTCACATTCTGCTGAATGTGAATTAATGCAAGCAAGATGCTGTTGTATCTGTTTCTTTTTTAATTAAAAAACATAAACCAATTTATATCTCAAATTAAACCTTTACTGGGAGTAGCCACAGTTTGGGAGAATACATAGGGGCAGCAGATGTTCCCATTTCTTTTCAACTTCCTAGTTTTATCCTTATTCTGCAAGGCCTGGGTCTAGAAAGTGTCATGTGTATGATTTAGTTTTTATGGTCCTATTTGGGGATTTATTTGACCCACTAGCATCTGCTACATGTCTAACACAAAGAAAAGGGAACAAAACACACACATACACAAGCCACCCAAACACTGTAAATTACAGACAACGCCTTATGTGGTGTAATGGTAACTAGTACAATATGCTTGACATATCCATTGCAGCTTGTGTGGGAGATATCCCTGAGACCACATTTTATTTTTTATGTAAAGAGATCTATGGCTTAAATCACAGTCTTACAGACTTCCAAAGTCTTGTACAGACATCTTGACCAGTGTCACAAATATTCTTCACATTCATTTCTGGCTAAGAAAACACCTACTTATGCAATGAGAATTTTTCCTCCTTGAAATATAGTAGAATCTCACTTATCCAAGCCTCGCTTATCCAAGTTTCTGGATTATCCAAGCCATTTTTGTAGTGAATGTTTTCAATATATCGTGATATTTTGGTGCTAAATTTGTAAATACAGTAATTACAACATAACATTACTGCGTATTGAACTGCTTTTTCTGTCAAATTTGTTGTAAAACATGATGTTTTCATGCTTAATTTGTAAAAATATAACCTAATTTGATGTATGTTTGTGTTGGGGAAAGTGTGATTGAAATTCTGGGGTGGATGTGGCATTTTTATGTATTTTTATCTTTAATTTTTCTAATTAGAGAAATTATTCAATTGGTTGTTTTTTAAAAATTATATACAGCCCAGGGCTGTGGCGCAGACGGGAGAGCAAACCAGTTGCAATTAACTGCAATGAATCACTGACCAGGAGGTCATAAGTTCGAGGCCCACTCGGAGCTATGTTTGTCTTGTCTTTGTTCTATGTTAAAAGGCATTGAATGTTTGCCTATATGTGTAATGTGATCCGCACTGAGTCCCCTTCGGGGTTAGAAGGGCGGAATATAAGTGCTGTAAATAAATAAATAAATAAATAAATAAATACCGGGAAATGCTTTGGTACCAGGGTTAGAAATTAATTGTTACGCTATTTATTAGAAAAAGTCAGTCTTTGCTTTTGTTTTTATGAATGTTCCCATTAGAAAATGCATAAGGATGTGGTTGAACTACAATCCCAGCATCATGGGTCAATTTCCCGCAAACATTGTTAGTATTCAAAGTTGGCCATGCTGGGTATATGTGCCAAGTTTGGTCCAAATCTATTGTCGGTTGGGCTCATATGCTTTCTAGATATGGGTGAACTATAATTCCCATCATATGGGGTCAATCCTCCCCAAACCCCACCAGTATTTAAAGTTGGTCATGTTGGCTATGTGTGCCATGTCTGGTTCAGATCTATTCTCGGGTGGATTCACACTGCTCTTTGATGGTGGGCCATTTTCCCACAAACCCTGCCAGTATTCAAAGTTGGCTATGTTATGTTTGTGTGCCAAGTGTGGTCCAGATCCATCATCTATTGGGTTCACAGTGTTCTTTTTTTAATATATTTTTTACTAGCTGTGCCCAGCCACGCGTTGTTGTGGCAAAGTGGTGGTGGTATTGGTTAAAAATTGTTGTGTAATTTTTATTTGACGTTATTTATATTTTTTAATTAATTTTATTGTAAGTTATCTTTTTATTTATTATATTTTATTATTTCCTTGTATTGTTTTTAGTTATTTTCTGTTATTATAGTATTTTATTGTATTAATTTTTTAGTTTTTTTAAATTTTTTTAGTGTTTTTTATTAATTTTTATTGGGTTGCTAGGAGACCAAGTTGGAGGAGCTTAGCCTTCTAACTAGCAGCAATTGGATAAAAGCAATTATTCCTTTCTCTCTAATTAGGACTTCGTTTTTCTTTTCTTTTTGTTGTATCAACCTAGAGCCATGGATGTTGGGTTGTGTTGTCAAATTTCGAGGTTGGGGGGCCTGTAGTTTTGTTGTTTTGTGGGTCGCCATGATGCCATCACTCTTTTATATATATAGATTAGGGAAAATAAAAAAGAAGGGGGAAGGGGTATTTTTTCTTTTACAAGTAAAGTGGGAGAACAATAGAGATGATAGGATAGTAGGAAAAATCTATAAGGGAGTACAGTAAGTGTGGGTAGATGTTTCAGGTATGGTAGGTGATGGAAAAGGTAGAAGGGTAGGAATGGGACAAGGGGTAGGATGGTTGGGAGAGGGGGGTTCTTGACTTCCCAGTCTTCATCTTTGTGTATTCTTCTAGTTTGTTGTATTGTTGATATTTATCTTTCAATATTTTGTCCTTTCCTTTTTCTTTAGTCTGATTCGCATTCCTTCCTTCTTAGATTTCATTTCTTCGTTGCTTAATTATCTGGCACTGATACATTCCTTCTTAGTCTTTGAACAAACTCCAGTCTGTTGGAGTCTCAGGTCACCCTGTGCGTTCTTTCATTAAAAACATTAATCTGTCCATTTCCATTATTTCCAAAATTTTATTTCATCAATGTTCTATACTTGGTATTTCCTCAGATTTTCGTTTCTTCACATACATTATTCTTGCCGTAATTCTTCAGTTCCTTACATTTATCCCAATTCGTCTTCGTCTTCATCCACCAATAGTGTCTTGTTCCATATCCGTCTTTTCACTTTCAGGTGGATGGAACTGGGGTTTCCTTGGTTTTTCCTTTCCTTTATTTTCTGTCTGGTCGGGTGGGTTGTGAACTATATCTTTCTTCAGTTTCTTATAAAAATCTTTTGCCTTATCTTCCATTGTTCACAGTGTTCTTTGATTGCAGGTGAACTACAACTCCCAGAATTCAAGGCCAAATCCCTCCAAACCCTACCAGGATTCAAAGTTGGTCATGTAGGGTGTGTGTGCCAAGTTTGGCTTCGATCCATCTTCAACTGGGTTCAGAGTGGTCTCTATAACTCTTATAACTCTATAACTGGTGGACTATAACTCCCAGAATCCCAAACCCCTTCAGTATGTTCTCTTGGTCATGGGTTCAGATCCATTGTTGGCGGGAGTTACAGTGCTCTTTGACAGTTGGGGCCTGCGAAGATGTGAGAGAGGGAGTTGATCTTTTTCTTTTGATCCCACCATACAGTTGCCACCAAAATGTAAAGATGTCTGGATGATGATTTTATAACCGCTCCCACCAATTATGGAGATGTCAGGCAGAGGATAATTTATTCTTTTTAATTCTTCTTATTTACTTTAGATGGTATCGTTGCTTATTTTAGAATATGAGTGTGACAGAGACTTAGATGGTTTAAAGAACAAAAACAAGTTTATTTCATGTACAAAGCTTAATGGTTTCAATAATTTCTTTAAGGCACTTAAATAACTGTTACAAATAGATGTTGAGGTGTTCTAACTTCCAAAATACCTTCTTCTCTCAGAACCCAACTATAAACCAATCACTTGGATCTACTGGGATTACTTCCCCTATTTCACAGCCTCTACAAATAACCCTAAACAAGTCACCCAACTTGCTTAGTCTGGCTCTACTAGAGGTCCGCCTCCCTGGTTTCCTTAATCCTGGAACCAGTCTATCTCCTGACTAAAAATCACAGACTAAGATTTAAACTTCCCTGGTTTCCTTAAACTTGGAACCAGTCTGTCCCATGTCTAGAAATCACAGACTAAACTGGGTTGAAAACATTCCCTCCTTCTCTTTTCCAAACGACGGTTGGCTCCGCCCCCCATTGCTATGGTAACCTGCCTCAGAATGCTGAGCTGGTTACCTTCCCCCTCATATTGTCAACTCCAATACTTACCCATTTTAAACTTAGCCAAACATGACTTCTAAAACAAAATCAAACAAACATGTCATCCATAAATCAAAACAAAAAAACTCACTTCTTTACAGGGCCATCTTGGAAAATACATACATACAAACAAACATACTAACATACATACATACATATGCTGACTTTTATTTAATAGATAGATAGATTTTTGTGCATTTTACATTGTTTTCATTTGCTTTGCTTTATGCTTATTGAACTTATCCCCAACTTTTGATCGAAGGGTTTATATGTAGGGGTTCCCATTGCCATCAACTGTGACTGAGAAGGTGTGACCTGCCCAAAGAGATACTCACTAGTAAAAGCTTAAGAAGAGTGCAAAAATCAAAAGGGCATTTAGATGCCATATATCTAATCTAGTACTACCATGAAACCTTTGGAATATTCTTTTAAATTTTCACTTAGACAAGTTCTACGGAAGCCACATTTCCTGCTCTGTTAAAAATATTATTGTAGCATTACCGAAAAACAATAAATGTGGGGATTTACAATTTTCCCAAAGCCTATATAGCTACAAATCTTATTTCTGCTTATACTCGTTGATGGGCTTTTAGTGGGTTTAGGGGAAGATATTACCTTTAAGTCAGATGTACACACAGGGATCCTACTTGAGACAAGAAGCTTCATTGTTCTAAAGTAAGCTACGTTAATTGAATAAAAGGATTTGGATTACATTTCCTGCCTCACCAAGATGCAGATAATGGAAACCTTTTCCTTACAAATTTCAGTGCACATCTTTCAAAGGAATGAAGAAGAAAGGAGAAAAGGTTTGAGATGCAGCGGGATTATCTTTGATATTTATAGACTTCAGAGAAGAAAAGATGGCAAACTACTGGTATCAAGGTATGAAAAGCTCTGAACTCTTAGAATTAGAGTAAAAATATTACACATTGATATCAATTTAACTTGAACTCTATCTCCTATACAGTTGGAGGGGAGGGGTGCTGTGAGTTTTAAATGCTATTTTAAGTGTATTTATTATATTTTAATCAATTTTTACCTTAATCCATCCACACGGTACTTTTTAATTGTACAGTAGAGTCTCACTTATCCAACGTTCTGGATTATCCAACGCATTTTTATAGTCAATGTTTTCAATATATCATGATATTTTGGTGCGAAATTCGTAAATACAGTAATTACTACGTAGCATTACTGTGTATTGAACTACTTTTTCTGCCAGATTTGTTATATAACATGATGTTTTGGTGCTTAATTTGTAAAATCATAACCTAAATTGATGTTTAATAGGCTTCTCCTTAATCTCTCCTTATTATCCAACATATTCACTTATCCAATGTTCTGCTGGCCCGTTTATATTGGATAAGTGAGACTCTACTGTATTTTAACTTTTTATTGTGCTTTTTAAACTATGATCAAAGTGTGGGATTGTTAGTCAACTTGAGTCCCCACTGGGAGAAAAGCAGGGTATAAATGATGATGATGATGATGATGATGATGATGATGATGATGATGATGACAACGACGACAACGACGGTGATGATAGTTTTATATGGCAGTGTAGATGGGACCTCTGCTCTGTTTAAAGTTAGGGTGTCTTGGCAAATACATCTAGGACTTCTCAGCCTCAATGTGATGAGGTCTCTAAAGTCCATCAGAACTGGCAAAGGAAAGCCCAGTGAGTCCCAAGGCTTACATGGAGTGATAAAGAGAACCAAAGCTGCAGACAATCCATTATCTAAAGAGAGAAAACTGTCCTGGCTATAGTCCATAGTCAAGAGGGGGGTGGCCAAAGCTATTGGTCCAGAAAGACCTAAATGAAGATCAGAGAACTAGGGCCACATCTACTCTGATCATTTAGGTTGGTGTAGATGGCAATGAAGGTCCACATAGTCAAAGCAATGGTATTCCCCGTAGTAACATATGGTTGCGAGAGCTGGACCATAAGGAAGGCTGAGCAAAGGAAGATAGACGCTTTTGAACTCTGGTGCTGGAGGAAAATCCTGAGAATGCCTTGGACCGCAGAAGATCCAACCAGTCCATCCTCCAGGAAATAATGCCTGACTGCTCACTGGAGGGAAGGATACTAGAGGCAAAGTTGAAGTATTTTGGCCACCTCATGAGAAGCTTGGAGAAGATCACGATGCTGGGGAAAATGGAAGGAAAAAAGAAGAGAGGCCAACCAAGGGCGAGATGGATAGACAGTATCCTTGAAGTGACTGGCTTGATCTTGAAGGAACTGGGAGCTCTGGCGTGGACTGGTCCATGGGGTCACGAAGAGTTGGAAACGACTATATGACTGAGAGAGATGTGTATTAACCCCATAGCAGCTAAATGCTGCCCAGCCTATCCGTGGTAATGTAGGGGGAGGCCACTTTAACATGGCCTTGCTCCGCATTACCCAAAGTTGGGGAAAACTTGAATTCTGTGGCAATTTCTGTCTCAGAAGCAACCCAAGTATGTACCCTGTTTCCCCGAAAATAAGACATCCCCAAAAAATAAGACCTAGTAGAAGTTTTGTTGAATTGCTAAATATAAGGCCTCCCCCGAAAGTAAGACTTAGCAAAGTTTTTGTTTGGAAGCATGCCCAGTGCCTGCCAAACAGAACACCAGAGCATGCAGGATTGGTAAATGTACATACCAGTTGTACATGGAAATAATGGCAGTAACAAGAAATTCTTGATAGAATTCACAGTTTGTCTGGTTATGCTGGTTTGTGATGACAACTACTGTACAGTATATAATAAATGTTCATTTTTTTGTTCAACAATAAATGTGAATTCTTCTTCATGGAAAAATAAGACATCCCCTGAAAATAAGACCTAGCACATCTTTGGGAGCAAAAATTAATATAAGACACTGTCTTATTTTCGGGGAAACACGGTACTATTCTCAGGGACCCAAAGTCACAATACAACATATTTGGCAGAAAAAGTAGTTCAATACACAGTAATGCTATGTAGTAATTACTGTATTTACGAATTTAGCACCAAAATATCACGATGTATTGAAAACATTGACTACAAAAATGCATTGGATAATCCAGAATGTTGGATAAGCGAATGTTGGATAAGTGAGACTCTACTGTATATGCAATGAAAAGAATGCTAGTTCATTTTTTATCAAATATTGCAATAATTTGAGATCTTGATCAACTCTGTCTTCATCCTCTAATTCCAGATAATCAATAAACATTTTTGAAATTATCAAATTATGGGATGATTTAGCTCAGTTAATTTAACCATCTTTTATTCTGAAATCCCAACTCACAATGAACATGTGACAAATTAACACTAACTGCTGATTTTTCTAGTGTTTTTTGTATGTTCCACTTCTAGCACCAGCAAACAGCATATAATGGCTGTTTGCACCGCAGCCTGAAATCCCAGACTTTGGTGGAAAGTCTGTTTAATTGTTTAAGTGGAATGGAGAAAACTTTGCTGACTGCTCAGGCACATTATTTTCAAAGATAATATCAGTGACTGACATTTAGACAGGGTTTGGGGCTGGATTGATAGGCCTGCTGATTAATGGAGAGGCACCAGAGTGACTCAAACTTGATTTGGGAATTCTTGTCTAGCCCTTTAAACAAGACCAGGCATGAGCTATCATTGCCACAATTTTTATTTATTTATTTCTGCCTGTTGTCGTCACAGTTACAGTACCTCATTTTTAGAACTGTTCTTGAGGGTCCTCAGTTCCTACAGACTTTTAGGACCATAGTCTTGAATTGTAAATAAAATTAGAATATATGATCTGTCCCAAAAGTAATGAGAACTATAATTTTTGTGCTCAACACAGAAAGACCAGGGAAGGAAAGTAAGTATTGAACTGGGTGGAGAGGGAATCAAGGAAATTGTTTAGTCTGCACTTGAGTAAAAGTCGGTATATTCGCAAAGTGCATAGTCGGAGCTTAGAGACAACTGAAGACTTGGATGTTTCGGAAGGCCTTTGGAGATACAGTCATTAATTAATCAGCCCCAGAGGGTTTTTAATAATCTATCCTGTATTTATTACGATTTTACCATTTATGTGTTTTAAATGCAATTTTTTATCCTGCATTTTTGTTTTAACTGATATATTGTATTACTGCTTTATCTTTTTATAGTATGATTTGTATTATGTTGCCTATATTTTGTCCTATGTTGTCTGGGCCTCTGCCCCATGTAAGCCGCCCCGAGTCCCCACGGGGAGATGGTGGCGGGGTATAAATAAAGATTATTATTATTATTATTATTATTATTATTATTATTATTATTATGACACAGCAAACAAGGTAGACATGCTGGATTTCATATCACAAAATCACAAGTCGAACTCTTCCCAAGTGTCTAGGACTGTGTGATGTATTTTCGGATGATGCACGCAGATCCCAGTAGGGTGGCCTTTTGCAGTTGGCAGATCGTAATTTTGTCAATGTCTATTGTTTCCAAATGCCGGCTGAGATCTTTTGGCACGGCACCCAGTGTGCCCATCACCACCGGGACCACCTGCACTGGTTTCTGCCAGAGTCTTTGAAGTTCAATCTTGAGGTCCTGATAGCGGCTGAGTTTTTCCTGTTGTTTTTCGTCAATGCGACTGTCACCTGGGATGGCAACATCAATGATCCAAACTTTTTTCTTTTCCACAACTGTGATGTCTGGTGTGTTGTGTTCCAGAACATTGTCAGTCTGGATTCGGAAGTCCCACAGTATCTTTGCATGTTCATTTTCCAATACTTTGCAGGTTTGTGATCCCACAAGTTCTTTGGTGCTGGGAGGTGGTACTTGAGGCATAAGTTCCAATGAATCATTTGGGCCACATAGTTGTGCCTCTGTTTGTAGTCTGTCTGTGCAATTTTCTTACAGCAGCTGAGGAGATGATCAATGGTTTCGTCGGTTTCCTTGCACAGTCTGCATTTTGGGTCATCAGCTGATTTTTCGATCTTGGCCTTAATTGCATTTGTTCTGATGGCTTGCTCCTGGGCTGCAAGGATCAGGCCATATTATTATTATTATTATTATTATTATTATTATTATTATTATTAGAGCAGCATCCTTGAACTTCAAGAAGTGAGAATAATGTGGCTCATGTGAAGACTTACAAAAGCTTGCCCACCCATCGTACAACCCAGACTTGGCTCCATGCAATGTCTCCAAGCTCAAAACCCATCTCAAAGCACATCATTTGGAGTCAGTTGAAAATATCTAGGGAGCTGCGACAAGGGCTTTGAGCAACATATCAAGCGAAATGTCTTCACAGATATGAAGAGTGGTAGTGACATTGGGACTGCTGCATTTGATCAAAAGCAATCTATTTTCAAAGGGAAATACTGTAATTGCATGTATATTAGTTTTTCCAAATCATTCTCATTACTTTGGAGACAGTATATATAGGTGAAACTTCCATTTGAGATCACATTTCAGAGCACTTATATGCAGACCTGTTTTGTTAAATTTCTTCTCCACCTTCTCTGCAGGTGAGAAGCCACCATTGCCATTAATTCTGTACTTCTGTATAACATCCAAAATAAAATAAGAACATTCTTGTTACATATTTTCTCAGAAATAAGGATCCTTGTTTACCCTCTCGCTGTCAATTGGCATACACACTTATATACACAATTATAGCCAATTAGTAAAAGTAGTTTCTAATTGCTGAACACTCTACAGCTATCTGCCCTGAAGTAACCAAAAGGAGGGAAACAGACTAGAAAAGCAAAATTTCTATACCACCAAAGAAGAGGAAGAGGAAAGAGGAGCAGGACGAGGAGGAGAGCAACAACAACAACAACAACAACTTCGGATTTTGCTATTTTAAAATATGTTTTGTCCCAGTTTATTTATTTATTCACTAGTATTTATATTCCACCCTTCTCGCCCCAAAGGGGACTCAGGTCAAATCACAGAACATACATATGCGGCAAACATTCAATGCCATTTATACACAGCCAAAACAGACAATTGAACATAGATAAAGGTATATAGGTTTTTCCCTTCTTCAACTTCTTGGAAGCTTGTGCTTGGTTCCGGTCACGGGGGATGCTGTCGCTCCATCTCCCTGCTGAAGAATCATAATTTTATCATTTTGATCGAATCGCTGGCATTTTCCTGGCATTTCCTTGTGGGTACCTTAATACCTCCCCACTTTTAAGTGGTCCCTATTTATTTACTCACATTTTGCTTTCAAATTTCTAGGTTGGTGGAAGCTAGGCTAAAGGTCAGGAGCTCACCCTGACCCGAGCTTCGAACTGTCAATCTTTCAACTGACAAGATTTATTGCAGCTGGTAGTTTAACCTGCTGTGCTAAAGCCCGGCCCAAGACCTTTACTACATGATTGGACTAGATCACAATGAAAGACCTCCAAGGGAGCTTCCAGAAAGCATGAAAATTCAGGTTTTAAATGGAGGACAAAAAAACCTGGGACCTGAGATCATGTCTTCACATAGACCTATGGGTCCTGAGATTTCTTCCCCCGCTGTCCTCACAAGCTTCTTCTTTACCAGAACAAGATGGAGGGTGGACAAGGGACATCAAGTGAAAGGATTTTTTTAAAAATCCCTCTGTTATGTGCTGGACCATTTATGCACACTTGTTGCTTCCAGTTTTTTTAATACTGGCTACCAGTATTTTAAAAAACTCTAAAATCAAAACAGTAGATGGGAAGCAACACTCTGAGGACAGAGGAGCCCAAGGATGGCTAATGACTGAACAAAGGATGCCCCTCAGGCAAGAGACAAACCTTTCCAATGCTAATTAGGGTGATTAACTGAAGCTAGCTTCCAACTGACAAAAGACTCTTGTCACACCCTGGTCTCTCCACAGATATATATATATATATATATATTCCTTGCCTTGCCTAGTTTATCCATGCCTCACAACCTCTGAGGATGCCTGCCATAGATGTGGGTGAAACGTCAGGAGAGAATACTTCTGGAACATGGCCACACAGCCCAAAAGACATACAACAACCCTGTGATCCCGGCCATGAAAGCCTTCAACGACCCTGAGTCTATGTGTAATGTGATCTTCATCTTTTCCTACTTCTACTCTACCATGCATTATTGTTTTTTCTAATATGTCATTTCTTCTTTTGAAATATTAATGTAAAGTCATAGAGTTGAAAGGGACCGCAAGGTCCATCTATGGAATTCACAACTCAGTCTCAAAATCCCTGTATTTGGCTAGTCCTTCGGACTACTAATACACAGAGAAGTGAAACAAAATCAGTTTTATACCTCCTATATAAGTGGACACCATCTTATTATGAAAACAAATGTGTTCTTCAAATGTTTATCCCTACATATGGCCAAAATGGTACTCTCCATGCAAAATAATGTATAGCAATAGGGTCATGGAAGGCCCAGGGACTTTAGAAGTATAAGAAATATTTGAAAGTGGTATGAGGGGACCTAAATACTCTATACACCATAGAATACAAACAACCATTTTGACACGATGGTTCCTAGACACTATAGGCTGAATAAGAGGAGGTGGGAGCAAGGTTTGACAGTGCATCTGTATCTCGTCTTGGACTCTCTGATATTTTTCCTTGTCTTCTGCATGGACTTAAAATGCCTATCTGGAGTCTCCAGTTAAGGTTTTCCCAGAGGGCTTCATTTTTTCTACTGTTGAAAAGATCATCTGTTCCAAGATCACAGTAACAGAATTGCCTCAATTCTTCCAGGCATAATTTTTTATTATTTAGTATGTCATGTAACAGACATCCATGTAGGATGGCTTCAATTACTTCTTAAATGTCTGCAAGTCAGAAAACATTTCTCTGCATCTTGGTTCAACCGAGCTTTTTTGGTTAGAAGGTATAAACATTGCAGTTGCTGATAAGGTTCATTTAGTAAGTTCATCGTGTACCCTAGATGTCTACCTTTCAGTTGTTGAAAATAATCAAAAAAGACAGACAGTGTTAATCACTTACTGATGCCTGTTTTCTTCTGTGGTTTTGGCAAGAGCAAAAAGACCGATTCCCATGGTTGAACAATGAAGGAAATACATTTTAGCTGATAAAAGGCATTCTAACAGCTGCAACTCTTAATGTCCTCCGCTGGCATTAACCCTATTTGTTGGGGCTGGGGTCTAGGGCAAGGCTAGATGGATTGACCCTGAGTCTGAACATGGGTCTTTCTTTGAAAGCAGAAAGATTTAGGAATAATCCTCAAGATCTTCAGGAAGGACTGAAAAGCTTCCTGTCTCACATATTGCAAAATACTTGTGGATTGCATAGAACTGAGCCAAGAGCTTAGATCAGGATTGTGTTGCATAAATCTGCTCATGCTGAGCTATATGTTAAATGTCCTATACAACTCTTGTGTGAACAGCAGCTCAGTTAAGAAACAAGACCAATAAGCATTTTCCACAAGTGTGAGAAAGACATAACATCATAATTACTATTATTATTATTATTATTATTATTATTATTATTATTATTATTATTATTATTATTATATTATGACACAGCAAACAAGATAGATATGCTGGATTTCATATCACAAAATCACAAGTCGCACACTTCCCAAGTGTCTAGGACTGTGTGATGTATTTTCGGATTATACGTGCAGATCCCAGTAGGGTGGCCTTTTGCAGTTGGCAGATCGTGCAATGTTTCCATGCAATGTTTTGTTGTGCCAGTTGTCAGCTCTAGTTTGTAGTGTGGCTTTCTTGTACTGATTTTTTTGTCTGCTGTGCTTTGAGGAGTTTCTGATTTTTGACTTCAATCAAAATCAATCGGTTCTTCACTTTGCTTTACATATTCTGCCAGGGCATGTTCTTCTTCTTTGACTGCTTGTATTATTTGACTGCTTGTATATGAGTCCACAGCAGACACTCTACTGGCTGTTGTACTGGATCATACATCGGACACTTCCCAAGTGTCTAGGACTGTGTGATGTATCGGCGAATAATGCGTGCAGATCCCAGTAAGGTGGCCTTCTGCAGCTGGCAGTTGGTAATTTTGTCAGCACCGATTGTGTTTAAGTTCAGGCCAAGGCCTTTAGGCACTGCACCCAGTGTGCCAATCACCACTGGGACCACCTTGACTGGCTTGTGCCAGAGTCTTTGTAGTTCGATTTTTAAATCCTCATATCGTGTCCACTTTTTCAGTTGTTTCTCCTCAATCCTGCCGTCACCTGGAATTGTGACATCAACAATCCATACTTTGTTTTGTAACACGATCGTGAGGTCAGGAGTCTTGTGCTCCAAAACTCTGTCTGTCTGAATTCGGAAGTCCCAGAGTAGCTTGACATGCTCATTCTCTGTAACTTTTTTCGGCTTGTGATCCCATCAGTTCTTGTTGCAGGCAGATGGTATTTGTGGCACAAGTTTCAATGAATCATTTGATCAACTGTGTTATGCCTCTGCTTGTAGTCTGTCTGTGCGATCTTCTTACAGCAGCTGACGTGATTTATTGTTTCATCTGATTCCTTGCAGAGTCTACATTATTATTATTATTATTATTATTATTATTATTATTATTATTATTATATCATTATTATTACTACTACTACTATGATTATGACACAGCAAACAAAATAGATATGCTGGATTTCGTTTCACAAAATCACAAGTCGCACACTTCCCAAGTGTCTAGGACTGTGTGATGTATTTTCGGATTATACGTGCAGATCCCAGTAGGGTGGCCTTTTGCAGTTGGTAGATCGTGATTTTGTCAATGTCTATTGTTTCCAAATGCTGGCTGAGATCTAGAGGATTGGGCTTGGAAAACAAAACATATCTTATATGAGAGATAAATTAAAGAAAGCATTTTGACAAGGGACATTGCCCCAGCCTAGCCTCTTCAAAATCACAACAATATTAGTACTGTAAAGATACTTCATAATATCTCAGAAAGCAAATATATGAATCTGTGTCCTAATTCCAACATTGTCGATCAGATGCCATTCATTTCGTCTATTTGCCGTTTTTGGCATTCACTGTATTTATATCTCTCTCCTAGCTGCGTTACACTTTAGACATTAGCAGGGGTTTGTTTTAGGAATGTGTTTTAAATTAGTACAGTGTGAGCAGTAAAATATATGAACCCAAATTAAGCTAACAAGCTCCTAGGGAAACTAAAAAAACTATATCTCCACATTTAGTTCAAGTTAAATGTTTCTCAGCTTTTATGCATTAGATACAGCACTTGGAAGAAAAGTAAATTTTCTGCACACTGAGACATCCTAAATGGTTTGGCAGAGACGTGAACGGAAGCTGATGTATAGACTCTTAAGTCACGAGATCTCTAGAGCCATGTGTATTAGAAGAGGGAAGGCAGGATTCCAGCTCTGGATTGAAACTGGGGTAGCATTTGAAGAAAAACGTATGTAATCTTAGAAGGTAAGAGGACTGTCCAAGGAAAGGTTACCCTGATTCCAAATATGCATGTCGCCTACATTACAATCATTCCAAGGCAATTAAGGGGATCCTGTTGGCATGAGCTCTTAGCTTTTCAACAGATTTTCTTTTCTTTTTTCATTGGCTGCTGGTAGTCACTTACAATCCACTTCATTGGGGCCAAAAGAAACAGAAAATTCAGCTCTAACAGTACGAGTGATGCCAAAATGGATAACTCCTTGGCTTGGAGTTGCAACATTGGAAACACTGTAATGCATCTCTAATGTGAGGTGTGTGTTACAAGGCCTCCCAGAATCCTAAAATCATAGGATTGGAAGATACCATAAGGCAGGGGTCCCCAAACTAAGGCCCGGGGGCCGGATGCGGCCCTCCAAGGTCATTTACCTGGCCCCCGCCCTCAGTTTTATAATATAATATTTTTATATCAGTTTAAATAATATAATATATTGTATATACATATAATATTGATAATAATCTTATGTTATACATTTTAATAGTAATAGTAATACCATATAATAATATTAATTATATGTTCTATATTACATATTATATAATAGTATAGTGGTATAGTTCAATATAGTAATATATAATGCTAATATTGTGCTATGCTAATAATATAATATATTGTATGTACATACAGCTGCTCTGAGTCCCCTTTGGGGTGAGAAGGGCGGGATATAAATGTAGTAAATAAATAATTAATTTTAGACTTAGGCTCCGCAAAAGTCTGATATGACTTGTAGGCACACAACAACAACAACAATCCTAATTAACTTGACTATCTCATTGGCCAGTAGCAGACCCACACTTTCCATTGAAATCCTAATAGGTTTATGTTGGTTAAAATTGTTTTCATTTTTAAATATTGTATTGTTCTTTCGTTGTTGTTGTTGTTGTTGCACTACAAATAGGACATGTGCAGTATGCATAGGAATTTGTTTGTATTTTTTTTTCAAATGATAATTCGGCCCCTCCACAGTCTAAAAGATTGTGGACCGGCCCTCTGCTTAAAAAGTTTGGGGACCCCTGCCATAAGGGCAATCTAGTCCAACCTCCCAACATGCAGGGATACACATCCAGATTCTTTTTACAGGCTTTTAAAGATAAAGAGTCTGTCACCCCTCAAGGCCAACTTCTTCCATCTAGGTTGTAACATCAACTGCAAAACATCTACAACCCCTCCATCACCATTTATCTCATTGCTAAATGAGGCAATGATGAATTGACATGTGTCCACATGATGCACGAGGATTATTCACACTAACACCCACCCAGGTCTTTTAACATGGCCTTGTCCCACATTAAAAATATCAAAAAATATCAAGGAATCCGAACCCTAACCCTAACCCAGCCATGGTTGCTTACCCAGAATCATAGAATCATAAAGTTGGAAGAGACCTCATGGGCCATCCAGTCCAACCCCCTGCAAGAAGCAGGAAAATCTCATTCAAAGCACCCCCGACAGATGGCCATCCAACCTCTGCTTAAAAGCCTCCAAAGAAGTCTTCCTGCTTTCCCTGGGCTTGGATGGCTGTCCCTTACTGTCCCTCTCATGACTTAGCAGTGTTCACCAGAAACAAAATTCCTAATGGTCACCAGTACTAGAACAATCAGAGAAAGGAAGATGGAAGGAGGGACAATCCTTCCTTTTCCCCATCCTCTCCAGTCTTGCTCTGCCACTTTGGCCAGTTTCCGTAGATGCTATAAGCCAAAGCCACAAGTTTTTAGACAGAACCTTATGAATAAAATGTAAAGACAAAATAATAATAATAATAATAATAATAATAATAATAATCTTTATTTATCCCCCGCCACCATCTCCCCAACTGGGACTCGGGGCGGCTTACATGGGGCCATGCCCAGAACAATACAAAAGTGTCTGTTGTTATAAAATGGCTACTTTCCTACTGAATTTTTTCAACATACTGCAAGGGGTCTATTTAAAATGTGTATTAAGATGTTCTGTGTTGAATTAAACATCAAGAAAACCAAGATCATGGCAACCACACCCATTGATAACTGGCAAATAGGAGGAGAAAACATGGAGGCAGTGACAGACTTTATATTTCTAGGTGTGAAGATCACTGCAGATGCAGATTGCAGCCAGGAAATCAGAAGACGTCTACTTCTTGGGAGGAGAGCAATGGCAAACCTTGACAAAATAGTGAAGAGCAGAGACATCACACTGGCAACGAAGGTCCGCATAGTCAAAGCAATGGTATTCCCCATAGTAACCTATGGATGCGAGAGCTGGACCATAAGGAAGGCTGAGCGAAAGAAGATAGACACTTTTTTTTAACAGAATTATAACCAATTTTATTACATAAAATTTAAACTTCTGCCAAGTTTATTTTTCTGCAGTTTGCTCTTGCATGCTTCGAATGATGTCAGAATCACCTGGATCAATGATGGCCAATGTACATACTCTGTAGTATTTTCCACATGCTGTACCCATTTCAATATTGTTGCCACTATAGTGGTGTACACCAGTCTTGGCCAACATTGCATAGTACTCAATTTCTGATTTCCCCAAAGCAGGACAATTGTTGGCCAAGATGACCAGTTTGGCTTTGCCCTGCTGGATCATTTTCAGAGTCTGCTTGTATCCAAGTACATATTTACCACTTTTCATAACCAATTGAAGTCTAGAGTTTATGGACTCCAGGGACTTTTTCGTCTTCTTGGCGGCCACCATCTTGCCGGCTCACGTCGGCCTGGGCGTCACCAGAGGCGCCTTCAAGATGGCTGGGCAGCCGGAAGATAGACGCTTTTGAACTCTGGTGCTAGAGGAAAATCCTGACAGTGCCTTGGACCGCAAGAAGATCCAACCAGTCCATCCTCCAGGAAATAATGCCCAACTGCTCACTGGAAGGAAGGATATTAGAAGCAAAGATGAAGTATTTTGGCCACATCATGAGGAGACAGGAAAGCTTGGAAAAGATCACAATGCTGGGGAAAATGGAAGGAAAAAGGAAGAGAGGTCGACCAAGGGCAAGATGAATGGACGGTATCCTTGAAGTGACTGTCTCGACCTTGAAGGAACTGGGGGCGGTGACGGCCGACAGGGAGCTCTGGCCTGGACTGGTCCATGAGGGTCACGAAGAGTCGGAGACGACTAAACAACTGAGCAGCAGCAGTGTTGAATCTGCTTTCTGTTCTCTTTTCTACATGCTTTCCTTGTATCCAAAGAAAATTTTCCCAAGCTAGAGATTTAACAAATGCTTTGGCGTACTGACAAATTTATTAAAATTGGGATCATCAAGCCAACTTTGATACCATTTTAATTGAACGCAGCAAACACAGCCAGGCACGCGAACTGTGGAGCGGGTTTTGTGTAGTCAAAGAGTTGTAAGCTCCTTTTGTGGAACCAGGACTAACTTTTGAACAAATTTCAGGCTTCTTTTAAAAAAGGTAATAATAAAGGGAATGTTTTTAATTATGTCCGTTTGAAAGTAATTAAAGAGCCTAAGCCAAGAACAAAACAGTAGTTGATGGAAATAGAAACAGACCGTGGATGCCCCATGGCTGGTAATGACTTAACGTGCTGATACCTTTGAGTGCCAAAATAATCATTTTCCATGATTCAGAGCACTTACATAAGTCAAAAAGAGAGAGAAGGAAAACAGGCAAGTCTTGGGTCTCAAATTCTAGGCTATCCCCCAGTTCCGAATTGTTGAACTGGAATATGCCAGTTCTCAGCGTTAACCAGTTAGTACAAAAGGTGCTCCAATGGGATTCATAAGAGAAACAATACACATGCAACTAGGACTGCTGGTGAAGTCCAGGAAAAGAGGGATGGGCCACAAAGTGAGTTCCCCTTCCCTGAAAAGGGACAACCTGTTATTAATGAAGCCCAGACTATTTTAGTCTGACCAAGTCCACTAAAGGAGTTCAGTTGTAACATACTTATTGGCAAATACTCAAAGGAAACAAAAAAAAAAAAAACAAATTGGGGATTAGTTCAAAATTACTTAAAAGAAGAAAATTGTAAATTGATAATATAATCATTCATCAGACAGGGGCAGAGGAGCCAACCAATCGTCTCAATATAAGTCTTTTTCTTTTCTTTCCTTTTTTAGGACAGAAAGGACACAAAGGAGAATAATAAGGTGGTCCCGGTGGTGATGGGCACATTGGGTGCCGTGCCAAAAGATCTCAGCCAGCATTTGGAAACAATAGACATTGACAAAATTACGATCTGTCAACTGCAAAAGGCTACCCTGCTGGGATCTGCACACATCATCCGAAAATACATCACACAGTCCTAGACACTTGGGAAGTGTTCGACTTGTGGTTTTGTGAAACGAAATCCAGCATATCTATTTTGTTTGCTGTGTTATACAACGTCGTTGTGTCAATTATTATTATTATTATTATTATTATTATTATTATTTATACCCCGCCACCATCTCCCCGTGGGGACTCAGGGCGGCTCACAACGTTACAAAAGTAACAGCGCAAATACATCAAACAATATACACAGTTTAAAACACAAGAAGATGATAAAACAGAAGTTAAAACGAAGGTTTATACAACAGTAATAATATCAAACAACCACCAATGCAATTCCGTCAACTTCAAAGATGGGGGAGGGGGGACTATAGCAGCAATATAAGATAAAATCATTAGATTAAAATACCCCAATGAAAGGAACCTAATAACATTCAGAATAGAATTATAATGAGGCTGGTCATCCAATAGCTGTCTCTCCAAAGGCCAGCCCAAATAGATATAGAATAGACAAGAAAAGAGATAAAAGAGCACAGTAGATATTAAGAGATTAATATACGAATCAATACACAATAGATGGAAGTCAATTATATATATTTTTGTTGTATGTATAATGGGAGCCGACGGGCTCTGTGGTGAGAATCCAAAAAACCCATTGCCGCCACTGATTTTTAGCCCATGTGAAGAGGTTCTACAAGAGCCAATCAGGTCATCCCATTCTGCCATACAGAATGTACAATCAAAACACTCCCAACAGATGGCCATCTAGACTTTGTTTTAAAACCTCCACAAAAGGAGGCACCTCCACACTCGAAGACAATCTGTCCCACTGTTGAACAATTCTGACGGGCATCCTTTGTTCAGTCATTAGCCGTCCTTGAGGCTGCTCTGTCCTCAGAGTGTTGCTTCCCATCTACTGTTTTGAGCACTTGATGAACCAACTTGGACACAGTATATTATTTGAGAACACAGAAATGCTGGACCACTCCAACAACTATCATGTCAGACTACACAGAGAAGCCATTGAAATCCACAAGCATGTGGACAACTTCAACAGAAAGGAGGAAATCATAAAAATGAACAAAATCTGGCTACCAGTATTTAAAAAACTCAAAAATCAAAACAGTAGATGGGAAGCAACACTCTGGGGACAGAGGAGCCCCAAGGATGGCTAATGACTGAACAAAGGATGCCCCTCAGGCAAGAGACAAACCTTTCCAATGCTAATTAGGGTGATTAACTGAAACATCAATGCTAGCTTCCAACTGACAAAAGACTCTTGTCACACCCTGGACTCTTCACAGATATATATATATATATTTTCCTTTCCTTGCCTAGTTTATCCATGCCTCACAACCTCTGAGGATGCCTGCCATAGATGTGGGTGAAACGTCAGGAGAGAATACTTCTGGAACATGGCCTCACAGCCCGAAAGACATACAACAACCAAGCATCACATGGACCAGAGACTTTGGACAAACAGCTACATGTCAGCATAAAGAATGCATGGCTAGAGGGACCAGGGTAAATGCTCTTTTTCCCAATTACCTTCAAAGTTTCCAATTGATTGGGATATTCTCCTCCTTTGCTTTAAACTTGGCACACCCAGCATTGCATTTCTTCCCAAGCTCAGGGTGTGTATCCCAGGATGGGGTGGGACAGGGTAAGTCATAGGCATAGATACATAAAGAGGTCAAAGTTGGTGGAAAGAGTAAATGCACTCACCATCCCTGAAATTTATTTGTCATGGTTTGCTTCCCTTCGAGTCCATTCCAAGCAGGAGTCCGGTTGAGCAGAGGTGGCAGCCCTGACCTTTTCTTTACAAAGAGAACACTTCACAAAGGGGGAAGCGGTTAATTTGAAATGAAACAGGATACCATTACAATAATTAAATGTCTTGCGAAGGGAAATTACAGTTCATAGTGCTGTATCATTCCAGTGATTGAAGCTGATATTGCCCACTCTGTTTAGAGCTATGAGATATATAATATCCTGTGGAACCATTTCCAACATGGTTCATGGACTTCCCCTTTCCAAAAAAACTCCTGTTGTCAAATTAAGCAGATATACTTTTATATCCATTCATTTTTTATTAGATTACAGCTAATTTATCCCAGCCCTATTGATAAGTATCAAATCAACCAACAAGCAGTTCCAGTGGTTGCTTCCCGGTCCCGTAATTGGTCTTATCTCAGTTTTTATTGCCACTCAATCTAACAGCTAGGATGTTCAGCCAGTGAGAATATGGAATGCAAGCTTATTTATGCCTGTGGCAACCATCCCACTGATCTACACCAGACTCAAATTGTCCTTTGGCATTTATCTGTTCAATCTGAAGAACTAAAAACATCCTTGGCCAATTAGACTTATCTAGATTCCCCCTTATCCCTTAAAAAAAACCAAATTTGTTTGAGCTTTGACATTCTGATGCCAATAATATTTTGGGTTTTTTATCATTATTTCAGAAGCAAATTGACAACAGATTGCAAGTCACTTTTGGGGTGAAAGAATTGGCCGTTGCCCAGGGGACACCCGGATGTGTTATCATCCTGCTACCCTGTTTCCCCAAAAATAAGACATCCCCAAAAAATAAGACCTAGCAGAGGTTTTGCTGAATTGCTAAATATAAGGCCTCCCCCGAAAGTAAGACCTAGCAAAGTTTTTGTTTGGAAGCATGCCCGGCGCCCGCCAAACAAAACACCAGAACTTGCAGGATCAGTAAATGTACATACCAGTTGTACATGGAAATAATGGTAATAATACATTAAAATGTTATATTATTTATATTTATACAGTAGTAACAAGAAATTCTTGATAGGATTCCGTTTGTCTGCTTATGTTGGTTTGTAATGACAACTACTGTACAGTATATAATAAATGTTCATTCTTTTGTTCAACAATAAATGTGAATTCTTCTTCATGGAAAAAATAAGACATCCCCTAAAAATAAGACCTAGCACATCTTTGAGAGCAAAAAATAATATAAGACACTGTCATATTTTCGGGGAAACATGGTAGGAGGCTTCTTTCATGTCTCCGCATGGGAAGCTAGAGCTGACAGATGGGAGTTCACCCCATCTCATGGATTCGAACAGCCAACCTTCAAATCAGCAGTTTGCTGGCACAAGGGTTTAAATCATTGTGCCACCGGGGCTAACTTCAGGGTACACATTTGTATGCCTGTCAGGAACGCCAAAGGGGTATTGATAACTCTATCTTGGGAAGGTATAAGAAACTTATTTTCAGTCTTATTTTCAGCTTTTACATGTTTGCCTTGAAACTTCCCAGAGTGACTGCACAGTAGACAAAACTAGCACTGGAAGCCTTTTCCCCATGTGAAGACAGCTGATGATCCGTCGAAATAAATTGCTCATGTCTGAAAAATTATAATAGAAAAATGTGTACATTTCAACACACACAAAGTTCTCCTTAAATACATTTTAGCTATGCGTGCTATAGAATTATTATGAGAGCTGGAGTTTTACAATCTTTTTAGCCTTCTCCCAAAGTGTATTGGATCTTCAGCAAACTGCAACTCCCAGAGCTGGATAGATCAGAGAAGACATGACTCACTAGAAAATACAATAATGCTTGAGAAGGTAAAAAGCAGTAGAAAAAGAGGAAAGCTGCATTACAGGTGAATATAGTCCAGATCATGGAAGCCAAAGCCCTGGGTCTTCCTCAATAATAACTTTGGCAATTTGGCCACACACTTACAAACCTGTGTCTCAGTCTTCATCTGTGAAATGTAGACGGTAAGATGGAATCTACCCTGATTGCTTGATCCATGCACTTAATGATGTTTTCCCTTAATTTTTCCCTTAATTCCTTTAGAACAATTCAAAAATAAATGGAAGAACTTGACATTATTTGGAACAAGGAGGCCATCTACTGATCAGTAGAGCACACAACCATTTCATTTCAAGACAAAAAAGATACATTCTTACTTTTTGAAGGCGGATTCATTGGCCTTTGCTCAGCACATAGATGGCATGCTTTGGCCATCGGTTTCATGTATCTAACAATATAATAATAATAATAATAATAATAATAATAATAATAATAATAATAATAATAATAATAATAATAATGGAAAATGAGCACGAAAAGATACTGTGGGACTTCCGAATTCAGAATGACAAAGTTCTGGAACACAACACACCAGACATCACAGTTATGGAAAAGAAAAAGGTTTGGATCAGTAAGTCTTCACATGAGCCACATTATTCTCACTTCTTGAAGTTCAAGGATTCTGCTCTAATAATAATAATAATAATAATAATAATAATAATAATAATAATAATAATGCCTGATCCTTGCAGCCCAGGAGCAAGCCATCAGAACAAATGCAATTAAGGCCAAGATCGAAAAATCAGCTGATGACCCAAAATGCACACTGTGCAAGGAAACCGACGAAACCATTGATCATATCCTCAGCTGCTGTAAGAAAATTGCACAGACAAACTACAAACAGAGACACAACTACGTGGCCCAAATGATTCATTGGAACTTATGCCTCAAGTACCACCTTCCAGCAGCAAAGAACTGGTGGGATCACAAACCTGCAAAAGTATTGGAGAATTAGCTTGCAAAGATACTGTGGGACTTTCGAATCCAGAATGACAAAGTTCTGGAACACAACACACCAGACATCACAGTTATGGAAAAGAAAAAGATTTGGATCATTGATGCCACCATCCCAGGTGACAGTCGCATTGACGAAAAACAACAGGAAAAACTCAGCCGCTCTCAGGACCTCAAGATTGAACTTCAAAGACTCTGGCAGAAACCAGTGCAGGTGGTCCCAGTGGTGATGGGCACATTGGGTGCCGTGCCAAAAGATCTCAGCCAGCATTTGGAAACAATAGACATTGACAAAATTACAATCTACCAGCTGCAAAAGGCCACCCTGCTGGGATCTGCGCGCATCATCCGAAAATACATGACACAGTCCTAGACACTTGGGAAGTGTTCGACTTGTGATTTTGAGATATGAAATCCAGCATATCTATCTTGTTTGCTGTGTCATAATAAAATAATAATAATAATAATAATAATAATAATAATAATAATAATAATAATAATGGAAAATGAGCACGAAAAGATACTGTGGGACTTCCGAATACAGAATGACAAAGTTCTGGAACACAACACACCAGACATCACAGTTATGGAAAAGAAAAAGGTTTGGATCATTGATGTTGCCTTCCCAGGTGACAGTTGCATTGATGAAAAACGACAGGAATAACCCAGCCGCTATCAGGACCTCAAGATTGAACTTCAAAGACTGTGGCAGAAACCAGTGCAGGTGGTCCCGGTGGTGATGGGCACACTGGGTGCCGTGCCAAAAGATCTCAGCCGGCATTTAGAAACAATAGACATTGACAAAATTACGATCTGCCAACTGCAAAAGGTCAAAGTGAAATCCAAAGTGAACAATTTCATCTGTAGCATGTTGTGCTATAATGAATATGTTTTTGCTACATCTGCAATAATTTAGTGGAAAGAGTCCAGCTTACCTGCTATGTTGTATACCCTGATCACGTTACTTGTGATGAGGCTATACGTGGAGTTATTCCTGCTGTCTGTACATGGAAATATTCATTCCACCATGGGATTCACATCACTGAATAAGATGATCGTTTCAAGGTACTCACATCTGTTCACTCCAGGCTGTGTTTCACAGTCACCCAAATGTGGGTTTTGCGGGAACATTAATCTGTTATCAGCAGCTTTCTCCCCTTTAAAGTGAAATTTTCAAGCAAGCTTTTTTTCTGGTGTTCTGTATGAACTTGCCAAACAAGACATTCTCGAAGAGCAAAGAGTGTAAACATTTTACACTGGCATGACTGGAGAGACACACATTACAATAAACTCTGCCTCAGGTGTGTGCACAGCTAAAGGGGTTAAAGAAATCTCTTCAATGAAAAGAATATGCAAAAGTGTGAGTAAGTGGCATAAGTCAGGTCTTCAGGGGTACATTGAAAAGATCAAATAAAGGCGGAATTATCTAGAAAATTATATAGCTTGGATAGCACAAACCACTTGTAGACTTGCCTATATAGTAGGGTTGTGCAATTTGGCTTAACTGTGATCCATTTTTGGTATCCAAATTTTGGTGGACCTGCAGATCCGTTTTTGCGCGCCTCCTGAAAACGGCTGGCACCCAAAAACCGTTTTTGGGTCCACAGCCAAAAAATGCAGGAAAAATCTGGCCATTGGTCACAATGGGGAGGCTTCTCGGGATGGTACTATTTGCTAGTACTATTCTTATTAATAATAATCTTTTGAAAGTATTTTATTCTAGGCAAAGCTTCAACAAAAGCCAAGTCTAATATTATTTTTAAGCACTAGCCAAATGAAATGCAATGACATGTAATAAATAGAAGAAATGAAGAGCCAAGAGAGAGAACTTGATGAGTTTTGCAAATGAAAGATATTTGGTATTGGTAGTAGGTACCTAGATAAGTAGGTACTGGTAGTGGATTTTCTCAGGCTGAGACTTTGTTGTTTGCTTGTATAATTCTTATTAATAATAACCAAGAATGGGCAACTTGGAAGTCCCTGAACAGACTTAGAAGTGGAGTGGGCAGATCAAAAGACAACCTGGCAAAATGGCACAACCTAAAATAATCCTCCACCTTGTGCGACTGTGGAGCAGAGCAGATAACTCCACATCTGTATGCTTATCCACAGTGTCCTGCCTCATGTACAGAGGAAGAATTGTTTGCCCGTTTTTGGTCAAAAGATATTTAACAGCTTGAGCTCCTTCTATTTTTATCAGTTTTATACTAATTTATTCAATGCTATTGATACGAAATTAATAAATAAATCTGTTTACATCCCTCTGTCAGCTGTTTTGGGATTTTAAAATGAGGATAAGTGCTGGAGCAGTCTACACCAGTGTACCGCAAGGAACTTTTGGGGGGAGCGCTGAGATACAGTGCTCTGTAGCAGCACATTTTTCACCTGATATTGATTTTATTTATTTATTTATTTATTTATTTATTTGCAGTATTTATATTCTGCCCTTCTCACCCCGAAGGGGACTCAGGGTGGATTACAATGAACACATATATGGCAAACATTCAATGCCAACAGACAAACAACATTCAGTTTTAGACAGACACAGAGGCATTTAAACATCTTTCCAGCTTCACGATTCTGCCCACAGGGGGAGCTGTTGCTTCACCGTCCATTGGTGGCTGTTCTTCCTCATTCTTTTCCTTGTGAGCAGTTTTATGGTGTTGTACCATAGTTAAATTAGCCTCCCGCATAAAGCGTACCTAAATTTTCCCTACTTGACAGATGCAACTGTCTTTCGGGGCTGCATAGGTCAACAGCAAGCCGGGGCTATTTTTTATTTTTTTTTAATGGTCGGAGGCTTAACCCGACCCGGGCTTCGAACTCATGACCTCTCGGTCAGTAGTGATTTATAGCAGCTGGTTACTAGCCAGCTGCGCCACAGCCCAGCCCCTGCAAACCTTTGTATCATATGCTTTTCATGTCGCCCTGTGATCAAGTATGCATTATGGGTGTATGTTTTGTAGTCACACCCCCCCCCCCTTTTAATGCCACTTTCTACCAGGCCTGTTTTCAGACCTGTTTAAATCGTCTCTGATGGTCCATCCAGACGGGCCCCAAAATGCGCCTCAGGTCATCAGGTAAAAGTGAATTAATTTAGGAGAAAGCAGGTAAACCCTGCTCTGTCCTGAATTAATTAAATATCCACTAGAGCCTGGCTTTCCTGAAAGCCCTCCCCCGCCCCCACCCAACCACTTCTTGGTGCATCATTGCATCAGGTGACTGCTGGAGCAGCGTAATGGTGGCCTGGTAAGTTTTCTTTAATTTTAAGGGCTTTTTTTGGGGAGGGGGGAAGCTCCTGGGTGTCCGGGTCTAAGACACCCCACTGGGAAAGCCCAGTTTTCTTTGGGGGTTGTGGGGACAGAAAAGTGTGACAAAGTGGGTTTTAAATCTCCACTTTGTCACGCATTTCTGTCAAGTCTGGAAGTGCCTTAGATGTACAGTAGAGTCTCACTTATCCAACATAAACGGGCCGGCAGAACGTTGGATAAGTTAATATGTTGGATAATAAGGAGAGATTAAGTAGAAGCCTATTAAACATCAAATTAGGCTACGATTTTACAAATTAAGCACCAAAACATCATGTTATACAACAAATTTGGCAGAAAAAGTAGTTCAATATGCAGTAATGCTATGTAGCAATTACTGTATTTACGAATTTTGCACCAAAATATCATGATATATTGAAAACTTTGGCTACAAAAATGCGTTGGATAATCCAGAACGTTGGATAAGCGAGTGTTGGATAAGTGAGACTCTACTGTATTGTGTGCATCTGATTGTGGCTATGTGAAGCTTCCACTTTAAATAAAGAAACACACCAGGAGAAAGCTATTACACACTCTCAAAGAACATTTTTCTTTCCATTCTCAAGACATGTAATGATATACATATGACAATAGGCAGGACACAGGAAACAGATTTTGTTCATGGAGAAACAGAGAGACCAAAAAATGTGACAACAGTATGCGTTTGCTAATTTTTCATTATTGTTTTAGAACTAAGAGAGTTGCAACTGAGGAGATAAAGCAGAACTGATATATGACAAGGAACAACAACAACAGCTTGAGGCTTGTCTAATTGACTTCATGTCTTTACCAAAATGAGAAAAAGTATACCTATGATGCTGATAAACATTCAGAGTCAATCATACCCCAGGTGCTTTTGCTACAGAATATAAAAGAGGTTAGCAGATGGAGTTTCGACACTTGGAGCCCTGCCAACACAAACAATATTGTACTTGCAGACCTTAGGCAAACTTGGCAAAAGTAGGAAAGGATGAATTTCTGGACATTGAGAATGAGATGCAAGAGAACTCACCTCACCTGCACAGTTATATGAACTTGTGGAGTTGTAGCTCATTTATAATGGAAGTTCTGTGCAAAAAGGAGCTAATTCAGGCAACATCAAATGCAATGAGCATGATGTTTGGCTCATGTTTGTAAGAGAGATTTCAGGGCCCCTCCAAAGAAATGTGGAGATGCCCCTTTTAAATTGTAAAATTAAAAATCCTTTGAGATAAAAATGTAGAACCTTAGGACTTGATAGCACAATGCTTGTAATGTACGAGGGTTATCCAGAAAGTTCATTACGTTTTGGAATTAAAAATAAACAAAGTATAGGAGAAAACATTTACCATATTCAGTTGAAAGCCAGACCCAAATACTAGTTCTCATCATAGTCCCCACTGAAATCTAGGTAGTTATCATAGCGATAAAAGTGTTTGCTTGCAAGGAAGGTGCTCTTCTAAGGTTTTGCAAGAAGCACACCTTTCCTGTCCCAAAAAACCTTCCTTGCAAGCATCTGCAAAACAAAAGAGCGATCGAGGAAGATCGTGCGGAAAGCTGAGCGCAGCACTTGACAGCTGAGGGAAGGGAAGCCAGCCTGGTTCAGGACGCAAGCCAGGCGGGAATCTTGGGTGGGGGGAGGGCTTTTCAAACACTTTTATCGCTATGATAACTACCTAGATTTCAGTGGGGACTATGATGAGAACTAGTATTTGGGTCTGGCTTTCAACTGAATATGGTAAATGTTTTCTCCTCTACTTTGTTTATTTTTAATTCCAAAACGTAATGAACTTTCTGGATAACCCTCGTATGTGAGAATCTCTCTAGCCACGAATGGGAATGCTCACAATCACACAAAGTATGCATTAGATTAGCATAATATAGTAATCTTAGTGCTGAGCCCAAGCAAAACAGGAAGCTGCTTCAAGAGCTGCACCTGGGTTGCAATCCTGGGATTTGTGGTTTAGTGAGGCATCAGCATTCTTTGACAGAGAAGACTCAAGACCTTGTAAGGTTACAGCCCCCATGTTTCCATAGCATTTAATCAAGGCGGTTAAAGAGCATTCATTCTACAGCATAGATGCGCTGCAAGATTTTCTTCTCAGTTGCTTGAAGCGTTGGTGTCCTAACGTTTTTGTTGTTAAAGAAGGAATTCCAGGCAGGCAGGAAATGTAATGGACATGTTTTTGGCTACATTACAAAGAGTGCACTTTTGTGGCTGTTCATTACATTTGACAGCAAATAGGTTTTTTGGTTTCAGGGTTCTGAAAATTGAGGTTCGATGGTGCATTAGACTCAAGAAGACATGATGAGAAGAGAAAGAAGAGAAAATTCTTTTTGCTGGACCCTATTGTGTGACCTTCATGTACATCCCACTACCAGTCTGCCACCACCACCCCCACCCCCCGCTCCCCGTTGGTTCTCTCATCCTCTCTTCTCCCCCTGTGCCCCCCTTCCTTGCTATTCCCAAGATGGCTGGTTTCCTTTTATCTTTATATTTGATATCGCTATTTGCTTCTTTTTTGTTTATTGCTAAATGCTGGCACTGAACAATTGCACTAAAATAATAATAATATGAAACAGTATGGCAGGGATATGAGGATGTGCAGAAGTATGATTGTTGTATAACATGATGTTTTGGTGCTTAATTTGTAAAATCATAACCTAATTTGATGTTTAATAGGCTTTTCCTTAATCCCTCCTTATTATCCAATATATTTGCTTATCCAACGTTCTGCCGGCCTGTTTATGTTGTATAAGTGAGACTCTACTGTACCTGACATTCAAACACACTGCCTTTTAACATGGAGTTCCCATTTTGCGACATTTCCCATAATTTCACAGGAAAAGTCCTGGAAGAGAGCTCATCCTGTGTAATTATTAATGTATTTATTGCAGTACTTGTATCCTGCCCTTCTCATAGGGGACTCAGGGTGGCTTACAATAAAAGCACATATATAAAAATAATACAGTACATTTCAATCAGTAAAATTTTAAATACAGTAGAGTCTCGCTTATCCAACGTAAACGGGCCGGCAGAACGTTGGATAAGCGAATATGTTGGATAATAAGGAGAGATTAAGGAAAAGCCTATTAAACATCAAATTAGGTTATGATTTTACAAATTAAGCACCAAAACATCATGTTATACAACAAATTTTACAGAAAAAGTAGTTCAATACACAGTAATGCTATTTAGTAATTACTGTATTTACGAATTTAGCACCAAACTATCACGATGTATTGAAAACATTGACTACAAAAATGCGTTGGATAATCCAGAACGTTGGATAAGCGAATGTTGGATAAGTGAGACTCTACTGTACATTAGACATTCATAAAAATACACATATAAATATACAATTGGCGCGTTTCGAGTCTAAAAAACTGGGTCTGTCATTGAGTACTAAAGT
Organism: Anolis carolinensis; assembly: GCF_035594765.1. Taxonomy (NCBI): domain Eukaryota; kingdom Metazoa; phylum Chordata; class Lepidosauria; order Squamata; family Anolidae; genus Anolis; species Anolis carolinensis. The sequence continues at coordinate 22,809,161 of NW_026943820.1, forward strand.
GCATAGTAGTAATTGATGCTGCTGTTATTGTTCGAAGGCCTTATGAATATTTTGTCCAAATAAATGATACTTCCATTGCCCTTTCATTTTCAGAGTTCAAATATCCATTTGCACCGCACACAAATATTATTGTGTAGAAGTACCACAGGTGGGCCCTATTTGTGGTTAATGTTCAGGATTTATTTTAAGTATGATTTTTCTTGCTCTATTTCTTTTCTTTTCCTTTTTTAAAAATCTGACAGAACACAAGTATCCTGCAGCTCGGACCCCCATTGACACTTTCTCAGCTTAAAAGCACAGCTTGATATACTGATTTTTTAAAAAAAAATAGATTTAACCATAAGAACATGTGAATAATTTCCATATTGTAGTACCATTGACACAGCTGTGCTGGAGTGTTGTTAGACAATCTCGACTGCGTTTTGAGTGTATTTGTGTAGATTCGCTACAGGCAGATTTTGCAAGCTCCTTAAAGCTGGGCAAAATAAGCTTTCAGCATAGGAAGCTGATTTACACCCAGTTGGATTATTTACCCATCTAGCTCAAAATGGCTGGGGATTCATTAGATTGGCTTGTTGCCAAGCCCATTGTAAAAATTCACTATATTTTCTTCAAATAACTCTGGTATTCTGGTCAAGACAAATGTTTTTTATAAATGGTTTTACATGTGCACAAAATTAAAATGGATAATTTTGCAAGATCCACCTAGGCCAGGGGTCCATGGGCCAGATGTGTTGGGAACAGTTATCTTCTACAAGCCTCCTATACTAGTTTTTTGTAATGTATATAAATCAGATTGCTTACTGTATTGTATATGTATGTATTGGTATGCAGTTTTACCTTAACTCTATGTTGTGGGAGGGCTGCAAACCATGTGACCCAGATCTAGGACTATTCAGACCTGAGATTCCATTTTAGAATAGAGATGCTATCAGACGCCTTTAGACTTTTAGAAGCCATGAGATGCTATTAGGCTCTCAGACTGTATGGACTGCATGATACTCTGAGAGATGCTTTAGACTTTGGACTGTTGATTCTCAGAAAGATGCCCTGTGTTACCTGCACAGAGAATCTACTTCAAATCTACTTGTAAAATGATTGATAAACAATGTACCTGTATGCTGAATATATTAAGTTTGTAAGTTATTTCAACGAACACTACTTTATTTTGTCTCTTGAGAGCATGATTTAAACCAAGATGTTTTAAGGGACAGTAGATTTGGGGGGCGGGGGGCAACTGAAATAACACTTCTGAAACTTCTGTATTTTTGTACATTGGCATATCTCTGTTCCTAACAGATCAGAGACAATAGGTTCAGTCTAATCACTGAAGCCACATTAGCCCTGCATGAATATTAGTGGATATTTATTTACCACTGAGAAGATTCACTCAAACGAGTTTTTAGCTATTCTCTGGAATTCATTCTTTCCCCAAAAGGTTATGACTCTAAGAGGTCATGCTTTTTACCAAGGTTATTTATCTGACCCCCACCCTAAACTTAGATGTAGGGTCACCCTCAGTCTGAAACGACTTGAAGACATACAACAACAATCCTAATTAACTTGACTCTCGCATCCAGGGCCGGCCCTAGGTAATTTTCAAGTGTAGGCGAACAGGTTTTGTCCCCCCCCCCCCAAACCAATCACTGAAAAATAAAAGCGTTGGATGAGCGAAAATATTGGATAATAAGGAGGGATTAAGGAAAAGCCTATTAAACGTCAAATTACATTATGATTTTACAAATTAAGCACCAAAACATCATGTTATACAACAAATTTGACAGAAAAAGTAGTTCATTACACATTAATGCTATGTAGTAGTTACTGTATTTACGAATTTAGCACCAAAATATCATGATATATTGAAAACATTGACTACAAAAATGCATTGGATAATCCAGAACATTGGATAAGTGAGACTCTACTGTATCTATTTTTATTTCTGAAATTTACCACTCTCGTCTTATACTGGCGTCAATGTTTTCCCAGTTTTGTTGTGGTAAAATTAGGTGCCTCGGCTTATATTCCGGTCGGTTTATACTTGAGTGTATACGGTAACCTACCAAGCAAAATTTCTAGCTGTGGTATATGATAGCCATCATTTAGCTTTCCATGATTGCTCCAAAAGAGTGGACACTGGTAACAAATGAGTTGGAAACTCATTGAAATTTAATCCCGGCCTTCACTGTTTTGCCACTGCATGCTTATTTATGTCTTACAGCTGAATATTAGCCCTCGGCAGTCAATTTGAAAGAGAAATAGACATTACATTATAAGTGAGCTCCCCTCCTACCCATCCTTTCCCCTTCAGCACACAGGCTCCCTTTGCAAGTCACAAAGAATTCTTTCATGACAATAGAGGGAGAGTCACTCCATGAAAATAAATAGCCAAGAAGCAATATGGATTTAATTGCCTGTGCTGCTACATAGCTAAAATAAAACAGCTGTGATCACACACTGAAATAAAACCATTGTTCAATAAATAAGACTTATTAAACATGGATGTAGCGATGGTAAGCTCAGCTGCCCAATGACAATGTGGACCCACTTCCCAGACCACCCATTGCTCCCAGGGCGGAGTGATGTGGCCGGCCTCAAAGCTATTCACCTGGGTGGAACATTGCCGTGCCGCATTTTTGAATGTAATTGATCCTGTAGTTCAGCCATGGGTTACACTGTAGTGTCCTTGTTTACTTACTGATCGAACAAACCTTTGCTTGGCTGAGCTGACTATCATAGAATGTGTTCCTTTGAAAAGATAATTCCATATATAACCAGCAAAAAAAAATGATCCTTTATAAGCAATTTGAAACAATTTGAAGCAAATGGACTGGTACAGCAGCCCAAAAAGCCAATGTGCATGTAGTGCCTAGATCAGGGGTCCTCAAACTTTTTAAGCCGAGGGCCGGTCCACAATCCTTCAGACTGTTGAGGGGCCGGATTCTCATTTGAAAAAAAAAATACAAACAAATTCCGATGCACACTGCACGTGTCTTATTTGTAGTGCAAAAACAACAACAACAACAACAATTAAAGAACAATACAATATTTAAAAATAAAAACAATTTTAACCAACATACATTTATCAGGATTTCAATGGGAAGTGTGGTCCTGCTTCTGATCAATGAGATAGTCAAGTTAATTAGGGTTATTGTTGTTGTTGTTGTTGTTGTTGTTGTGTGCCTTCAAGTCATTTCAGACTTTGGGTGAGCCGAAGTCTAAAATTTATTTATTATTTATTTACTGCATTTATTTACTACATTTGTATCACACCCTTCTCACCCCAAAGGGGACTCAGAGTGGCTTACAAATTATATGTACATACAATATATTATATTATTAGCATAGCACAATATTAGCATTATATATTACTATATTGAACTATACAACTATACTGTAATATTATTAGTAATATTATATGTAATATAGAATATATAATTAATATTATTATATGGTATTATTATTAGTGTTATATTGTATTACATTATAATATTATTATCAACATTATATGTATATACAATATATTATATTATAAAACTGAGGGCGGGGGCCAGGTAAATGACCTCGGAGGGCCGCATCCGGCCCCCGGGCCTTAGTTTGGGGACCCCTGACCTAGATCATATGTGTCAAACCCAAGGCCCATGGGCCAAATTTGACCCACTGTGCCATTTTATGACGCTGGACTACAACTCCTGTGTTCCTCATCATTAGACATCATGACTTGACTTGATGGGAGTTGGGATACAGGAGCATTTGGGAGGCTGCCATTTGTAGAGTCAGGTTTGAATTTAGATGCAAGGCTTATGGATAGGATGTCTGACTTTACAATGTCCTTTAATGTCCCCAACCTCAGAGCCACAAGTGCAATTGGGCTGTAATTCCCATTATCTCCAGTTCTCATAGTGGGTAATAAAAAGTGTTGGGACTTATTATTGAATAACATCTGACAACCCAAAATAGGTAAAAACTAAAGATCACTGACCATCATACAAAAGGCATGTTTATATGTATATGTGTGTGCACTGTGTATATGTGTGTGTGTATATATACACTAGAGTCTCACTTATCCAACATAAACGGGCCAGCAGAACGTTGGATAAGCGAATATGTTGGATAATAAGGAGAGATTAAGGAGAAGCCTATTACACATCAAATTAGGTTATGATTTTACAAATTAAGCACCAAAACATCATGTTACACAACAAATTTGTCAGAAAAAGTAGTTCAATATGCAGTAATGCTCTGTAGTAATTACTGTATTTACAAATTTAGCACCAAAATATCACAATGTATTGAAATCATTGACTACAAAAATGTGTTGGATAATCCAGAACGTTGGATAAGCGAGTGTTGGACTCTACTGTATTATTGAATAACATCTGACAACAAAAATAGGTAAAAACTAAAGATCACTGACCATCATACAAAAGGCAGTATGTATATGTATATGTGTGTGCACTGTGTGTATATGTGTGTGTGTGTGTGTGTGTGTGTGTGTGTGTGTGTGTATATATATATATATATATATATATATATATATATAAAGGTAAAGGTTTCCCCTGACGTTAAGTACAGTTGTGTCCGACTCTGGGGGTTGGTGCTCATCTCCATTTCTAAGCCGAAGAGCCGGCGTTGTCCGTAGACACCTCCAAGGTCATGTGGCTGGCATGACTGCATGAAGCGCCGTTACCTTCCCACTGGAGCGGTACCTATTGATCTACTCACATTGGCATGTTTTCGAACTGCTAGGTTGGCAGAAGCTGGAGCTAACAGCAGGCGCTCACTCCGCTCCCGGGATTTGAACCTGGGACCTTTCGGTCTGCAAGTTCAGCAGCTCAGTGCTTTAACACACTTCGCCACCGGGGCTCCATATATATATATATATATATATATATATATATATATATATATAATTGTCCCTCTGTATCCACAGATATCACTGGACCTTCAGAAAAGTTTTGCAATTTTAATTGTAATTTTAATTGTAAAAAAACAATAGTTTTCAGGTATAAAAACCAAGAAACCTGAGTGCAGAGGGGAGCTGAATAGTATTTTAATGTCTCTAACTCAAGGAACACAGCTGTTTTCTAAACAAAAGCAAGTTATGCTTTCATTCATTCAAGATGCTGATTTGTTTAGTTTAGATATGATATTCAGAATTTTTTGTATGGAGGTAGAATATTTCCTGGTGCATATTTCAATTACAGTAGAGTCTCACTTATCCAACATAAACGGGCCGGCAGAACGTTGGATAAGTGAATATGTTAGATAATAAGGAGGGATTAAGGAAAAGCCTATTACACATCAAATTAGGTTATGATTTTACAAATTAAGCACCAAAACATCATGAAATACAACAAGTTTGACAGAAAAAGTAGTTCAATACGTCGTAATGCTATGTAGTAATTACTGTATTTATTAATTTAGCACCAAAATATCATGATGTATTGAAAACATTGGCTACAAAAATGCGTTGGATAATCCAGAACATTGGATAAGCGAATGTTGGTTAAGTGAGACTCTACTCTGTGTGTGTGTGTGTGTGTGTGTTATAATTGTCCCTCTGTATCCACAGATATCACTGGACCTTCAGAGAAGTTTTGCAATTTTAATTGTAAAAAAACAATAGTTTTCAGGTATAAAAACCAAGAAACCTGAGTGCAGAGGAGAGCTGAATAGTATTTTAATGTCTCTAACTCAAGAAACACAGCTGTTTTCTAAACAAAAGCAAGATACGCTTTCATTCATTCAAGATGCTGATTTGTTTAGTTTAGAATATACAATAAAATGATATTCAGAATTTTTTTTGTATGGAGGTAGAATATTTCCTGGTGCATATTTCAGTTACTGTACAAAAGCCAGCATGGTGTAAGGATGTGACAGTTGGATCAGGATTCTAGACGACTAGGGTTCAAGTGCCGACTTGGCACTTTGATCACCATAAGGCAGAAATAACTTGAAGGCACATAGCAACAGCAGCAGCAACGAAATTTTTAAAAAAGCTTTACAACAGAGATGACTACTAATGGGAACTATCACAATGACTCCATAGTCTGGAGTACATGGGAAAGAGGGACCGAGTGCCCTAATGTTTTTCTGGTGGGCATCTCAAAGGCATCTAGTTGACTACTGCATGGACACAAAACTGAATGAGATGAGCCGTTGATCTGAGTAATGCAGGCCTCTTGCACTAATTCTCATGCCGTTTGTATTTTGTTCAGTGTGTACCATTTTTCTTCAAAGAGATATGGTTCCCATCATAGTATCAAACACAGTAATATTGAATCACAGGGTTGTTGTATGTCTTTCGGGCTGTGTGGCCATGTTCCAGAAGTATTCTCTCCTAACGTTTCGCCCACATCTATAGATGTGGGCGAAACGTCAGGAGAGAATACTTCTGGAACATGGCCACACAGCCCGAAAGACATACAACAACCCTGTGATCCCGGCCATGAAAGCCTTCGACAACACATTAATATTGAATCAATGCTGCTTTATAACTCGAAAGAAGTGACACGGGACCAGATTGGATAAAAGCTGCCCTCTAGTGTTTATGTGTGATATTATAGTTTTAAATTTATTTATTTTTTCGTGTCAGGAACAACGAAAGTTGCTTCTGGAGTGAGAGAATTGGCTGTCTGCAAGGACGTTGCCCAGGGGACACCCGGATGTTTTGATGTTTTACCATCCTTGTGGGAGGTTTCTCTCATGTCCCCGCATGGAGCTGGAGCTGATAGAGGGAGCTCATCCGCGCTCTCCCCAGGTGGGATTCGAACCTGGCAGCCTTCAGGTCAGCAACCCAACCTTCAAGTCACAAAGCTTTTATCCCCTAGGCCACTGGAGGCTCCAGTTTTTAAAAAAAGTTTTAAAATAATTACTGCACTGATTAAAAATTCCCCGGCAATTTTTTTAAAAATGTAATACAGTAGAGTCTCACTTATCCAACGTTCTGGATTATCCAATGCATTTTTGTAGTCAATGTTTTCAATATATCATGATATTTTGGTGCTAAATTCGTAAATACAGTAATTACTACATAGCATTAATGTGTAATGAACTACTTTTTCTTTCAAATTTGTTGTCTAACATGATGTTTTGGTGCTTAATTTGTAAAATCATAACCTATTTTGATGTTTAATAGGCTTTTTCTTAATCTCTCCTTATTATCCAACATATTCACTTATCCAACATTCTGCCGGCCCATTTATGTTGGATAAGTGAGACTCTACAGTATATAAAGATAGATTTTAGTCTACCATAGATTTTATTAAGTGAAGAAGAAATAGGAAATCTCAACACAGAAGGTATTTCAATAGCTATGTAACCAAAGAATTGTAGTTGTTTTGAAAAACCCCATAGTCTGAACAATTCCATATCCTAGGTCTGAAACATTACTATTTTTGAAGGTGATTGAGAAATGAAAATAATTTCTTTTTTAAAAGAGGATGGGAGGGGATGAGATAAAGAGGTTCTTTAAATGGCTTTTTATAAGGAAAAAAAATGCCCACATCAGAATGGTTTGGAGTTCTCTCCACTCCACATGTTGTCTCAAACCATTGAACTCTAGTCGAGAGCAAAAGTATAGCCTATCCCATTGCATGCTCTTGGTGCATTCATGATCTTGTTGGGTTTTCCTTGGTCATTATGGGACAGAATGCTGGTTTTGGTCCGGTCTAATACGACTTTTTCTCTCATCCTTTTCTTCTTTCCCAGATAGGGACAATGGTGTTTTGTTCAGCTTTTGGCATCCAAAATCCCAATATGAGTGTGTGTTATATTGGGGGGGGGGGGGGGGAGACCCACATTGGCTACTTTCCAGGTGTTTGTTCTGTTTTATAGAGAACAGTCCTCTGTTTTGAATTTATTTATTTATTATTTACAGTATTTATATTCTGCACTTCTCACCCCAAAGGGGACTCAGGGCGGATCACATTATATACATATAGGGCAAACATTCAATGCCCATATACATATAGAACTGAGACAGAGACAGACGCAGAGGCAATTTAACCTTCTTCTGGCCACAGGGGGGAGCAGCTGCTTCATCATCCACTGTGACAGCATTTCCTCATTCCAACTTCGTAAATTAGTTAAATTTGCCTCCCCACTTTATAAGTGGTACCTTAGTGTGTAAACTTTTATTACGGTCAATGACCAGCTCATATCAAGGGCACCCAGTCCCGTACATCCATATAAAATCCGAGAAGTTATATACTTCAGAATTAATAAAACTCCTATAAAACTAAATCATTGACAAAATTTAAAATCTCGGCTAAAAACTTCAATATTAATATAAACCCTTATAAAATTGAATCATTGCCAAAATTTAAAATCTAGGCTAAAAACTTCAACATTAATAAAAACCATTGTACCTTGTTTCCTACTTGATAGATGCAACTATCTTTCGGGTTGCTAGGTCAGCAACGAGCAGGGGCTATTTTTTATTTTTTAATTGACGGGTGCTCACCCCGCCACGGCCTGGCCTCGAACTCATGACCTCATGGTCAGAGTGATTTATTGCAGCAGGCTGCTCACCAGCCTGCGCCACAGCCCGGCCCCAATGAATTATATTACTTGAACTCACATGGTCACGGGCCTTTCAGCCCTGGGATGCCAAGTTTGGTGATGAAATTAAGAGTTCCCTGCCATTGGTTTTAATTTTATGATGGTATCTTCAGTCATGCCAAGCATTAATAGACCCCAATCATACAATTTCATTCAATCCATTCATGACAAAGACCCTACCGGAAATTGGTGGCGCTCCCCCATTAAACTTATGCTGGGGGCCCACTGTGAAAAGTCAAAAGCAGTGCAACCAAAGGCATGTTGCAACACAAAAAGAAAGCAAAGGAGACAAAATGAATTCTTTCTATGGTTCTGATTTTTATTTTTGTGATCAGTTTGACAAGTTTTGACAGTGGTCCGATTAGTTCAGTTGCTAACCAGTGGCCGCTGCCGGATGCCCAGAGGAAGGCGAAAAACCTCCAGGGTCCGAGGCCAAACTGCCCTGGAGGAAAATTCCTTCCTGACCCCAAAAGTGGCGATCGGTGCTACCCCGGGCATGTCGGCAAGAACCACAGACCTCCAACCCACTCACTCCATCTTGGCTTAAGGCTCAGAGAAGGAGCCCAGGCAGTCGTTTCAGTTCTCTTCCCTTCTCCTCATACAAGAAAAGCTGGCCCAGCTCTTCAAATGACCCCAGGCCAAGGAGAGATCCAACACTCTGGGAGACAGTCTTCTCTTGTTCCGAGAAGTTCTTTCTTCTAAGTCAGTTTCGTCATCTTTCCTCTTTTTCACCTTCAGTCTTCGATAGTAAGAAACTATCCCTGCATCATTCTTTGCCACGTATGCGGTATCTAGCCTGTGATGGATCCAAAAAAAATCATTGTTACCATTATAATCATCATTATGTTCAAGAATTGAGTAATTCAAATCTCTTACCTGGAGCAGATCCTACTTGAAGATCTTCTATATTGTGACTGCTGTAGATCCAAGAGCTAATTACCTCAAAATCTCTTACCTTAAAGTTCTTACCTGCAGATCACCTACCTTGGGAATGCTATGGATTTAAAAAGGTCATTACTTCAAATATCTACCATGAAAGTTGTAATTCTTACCTGAAGATTACCTACCTTGGGAATGCTGTGGATTTAAAAGGTCATTACTTCAAATACTTTACATGAAAGTTGTAATTCCTACCTGCAAAATTACCTACCTTGGGAATGCTGTGGATTTAAAAGGTCATTACTTCAAATACTTTACATGAAAATTGCAATTCCTACCTGCAAATTACCTACCTTGGGAATGCTGTGGATTTAAAAGGTCATTACTTCAAATACTTTACATGAAAGTTGCAATTCCTACCTGCAAATTACCTTCCTTGGGAATGCTGTGGATTTAAAAGGTCATTACTTCAAATACTTTACATGAAAGTTGCAATTCCTACCTGCAAATTACTTACCTTGGGAATGCTGTGGATTTAAAAGGTCATTACTTCAAATACTTTACATGAAAGTTGCAATTCTTACCTGCAAATTACCTTCCTTGGGAATGCTGTGGATTTAAAAGGTCATTACTTCAAATACTTTACATGAAAATTGCAATTCCTACCTGCAAATTACCTTCCTTGGGAATGCTGTGGATTTAAAAGGTCATTACTTCAAATACTTTACATGAAAGTTGCAATTCCTACCTGCAAATTACCTACCTTGGGAATGCTGTGGATTTAAAAGGTCATTACTTCAAATACTTTACATGAAAATTGCAATTCCTACCTGCAAATTACCTACCTTGGGAATGCTGTGGATTTAAAAGGTCATTACTTCAAATACTTTACATGAAAGTTGCAATTCTTACCTGCAAATTACCTTCCTTGGGAATGCTGTGGATTTAAAAGGTCCTTTCTTCAAATACTTTACATCAAAGTTGCAATTCCTACCTGCAAATAACCTACCTTGGGAATGCTGTAGATTTAAAAGGTCATTACTTCAAATACTTTACATGAAAGTTGGAATTCCTACCTGCAAATTACCTACCTTGGGAATGCTGTGGATTTAAAAGGTCATTACTTCAAATACTTTACATGAAAATTGCAATTCCTACCTGCAAATAACCTACCTTGGGAATGCTGTGGATTTAAAAGGTCATTACTTCAAATACTTTACATGAAAGTTGGAATTCCTACCTGCAAATTACCTACCTTGGGAATGCTGTGGATTTAAAAGGTCATTACTTCAAATACTTTACACGAAAATTGCAATTCCTACCTGCAAATAACCTACCTTGGGAATGCTGTGGATTTAAAAGGTCATTACTTCAAATACTTTACATGAAAGTTCTAATTCCTACCTGCAAATTATCTACCTTGGGAATGCTATGGATTTAAAAGGTCATTACTTCAAGTACTTTACATGAAAGTTGGAATTCCTACCTGAAAATTACCTACCTTGGGAATGCTGTGGATTTAAAAGGTCATTACTTCAAATACTTTACATGAAAGTTGTAATTCCTACCTGAAAATTACCTACCTTGGGAATGCTGTGGATTTGAAAGGTCATTACTTCAAATACTTTACATCAAAGTTGTAATTCCTACCTGAAAATTACTTACCTTGGGAATGCTGTGGATTTAAAAGGTCATTACTTCAAATACTTTACATGAAAGTTGTAATTCCTACCTGCAAATTACTTACCTTGGGAATGCTATGGATTTAAAAGGTCATTACTTCAAATACTTTACATGAAAGTTGTAATTCCTACCTGCAAATTACTTACCTTGGGAATGCTATGGATTTAAAAGGTCATTACTTCAAATACTTTACATGAAAGTTGTAATTCCTACCTGAAAATTACCTACCTTGGGAATGCTGTGGATTTGAAAGGTCATTACTTCAAATACTTTACATCAAAGTTGTAATTCCTACCTGAAAATTACTTACCTTGGGAATGCTGTGGATTTAAAAGGTCATTACTTCAAATACTTTACATGAAAGTTGTAATTCCTACCTGCAAATTACTTACCTTGGGAATGCTATGGATTTAAAAGGTCATTACTTCAAATACTTTACATGAAAGTTGTAATTCCTACCTGCAAATTACTTACCTTGGGAATGCTGTGTATTTAAAAGGTCATTACTTCAAATACTTTACATGAAAGTTGTAATTCCTACCTGCAAATTACTTACCTTGGGAATGCTGTGTATTTAAAAGGTCATTACTTCAAATACTTTACATGAAAGTTGCAATTCCTACCTGCAAATTACCTACCTTGGGAATGCTGTGGATTTAAAAGGTCATTACTTCAAATACTTTACATGAAAGTTCTAATTCCTACCTGCAAATGACCTACCTTGGGAATGCTGTGGATTTAAAAGGTCATTACTTCAAATACTTTACATGAAAGTTGGAATTCCTACCTGCAAATTACTTACCTTGGGAATGCTGTGGATTTAAAAGGTCATTACTTCAAATACTTTACATGAAAGTTGGAATTCCTACCTGCAAATTACCTACCTTGGGAATGCTGTGGATTTAAAAGGTCATTACTTCAAATACTTTACATGAAAGTTGGAATTCCTACCTGCAAATTACCTACCTTGGGAATGCTGTGGATTTAAAAGGTCATTACTTCAAATACTTTACACGAAAATTGCAATTCCTACCTGCAAATAACCTACCTTGGGAATGCTGTGGATTTAAAAGGTCATTACTTCAAATACTTTACATGAAAGTTCTAATTCCTACCTGCAAATTATCTACCTTGGGAATGCTATGGATTTAAAAGGTCATTACTTCAAGTACTTTACATGAAAGTTGGAATTCCTACCTGAAAATTACCTACCTTGGGAATGCTGTGGATTTAAAAGGTCATTACTTCAAATACTTTACATGAAAGTTGGAATTCCTACCTGAAAATTACCTACCTTGGGAATGCTGTGGATTTAAAAGGTCATTACTTCAAATACTTTACATGAAAGTTGGAATTCCTACCTGAAAATTACTTACCTTGGGAATGCTGTGGATTTAAAAGGTCATTACTTCAAGTACTTTACATGAAAGTTGGAATTCCTACCTGAAAATTACCTACCTTGGGAATGCTGTGGATTTAAAAGGTCATTACTTCAAGTACTTTACATGGAAGTTGGAATTCCTACCTGAAAATTACTTACCTTGGGAATGCTGTGGATTTAAAAGGTCATTACTTCAAGTACTTTACATGAAAGTTGGAATTCCTACCTGAAAATTACCTACCTTGGGAATGCTGTGGATTTAAAAGGTCATTACTTCAAGTACTTTACATGAAAGTTGGAATTCCTACCTGAAAATTACTTACCTTGGGAATGCTGTGGATTTAAAAGGTCATTACTTCAAATACTTTACATGAAAGTTCTAATTCCTACCTGCAAATTATCTACCTTGGGAATGCTATGGATTTAAAAGGTCATTACTTCAAGTACTTTACATGAAAGTTGGAATTCCTACCTGAAAATTACCTACCTTGGGAATGCTGTGGATTTAAAAGGTCATTACTTCTAATACTTTACATGAAAGTTGTAATTCCTACCTGAAAATTACCTACCTTGGGAATGCTGTGGATTTGAAAGGTCATTACTTCAAATACTTTACATCAAAGTTGTAATTCCTACCTGAAAATTACTTACCTTGGGAATGCTGTGGATTTAAAAGGTCATTACTTCAAATACTTTACATGAAAGTTGTAATTCCTACCTGCAAATTACTTACCTTGGGAATGCTGTGGATTTAAAAGGTCATTACTTCAAATACTTTACATGAAAGTTGTAATTCTTACCTGCAAATTACTTACCTTGGGAATGCTATGGATTTAAAAGGTCATTACTTCAAATACTTTACATGAAAGTTGTAATTCCTACCTGCAAATTACTTACCTTGGGAATGCTGTGTATTTAAAAGGTCATTACTTCAAATACTTTACATGAAAGTTGGAATTCCTACCTGCAAATTACCTACCTTGGGAATGCTGTGGATTTAAAAGGTCATTACTTCAAATACTTTACATGAAAGTTGGAATTCCTACCTGCAAATTACCTACCTTGGGAATGCTGTGGATTTAAAAGGTCATTACTTCAAATACTTTACATGAAAGTTGGAATTCCTACCTGCAAATTACTTACCTTGGGAATGCTGTGGATTTAAAAGGTCATTACTTCAAATACTTTACATGAAAGTTGGAATTCCTACCTGCAAATTACCTACCTTGGGAATGCTGTGGATTTAAAAGGTCATTACTTCAAATACTTTACATGAAAGTTGTAATTCCTACCTGCAAATGACCTACCTTGGGAATGCTGTGGATTTAAAAGGTCATTACTTCAAATACTTTACATCAAAGTTGCAATTCCTACCTGCAAATTACCTACCTTGGGAATGCTGTGGATTTAAAAGGTCATTACTTCAAATACTTTACATGAAAGTTGGAATTCCTACCTGCAAATTACTTACCTTGGGAATGCTGTGGATTTAAAAGGTCATTACTTCAAATACTTTACATCAAAGTTGTAATTCCTACCTGCAAATGACCTACCTTGGGAATGCTGTGGATTTAAAGGTCATTACTTCAAATACTTTACATCAAAGTTGTAATTCCTACCTGCAAATCACCTACCTTGGGAATGCTGTGGATTTAAAAGGTCATTACTTCAAATACTTTACATCAAAATTGCAATTCCTACCTGCAAATTACCTACCTTGGGAATGCTGTGGATTTAAAGGTCATTACTTCAAATACTTTACATGAAAGTTGTAATTCCTACCTGCAAATTACTTACCTTGGGAATGCTGTGGATTTAAAGGTCATTACTTCAAATACTTTACATGAAAGTTGGAATTCCTACCTGCAAATTACTTACCTTGGGAATGCTGTGGATTTAAAAGGTCATTACTTCAAATACTTTACATCAAAGTTGTAATTCCTACCTGCAAATTACCTACCTTGGGAATGCTGTGGATTTAAAAGGTCATTACTTCAAATACTTTACATGAAAGTTGGAATTCCTACCTGCAAATTACTTACCTTGGGAATGCTGTGGATTTAAAAGGTCATTACTTCAAATACTTTACATGAAAGTTGTAATTCCTACCTGCAAATTACCTACCTTGGGAATGCTGTGGATTTAAAGGTCATTACTTCAAATACTTTACATGAAAGTTGTAATTCCTACCTGCAAATTACTTACCTTGGGAATGCTGTGGATTTAAAAGGTCATTACTTCAAATACTTTACATCAAAGTTGTAATTCCTACCTGCAAATGACCTACCTTGGGAATGCTGTGGATTTAAAGGTCATTACTTCAAATACTTTACATCAAAGTTGTAATTCCTACCTGCAAATGACCTACCTTGGGAATGCTGTGGATTTAAAGGTCATTACTTCAAATACTTTACATCAAAGTTGGAATTCCTACCTGCAAATTACCTACCTTGGGAATGCTGTGGATTTAAAAGGTCATTACTTCAAATACTTTACATGAAAGTTGTAATTCCTACCTGCAAATTACTTACCTTGGGAATGCTGTGGATTTAAAAGGTCATTACTTCAAATACTTTACATCAAAGTTGTAATTCTTACCTGCAAATTACTTACCTTGGGAATGCTATGGATTTAAAAGGTCATTACTTCAAATACTTTACATGAAAGTTCTAATTCCTACCTGCAAATTACTTACCTTGGGAATGCTGTGGATTTAAAAGGTCATTACTTCAAATACTTTACATGAAAGTTGCAATTCCTACCTGCAAATTACCTACCTTGGGAATGCTATGGATTTAAAGGTCATTACTTCAAATACTTTACATGAAAGTTGCAATTCCTACCTGCAAATTACCTACCTTGGGAATGCTGTGGATTTAAAAGTTCATTACTTCAAATACTTTACATCAAAGTTGTAATTCCTACCTGCAAATTACCTACCTTGGGAATGCTGTGTATTTAAAAGGTCATCACTTCAAATACTTTACATCATAGTTCTAATTCCTACCTGCAAAGTATCTACCTTGGGAATTCTATGGATTTAAAAGGTCATTACTTCAAATACTTTACATCAAAGTGTAATTCCTACCTGCAATTTACCTACCTTGGGAATGCTGTGGATTTAAAAGGTCATTACTTCAAATACTTTACATCAAAGTTGTAATTCCTACCTGAAAATTACCTACCTTGGGAATGCTGTGGATTTAAAACGTCATTACTTCAAATACTTTAAATGAAAGTTGCAATTCCTACCTGCAACTTACCTACCTTGGGAATGCTGTGGATTTAAAAGGTCATTACTTCAAATACTTTACATGAAAGTTGCAATTCCTCCCTGCAAATCACCTACCTTGGGAATGCTGTGGATTTTAAAGGTCATTTCTTCAAATACTTGAAATGTAAGTTGTAATTCCTACCTGCAAATTACTTACCTTGGGAATGCTGTGGATTTAAAAGGTCATTACTTCAAATACTTTACATCAAAGTTGTAATTCCTACCTGCAAATTACCTACCTTGGGAATGCTGTGGATTTTAAAGGTCATTACTTCAAATACTTTACATGAAAGTTTTAATTCCTACCTGCAAATTACTTACCTTGGGAATGCTGTGGATTTAAAAAGTCATTACTTCAAATACTTTACATGGACGTTGTAATTCTTACCTGCAAATTACTTACCTTGGGAATGCTGTGGATTTAAAAGGTCATTACTTCAAATACTTTACATGAAAGTTGTAATTCTTACCTGCAAATTACCTACCTTGGGAATGCTATGGATTTAAAAGGTCATTACTTCAAATACTTTACATGAAAGTTGTAATTCTTACCTGCAAATTACTTACCTTGGGAATGCTGTGGATTTAAAAAGTCATTACTTCAAATACTTTACATGAAAGTTTTAATTCCTACCTGCAAATTACTTACCTTGGGAATGCTGTGGATTTAAAAGGTCATTACTTCAAATACTTTACATGAAAGTTGTAATTCTTACCTGCAAATTACCTACCTTGGGAATGCTATGGATTTAAAAGGTCATTACTTCAAATACTTTACATGAAAGTTGTAATTCTTACCTGCAAATTACCTACCTTGGGAATGCTATGGATTTAAAAGGTCATTACTTCAAATACTTTACATGAAAGTTGTAATTCCTACCTGCAAATTACCTACCTTGGGAATGCTGTGGATTTAAAAGGTCATTACTTCAAATACTTTACATGAAAGTTGTAATTCCTACCTGCAAATTACCTACCTTGGGAATGCTGTGGATTTAAAAGGTCATTACTTCAAATACTTTACATGAAAGTTGGAATTCCTACCTGCAAATGACCTACCTTGGGAATGCTGTGGATTTAAAAGGTCATTACTTCAAATACTTTACATGAAAGTTGCAATTCTTACCTGCAGATTACCTACCTGGCTACAGATACACAGGTACATGGATCTATATGTATAAAGGATTTGCAAAGACCTGCAAACATATGAGAGGAAATTCATATATAAAATTAATGCATATAGATACACACACATATAAAGGTACATAGAGATGGCAAAAGCTTGCAAGGGGTTAATGCCTATATATCTGTCGGAGAGTTTAACAAATATTTCAGGGAAAAATGCTTTTATAAGATTAATCATAGAATCATAGAATCATAGAATAGTAAATACACCCTTGCAAGTCAGGAAGAAGAAAAATATATATTCTTCCTGACTTGCAAGGGTGTATTTTCAAAATATTCCCTTGATTAAGAGCGAGGGAGGCTTTGCAAAAGAAAACACACTGATAAGGAAAGAGAGAAATAGATTACATATTGCAAGCAATAGCCTGCAGGCTCTGTTGCTGGCCTTGACCTTGATCCGATTATAAGCTGGGGGAGGCTTTTTCAGCTCAGAAATAAGGGTTGAAAAACTCAGCTTATCTTCAAGTATATACGGTACTTCAAAATTCAATAATAATATAAAAACATTATAAAATTGAATCATTGACAAAATTTAAATTCTAAGCTAAACACCACATACTAGTACTATTAAGACCAAATTCAGCCCACGGGATCATCCGGGGGGAGTCTAAAGGGAGGAGGTGGGGATGGCACCCGGGGGGGGGGGGATATCCATAACTGTAAATAACAGTATATAATTATAGTTATTGGTCTATATCTGCTTTCCCATCTATACTCAATAGGTGGTACAGTAGAGTCTCACTTATCCAAGCCTCGCTTATCCAAGCCTCTGGATTATCCATGCTATTTTTGTAGTCAATGTTTTCAATATATCATGATATTTTGGTGCTAAATTCGTAAATACAGTAATTACAACATAACATTGCTGCGTATGGAACTGCGTATTATTATTATTATTATTATTATTATTATTATTATTATTATTATTGTATGACACAACAAACAAAATATATATGCTGGATTTCATATCACAAAATCACAAGTCGAACACTTCCCAAGCCAGGGGTCCCCAAACTAAGGCCCGGGGGCCGGATGTGGCCCTCCGAGGTCATTTACCTGGCCCCCGCCCTCAGTTTTATAATATAATATATTGTATATACATATAATATTGATAATAATATTATAATAATATTATAATGTAATACAATATAACACTAATCATTATACCATATAATAATATTAATTATATATTCTATATTACATATAATATTACTAATAATATTACAGTATAGTGGTATAGTTCAGTATAGTAATATATAATGCTAATATTGTGCTATGCTAATAATATAATATATTGTATGTACATATAATTTGTAAGCCACTCTGAGTCCCTTTTGGGGTGAGAAGGGTGTGATACAAATGTAGTAAATAAATGCAGTAAATAAATAAATAATAAATAAATAGATTTTAGACTTAGGCTCGCGCAAAGTCTGAAATGACTTGAAGGCACACAACAACAACAACAACAACAACAACAGCAACAACAGCAACAACAACAATCCTAATTAACTTGACTATCTCATTGGCCAGAAGCAGGAGCACACTTCCCATTGAAATCCTGATAAAAGTATGTTGGGTTAAAATTGTTTTTATTTTTAAATATTGTATTGTTCTTTCATTGTTCTTGTTGTTGCTGTTGTTTTTGCACTACAAATAAGACATGTGCAGTGTGCATCGGAATTTGTTTGTATTTTTTTTTTCAAATGATAATCCGGCCCCTCAACAGTCTGTAGGATTGTGGACCGGCCCTTGGATTAAAAAGTTTGAGGACCCCTGTCCCAAGCATTTAGGACTGTGTGATGTATTACAGTAGAGTCTCACTTATCCAAGACTCACTTATCCAAGACTCACTTATCCAAGATTCTGGGTTATCCAAGTCAAATTCGTAAATACAGTCATTACAACATAACATTACTTCGTATTGAACTACCTTTTCTATCAAATTTGTTGAATAACGTGATGTTTTGGTGCTTAATTTGTAAAATCATAACCTAATTTGATGTTTAATAGGCTTTTCTTAATCCCTCCTTATTATCCGAGATATTTGCTTATCCAAGCTTCTGCCGGCCAGTTTAGCTTGGATAAGTGAGACTCTACTGTACTTAGTTCTTTTGGCTCTCAATCATCGTCTGCCGGATTTTAATTGCGGCCGTGCAGAACTTGGCGACGTTGTACGTCACAGCCAGGATGGTATATGAGAGCAGTAAGGTTATGTAAAAATATTTTACCTGTAAAGTTGTATAATCTTCCTCTAGATTTTCTACTTCTTACAAATCCTTCTTCATTATCTTTAGCAATAAATTCCTTAGGAAAGTTTAGCCTGTCATATTTGTAATCCACAAAAAGAAAAGAGTGGTGTTGCTCTTTTCATGCCCTGTCTCCATGGGCCAAATTCATCATACTTCAATCATATTGACTGCCATTCTGATACACAACATTCCTGACCATTTGTAATCCTTTGGCCCTTAAACCACTTTAAAAAGAAAGCCCCCTTATGATCCTCATTGCCCAGAGGATGAAGCCAACTGCTTCACCTTGGAGTCTCCTGGTCCAGCTTTAACTGCCACGGAACATGTTGCGCATCACAATGGATGACATGGCATATCTTCCATGCCCTGTGTATGGATGGCAAGAAACATCCTGATACCATTTATATGTCATGGCTCAATCCTGAAAGCATTCCCCGAAATGTCAACACATTTTGGCATGAAATACATGAATCTCCAGCCCAAGTAATAAAACCCACCTTATGTTTTCAAAGCACAGAGACGGAAGGCAATTACATTCAAAGGAATGAGATCTTCATTTGTTGACACTTGAATCTATATCATAGAGGACGACTAATTTGATGAACCAGCAGAGTATAGTGCTTTGGGCTCAAACTGGAATCCCGGATCAACCACTTCTATAATAACAAGATCCCACTCTGGATTTCATCACTAGAGGCTAATCAGAGGAATATATTAGGATGGTCAAAATGGCCAAAATATAAAGATATTTTGATTAATAGGAAAGATAAATATGAATTAAAAACACAAGAAGAAATAAAGTTGAATTTCCCTGGTATTTCCTGGTTTCAATATTTATTTATTTATTTATTTACTTACAGTATTTATATTCCGCCCTTCTCACCCCAAAGGGGACTCAGGGCGGATCACATTATACACACATAGGGCAAACATTCAATGCCCATAAACACATCAAACAGAGACCGAGACAGACAGACGCAGAGGCAATTTAACCTTCTCCTGAGGGGATGTTCGATTCTGGCCACAAGGGGGAGCAGCTGCTTCATCATCCACTCTGACGGCACTTCCTCATTCCAAGTCGTAAATTAGTTAAACTTGCCTCCCCACTTTTATAAGTGGTACCTTATTTCCTACTTGATAGATGCAACTATCTTTCGGGTTGCTAAGTCAGCAACGAGCAGGGTCTATTTTTTACTTTTAATTGATGGGTGCTCACCCCGCCACGGGCTGGCCTCGAACTCATGACCTCATGGTCAGAGTGATTTATTGCAGCTGCTCAACAGCCTGCGCCACAGCCCGGCCCCAATATGCACAAATAAAGGAACAGTTTAACAAGGACAATATAATTGGTTTCAGCAACCCTGACAATGTTTGGGACAAAATAACACTAAACAATAAGAAAACAATTTCTAAGATTTATACTATTTTACTAGAATGGTCAACGGAAATGGAAGAAATCAAGAACTGTATGGTGAAATGGGCTAGGAATATTGGCTGCCCGATTAAACTAGCAGAATGGGAAGAAATTTGGAATAACAAGATGAAATATACATATGCTTCCGACTTAAAGGAAAACTGGCTTAAACTATTCCACAGATAGTATATGATGCCAAAAACATTAGGTCAAATGTATAAAAATTATGATAGGAAATGTTGGAAATGTAAAATCCAGGAAGGCTCATTCTACCATCTATGGTGGACTTGTGAAAAGACTAAAAAATATTGGGAAATGATTCACCAAGAAACACAAATTATTTTACAAAAGAAATATTTATTAAAACCTGAATATTATTTATTAGGATATTATTCATTATAGATAATGAGATTAAATTTGATACAAATGATGACATTTTATTTACATATTGTGCTACAGCCGCCAGGATGACATTCGCGAAAGTTTGGAAATTAGAAGAAACTCCGAAGAAAGACTCTTGGATGTATAAATTGGAAGAGATACACAGCATGGACAAACTTATGTTCCTTCTGAAAGAAACAAGAGGAAAAAATATAAGAAGGACAAATTGGAGTAAAATGGAAGAATACTTTAAGAAATGTAGTGAAATAGATTAGGAGTTTGAGAAGTTGAAAAATGTTAAGTATAGCGAACTTATGTAAAAAGGTAAAGAATGGAAGATTACTTCCCTGTTTTGTTGATGTTTCCCTGAAATTTACTCTGTTTCATTCCCTTCCCCTTTCCCTGTTTCCCCTTACTCACCCCCTTCCCTTTGCCCCTATTCTCCCGCACTTATCCCCGTTTTTAAAACCTGTACTGTATTTGAAAAATACCAATAAAATTATATATATATTTTAAAAAAACACAGAAACAATACTGAATGACTTTGGATGAAACCTATTAGATGACTTCGGATGGGACACTCTCAGAGCTAGGAAACCCTGGTAATAGGCTCACCTTAGGATCGCCATAAGTCAGAAACAATGATAATATATCTCTGTTGTTATTATGCGGTTGATGTGTGTCTTTGTTACAATGAATTTTTGAATTAAAAGAAGCCTCCAAGCACGGGAACTCAGTCAGCCTTTGGTTTTAACATTCTGCAGAATTGGGGGGGGGGGGGGGGGGATCCTTTAAAAGATTTTAAGATGCAGGTTTTTTTTTCTTTTAAAATACAGCAATGTGACCCCTGCCCCCCTCAAAAATGGCCCAACTGTTTACAAGGGCCCCATGTTGTGGTTGGCTCTGGATTCCCAAAAAATTCAGAGCAACACGCATTTTTGGAAAATAATGTTCAAGGCCGCATTAAGCAACTTTGGGCTGCATTAACTCAGATTCGTTCTGTGTATTGTTTAGCCCCAATGGAGCCACTTTGCTGGCACTTCATGCTAAGTGTCAGTGTAGATGTTCTCTCGATCCTTTTGGAAACCATTTGTTTCAGAAAGGCAGAGTATGTGCTTGGTGTGTTGTGTTCCAGAACTTTGTCAGTCTGGATTTGGAAGTCCCACAGTATCTTTGCATGTTCATTTTCCAATACTTTTGCAGGTTTGTGATCCCTCCAGTTCTTTACTGCTGGGAGGTGGTACTCGCTTCTCGGCCTTTTGGCTAACATCAAGTGTAGTACTTGAGGCACAAGTTCCAATGAATCATTTGGGCCACATAGTTGTGCCTCTGTTTGTAGTCTGTCTGTGCAATTTTCTTACAGCAGCTGAGGATATGATCAATGGTTTCGTCAGCTTCCTTGCACAGTCTGCATTTTAATAATAATTATTATTATTACTACTACTACCCAAAATGCCTACTAAAGGGCATGAGAATGATGTCTACCATGTTTTGGGGATACTTTGGGTGACTGGTGGCTTCCACCATAGATGAGAAATGAATCCACTCATTGGTCCCATCCAAGGTGCCATATATAATGCAGTTTGAAACATCTTTATATGATCAGTATAGACTCATACCGTGCAGTTCAATGCAGTTAATAGATATAGTTTCAATGTAGATGGAGCCTGAGTTTTAGTCTCAATTTAAAAGTTATCCAAAATACAGAGTGTTATCCTTCAAATAGGTTCAATTCCCTAGAACAGGCTTTTAAAATTCAGACTAAAACTGAATGATTTCATCATCACATAACATGGAACCAACAGCGCCAGCGAATCTATGGTACCCTTTAGACATGTCAACATTTCCTTAACATTATTGGACATCTATCCAGCATGCTTAGCTTCTCAATGCTCCAAAACACATTGAATAATGAGTTATTTCTTCTTTTCCTTGAAGCACATCTACATCCTGAATGAGAAAGCCAAGGAGAAATATAAAGTGTTTGGCAGTGGAACTCTCTGCCCCGGACTGTGGTGGAGGCTCCTTCTTTGGAGGCTTTTAAGCAGAGGCTGGATGGCCATCTGTCGGGGTGCTTTGAATGTGACTTCCTGCTTCCTGGCGGGGGGTTGGACTAGATGGCCCATGAGGTCTCTTCCAAGTCTATTATTCTATGATTCTATGTGTGATTCATTTATTGGAACAATGAACCATAAAGCATTTAGATGAACAAAACTGAGGCTGACCAGAAAGGAAAAGAAAAATGTATAGCTTACAAAAACTGCTAGGTCATGATGGAGAATATCTGCAGTATAAAATAAAGGATTACACATTTCTAAAAAGACAAATGGGTCACAGAATAGATTATCTTTCCGTCGCAAACAAAAGGTACCATTAGCATTCCTAAATGGGAAATAATGCTATTTAATTCTTCTGACCTATTGCAATCCTACAGTAATGGGTGCCATAAATTAATTACATCCATTTTGCAAACTGTACAACACTATGGAGAAGCCTGCTATTTTCTGTGAAATCAACAGGGATGCGAAATAAATCTGAACCTAAACTGGAGAGCCATATCAGCAGGCAATGGTCACAGCATGCTTTTCCATATTCTTTGCTGACATTATCACTAGATCACTAAAATTACAAATATCACTGCTTAAATTGTTATTGGTAATTGGACCGGCTCAATGAGCCATTCTAATAAGATTACAACCCAATCAACTTGATGGTACTTATTAATTTGCACCATTGTTGTGCATAAGCCATTTTACAAGTACTACGGGAAAAATAAAGCAGAAGTAGCTGTCCCGAGGTGCATTCAATTCACTTGTTGATAACGCGGGAGATGAGAGAGTAGCAAACAATGGAGGCCACATCGACACTGCCATATAATAATTAATAATAATATAATATTGTAATATAATAATACTAATACAGTAGAGTCTCACTTATCCAACATTCGCTTATCCAATGTTCTGGATTATCCAACGCATTTTTGTAGTCAATGTTTTCAATACATCGTGATATTTTAGTGCTAAATTTGTAAATACAGTAATTACTACATAGCATTACTGCGTATTGAACTACTTTTTCTGTCAAATTTGTTGTATAACATTATGTAATACAAGTACCATTACTTACAACGGCATAATAAAATAAGTGTCCCTTGCATACCGTAAGATGCCAAAATCAAGGTTTGCTTTGTTGGATTTTTTAAAATTCCCAATCCATGGGATAATTGAATCCGCGGATACAGAATCCCTGGGGCAACTGTGTTGCATGCTTCAGGGCAAGGAGTGTCCAAACTGTAATTCTAGATCTGCTGCTGCTCAATCGCATAGTCGTTTCTGACTCTTCGTGACCTCATGGACCAGTCCACGCCAGAGCTCCCTGTCGGCTGTCACTGCCCCCAGTTCCTTCAAGGTCAAGCCAGTCACTTCAAGGATCCATCCATCCATCCATCCATCTTGCCCTTGGTCGGCCTCTCTTCCTTTTTCCTTCCATTTTCTCCAGCATCGTGATCTTTTCCAAGCTTTCCTGTCTCCTCATGATGTGGCCAAAATACTTCATCTTTGCCTCTAATGTCCTTCCCTCCAGTGAGCAGCCATTGGGCATTATTTCCTGGAGGACGGACTGGATGGATCTTCTTACGGTCCAAGGCACTCTCTGGATTTTCCTCCAGCACCAAAGTTCAAAAGCAGCCATCTTCTTTAGCTCAGCCTTCCTTATGGTCCAGCTCTCGCATCCATAGGTTTCTATGGGGAATACCATTGCTTTGACTATGCGGACCTTCGTTGCCAGTGTGATGTCTCTGCTCTTCACTATTTTGTCAAGGTTGGCCATTGCTCTCCTCCCAAGAAGTAGACGTCTTCTGATTTCCTGGCTGAAGTCTGCATCTGCAGTGATCTTCGCGCCTAGAAATATAAAGTCTGTCACTGCCTCCACGTTTCTCCCTCTATTTGCCAGTTGTCAATCGGTCTGGTTGCCATGATCTTGGTTTTCTTGACGTTTAACTGCAGCCCGGCTTTTGCACTTTCTTCTTTCACCTTGGTGATAAGGCTCCTCAGGTCTTCCTCACTTTTGGCCATCAGAGTGGTATCATCTGCATATCTAAGGTTGTTAATGTTCCTTCCAGCAATTTTAACTCCGGCCTTGGATTCCTCAAGCCCCGCACGTCGCATGATGTGTTCTGCGTACAAGTTGAATAGGGAGGGTGAGAGTATACAGCCTTTCCCAATCTTGAACCAGTCTGTTGTTCCGTGATCTGTTCTTACTGCGGCTACTTGGTCTTTATACAGATTTCTCAGGAGACAGACAAGGTGACTTGGTATCCCCAGACCACCAAGAACATGCCACAGTTTATTATGATCCACACAGTCGAAGGCTTTAGAATAGACAATAAAGCAGAAGTAGATGTTTTTCTGGAACTCCCTGGCTTCCTCCATTATCCAGCGGATATTGACAATTTGGCCTCTCGTTCCTCTGCCTTTTCTGAACCCAGCTTGGACATCTGGCAATTCAAAATATCGCCATGAGATCTCCAACCAGCAGGTGGCAGCAGAGGGACTCAATGGTCCGCTTAAATCCCTGCTTCCTCAGCTCTGAGAAATTGCCAAAGCAAAACCTGCATTGATTTCCAGTCAGTCTATAGGGTACGTTTACATTACAGAATTAATGCAGTTTGACACCACTTGGAGTGCCATGCGTCAATGCTGTGGAATCCTGGGAGTTGTAGCTCTACAAGGTCTTTAGCCTTCTCTCACCAAACTACACGTCCCGTGTGCTTCACCAAACTACATATCCCTGGATTCCACGACATGGACACGATGTAGTGACAAACTTAATTAATTCCACAGTGTAGATGCAGCAACCTCAGTGAGCCAGTCTTTTCTCTCAGCCTATCCCGAGCCTGCTTTCACCCCCGCTTTCTTCTCCTCTTCCATTGCCAGTCTTCCTTCTCGGCTTCATCTCTGCTCCCGCCTTTTCGGAGAAGGTCTTCGTATGGCAAGTCAGCCTGGCGTCCTATTGCACGAAAAGGAGGAGCGGAGCTGCCAATCAGGAGCCAATAGCCAATCGGCTGGTAGGACCGAACGCCTGGGAGAAAAGCGATACTTCCGCCTTTTCCCTTTTCCAAAATGGCGGCTGCTGAGGTTTCGGTGGAAGACTGGCGAAGGTAACCCTCTGGAGAAATTGAAATTGTGTTATTTTCACATGGCAAGCTACACAGAATATATACATATGTCTTTGTATTGCCGAGTCCCCGTTGGGGAGATGGTGGCGGGGTATAAATAAAGTTTTATTATTATTATTATTTGTTCTGCATATGAATATGGGCCATCTAGTCCGACCCCCCTGTCATGCAGGAAAACCACAGTCAAAACACCCCTGACAGATGGCCACCCAGCCTCAGTTTAAAAGCTTCCACCGCACTCTGAGGCAGAGTTCCACTGCTGAACAGTTCTTCTTACACTCAGGAAGTTCTTCCTAATTTGTTGACGGGTTTCATGTGGTTGTTGTGTGGTTTCCAGGCTGTATATACAGGCCATGGTCCAGAAGCATTCTCTCCTGACGTTTCGCCCTCATCTATGGCAGGCATCCTCAGAGGTTGTGAGGTGTGTTGGAAACTAGGCAAGCGTGCATTGCTAACCATCAACAAATGACATTGACCGTAATGTCAGAATATCCACAAGCTGAAGTTTTGGTCCCGGCTTCACCGCCTGTGTCTTTATGACAAAAGAATATCAAATGTGCCATCGAATTGTTAACTTAAAAAATACAAAAAGCCCTGGGAACATAATTTTTATTGAAATTGGAGAGTCGTAGCATTAACTATCACAGAATGGTGAAAAAAGTTTATTGAAAATGTTAGTCCAGTAGAGTCTCACTTATCCAACATAAACGGGCTGGCAGAACGTTGGATAAGCGAATATGTTGGATAATAAGTAGAGATTAAGAAAAAGCCTATTAAACATCAAATTAGGTTATGATTTTACAAATTAAGCACCAAAACATCATGTTATACAACAAATTTGACAGAAAAAGTAGTTCATTACACATTAATGCTATGTAGTAATTACTGTATTTACAAATTTAGCACCAAAATATCACAATGCATTGAAAACATTGACTACAAAAATGTGTTGGATAATCCAGAACGTTGGATAAGTGAGACTTTACTGTATTTAGAGTTCGATAGCGGTTAGCATTATATTTTCCTCATTTAGAAAGCATGGGAACCATTCCATAAATTTCCCCGTTGATGAATTGTGAATTTCCCAAGGTGTCTCCATATTATGCATATTACTCAGAATATGAACAGGACTGGTCTTTTTATAATTGGAATCTACATAAACTGACAAAAATATTGGAATGAAATATCTTTTTTAATTTTTAAAAATTGTAGAATGGATGTGAAAGATAAAGCAAAGCTGCAGTTGAAGAAATTCGACATCGGAGAGAGATTTTCCCATTTTCCAGGCGGAAAGGCCTCTGTTCTTCTTCCACTGATGGTTAAGGATGGAAAACTACACCTTCTTTTCACAGTGAGATCAATGCAGGTATGAAGATCTGAATGTCGAAACCCATTCCATTCATTCCTTGATGTGCCAAGTGCTACTGTGCTTCAGAGCAGGCAATGGCAAACTTCAGCCCTCCAGGTTTTTTGGACTTCAACTCCCACAATTCCTAACAGCCAGTGAAAGTTGTGGGAGTTGAAGTCCAAAACACATGGAGAGCCGAAATTTGCCATGCCTGCTTCAGAGACAATAGGCTACATAAGATCACTAAAACTGCAGTGTAGAAATGAAACAGTGATAAAAGTAAACAATTTGCTGTGAGTTTTTTGGGCTGTATGGCCATGTTCCAGAAGCATTATCTCCTGACATTTCACCTGCATCTATGGCAATCACCCTCAGAAGTTGTGAGGTCTGTTGGTAACTAGGCAAGTGGGGTCTATATATCTGTGGAATGTCCAGGGTGGGAGAAAGAACTCTTGTTTGTTGGAGTGTTGAAACTGGCCACCTTGATTAGAACTGAATAGCCTTGCAGCTTCAAAGCCTGGCTGCTTCCTGCCTGGGGGAATCATTTGTTGGGAGGTGTCAGTTGGTCCTGATTGTTGCCTGTCTGAAATTCTCCTGTTTT
The DNA here is from genome assembly GCF_035594765.1 of Anolis carolinensis. Taxonomy (NCBI): domain Eukaryota; kingdom Metazoa; phylum Chordata; class Lepidosauria; order Squamata; family Anolidae; genus Anolis; species Anolis carolinensis. The sequence continues at coordinate 22,837,297 of NW_026943820.1, forward strand.
CAGTGTTGTTATTTATTTACTGTCCTGATTTTAGAGTAGCTAGATTTTGTTCATTTTCATGGTTTCCTCCTTTCTGTTGAAATTGTCCACATGCTTGTGGATTTCCATTGGGATGTACAGTGCAAATGGATAGTATCTTTACTACGATGACATTCTGGAAGTTGTAGTTTTACAAGATCTTTAGCCTTCTTTGTCAGAAAAAAAGTGCTGGTGCCCCATCAAAGTAAAACTCCCAGGATTCTAAAGCATTGAGCCATGATAATTAAAGTGGCATTAAACTGCATTAATTCTGCAGTATAGATGCACCACCACAGTCGTTGACTTTCACCACCAAAACTTGGAAAATAAACTACAAGTGTGAGTTAAGGTCATACACTGACAAGCTCCATTTAAAATATTTTATGTCAAAAAATTCTCGCTGTGATCAGTTCTTGTCCAGCTTAGCATTTGACCCCTACTTGCCCCACAAGGGATGGAGTTGCTTTCACATTCTCATCCATTTTGTCCATTTTATCTTATTAATCATATTGCTTTTCTTGTCATAATTCATGCAGAGTATTGTGTGTGCAGGGAGCTTGGAAGTGAATAAAGGTGTGGGTTTGAGTTTAAATCTGCATTGGCACAGGAGTTCTAAACATTTTGTAATAACTATATCTCTTCGATAAATACAGCACAATACTCCTGGTCAGCTTGACTGGCATTCTGATGGCAATGCAGGACATCTTCAGAGTCCATGTAGATGTGTTTTTAAAATAATTTCAAGAATTGTAAACACTGTGGCCATGAGCTTTGAAAATCCATCTGTGGACATTTATATTTTCTTTTCACTTTCCATGTTTCATGATTGTCAATTTATATTTTATGTTTTGAAGAAGTGGTCTAACCAACATGTGCTCTCTTAGTTTACTTGTGCTGTGTGATGGTTAATTGGGGAGAAACACTGAAACTGTATCTTATACTGAGTAAGTATAACTATAGATTTTACAGCACAAAGATCAGGGTCTGAGCAAAAGATAAAAGATATATAAGCCTTAATATGTTTAGATGAAAAAGGCTTTTCTAGAATGAGTTAATGGTCAACCACGATTGTGTTAACTGAGGTCAATGCTGCCAGTGAACGAATGTATTTTTCTTATTCCTAGTTGAGACGTTCACCAGGAGACGTGTGTTTTCCAGGAGGCAGAAGAGAACCAACGGACAAAGATGAAATAGACACAGCTCTACGGGAATCCCAGGAGGAAATAGGGCTGCACCCTGAACAGGCCGAAGTCATCTGTCGACTTGTGCCAGTACTAGATAAAGTAAATTTCAGTGTGTTCCAAAGCACTTAAAGATAAAATGGGTTTAAAAGGAGGCTTGTTATATGTGTGGACAAGTACTGACAGCAATAGCTGGAATTTTATATTAATCGCGAGAGCTTGAAATGTTGAATGCCATTTGGCTCTACAAAATTCAAGGTCAATGCCCACCAAACCCTTCCAGTATTTTCTGTTGGTCATGGGAGTTCTATGTGCCAAGTTTTGTTCATTTCCATCATTCAGGAAATGTTCAGAATGCTCTTTGATTGTAGGTTAACTATAAATACAAGCAACTACAACTCCCAAATGACAAAATCAATTCCTCACCAACCTCACCAGTATTTAAATTTGGACGTATCAGGTATTGGGCCAAATTTGATCCAGTGAATGAAAATGTATCCTGCATATCAGATGTTTACATTACTATTCATGACAGTAGAAAAATTGCAGTTATGAAGTAGCAGCAAAAATAATTTTATGGTTGGGGTCACCACAACAAGAGGAACTGTATTAAGGGTTCGTGGCATTAGAAACTACTGCCCTAAAGAAGATATAAACCCTCTAATCTCTTCACTGTGACGGCATGTCTGACATTTTTGAATGTCAGGTGGTGAAATGGCGGCCCTCCATGGAATGACCTTTGACTTGTCCACGGGTCATACAAAATCTATAACTTTGGCCCTGAAACCTGCCCTTAATTTACATATTAAATCGGCTCATATATGAGTATTATATATATATATATATATATATATATATATATATATATATATATCCTCACATAATAGTTGCACCCCCATTTTTGGGGTTCCACTGCTATAAAATGGAGAAACTTCCTTCCCAAAGGTAGAATCTGGCAAATAGAAGTCATCAATTTTTTTCACCACATGACAGTCACACCTTGTTTTTTTCAACAAAAGAAGGGGTAAAAAGTGCAACTATTATGCAATGAAATATGGTAGTTCAGATCATGTATATATTAGCTGAAATCCTGAAGATGTTTAAATGGGATGTGAGGAGGCTCTTCCCTGGGCAGTCATGGACTTTATGATTCTATAGCTTTTATGATGGCCTCTAACAGTTGATCAGTGCTTTCTTGTCCTGTTATCTACTTAGATCTATGAGACGAGCTCTCTACCTGCTGACTAGAGCTCTTATCTATTGTCCCTTGGCTGAGCCTTTGTGCTACTGCTTGGAATGTATTGCTATGACTTCAAGATGCTTTAAGGAACCTAACACTTCTTTTTCTTCATTTCAGACAGATTCCTTGGTAACTCCAGTTGTAGCCTTTATTGAGGATACGTTTCATGCCCATCCTAATCCCGAAGAAGTGAGTGATACATTTTCTATGCCACTGGAGTATTTCATTCGTCCTTCAAAGTACAATGGCATAACTGTACCACTAAATGGAATTCCATATTTGATGCATACCTTTGAATATGACGATCCAGAGCATAAGAGATCTTTCAAAATAGTGGGACTGACAGCACACATTGCAGTGTTCCTTGCTCTTGCGGTTTTTGGAGAGAAACCAACATTTGAAGTTCCATATGATCTTGAGAACCTGAATTCTTCAGCTGTGAACCTTTTCTTGGAGCGGTACAAAAAGGCAAAAAGCAAACTCTGACTTGTGGAGTTCATTTCTCCCAGTGGAATTTATCCTCCAATCCATTGCTTCCTTCAGTTTAAATACATTCCATTACATATTAATAAAATTGCTATTTTATGGATGTATTTTAAGGTATTAATATTTTGCATGAAATAAAATATACTGATTGTTTTGTGGTTTAAACTCCAATGGTCTGTTCTGCATCATCTTTCTATCGATGATGTGGCCACCCTGGCCACTGTGGAAGTGGAAGGAAGTTCTTGATTGTCCTAGACTTGAGCATGAACTGAAAATAAATCAGTAATGACTCCTGGACACTGAACCAGGACTTGACTGCCAGTCCAACGGTTACACAAAAGCTTCTAGATTAAAAGGCAAAACCTCTCCTCTCCTTTTTTGCAAGTGGTATTCAGTGGCAAACTCCTTCTGAACATATGGTTCAATCTAGTTATCATGGCTAAGAGCTAGCGACAGATTTTGCCTCGTTTGTCATTATTTTCATCCAAAGCACTACACAGATGTCTATATTTTTCATTTGGAAAGATCTGAAACAGTATTACTGGCAATGCTGGAAGAACAGTATTTAATTTGCTCAAACCAAATTGTTAAAAATAAATCAATCTCTAATTCATAAAAAGAGGTTTCATGCATGAATTTATCTCCTGGGGAAGTGTTCCAATTGGCATGGTAAGGGTTTATTGGCTAATCGCTAGTCAATTTATGATTATAGTTTGTAGAACTTGATATATAAAAGTATACCACATCTTCTGGCAGCTTTGCTCCCAACATTGATTTACAAATACAGTAGAGTCTCACTTATCCAAGCCTCACTTATCCAAGCCTCACTTATCCAAGCTTCTGGGTTATCCAAGCCATTTTTGTAGTCAATGTTTTCAATATATCGTGATATTTTGGTGCTAAATTCGTAAATACAGTAATTACAATGTAACATTACTGCGTATTGAACTACTTTTTCTGTCAAATTTGTTGTATAACATGATGTTTTGGTGCTTAATTTGTAAAATCATAACCTAATTTGATGTTTAATAGGCTTTTCCTTAATCCCTCCTTATTATCCCAGATATTTG